>NC_132780.1:102849937-103474937 GCF_048418805.1 Vulpes vulpes
AGTGTTAGGGTTCATCTGTGAGTACTCCATGATGTCAACTCTGATGGAACAAAACATTTTTATCTGCTAGCTCCTACCAATTCTGATTAGAAAGATTTCATTTCCATATTACTCTTAAGTTCAATGAAACATAAACGGCTCTCCCTGCTAGAACACTTCATGATCTATACTGTACAAATCCACTCTTCTATTTGCCCTTAATTATACACAAGGCAGAAGATATAAATATTCTTGTGATGTTCTTAGATCAAATAAAATAGTATGCATCCAAAAATATATGTGATTAAAGACTTTTCAATTTCCAAAAATTTTTCTGAGGCAGAGTCTTCAACAAACAACTTTGCTCTTTGTAGCGTACAGCAAATATTTAAGAACTTTGTATTGCAAATCTTTAACAAATCTCTAAATTTTCTAATTCTAGAACAGTATATCATTTACTTCATATAAACTTCATACAGCATAACCTGTTCAGAGCTACTGCGTGCTGTGTAGGGAAAAAAAAAGCAGAATTGAAAGGTCAATTCTGCATGTTTGACCTCACCCAACAGGTCATTTATGGCTCATCACATCATAGGTCAGTGGTTTAAATCTATGCCTAATCTATCTATACCTTTTATGCCATAGACTTGTGGAATTCTTTGAAAATAGTCAATAATTTAAAAATCAAACTTTTGATGCAAAGTGTCTATTGTACACAACGCACTATGATAGGCGAAAATTTGTTTCATAACTGAGAGATTCCAAAACAGGCACATTGCAGTCACTAAAAGACTTCTCTCTCTCTTTTACACACACACACACACACACACACACACACACACACACACACACACAAACACAAAATGAATCTTGTTGCTGACATTCAGTCTAAAGTACTTGTCAGAGTGCAAGAAAGAAGAAAATTAGGCAGAGAAAACACATAGTAAAGAGGAAATACAAAATAAAAAGCCATATGTAAATATACAACAGTCACAACAAAAATATAAATGGATTATAATTCCCTATTAAAAGACTGAACAAATAGTCTGCTCCCAGTCATCCACTGTGTATATACAGCACTAATAGACTCTGCAGGATTTAAAGAGGTAGAAGGAGGACTTGTTTCTTCATGGAATCTATAATCCCCTGTAGTTACTTGTATTTTGAACCAAAGAATGAGGTACTAATGCCCCAGAAGAGCTTGTTAGATTTAATTTGTAAAATTGCAAGACAAATCGCTTTCTTTGATCTTTTCCAATATTTAGGAAAAGGCCCCTGAGCAGTCCTCATACAAGTCACTTCATGTAACTGCCATCTTGATAGGGTCGTTTCCTAAATATTGTCATATTTCCTTAAAGAAATGTTCATTTTGGCATCCCCAAAGAAAAAATACCTTCATTGTTTATAAAGATTCTCAGGTGTGATTGTTTTATTTTTTTAAAGATTTTATTTATTTATTAGAGACACAGAGAGGCAGAGACACAGGCAGAGGGAGAAGCAGGCCCCGTGCAGGGGAGCCTGATGTAGGACTCGATCCCGGGTCTCCAGGATCACGCTCCTGGCTGAAGGCTGCACTAAACCGCTGAGCCACCGGGGCTGCCCAGGTATGATTATTTTAAACACGAGAATGCATATCAAATAGTATTAGGTTTAAATTTATTTTCAAATGACAAACTAAAATAAGATATGCAAAATAGATAGCTCTATACACATCTTACCCAAAGACAGTGATTTAATAAGATGCCCTCTCACTTAACCTTCCTGTAGACCAAAAGCAAAACTGACAACTCAGGTGGAGAAGTGGCAACTGAGAAATGAAACCTGGCCCATGGTTTCATGTTTAAAGTAAAAGAAAAAAAAAAAAATAAAATAAAATAAAATAAAGTAAAAGAAAACAGAAAAAAACTCAGACCAGTTACAGATTGATGGAGATGGCTACTCTATTTTAATGAAAAATATGTCATGTGGTGCAGACTTGACTCATGTGCATTAATAAAAATAGTTTAAAATCAGAAAATGAGTAAAGAGAAAAAAGTAAATGCAGAACTGCATAACGTATATGGTACTTAGGATTTTAAGTAACAGTAACTTCAATCTTGTAATTCAAACAGAAAAATTACAACCAATAAACTTACGAAAATATTTAGCATGACAATTAAAGACAGCTACATGAAAATCACAAAATATGATTTTTACTTATTAAATTGGCAAAGATTAAAACGTTAAATACTGAGATTGATCAGAACTGGAGGTGTGAGGTGTGGGCAAGACTTCCTGGACTGTCGACTGAGTGCCAGTTGATTAAGCTAGAAAAAATTTAGAAACATCTAATGAGGGATCCCTGGGTGGCACAGTGGTTTGGCGCCTTCCTTTGGCCCAGGGCGCGATCCTGGAGACCCGGGATCGAATTCCACGTCGGGCTCTCAGTGCATGGAGCCTGCTTCTCTTCCCTCTGCCTGTGTCTCTGCCTCTCTCTCTCTCTCTGTGACTATCATAAATAAAATAAAATTAAATTAAAAAAAAAAGAAACATCTAATGAAAAGCAATTCTGCCTCTAGGATCTTAACGTAATCATGGAATGTAATTGTGGATGTAATTGTGGCCCTGTGCAAAGATATATGTGCATGCATTTTTATTGCAGCATTGTTTGCAAAAGTAAAAAAAAATGAAAATAACCTAAATGTCCACTGATAGAGAATTGACTGAATAAATTAAGGTTCCTACCCATCCTTACAGTGGAGGACTATATAGCCTTTAGAAGTACTGTACGATGTACTGACTTAAAAAACCTTCATAATAAATTAAGTGAAATTAAGTAACAACAACAACAAAAAGCAAGCTACAAAACAGTATCTATAGAATGATCCTATTTGTGACTATTTCATTTATATCAGAATATAGGAATTCCAGATCACTATACACAAAATGTTAACTTTATTCCTCATTATGCGGTGAGGTAACAGGTGGTTTTTATTTTTGTTACTCCTTATATTTTCCAAAAAGAATACGCATTAATTTTGTGGTAAGGAAAAAAAAGCTGAATTTAAAAACATCAATTCGGCATCACAGACTCTCCAGTTCTTCATTCATTAGATTTCTGGTTTCTGAGTAAGTATAACCCCTACATTGGCCTTGACACCTTCCCTAATATTCTTTTTTTTATAACTTTCTTTTTTTATTTTTATTTTTTTAATTTTTATTTATTTATGATAGAGAGAGAGAGAGACAGAGACAGAGAGAGAGACAGGCAGAGGGAGAAGCAGGCTCCATGCACCGGGCGCCCGATGTGGGATTCAATCCCGGGTCTCCAGGATCTCGCCCTGGGCCAAAGGCAGGTGCCAAACCGCTGCACTACCCAGGGATCCCCTTCCCTAATATTCTGATGATTCTTTTCAGGGGGGCCTTTCTGTTACCTGTACAAGCACCTGATTCCTTAAGAGCAACAATTTCAGAGCTGCTACCCATTTAAAAATTTTAAATGGTGACGAAGTGTTGACCATTCCTGCATTCATTCCCCATTTCCCAGGACCCTGCCCCCCCATAGCACAGCAGCATTACCATCTGCTTATGGAGTCATTGGCAGTGTGTCCCCACGCTGGGGAGACAGTTCCCCCCACCCAGGGAGAGGGGGAGAGCCGTATCTTCATTTCTCTGTATCTACATCCTTGTTCCAAATCAGGTACTCATGACTGTGGAACTAAACTGAACATTCTAGAAACATCACACCTTCAGCTAAAATTAAAATGAAGAATTTTTACAAATGCTGAATATTCCAATTTTTAAGCTTTGCTTCTTTTGCTTCTAATATGTTGTAACTGTGAGGGCCTCGAAGCCCCTACCAGTCACACTTCATTTAGAAACACGCATCTTGCCCCCTCAGCTAATGTTTTTAGGTCATTCTAGTTGTATCATGATTAGAGAAATAAGTGGTATAGCAACTTTTACTGGATTCCTAGTCAGTGCTTTCTCTCTGTTGACATTTATTTCCTATCGAAACGGAAGACTTTTCTTAGTGCAAACCCAATACTGTTTGTAATTTTAAAAAGAGCAATTCACAGTAATAACCATGTGATACTCCAGAGTTCCTCCAGCTATTGCCAGGACACTGTAAGCCTTTTCACAAACTCCAAGCCCATATTCCATATTAGACAGTAAATAATGCATATGACTCTGCACTTCTGAGAGGAAATGAGAACAATATTATGGGTCAAGAAATTGGGAGATAAACTCCTTAAACACTAAGGAAAAATGCCATAGCAGTTAATAGTCTGTTTCCAGCACTACCTGGAAAGAGCAGAGCTAACTCAAATACCATGATATAGGCCTTTAAATCATTAGCTTATAATATTCATTATGATATAGCTACTACCATAGGGAGGGTAGTATACATTGTGGCTAAAGAACACAGATCCAAATCTCCCATCTGTTATCTGTGAAAGGTGAGCCTGTTTATTTATTTATTTATTTATTTATTTTTAGATTTTATTTATTGATTCATGAGAGACACCAAGAGAGGCAGAGACACAGGCAGAGGGAGAAGCAGGCTCCATACAGGGAGCCCGATGTGGGACTTGATCCCAGGACCCCGGGATCACACCCTGAGCCGAAGGCAGACGCCCAACCACCGAGCCACCCAGGCGTCCCCAGTGAGCAAGTTTCCTAATATTCCTGAGTCTATTTCTCTCCAAAAATGGGGACAGTTATACTTGCCTTAGATCACATCAGCTCCAATTAATTAAAGAGAGAATGTAAAGAATTTGGCACAGTATCTGGTTCACATTAAGAGCTTGATGAATGACAATTCTATTTTATAGATAAAGGAAACAGGATTCAAAGAAATCAGATTTCACATAATTCTTAATGAACTGGACAAAAAATGAAACTTTGATTTCAGTGAAACTCAGGCTTGCCTATGGGATCCCAAAGCTCATGCTTTGTCCACTTCACATTTTTTCCCTCTGATCCCCAGATTCTTTTCTTTTTTTGCTTTTTTTTTTTTTTTTAGGATTCTATGTATTTATTTATTCATGAGAGACACAAAGAGAGAGGCAGAGACACACACAGGCAGAGGGAGAAGCAGGCTCCCTGTGGGGAGCCTGATGCAATACTTGATCCCGGGACCCAGGGATCACACCCTGAGCCAAAGGCAGACGCCCAGCCACTGAGCCACCCAGGCGTTCCCCCCAGATTCTTTAACAGATTCTGTTAACACCACAACCTTCCTGTGCTTTAGTTTATCCTTTCTATCTCTAATTACTTTCCAAGGTCAAACTCTATTTCTTAATTTTTCTGATACAAATATCTCATATCACCAAACCCTTCGTCTGTTTGTGGCTAACACAATGAAGATGTTGCTCAAGGGAAGAGGAAGTCCACTTTATTGAAAATACAATCTCAAAAGAATAGTATTTTCTTCTAACACAAGTTTCCCTGTGATGTGATCCCCTAATTGTGACCCTCCAGAAATGACACTTTCTATCCTTTCCAGTGGTCACTAAAAATCTTATATAGACAATCAGATGTATGCTGCACGTAGGAAATGGATGGCTCTCTCTTTCACTCCCTCTCACACCAACCCCACATTAAAAGACAGTAGCATCTATGACAGTGACCTCACAGGAAAACTTTTTTTTTTTTTTTACAGAGCACATACATACTAGTTAAGAATTATAGCCTCATTTTATTTATGTCTCAATTTTTTTCTAATCCCGGATTGCTTACGACATTCCTATGGCAAGAAGAAAAGATAAATCCAGTGCCAAAGCTCCCCCTATAGACTGTGTGCCTATGGGCTGTGCCACCGAAACTGGTATCAAATACTTAAAGTTTCATCATCTTTCTTATTAAATGCATTTTATTATGACCAGAAGCTGCACCCACTGGTCTACCTGCAGAAGAATTTCAATAGACAGCACTCTTGTCCTCCAGGAACCTCCTTTATGCTTTTCAGAAAGTGTATGTATGATTTTGTATAAAGACTCCCTAATATTAATAAGGATTTCCAAATGGAGATTTAAAAAACATAGGGGCTTTTCAAATGAGGAACATTATAAACTGCCTGAAACACATAAAAGCTTGATTTAAATTTACTTTAAGTGAGAAATAATATTTTCTATACAGCATTTTCAGGAGCAGCAGTTAAGAATGTTCTGAAGTAAGATGACAATAAGGTTAATAATCGAATGACTACAATTAAGGAGAAAAGGAAACATAATTTTTAGGAATAAGAGAGCACAGGGGCACCCAGGTGGTTAGCGGCTGAGCATCTGCTTTGGGCTCAGGTTGTGATCCCGGGGTCCTGGGATTGAGTCCCGCATCGGGCTCCCTGCAGGGAGCCTGCTTCTCCCTCTGCCTGTGTCTCTGCCTCTCTCTCTGTGTCTCTCATGAGTAAATAAGTAAAATCTTGAAAAAAAGAAGAAGAGAGCATAGTATTCAAGTACTAAACCTGATATTTATTTTATAAATGCATATATTTTTAAAAATAATTACCTCTGCTTGCTTTATTTTGGAATTTTATTAAAATGTTAACAAGAGTTGTTTTAGGTAGTAGAACCAAGGGTAAATTAATTTTTAATTTTAAATATCTTTCTGGATTTTTTACATTTTTCCTAATGAATATGTATTTCTTTCTTAAACTTTAAAATAAAGGATGCTGAGATAAATGTCACATGTGGCATAAAGCATGCATTAATATTTTAGCACAATTTTGCCTCTTCCTCTAAATTCAAAATAAGATTTTTTAAATGTCATGTTCATGTTTAAATTTAATTTCCAAAACTTTGGGATTATTTAACTTTGGACAAAGCCTTAATAAAACTCAACCAAATCATATTTGCTCTCATATCAAATGCAGCAAGTCATCGTTTCATTCAAAGCTTCCAATTTACTTTTACTAAATTGGCTTGTCCTTTAAGTCAAAGGTCAGGCTAGTCTGTGTGTATAGATGCAGTTTTTTCATCTTATTTTAAAATATTTCAGCTTTTCAATTAGGTGCAAATTAGAACTGGTTGGTTAATAGTTAACTCTGAGTTTTACCATTTATTCCAAATGCTCTGTTTTAAAATATTTGCAAACAACACATTTCTCAAAAAGTGCAAATATTTCCAAGGGAAAGATTTCTAAAATAAAACTAACAATTTTTTTTTTTTTATTTGAGCACTCAGACAAGGAAGACGGTTGACTTTTAACGTTTTTCTCTCTCACTTGGATTTACCTAGAAACCTTTTTAGCTTTCAGGATGTCTAAACATTGTTCACTAAGGACTGAAGGAAGGAGAACCACTGGCCTAACACCAATTTTCCATTGTAACGGTAGAGCTCTGTTACCAAGAAAAATGCACGGGGCAGATGACTTGTACCAGGTATCCACAGTTCTCATTGCAATGATTTTTAAAAATGAAGATTAAGAATGAGATCTATGTTTACGGAGTATTCATTTAGTACCAAGGAACTGTTAAATGGTTCACATATGTTATCACACTTGATTTAATCCATAAACCAACCTGTGAGGAAACCTGTCCAGCCCACCTTCCTTTTGTCTCTTTTTCTACAGTGGTCAGACCTTCTTTTCAGCCTGAAACTTTCTCCCCAGCATCTCTAGCTTCTTCTCTCAACAAATGTCTTTCCTACTCCTCTGCTGTGGTCTGCTTGTCCACAAACTTGAACTAACATATAAAGGAAAGGAAAAATTCTGAGAGAATGTAAATTTTCCTGGGTTAAAGAACCCTTTTGGAAAATACTTTCGGATGTGTCAGAGATGGAGCAGGCTATCCATGGGAATAGCAAGCACTTTGTGCATTTTCATACTGCTGAAGTCATATGGTAAGCAGAGGATTGAAGTGTGCCTCTGACAAGTATCTTGATTAGCTGCTGCCTTAAGGAAAGTCCTTGATGACACCTCAGGTGATAGGTAATAATTCCCAGCACTATAGCGATGGCTACTATTGTAGTTATCATTAGAGTTCACCTATTTGCACCTTTCTACTCTTTCCAACCTTTCACCCACATCCCTAGAAAAGTAAAATGAACAACGCCTTCAAATAATGGAGTAAAAAAACATAGTGAGATGTAGTGAAAAACATAAAGGCTTTAGAATCAGCAAGCTATGAGTTGGAAACCACAACAACAAACCACTAATGAAGTCTGTGTGATCTTGGACAAGTTATTGACATTCTCTGTCTCTGTTTTCTCACCTATGAAATGTGAGTAACGTGTTTCTTTGAGTTGCTGAGAAGTAAAGGAGTAGATTTATGTGGGTGGTAAGAGTAACATTGGTTCTGTTTTTAAATTCTGTATGAATCCTGGATGCACAAGCACAGTTGCATATATGCCTTAAAAAATGTTAATTTAAAATAATTTAATTGTGGAGACTTAAGATTTATCAAGTTGCTCTTGGAGTATATGTCAACTATATATAATATTAAATATTAGGCAGACTGTATACATACCAAACATGCAGGCCCCCAAAACAGGATCCCCATTCATGGTCAATACATTTATTGTGGCCTTTGGGTGGCAAATCTTATAAATTATATTTGAGAGCTAGTTTATTCAAAGCATTATAGTACATTTATTATTTAGCTCATTAGTGCAGTAACAGAAAGCACCTTTAAAGGGGTAAGATGATCAGTCCTTATCCCTGTGACTCTGTGCATTTTCTTAGAGGTCTCTGTAAGATTTTTCAGCTGGATTAACTAATGCAGATGTGTGTATACCTATAACTCTATCAGAAATTATGTATAAAGAAGGAGAGAGGGACCTAAGGATCTACCAAATCAGAATAGCTTTTGGCTCTGAAAATAGGAGAAAATATTGGCTATGGTCAAAAAGTTCTCTCTTTGAGTCAAAACCTTTCTTGGCTTTGACATTTTGATGATGACTCAAAGTACAGAAAAAAAAATCTACAAAAATAGATCTGCAAATATTTTAGATGCTCCTCAGACAGACTAAAACTTCAAGATATCACAAACATTTTATCCCTGTCTCTTTATAGGAAAAAGAAATAGGAAATAGATGTAATTTCTTCCCACCTGTAACTGGTGCCTACAAACAACACTGCCGTCTGGAATAATTAAGTCTGTTTTGGGGCAAGGGCCTGGGTGGGGAAGCAGAAGGGACAAGGAAGAGGATGAGAAATGGGAAGAAGGGTCGTGACTGTTACTTTTTCCCTTCATTTTAGGAAAAAAATTATTTCCTTGTCGTTTTTTTTTTTTTTTTTTTTCTTTTTGAATCTGAGAAGACTGGCCAGATGAGGACCTGGGAGGCCAGGAAAGCTTCTCAGGAAGGGACACAGCAGGCAGGCCAAGCTCTCAAGAAGACTCTTGCTCTCAAACCACACATCAGCTCTGCCCCTGAGGGCCCTGACCCAGTGGGAGAGGAAATGACCCATGGCTGCTCCCCCCTCGGCTCCTCCACCCTTGGGTGACCCTATCAACGGCAGCCACGAATGAATTACTTCAGCCCCCCAACCATCTTCAGGTGAATGCACTGGCTTCCATTCTAACTCTAATGTTTCTTTAGCCATTTCTGTTTTTGCACTTCTCTGTTTTTTATTAAGGTCAAAACAGCATTAATGGTTGTTAGCATGTGAAATGGTTGTTCCCCTCCCGCCCCCAATCTTGTTTTACTGTAAAACACAGAGAGTGAGAAACAACAACAACAACAAAAACCCTCGTGCTCTCTAGAAACAGTGCATTTGAAAATTTCAACATAAAGTTCGAATTAAATTCAGACTTAATTCAGTTAAGTTTATGTGCCAAGTTTTAAATGAAAATTTAGTTCTCTGCATTTCAGACGCATAACTGTTTACTATATTCTATTTAATGCAGGCGTATCATAATGTGCATGATAGATAAAATTAAAGGCTTATTTATATCAATTTTTATAGAAGACAGCACAAACATTGCTGTCAGAAGAGTTGTAAAATCATCTAATGTAACCCAGTTTTCAAATGAGGAATTAAGTGAAGAGTCTTATTCTGAAGCAGAAAAAAATTTCATATTTTCAAACAAATCATCGAGCTAGTCCACATGGCTACAATTACAAGTGCTGTTAAATTAAGACAATGATGTATTTGTCTTTCAGCGGGTAAATTGCTCCTGCCCCAAGTGCCCACCTGTCATAGCCTCTGTCACCTTCAACATCAGGCAACTAAAGGGTTAACGCTTTGCCAGCAAGAGGCCTTTGGGGGAGCCAGGCTCCTGCCCAGGAGAGTGGCTGCAGCCAAAAAGGATGCAGCTGCTGACAGTCTTGAGTACTCCCACCCCTGCTTGCAGTCAGTGTGGGCAACATAAATTCCCAGCTGTACTGGCCATCAGGTGGGGGACCCAGCATCCATTCTTTTTTTTTTTAATAAATTTATTTTTTATTGGTGTTCAATTTGCCAACATATAGAATAACACCCAGTGCTCATCCAACCAAGTGCCCCTCTCAGTGCCCCTCACCCAGTCACCCCCACCCCACCCCCGCCCTCCTCCCCTTCCACCACCCCTAGTTCGTTTCCCAGAGTTGGGAGTCTCTCATGTTCTGTCTCCCTCCTTGATATTTCCCAGCATCCATTCTCACACTCTGCCCCCACCCCCGGGCAATCATCTATCTGCTCTTTCCCACACAGCTCCTGTATCTTGATCAAACTTGAACCCACTCTCAGCCCCCTGGAGAAGCCTCATATACTTTAGATCCTCAGGATACCCTCCAGCCTCTGGACACAGGCCCTGCAGGGTGAGCAAGCCACCGCTATCCAGAATGCCAGGACAACATTGCTCTCTCCCCCCACCCAGGTGTCCTGCTGAAATTTGCACCCACCTTAGTAAGAGCAAGGGACCCAGTCTTGGAATAAAATTTACATTGTTGACAGTAAAAAAAAATAAGAAAAACAAAACAACACAAATTAGAACAAAATAACCTGGGTCCTTACTTGTAGGGCTGAGTCGCTGGATCAACCAATCCTGAGGTCCTCCCTAATTTGGACTTTTCAGTCACCTGAACCTAAGCATTTCTTTTGTTATTTAAGCCCTCCTGAGTTGGGTTTTCTTTTACTTGAAAGTTTATGGGACCACCTATATTAATACGGAGGTCCCCCAGCCAAAACTAGCCAAAATCCTCCAGTATGAAATCCTCAGTGAATTATATCACAAAGTTATAAAACAAAGCAGAATTTCTCAAAATGTGTTCTGAAGTATGGCTAAAATTAAAAAAAAAAAAAGACAAGAAACAAGTGTTGGCGAGGATGTGGAGAAAAAGAACCCTCTTGCTCTGTTGGTGGGAATGCAAATTGGTGCAGCCACCATGGAAAACTGTATAGAGGTTCCTCAAAAAAAAAAAAATAAAACTAGGACTACTCAATGATTTAGCAATTACATTGCTAGGTATTCAGCCCAAAAATGCAGAAACACAAATTCAAAGGGATACATGCACCCCTATGTTGGTAGCAACATTATTTTTTATAGCAAACCATGGAAGCAGCACAAGTGTTCATCAACAGATGAATAGAGGGACACCTGGGTGGCTCAGCGGTTGAGCCTTTGACTTAGGGGATGATCCTGGGGTCCTGGGATCGAGTCCCGCATCGGGCTCCCTACATGGAGCCTGCTTCTCCCTCTGCCTATGTCTCTGCCTCTCTCTGTGTCTCTCATGAATAAATAAATAAGATCTTTTTAAAAAAATGAAAAGAAAAATAAAATTTAAATTAAAAAAAAAACAGATGAATAGTTAAAGGAGATGTGGCAGATGTGTGTGTACATATATATAATAGAATATTAGCCATTAAAAAGGATGACATCTTGCCATTTGTATTGACATAGATGGAACTAGAGAGTATTATACTGAGCAAAATAAGTCAGTCAAAGAAAAACAAGTAGCATATGATATTACTCATATGTGGAATTTAAGAAACAAACAAGCAAAGAAAAAAAAGAGGGACAAACCAAGAAACAGATTTTTAACTACAGAGAACAAACTGCTGGTTATCAGAGGGGAGCTGGGTGGTGGGGGGAATGGGAGAAAAAAGGGATGGAGATTAAAGAGTACATTATCATGATGAAATAAACTAAAATAAAATACGATGATAAAAAATTGTGTTCTGAAGAGCACAACTTTCAAGAGAAGTTGGTAGTTATGGTCCTAGAGAGGAACAGCTCAATAGACAAAGTCAAGTAGACAAACCTGGATCATCTACAAAGAGGATTTGTGCTATATTCGAAATATAATTTATTTTTATTTATCCTCATTCAATTCTTTTCAAATCTATTCAGTAGGGCAATGATTCCCTGCCCATGCCTGAGGACCTTGGCGAGTCTATCGACTTTTCTACTTATTCTTTGGGAAGATCTTTAAATCTCTTTAAATAGCATTAATTCAGAAAACAGAGCAACTTCTGTTCTTTCCTTCCCTTCACCATTCACCTACTCACCAGCTGCTAGGGGAAAGGTGTGGGGTAGGGGTAAGTTTGCCAGATTTTGTAGATAAAAATACAGGGCGTCTAGTTAATTTGAATTTCAGATGAATAACAAATAATCTTTAATATAAGTATGTCCCAAATGTTGCATAGGATATACTTATAATAAAAATTGTTCATCACTCATCAGAAATTCACAATTTGTGGATCATGCTGTATTTCATCCGGCAGCCCTAGGTGAGCACTGGGAAAATTGGGGAGGGGATTCGGAGTTCTTACTTTCCTGAGTGACTTCACATTCCTTGGGCACAGCAGATGGTGAAGGTGACTCGTACGTGCCAATTTGGAGTTCCATCCTGGGAGACCCCTCGAGCATCAACTGTCAAGTCTTGAGGGGCACTCCTCATTCCCCCAGGATGTCCACCCCCGTTTAGGCCCTAGTCCACCAGCCGCAGGGCTCCCCCATGGGTACCACCCTCTGCATCGTCTTATGGGAAGGAGTGAGACATCTTTGCCCCCACCCCCCCACCCCCCGCAGCAGCAAGCTCCTAGAGTGGCCACCAGAAGGCTAAGGAGCCAACTTCTGCACCTACATTTCCAAGGAGAGAATCAGCTTCAGTCTGCAGTGTCCCTGACATATGGGAACACACATTAATCTCTGTAACCGTCCCACTGGAGCCACTGGGCTTGGTGTAGGAGGCAGCCAATCTCCCAAGGGTGAAAGATGGGGGCCTCATTGCACAGCTACTAGTCTTTCCTAAGAAAATCTCACAAAAACCTCTATTCTCGGAAAGGATCCAAGAATTGTGGAATAGGTCCCCAGATATTATGCTGATAGCATCTGCACATGGTGACTTAGCAACTCACTTAGGAACTTATCCTTTATTTTATCTTGATGCCTAGTTGAAATTTCAATTTTACATGCTGTTATATAGGTTTCTTTTCTGGGAAATTTCTCACAACTTTTAATATAGCATACATTATGAGTCTACACGAAGGGGTGGTAGTTTGCAGTAGTTCCCAAATGTATTTAATTACATAAACTTTTTTTTTTTTCAGGAGATTTGAATAAAATTGGTGTTCTGTGGCACAGAATTTGGAATGTATTGCCCTAGAATTTTTTTTTTTTTTGATGTTTGAGAGCAAGATTAAGAAGTCTGAGTCCAGATTTGAATTCCAGTTCTGACACTCAGTGTGTAACTTTGGACTCCGTGCCTCAGTTTCTTTCTTTCATTACAGAGAATGGGATCTACCTCACTGAGTTGTGGTGGAAGAGAAATTAGTCAAAAACCACGGCAAAGCACTGGGAACAGTGTCTGGCACAGAACATGTGCTCAATAAACATCAGCTGCTATTAGTAACAATGGCATTGGTGGCAGTAAAAGTAGTGGTCCTGGGGCTGCTTGGGTGATCATTGCCAAATGGCAGCGTTTTAAACACATTGAGACACTGTGTCATTTTGCAAATCCACGTGTTTCTACTTTTGCACTGAAAAGCAAACGTTTCCGTGCCGTTGAGTAGGGCCAAGCGAATCAAAATGCCCCAAGTGTCCTTTAAATAATGCTATCATTTTTGAATCCCCTCTTGTCTAGAGATGCAATACTTTTTTGCAAATGTTGGACATCATTCTCCCAGAGTTAGAAGATTATATAATCAGGAATTGCCTCCCGTGTTATCATCAGGTAGTTTTTTAGAGCAAGGAAAGAGCTTGATCTGAAAGAAAAGGAACATCCCCAGCAACTTTGGGTAAGAATAAGAACTGCGAAACACAGAGTGGCCTCCTTCATAACCGATCCCTAACAGTCTGCAAGCATTGCTGCCCTGTGACTTTTTCATCCCCCGCAGCTCTGCCCGGAGCGCCCCCAGCAGCCAAGCACGCCGCTGGCATCGCATCTCAGCCAAGTCTTCCTCGCAGGTGAACCTCAGAAAGGGCAGAGCAAAAACCCCAAAGAGCCAGCCCAGCCCGCCCACACCCCAAGCCCAGCTGTAGACGCGTGGCTGCACCCAAAGTCGCGGTGAGGAGCACACCCAGCAGGGTGTGAGGACGTCCGGTTCTGAGGGGCACAGGAGCCTCAGTGGCTTGCACATTCACACTTGTGGCTCACTGCATTGTGTGGGATGAGCTCCCTCCCCCAAAAAAGGTGTTGGAGTCCCACCTGTTGGCCTCTTCAGATGGGACCTTATGTGAAGACAGGGTTTTCCCAGAGGTCATCGAGTTAAAACAAGGTCTTTAGAGTGGGCTCTACTCCAATCGGGCCCCAGGGGGGTTGGACACAGACGTACTCAGAGGGAACATGTTGGGGAGAGACACGAGGAGAAGCTGGCATCCGCAAGCCAAGAGATGCCAGAAGCTGCCAGAAACTGGGAGAGAGAACAGGGCAGATCCTTCCTTAGAAGCTTTCGGGGGAAGATGGCCCTGCTGACAGCTTTCAGACATCTGGCCCCCACAATGGTAAGGGGACACGTTTCCGGTGTCCTAGGCCACTGGTTTGCAGGGAAACTGATGCACTGGATGAAGGCAGATCCCTCCACATATGCCGATTACTGAAAGCGGCCTTCCTGCGCCCTTTCCTGCGCACTTTCAACAGCTCCCCTATGAAGCTGGTAGAAGTTCTACACAGAAGCCCATGGCAGGAAGACACGAAGGAGGTAAAATTAAGTTGACAAGAATGCCATCTTAGCCTTCTCAGTTTTAATTTCAAATGGTTAAGAAGATACCTCTCGTACCGAAGGGGTCACAGGTGTATTCTCCTTCTGAAGCTGCCACATTTCTAAAGAAAACACTAGGGGATCCCTGGGGGGCTCAGCGGTTGAGCGCCTGCCTTCAGCTCAGGGTGTGATCCTGGGGTCCTGGGATCGAGTCCCACTCGGACCCCCTGCATGGAGCCTGCTTCTCCCTCTGCCTGAGTCTCTGCCTCTCCCTCTCTGTGTCTTTCATGAATAAATAAAATCTTAAAAGGAAAAAAAAAAACCGCTAGTGTTAGAAACCAGCCATATTACATCAAGAATACAGGCTGGCCCCAGAGATGCTCCGGTTGGGTTCCAGACTACGGAAATAGAGCACGTATCACAATAAAGAGAGTCCATTGTATTTTGGTTTCCCAGTGCATCTGGAAGCCACAGTTACACCGTAGGACAGTTTCTCAAGTGCGCAATAGCATCATGTCTAAAAAACAATGTACGTACTACAATTAGAAAATACTTTATTACTAAAAAATGCTGACCATCACCTAAGCTTTCAGCGAGTCGTAGTCACCGATTGCAAACCATGACAGTGATTACAATAATAATGAAAAAGTTTGAAATGTTGCGAGAATTAGCAAAATGTGACACAGACACACAAAGTGAACAAATGCTGTTGGAAAAATGGCACCAATAGGCTTGCTCATCACAGGGTTGTCACAAACCTTCCATTTGTTTGAAAAAAAAAAAGCATCTGTGAAGTGCAATACAGTGGCACACAGTAAAATGAAGCGTGCCTGTAAATTCTGATTTTAATGGATAAACCCTGGGATCCAACCAGTGGTAGAAAGGCTGCGGCATTTACTGGTTCCATTCTGTTCCCTGTAACTAGCAGGTGGGAGCTTGAGCCCAACTCAGCCCTGCACATGCCCGCCTCTGAGCCACCCAGGTGCCCTCATTTACAGGCTACAACTAAAACAAAGCAGGGGGAGAAAGTGGGCTACCTGCCTCAGGTGTGACCTAACCCCTGACTATTTGCTGCAAATGTCTTCCTTATAACTAAAAAAAAAAAAAAATTTGACAGAAATTTTTGGTGGCTGGATCGCCACCAGATTCCTGGTAATGCACATTCCTCCAAGCATACCTTAGAAAATTCTCACAGGAGTTAACATTTTCCCTTTTTTCTATTGTCCTCTTCATTCTTCCTGCAAAACACCCCAGGGAGGCCTTTGCTCCTCAGGCCTCTCTAATCTGAATAGTGGCACATGTCAAGTCCAAAGTCTCTGGACAGAAAGATTAGACCAAAGAAAACAGGGTTATAAATTTCATGGGATCTGACACTCCCAGTAAACACCAGCTATGGGGCTTTGCATGAGGACCTTCACCACCTCAGTTTGCTATGCGTGAAGGGAGGAGGTCATACTGCATGGCTTCAAACCACCCTTGTGACATGAAAATCCCATGACTTGGAGTCTCTATCCACAAGGAAGAAGGGTATGGATACTGCAATGCTCTCACACTTTAGGTTAATTTTAGAAAGAACAAAAAGAAGAAGGCTCCCTGAAAGATGGACCCATTGCCAAAGGCAGGGTAGAGGGGTGTTGTGGTGGATTCCTGCGGAAAGAGTTGAGGTGTTAAACGCTTCTAGATGGAAATAGAGAAGCAAGACTTGCAGCTGCAAGAGACCAAGGCATTCCCGGGCAGGGGGTCCCACCAGGCAAGCAGAGACCTTGGGGTCTCTCCCTCCCTCTGGCCCACTTTCTGCCCTTCAGGCTACGCCAACTTTTACCTCCAAAGCCCTAAGACAATTAGTGGGGTGTCCCCGTCCCTCTGTCTTTGCCTCTCTCACGCTCAGGTCATACAAACTCTTCCTTCACACTGAACATTCCTCTTGTATTCTTTCCTCCTAGTAGGTGATGCGCCCAGCTCCCGGGGGAAGGGCCTGCCCAAAGTACAGTAACTCCAGGCGGCCTAACGGAGGATGATAAAGGGTAGACCAGTAGCCTGCGGCTGCTAACCACGAGCTTGAATCTGGGTTCAAAAGGAAGCAGATGGGGAGCAAGTGCCAGGCCTAAAGGAAGGGTCGAGGTGCCCTCCCTAACTCTCTGGAGGGGCTGCCCGGGTGAAGCCATGGAGGGGAAGCCAAGGGAATGAACCCCCTCGAAGCTGATACGAGGCATTTTGAAAACACTTCAATCCTTGCTAGTTGGAGTGCCTCCTGAAAGAATTCTCACAATGTCCCCAATCTGGTAAAAATGTATCCTTGTTGAGGGAAGAAGCCAGAGGCAGAGAATTTCTGTGCCAATGCGCTCTCTAAGCAATGCAGACTTTTTGGTGTGGGATAGATGTAAGTACGCAAACCTACAAGGACTCCTTACTCACAGAATGAGCTCTTCCTCCTGAGATTAAAAGGTTGCCAAAAAAAATCCTAAAATTTTGCTATTTGTTATTCTTCGTAGTTAAATAAAGGAGAGACTGGGTTTTCTCTGGATGCGCTCGGTGGGGCTGCGTGTGCCCAAGAACCTCACCCCCAGGTTGAAAGCTGGGGGCGCGGCTCCCTCTCCCAGGTGCCGGGGGGCCTTCCACAGCTCCACCCTGCAGCCACCTCAGTCGGGGAGTCTTACACCGTGTCCTGCTCCCTCATCCATCCCGTGGGCTCCCTGAGCAAGATGGGTCGAGTTTAGTCGCATTGCAACACCCAAGCACAAGCCAGATTTTCGGCAATGTTTGCCCTGGGGTGGGCCATGGGTTGCAAAGGGTTTCCACTTTTCCCTCCCAGACTCACAAGACCTGTGACTCATCAACGGTTTCTAGTTCCTGGAAATGGTGAAATATAATAGTGTCTCTGTCAACAAATTCTCTGTGAAGCAGAGGGATCAGCTTCTGCATCCTTCCTCTTTTAGTCCCTCCAGGCTTTCAGATGGTATTAGTAGAGACCACAAAAGCCTCCTTAGTCTATCGCAATAGGTCATCCCCACGCAATAACCGCTCCCTCCCCCGCAAGCCACCCTCTGCAGGTGGTGGCATGGGTGATGCTTCTGTCCTATGGGCTCCGGTTGATCTTGTAACATCCCCGGTGTTAATCATCACTAAGGAACATTTACCCTTCAGGGACAATGCCATGCCAAGGAGCCTCTGCTCAACAGTTTGTTTTCTTATGGGTTTGTCTAAACCAGAACTCTTCCACTTCTGAACGCAAGAGGAATTTAACTGAGTGGGGGGCAGCATCCGCTAGCCTTCCCGCCCTGTCTCCCCTGTAAGGGAAATCAAAGGAGACCCTGGAACACCACCCTTGGGAGAGAAGGAAAAAACAAAACAAAAAACCACCCTTCTTGGTGCTGAAGATAGGTAATTTCTAAGGTAATGCAAGACACTTAAAGGACTTGCCATATACAACAGGTGATATAAACTAAGATTAGCTTTTTTTTAAAAGATTTTATTTATTTATTCATGAGAGACACAGACAGGCAGAGACACAGGGAGAAGCAGGCTCCCTGTGGGGAGCCCGATGTGGGACTTAATCCCAGAACCCCAGGATCACGCCCTGGACCGATAGGCAGATGCTCAAGGCTGAGCCACCCAGGCATCCCACTAAGATTAGCTTTGAGGGAATGGAGATGATTATAGGATGGTTCACTTTATAGTCCTTTCATTTGTTCAAAGACGTTAAGCGTTACCAAGCCGAATGTTTGCCAGTTGCTGGCAACCAGCATTGCTCACAGGCTCTCCCTAAACTTTAGACGTTACCTGAAGGGCAACTACCAGGTCTTCCCACACACCACCCCTGGCTCAGCCTACAACAGGTGGGATTAAGTATATGGACAGTAGATCTGGCCCAGTTTGGCATTTCCTACGATCTTACTGCGTTTTTATTGTAGATATTGATGTACTCAAGTGCATAAGAACAATGACGACCTAATCCAAACCCTCTGACCTGAGCGATTATAAGGAACATGTATAAAGATACAAAAATAATCATCCCAACAGAAGTCTTACCTGCTCATCTGATTAGAATTCTCTTTTTTTAAAGACAGGGATGTTTTGGTCAAATAGGTGACTTTTTCTATCCCAGGGATGGGACTAAGTGAGCTTCTCTAATATCAAAGTTTCCTTTTCTACCAACTTTGTTCACTGTCCTGCTGCCCAAAGTCCTTGTGTCTGATGACACCAGTCCGATACGCCCCAGGCTGATAATACCTTGAATTCTTGCCAACAAGAAAGAGCGCTTGTGGAACACGATGATTGGTGACTAAACCATTTTCAAATGCTACCCATTTTCTTTCTAGAGGACATCCACACAGGAACGGCAACAAAAGTTCAAAGAAGCCAAAATCTTTCTTCCCCCTCTCGCCACACAAGTTACCTCCTCCTTTATAAAGCGATTATTTACAAAGCCAGTTAAAAAGCAGTTTAGATTTAGGATCCATTTCGAATCCCTCAACCTCGTATTTTGTTTTTTTCCCGTTATTTAAGAATGATCTCATCGCATCTATCAATGCAAGTACTGAAACGCTGTTGTGATTTTTTTTTAATGTAGTCAGAAAAACAACAGGGGGGGAAAACATGGGACTGGTTTTGAAAATGGTCATTGAAACCAAATTTATCTCAGGAAGAAAAGGAAACGCACAAGGCAGCTCAAGCAAGAAGATTTTTCTAATACTGTACTTGTTGACTTGGAGGTGACTGATCCTTAGGAGAATGCACAGCCCCCCTTCTTTGCTATTCAGAATAATCCTCTTTCTACATAATCATGCAGAGTCTTACCTTAAAGGGACGATCACAGGCTACTATGTCACTGCTCTTTTGTTCCAGCTAAAAAAAAAATCATACCTTGGTGTTTTTTTAAAAAGTTAAATGAAATCCAGAAAACCAAATAAGAGACAAATGTAGAGAAAAAAAAAAAAGAAAAAAAAAAAAAAAAGAAGAAACCAGATGTGTGCCTGTATTTCAGGGAGGAGGGTTTCTGAAGGCTTTTCTTTTTTCTTTTTTCTTTTTTTTTTTTTTTTTTTTTGAGACCTCGTGGGCTCCAGCTAAGGCTGAGGTTAGCCTGAGCATCGCGTGCCATTCTTGAAGGGTCCTGGGGGCTGACTCATCTGCTTCACCATTTCTTGTGAAAACGAGAGGTGGTGGCCATCACTGGAGAGCAGAGGGTGGCTTGGTGACTGATCTCTTTACTAAAATGAGTGGGGCCGTCACACGCAATGTTCAGAATCTCCCGGCTGCCAGACAGACCCAGCAGCCCTAGAGAAAGGAAGTTATTTCTATCTAAGAAGACAGGTGGCAACTGAAAATACAAATGAAGAAAAGGAGAGTAAACATCTTTTTCAGATATGTATCAGCGCTGACAAATAAGGAGCAGGGATCCCAGCTCTCCTGACTGCGGACGGCGAAGTCAGAATAGAATTGATCTCTGTGTTTTCAGAGTTGTGCCCCCCTGAAGTATCACTTCGCTTTTAACTGTCCAAAGAACCCTTTAGTTTCCTTCCTCCAAAGCAGGTGCGATTTTAATAGGGGCACGGGGCTCCAGGCCGCGCACCCAGCCCGAGCCTGGAGGGCTGAGCCAGGGAGCAGGTGCAGCAGGTGCAGAGGCAGGTAGGAGGTGGGAAGGGCCCAGAGAGGAGGCCTGGGAAGGTCAGGGCTCCTTCTCTCCCTCCTGGGGGGGGGGGGGGGGGGGAGGGGCTGGGCTTCGGACTGAGCTCACCCACCGGATGGACACACACCCTCCTTTGGACTCGGGATGGAAACAGCAACACCAGCACCTCGGAGAGCACTTGACTCGAGTGGGAGGAGGGACTGGCGGATACTTGCCCAACGACTTTACCAACAGCTCTATTTTAATTCTTAAAACAATCTGGAAAAGGGACTACGGCTTATCCGAGCTCTAGAGATGAGAAGTTGAGCTCCGGGGCTTCAGGAGGAGGGGAGCCCTGAGGAGATGAAGGCAGGCTGGTCCCCGCTGCTGCGGTGCGGAGGCCAGGTGTCTCCAAAGCAGGTGCGCCCTCCGCCCTCCGTGTGACCGATCCACATTTTGCATTCCTTCCACTTAAGGAAGCACGTTCTCTTCTGTTATCTCAAGCTGTCTCCACTCCAAGCACTGACAGGGGTGCCTGGTGGCCCGGGTGGTGCAGTGGCCAAGTCTTGGTTCCAGCTCAGGGCATGATCGATCTCAGGGCTGAGGCTGAGCCCTGCTCGGCAGGGCAGGGGAGAGGGCGCCTGCATCTCTCTCTCTCTCTCTCTCTCTCCCCTCTGCTTTTCCCCACCCGCCCTGCCCCAGTGCTCACGCAGGCCCGCGCTCTAATAAATAAATAGATCTTAAAAAAAAAAAAAAAAAAAGCTCTGATAGGATGCTCTTGTTATTAAACTTTTTATTCAGGTGAGAAAACCAGAGTCCTGGGATCACTCACCCAGGAAATGACAGAGCCTCAATCAGAGCACAAATCCTGTGCTCTCAGTTCTTCTGCTCTTTCGGTTTTGCCTCCGGCCTTTCACCTCTACTCCCCTCCTTCCCTAAGGCCCTGGGAGGCCCCCACGTCGCTGAGTTCCCGCAGCCAGAACTGAAGTTTCAGTTCACCCGCTTCACAGCTCCGCTCCTTCCCTGTTAAAACGCAGAAGCCCTCAGAGGGACACTTTTTTTTTTTAAGATTTTATTTATTTATTCATGAGAGACAGAGGGAGAGAGGCAGAGACCCAGGCAGAGGGAGAAGCAGACTCCATGCGCGGAGCCTGACGTGGGACTCGAATCCAGGACTCCAGGATCAGGCCCTGGGCCTAAGGCAGGCGCTAAACCTCTGGGCCACCTGGAACGGACACGTTAATCCTTCATTTGCACTTCAACGTGACAAAGGGTCTGAGATTGGGTTACTTTTCATTTTTTTAAATTATTTTTAAATTTTTAAAATTGGAGTTCAATTTGCCAACATATAGCATAACACCCAGTGCTCATCCCGCCAAGTGCCTCCCTCAGTGCCCATCACCCAGTCACCCCAACCCCCGCCCACCTCCCTTTCCACTACCCCTTGTTCATTTCCCAGGGTTAGGTGTCTCTCATGTAAAACTTTACTTTTTAGAGCAGTTCTGGGTACACAGGAAAATTGAAGGGAGGGCACAGAGATTTCCCAGCCACCCACATGCACAGCCTCCCTGACCATCAGCATCCCCGCAAGAGCGCTACATTCGGCACAGGTGATGACTGGGCAGTAGCGCATCATCATCACCCCAAAGTCAGAGCTTACATTAGGAATCCCTCTTGGTGCTGCATATCTCAGGGGTACGGAGGAGAGCCTGTGCCCACTATGACCGAACCACACAGAGCCCTTTCACTGCCCATCCCCCCCTCCCTCCACTCTAACTCCTGGAGACTACTGATCTCTTTATTTGTGCTTCTGAAATCAGTTTTTAATGGAGGTAGGTGAGCATGAGAACAACAAACAAAAAACATAGTAAATGAGGGCATTTAGTTCCTAAGACATAGGGGGTGACATGGGCTGGGAAATTGATATCAAGAGAGAAACTCTAGCAACTCTAGGAGTGAGTTAAGTGAGTCTCTGCCCACCCGTCCCCACATCTCACAGAAGGCTCGGCTTGTGGATTTCAAACATTTTTAACGGGCAAAACTTAGGTTGAAATAAAAGCTTACATTTATACAGCTAGGATATTAACAAAATGCCGTTGTTAGAAATTTATGTGAGAATGAAATGTTCGTTATTTTAATGAAAGGTGTTGTCTTATACACACCGCAGCAGCTACTGCTACTGGCAGCAGCTAATCTGTTTGTCTAAAAATGTATATATATTTGTATGGCATTGAAAAAACTCTAATTCATAATAATCACTAACTGCAAACAGTTCTTTAAAAGAGCTCACCTTGCAGACTTGCACTATTTCCATTGAACTGAATCAGAACTTTTGAAGGGCACTACTCTCTCGCATTCTTTGGAGAAAATATAAAAGTCTGACACATATCTAAAATGTACAGTAGGCATTAAGACTGTCTAAGTGAAAATATGTAAATATGACCAACTTATGTACTCAATTGCTTTTATTTGAGTGTTGACACGTGAAGAAGACGTTCACCAAAAGGCATTCCTGGGTCTTGCCAGGAACATGACCTTGTTAGCATTATCCTGGTATACTTTTAGTGATGTGCATTTATGGGTCTAAATTTTGCAAATGTGAAGCTATAAACCTTTCTAGATCAATCACATATCTGTAAGAGCAATATCTGAACAGAGCAGGGGTAAAAGACTATCAAAGAGGACTACCCTTGCCAGATATTAAAAGATACGATAAAACACTAGTAATTATACTATTTGAGTATTGGGATAATCAATGAAAGAGAACAGGGTACAGAAACAAACCCAAATACATATAAAAGAGATATGAATATGATAAAGTTGAGCACTTCAGCATATAAAAAAATGGATTTACCATTTTTGGGGGGGGAAAAGACATATGGAAAAAAACAAAAAAAGAACCTGGATCCATTTCATCCCTTATGTCAAAATACATTTCTGGTGCAGTGATGTGCTAGACCTGGGTACACCAGCTGGCAGGAGCCAATTGTGCAGATCTTTTCCTAGCTAACTCCCTGTTCAGTTCACATTGATAGCTTTTAATTGGGCATGCTGGGAGCGTTTACACTTCAGTAATTGGCGAATACACAAACCGGGGCTTTTGTTTTTTGTTTTTTTGAGACCCAATCTTCCAGTCACTGCTGCTTGGCGGGGGTGGGGGTGGGGGGTGGGGGGTGGAATACGTGAGAGGAAGCAGAAGGTAATATAAAGATTTTCTTTTAATAATTTCAGAAGTGGTGGAGAAAGTGTTTTATAAAATCCAAAATATTTTTTAAAAGATACACTACAAAAAGTAAAAAATCTGCTCTGAAAAAAAAATTGTGTTAGTAATGTTCAAATTAAGATGTCAAAATGGGGGAAAACATGTACACGTATAAAAAAAGAGCTGATTTTCTTATACAAAGAGCTCTAACAAATTAATGGGAAGAAGCTGAGCGATTTAATATGAAGGTAAATAAAAGACAGGAATCGACAACAGAAACATAACTGGCTAATAAGTACATGAAAAACAAGCTCAATCTCAGGCACAGCTAAGAAATCCAAATTTTAAAAAAAAGAAATATGTTTTTAAATCTATAAAAGGGTAAAAATCTAGTGTGGGCTGTGATGTCGGGGTCGACATCAGGAAGCCCATTCATTCCCTGTGGGATGTTGTTAAATTAAATCTCACATTATTAAGGGACGTTCACAACTCACATTCTTTCTAAGTCAGTAATTTTACAACCCGGGCACTTGTTTTAGAAACATTCACAGTCTCACAGAAGTGAGCAGCCGAGGCTGGCTGTTGGGGCTCTGTGCTGTGGTTACCTGGTACTGCGTAAGAAAGCAGCTCCAAGTCGTGGTAACCCTTATCGTCCTACGCAGTTTGTGGGTCTCGGGAGTGGGAGAGGTGCTCGGGTGGGGGGTGTTTCCTGAGACTGCAGGTGAGGTGTGGGTGGAGGCTCCCGAAGGTCTGGCTGGGCCTGGGGATGGGCTTCCAACGTGACTTGCTCACGTGGCTGACAAGCTGAAGGAAGCCTCAGTTCCTCACCTCACAGACCTCTCTGTCAGATGTCTGGAGTGTCCCCATGACACGGTGACTGGCTTGCTCCAGGCTGAGGGACCCACGAGAGAGCAAGGCAGCAGTTCCCATGCTTTTTAGGACCTGGGCCCTAAAAGTCATACATCACTGCATCCTAGTACCCTCCTGTTACACAGGCCAGCACCCCCAGTGAGGGATGGAGAGACCCAAGGGCATGAATACCAGCAGATGAGCCTCACCGGAGGCCGTCACTTGGAGGCTAGTTACCACAGTCTAACTACAAAAAAAAAGAATCTCCATATCCCTTAATAAGATGCTGGTTAAATACATTTCTTAATAAAATGTTGTAGAACCTGTGCAAAGAAAGAAGCAGCAGCCACCTCTAGGCGCTGCTACAGAAACAAAATGCCCCAAATTTGAAGCATACATTTTTTTTATGTTTGTAATAAGAATCCCTGAGTATTTTCATGAAAATAGCATTTTCATAAAAATGTTCATAAAAATAGGCATGACTTGCAGAATGATACACATAAGAGGATACAAGTTCTACATCAATGTATAAGGAGTTTTATTAGTGAGTAGCATCAGAGGCGACAGCGGGTGGGGAGACGTGACCTTCTGTCTTATGCTGTACGCTTATACAGGTAAGGTTTGGGAAAAAATGTTATTATGCACATATATTACATTTGTGATTTTTAAAGCTGGTTAAAGAATATGCCTCACAGATATTTACAGGACAGATAAAGAAAGGGTGATACCGTTTTAGCCAAGTGCCTTCTTACTCTAGCTCCTGCTCAGAGTTGCTGAGGGGTAAACAGGAGAAACACAAGAGGGTTTTCTGAATTGGAGGACCGAGTGCCATGAAGTCTCCCTAATGTCCAGGTCTCCAGACTCCGCCAAAGTGGATTAACACGAGACGAGGATTACCCCAAAGTAAAAAGCTGCTGTGGTGGATTTCTCCCTATGGTGAGGCCACGGAGTCCTGTGGGGGGTCTGGGGGCTGAGAACATGCAGGAATGGCGGGATTCACAGGGGGTAGGGGTTACTAATTAGGGGTAGGGTGGCTCAGGGTGGGCAGCCTCTCAACATCTCGGGGTTGGTGAAACTCAGCTCCCGTGGATTTCCAGAGCATCCCCTACCAAGAAAACAGGGGATGTGGCCACCCATGCTGCAAGATCTTCAGGGGCTGCAAGAGTGATCACTTATAAGGAATTACCGGGATGCGGATATGGCCCTGGGAAAGCCCAGGCTCAGTTTGTTACAAGGTCGGGGCTGTATCCCGACCTTGGGTACTATAAGCTGGTACTATAAGCTTCCCATCACTGGAAATGTTCAAGCAGGATTGCAACTGCCACCTGTTGGGCCTATGCTGGAGAAGCGTGAGCAGCACAACCTTCGGTTCCTTTCATGTCTAATCTCTGATGTTGCTACCAGAATAGAGGCCTCCCTTTTGTTATCCGTCAGGTTGAACTGAGCCGAAGCTGCTGATTGCAGAAGGCGTGATTAAACTTATTTCCTAAGATTGTGGGCTTTTAGTGACAATCGTAAATAAACATATATAAAGTACTTAATTATGGGCCTTGCACTGTTTTAATGCTTCACATATATTAATGCAGAATAATCCTTTCTACCCCTATAATGAGGCATGTATTATATACACAGAATTATCGAAGTTCCCAACCTCAAGGCCTGGCTACCGAATCTATGCTCTCCCACGCTGCGATGCTGTAGCGAGACAGTTGCAATTACATGACTTTACAAGAGGAGAGAGTTTAGCCAAAACACTGCAGATAAATGAATAAACAGACGCAGGAAGTGGTTTGTTGCATAATAGGGAGTTTCTGTCCATGTTTCTAGTTACATCTCCAAAGCACAGGTTGATATTTGAAAAAATCAGTGCCAGAAAAACCTCAATAACGTTAACATTCCTTGTTTCTGAATTCAGTCAGCTTAATCTAACATTTTTAATTTAATGGAGGAAAAAAACAAAAGATAAGGAGAAAACCATAAAAATAGCATTAGAGGATCCAAAGTCCCCTAGCCTTGTTTTCCTTTTTTTTTTTCTTTATATTTTTTTCCATAACAAGAGGATTTGTTTTCACAGAGCAACAAGCACCCACAGTTACAGGTCCTTTGATGAATGCAACTCAAATTCAGAGCTGAGACGCAGGGTCTTGACTCCAAAGGAGCTCTCCTTAACTAACTTGGTGATTCGGAGTCCAACTACTTGTGGCTCGACGCTTGGTTCCCTCTTGTGGAACAAATGCTTCATCCCCACCGCCCCCCCCCCCCCACACAACTCAGTTTAGTTCATACGTGCAATGGGCATAAGGCACCTGTCACTTGGCGATACTTCTAACCTTGAACAAGTTAACCCACGTAACTTTAGAGCAGCGCCCAGCACGCAGTAAATCCCCAATCAGGTCAGCTGTTCATGTTAGCTAGTGTGAGGAGAAAGAGAGCATTTAAGAGTAAACCTAAATTGACAAAGAAATAAATGATCCTGCTAAGCAGTGTGTGGGAATCAGATGAGAGTTACAGGCACCAAGCATTCCTGGGTTCAACGTGGGGTGAGATGGGTACTCCGGGAGCACCCGGGCAGATTGTGGGGGGGTGGGAGGGAAGCTTTTGCAGGGCCAGGAAACAAATTCTTTTGGCCACTCTATATGTGGCATACTTTTCAAATATTGTCATCGAGTCTGCAATGGCCATCAAGGAGAAACAACAGAAAAACAAAGAAGAGAATTAAAAAGTTGAATAACAGGTAGTTAACTATATAAAGCAATTAAGATATGCAGAGGCAACTTGTTATTTCCATATATATATATTTAAAGTACTTAATTATGTATATATACATATATGTATATGTATAAATATAATTTATTTAATATTAATTAATATATAGATATATTATATTTATGTAATATAATATATAATTTAATATATAAATATATATATATATATATATATATATATATATATATATAAACTGCATTTGATATTCTGATATAGGCGTCAATACCCATCCCTGAATTGTCTTTTCACTTTTCCAGGAAAATTCCTCCATCAGATGATTCAAACTTCTTAGCTTTAAAAATTATCATTATTTTTGACATTGACCAGAAAGAGTGAAAAAGCGATGCGAGTTTAATTTTTTAATTTAACTTAATTTTTTTTTCACACCAAAATGGTTTTTTATTTAAGACCCCATAGGGTCAAAGCTCTGGAATTTGTAAAGTTAGTTTTGGTGGCCGTGGCTGCCAGGCTGGGCAGGGGCAGGCCCTGGCAGGTGGCAGGAAAACATACCTGTATATTATAATTCCCAACAGCAAGCATATTGCAAATGACTCGCTTTTTCTCCCTGACAAGACCCATCTACTCCTTACTTTTAAAGTAGCAACTACTCATTTGTCTAGTCTTCTGATTGCTTGTTCTACTGTCTTTGGTACACTTTTAATTGATTCACTAAATCCCTAGTGTTCAGACAACACTTAGCAGGCTGCAGACTCTTTCCCACGCGTTATCTCACAGTAATTGTGAGAGGGGCACATTACTCATTCCAGTTTACAGATGAGGTAAGCTAAGAGTAGAGTCTGTGTGACTTTCCCTAGATCACAGGGGGGTGACTGGTCTCTGTGCGTCTGGATAGTACAGGAATATTATAAAAGGTTTCAGAAATGATCAGTGGTGTCTGGTTAAACAAGGAAAGGGGTATGTGTGGTGAGGGGGGGAGGCAGAAAATACAGACTTAGGTTTCAGTCTCTCCCTATATTTTTTGTGTGTGTGTTGCTATTTACTGCTCTTACTTTCATTTAGTTTTTGTTTTTGTTTTCCCTCTGAAAAAAAAACTAGAGAGTTATTCAGAAACCTGCCAGAGAGAGCAACTCATTCCCACGACCTCCTGACTGTGGTCTGGGGTCTCTCTTCAGGGGAACAAGAGGCGGGATGAGGCCCACGTTGACCTCTGGGCCCTCCTCCCCACCCCCCAGAAGCTTTTCCCAGAACTGTCCCATTGCTTCATCCTTTTTAGGGATTAAAGTAGGTGGTGAAAGCCACAACCCTGTGTCCTGGCTTCAGGAGCACCTAGAAAACGAGGCCTAGGTGACAGAGCCATTTCCCAGTATGTTAACGCAAGCGGTGGTTCAAGGCAGACCAGAACAGCATAAAGAAGTTTGACACGAGTGAGGGGGGGCAGGGCCATTGGAGGAGAAGTTAGCAGGGGCCCAAGATACCCCAGGAGCCTATTCAGACACAGTCCCCGGCCACCAGAAAGGCAAGGAGCTTCACCCAACCCTAGAAATGCGAACTTGTGGCCTGATGGCACCCTTAGAATTCTGCGTCTCTTTAGTATGAGATGTTAGAGGGGAAAAGGACTAAGATAAGCTTCAAGGATTAGAAAAAATGGCCAGGGAACATGTACAGAGGAAATGAAAAGCAAGTGGAGGGTAAAAGAGCAGGCTTTAGCGGTGTGATGGTTCATTTTATACATCAACTTGGCTGTGTCACAATGCCCAGAGAGGTAGTCAAAAATTATTCTGGATGTTTCTGTGAGGGTGATTTTCAAGGACATTAACATTTATATCAGTGAACTCTGAGCAAAGCAGATTGCATCCTGTAATGGGGGTGGGCCTCCTCCAACCCTCTGAAGGCCTGAAGAGAACAAAGGACCCACCTCCCTGAGGGAGGAGAGGAAATTCTGCAGGAGTTGGCCTTCATTTGGACTTGAACTATACCATCGGCTCTTTCCTGGGGCTCCAGTCTGTGGAATGAAGGACGCGAACTGCCGATTTTGGACTTGCCGGCCTCCACAGCCACATGAGGCTATTCCTTAAAAGAGATCTCTTTATATACGGCTGTACCTCTATGCCCATGTATACACATGCATACATCCCATAAACAACCTGCCAGTTTGATTTCTCTGAGGAGCCCTGATTAATACAAGTGCGTTGTAATCCTCAGGCCACAAGAAAGAAAGTTGAAGCTGGTGAACAAAAACCAGGGCTACAGCAGCAAGAAGCCAAACTGTGGCTCTGTTTGGCAAGCCTACGGGTACTGACTGCACTCTCAGCTCCTTAATTTCTCAGCATTCATTTCTCTTTGCTAACTTTTCTTACTTTTAATTGAATCCCATCCTACTTTCTGTGTGATTATATAGCCCCTTAATTTTTTTTTAGGATAAGTTAGAAGCATATACAAATAAATAGATTCCTATCATCTGAAGCAATTATGTAAAGCTAGATTTCGATTTCTACATATAACGAAGGGACATATGAATTAGCCACATCAAAGAAAAGATGGTGAGGCAAAACAGATGATAAATGCCCAGAATTTAAGAAGATGTTCAGCGAAAGTCCAGGTGTGTGTGCAAGGGAAAATATTTTAGTAACAGAAAAGAAAGTATTGAAATTAATCCAGAGGATAAATCATCAAGCCACAGAGATGTGATAAAGAACCAAAAACTCTACATTAAAAAAATAAAAGATGAATTACAAAAAAAAAGGGAAGATGAGTTTGTATATCTAGTATATATCTAGCTAAGTTTTTACAAGATTTACGTAGTTAAAAGTATTTTATGATGGGAGAAAATCAAAGGGCTCAAGGAAAAGACAAATGAGTATTGAAAACATTGTGATACGTTGTTTTGTACATAGGCATTTCAAATCTATATACTCCTAACACTTTTCTGAATTTGAAATAATTCAGGTACAGGTTCACGCTACGCCAATAAGAGGAGTCTATGGTATTTACGACTTCATGTAAAATTATAGCAAAGCACTGAAAAATTATGAGGAACCAACAGTGAAAGAATCTCCCACCACAGAAGTATAATAAGAATGAGAGGACTCCACCCCACCTGCCCACATAAGAGACTGGCCAGGGTGCAAATGCGGCCACGTAACAACATTGAAAGAAAGCCTAACGATTTCAGAAAGAAGTCTAATGATTTCAGCTTGTAACTCATTTTTCCTCAACAGAAGGTGTCCTTCAGTCTCACCTCTTTGCTCACCCATGTTGTATCTCATGCCAATCTGACCATGAAGTCATGACGTGGTGGTTGCTGCCCATTGATTATGTGACAGTCCAGGGAGGAGGCCAGACAGTCTCTCTAAGACCTGGGTTGGCTTATTCCCTCCATACAGCTTCCTCTAATTTGGTGGGAATCAAAGGGGAGCTAGTGGGAGGGGTTGTGGCTTTTTGTTCTTTAACTGTGTAGCTTCCCTTTCATTTCCCCATTCCAGTGATTGCCAAGGAAACCATGTTGAGGTTTTTCAGCCATTGATAGCAGGTCCTTCAAGTTTTGCTAAAATATAATTTGAAGAAAACAAAGTAAATATGTAAAAACTGAAAAAAAAAATTAGGTTTCTATCTTTACAAATACAAATATGCTCAAGTTCCTCTGCAACTCATGAGATGGCTTTGTGGTTGAGCCAGAAGGCTACTGCCTTGAGAAAACATAACCCACCCCTGCTCACTCTCTCTCTAAAATAAAACCTTAAAAAAAAAAAAAGAAAAGAAAAGAAAACATAACCCAGAAACTGTGGTCAAGTTGTTAGATGGTCATTAATTTGAAATGTAACTTCTAAACTCCCAAGCTAAAACTTTTAAGAGGTCATATATCTGGGGCACTGTCCAGCACCTACCCTCTGAAATACCTTCCCCATCTACCTGGATGGGTAGGAAATCTGTGACCATACAGTTAGAATTTTATGAACACTGATTTTACTGATTAGCATGTATAGAAAAGAAACTTGAGTGCCACACAGAAAGTTCTATGAATCCTGAAGAACCGTTAGAAACTGTTAAATATATCTTTTTTCTACCATATCTGATCTCTTAAAATTACAACTATTTTGAACATAACATGCCTTTAATTAATCTTAACGGTGAGGTTAAAAACAGGAAGAGGTCTTTAAAAACACTGATAAAGTATTGACAACTCAGGATAAAAAAATTAATGTAACAGAATGGAAAGTTCTTTCTGTTAAAAAACACCCACATGATGGAAAAATATGCATAAAGAAAATGATGTTTTGAGATCTTAAAAAATCCATGGCTTTTACTTTTTGAATATTTATTTCAATCTAATAAATAAATACCTGCAGTTTAAAAAAAAGCAAATGCAAATAAAGGCTTGCAATGAAAAAGACATTTTCTCTTCCATTTCTATCCACCTCTAGCCCTGCTCTCCAAAAGCAATGACTTTTAAATCTTTCACGTCTAATCTTCCGTTTTCCTCCAAATTTCTAAATAATAAATTTAATCTCTTATTTGAGGATATTAATACTACAGGTGTGCTTGTCTGTTGTCTCCACTTATTTCTCTCTCTTTCTCATATTTGGAGAGTTTCCCCAAGTAGCTGATGATCCACTCCTCTAAGGAGGCACTAAAACACTGGATTGAATGCTCTGGGGGTGGAGAGATGGGGGTGCACATAGGAAAGAGCTAATCATTTTGTGGTGGAAATTCCAAAGCTCCCAGTGGTAAAGTATCTTTTTTTTTCTTTAGAACTGTTCTAGAAAGTAGTTTTCTAGAAAATAGTCCTTGAATCTCCTCCCCAGCTGGAAGCCAAATTCCCTTAGAGAAAGAGTATGAGCAGTGGTTTTGAGCCCCTAGTCAGTGGCAGCTTTCAAGAAACCCATTCTGAGTCCCAGCCTGTCCTTTGCCTTTGAAAGTCTTAAATAGGGGGAAACACTCAAGATATAAGATGAAAGGGGGAGCACGAGGATATAAGATAACATACACAGTATGATTTACATTATTCAAACGTGTGAAATAGCTTAGAAAGAAATACACCAAAACATTGAGTGGTGATGATTATTTCTGAGTAGTGTATAAAATGGGATGGCTATTTCCTTCTTGATACTTTTATTTTCCAAAATTTCCACAAAGTATAGGGATTAATTTAAATATGGGTGAAGGGAGGACTTGTTTTTTTTTTTTTTTTAAATACACATATCAAGATGCCAACAAGAAAAAGAGACATGTATATTGAATTCAGAGCAAAAAGTTTCTCGGCTCCCAGGTTAAAATATTTACAACTAAATAGTCAATATTTATTTACATTTAGAAATATGAGTGGTATGCTAAGAAATTTCCCAGGTATGTTGAAATATTGAAATGGCCACTTGAGAACCTGGAAGCCCTCTGTAAGTCCTCACTCAATCCTCCCCACTCACCTGAATTTGTGTTTGTCATTGGTTTTTCCTTAGTTTTATCACCTACAAACAGTCTATGTGAAAATTACAGCCTGGGGAAATATACTCAATAGTATGGTAATTACATTTATATGGTGACAGACAGTGACTACCTTTGTGGCGAGCACTGAATAACGTGCAGAACTGTAGAATCACAGTGTTGCACACTTGAAACTCATAAACACTGCATGTCAGCCACACTTCAGTAATAAGAAAAAAGTCTATGGTTTAGCTTTGTATCTTTTGAATTTTACGCGAACAAAATCATACCATACATCTCATCCTATGGGCTTTTCTCATTCCCAATTATGTTTGTGAGTTTTGTGGATAATTCTGGTATTTATATTTCTTTTTTTTTTTTTGTTGGTATTTATATTTCTATTCTAGTGAATCCCTCTATTATTACATTTTTGTTTAACGTCTTAGTTCTTCATTTCTTTAGACAGTATCCATTAGTTCCCTCTAAAGTCAATGAGAAATTATGAGAAATTAGCATATTCACATTTCCTCTCTTGTAACTCCAGGCAAAAGTCAAGCTGCATTGTTTTCATATTTTCTTTCTTCGATTTATCAATATATTCTGCTTTCTGATGCCTCCACTTTCATTTTTAGTCCTTAAAAGTATAAACAATGTACACCACTTAGATGGGCAAGCAAATTTTGAAATTTTTTACCACGTGCAGCTGTGTCCCGCTCAAAGGTCCTTGCTTGTTTGTAAATTAAACACAAGCATGAATGTCCTCATTCATCATGGACAGACAATTAAGTACACACAAAAGAAGAACTTTTGAAAGGATAAAAATGTTTCCTTACCTTTCTTCACTGAATCATCACGCACACGTCCTGGAGTGTAGGCTCTTTCCCGATTTAGAAGAATAGTCCTCAGTCTTTTCAGGATCGTGTATCCTTCTGAGATTTCAAATTAGCTTTATGGACTCTAAGAAAAATACACACATTTCACATGATTTCACGCAGATCACAACTCAGGAATTGCCAGAAATTCAACCTTATTGGGATTATAGACGCTACCGACTCTGGAATTTCTCTGTAATGAAGAGAAAAATGAAACCTCACCACGCCATTTGCCAAGATAGAAATATGCTGGTCCACCTAACTCTGCTTGGTTACGTATGTGATGACTTGTTCGGGTCATCTTCCCAACAGAACCGTGGTTGAATGGAGAGAGCCCAACGGTTCTCATCTTCTCTCCGGCCTCCCTCTCCTTTTTGGCCACATTCTCCCTCTCTCAGGTCCCTCCTCTCCCCCTCCCCTCATCTCTCCCTCCTGGTTCACTTCTCTTCACTTTCTCTTCCCTCTGCTCCTGCCCCCCAATATTAATCCCCCAAAACCCAGATCAGATTTTCCTCAGTAAATGTGCTCCACCTACTGATTCTTTAAAGAATTTCATGTTTAAATACAATTCGAGAAACTGCAAACACTCTCTGATATGTTAATGGACATGATTTTATCACCTAAACTTTAGTACCTCAGAAGAGCATGGTAATTTGTGGACTCATTTCTAAAAATCTACACTTAATATGTGATTTATCAAACACATTCATGTGGAACATGGATTATTTCAATTTCCTCTCATATGTAGAAACACAGCTATTGTTAATGTTTTAAAACTTATTACAATCATAGCCAACTTGGCCCTTTTTAAAAAAAGATTGATTTATTTATTTTAGAGAGAGAGAGTGTATGAGCAGGGAAAGGGGCAGAGGGAGAGGGAGAGAGAGAATCTCAAGCTGACTCTCCACTGAATGCAGAGCCAGACATGGGGCTCAGTCCTGGGGCCCTGAGATCTTGACCTGAGATGAAACCAAGATTCAGTTGCTTAAGAGACTGAGCCACCCAGGTGCTCCCCAACTTGTCGCCTTTGGTTTCCTTCTTCCCTAGTCCATTGGCTCAGGGAACTGTTTTTCCTCCTCCTCTGCCCCCTCTTCCCAAGCTCATTTCTCTGCCCCCAGGGCAGTCCCTGATTTTCCTTTCTTACTATGCTGCGTGCACTTCCTTGGATGACTCACTTTCTTCCACTTTTTCAATTATTACCTTTACACAAATAATTGGTAGGTATTTGTTTCCAGACTGAACTTCTCTCCTGAGCCTTCGACTCCCATCTCTAAACACCAGCTTGCAGGCATGTCAAGCTCATCAGAACTGCTCTCCTCTCTTTTGTTAAGGACACCGAACCTGTTCCGGTCATCCGCTGCTATTGGACAGGTCACACCAAATTTAACAACGTGAAACAGCCACCATCTTATTATGTTCACAGAGTCTGTGAGTCAAGAGTTATGACACAGCAGGGTCGGCTTGTCTCTGCTTCACACGTTAGGGCGTCAGCCGAGAAGCCTGTCTTGCTGTTACAAGATACCGTAGTTCTCTCACATTGCTAAACGGTGGAGGAGAGGGACGTAAAGATGAAAAGCGGGTCCTTGTTGTTTCCTAGAAATAGTCACTTTAAGTACCTCACTCGTGTTACATAGCTGATAAGATCAAGTTCATAAATAAAAACTACTTCCAGCAGAAGTAGTCTCTAATTTGCATTGATATAACTTAAAAGAGACTATTGAGTTAGGATCCTCCTAACTCTGGGAAACGAACAAGGGGTGGTGGAAGGGGAGGTGGGCGGGCGGTGGGGGTGACTGGGTGATGGGCACTGAGGGGGGCACTTAATGGGATGAGCACTGGGTGTTATATGTTGGCAAATTGAACTCCAATTTAAAAAAAAGAAAAAAATAAATAAAATAAAATAAAAGATTCTGACAAAAATCTAAAACATAAAAAATAAATAAATAAAAGATTATCTACTGAAATGTTTAAAGAAACTACAACTTATAAGAAATTGATAAATTGGGTTGAAATTTTACATATTAAACTTATTAGAAGGATGTCAGCAGACATGCAACCTTCTGAAGCCTCAGACTGCCTCATCAGATCAGAAACGGAAAGTCACTTGACTGACCTGTATTTTTTAATTTATAGGTGTATTATTCCCTCACTCTTAAACAGAGGCATCCCATTGGTTCAACTTTATAAACTTTAGTTTGATACCTCCCCAGCCATTTCATAAGCAAACGCATCCGTGACTGAGCCCATGTTGCAACTCCAAATGACTACAAAGCCAATCTGCTTTCCTAAATGACTGTATCTGTGTCAACTCATGGAAACCATGATGGATTAAACTGTGCCAACTTTTATGTTCAAGCATGTTTTGAAGTATGAATGGAATTAATAGGTGAAGCATTCTTCAAAATACTGATTACTGGTACATGAGCTTAACTCCTAGAATCAAAACCAAGCACCTTTGATTGCAAGATGAAATGCAGTTTAATGACCTTGCTCCGCTGGTCTGCTAGTGTCTCTGGTATGAAACAGGTCTGTGAGGTGTTATACTGTATGGCCTAGGACTTCAGCAATTATCAGGTAGCAATTCTAAATTTAGTGAACTATCTGTAAATGTCTAAGCCTCACTAACCTAAAGGCACTAATTTAGGTTTATTACAAAATTGGAATTTTACATGTGCATTCCTTTAGGAAGAAGGATCAATTTTTTCAAAATGTGGGATTTTCAGAAACACAGTAGTTGTGTCAGGGATAATACAATACGTCCCTGAAAACCATTTCCAAGTGGGTTTTAAGATGCACACAGGAATTTTTGTCTTCACAGACCAGGAATAAAAAGCCAAACACTAAATTTGATTACATAACATACCGCAGAACAGTGTTGGAAGACGAGGGCTAACAAGTCATTCACAAGGCAGCTGCCATTGTAAATAGGGAGACCCACCTTAGACATTTTGTAGGAAGGGTGCTGTACAAGTGACCGTGTGCATACAGACTGTGAGGAGAGCAATATTAAAGATTAAATGTGTTAAAGGGATAGAAGGCATGGATTCCAATCCAATTTCCTCAGAAGTTTGAACTGGGCATGGAAGGAGGGATGGAAGCGAAAGAGATTCCAAGCAGCGATGGCAGCAGGCTGACTCCAGGCCAGATGGGAGAGGTTCAGGATATGCTCATCAAAATGATGAGTGGTGGGCACGAAGTCTAAGGCCCAAATGCAGGGGAGGAATACAGAAGAAAGGGCAGGAAAGAGAGGTCAGGGTCAAACAGCGGATTGCTTTGAACGTTGGATTGAATTTTGCATCTTTTCTGTAGAAGAGGGGATGCTTAGAATATCTGAGGAAGGCAGTAATAATGGGACTGGGGGAAGTTGTTTTGAAGGGAGAGAATGGAGGTCCAAGTGACCAAGACAGGTAGGGTATTGCAAAAGTTCAAATAAGAGGGAAGATGGGACCAGAGTAGAGTGGTGGCAGTGGACAGATTAGTAAGTCAACAGACCTTCCAGAGGGATCCTCAACAGGCTGACCAGGACATTGAAGGGAAAGCGGCAAATTTACTTTGTGGTTTGGGGACCTAATTCCCTTCCCCTGGAACCTGGAGCTGGCCTTAGTGGGTCCCTGGTAACCAATGCAGTTTGGAGGAAGAGCTACTGATCTCTGGGGCTAGCTCAGAAGGCAAGCACGCTGCCTCTGCCTCGGCTCAGTGGAATCCGTGTCCTGCGCCACCTGAAGGCAGTGGTCTAAGCTGCGCCCAAGCTGAGCCCAGCCTTCGAGTCCCAGCCTAGGCACAAAGGGGTCAGGTGATTCCTGTCTCCGTGAACCAGAACAGCAAAAGACACATGGAAGGATAAGTCCTAAAGAACTGATTATTCAGCCTCCTAACAGGGTGCTCTTTCAGGTGAAGTTTTTATCTCCTGAGACACTCAGGTGAATAGGTGGGTAAGCAGACTATAGTAATGGATATAAAGTAGGGGTGAGACATTTGCTCCAAGGCATTTACATGCCATTCCCCAAATTCCCATCCCTTGGTCCACTAGTATGCACGTACAAGCACCGGCAGGAAGTGTTCAGGCCATGTGGAGGTACACCCTGGGCCCCTAATAGGCTCAGAATAAACATCAATATGAACTTGAGAGAAATTCATTTTGAATAATAGCAGAATGACCTATTTTCTAATAGTTACTCAATTCTTGGGTTTTTTTTTTTCTCTCAGGCAGTCTTATATGTAAGAGAAATATGTGGTTATTGAAGGATATGAAAAACTGATACTCTGAAATTTTGAAATTTCATCTTAGTCCCATGCCCAGACTCTGAAAGCCCTACACACAATGAAGCAGACTAGCAGATCTATATAAGAAACTTTTTGTTGTAAAAAGTAAACAGGTTTATTCGACCATTTGTTCCTACATGCCTATATTTTTTTATTTATCAGCTTTATTAAAGTATAAATCATACATACGATAAAATTCCATGATTTCAAGTGTGACGGTCGATGAGTTTTGATAAACGTGAACAGCCTAGTAATCACTGCCACAATCAATATACAGAACATTTCCATCCCCTTCAAATATTCTCTTGTTTCCTTCCAAAACCAATTCCCCAGTTCTAGCCCTGGCAACCACTGACGCACTTTGTTTGAATTTTGGCTTTTCTAGGTTTTCACATAGTGTACTCATACAGTGAGTTCTCTTTTGTGTCTGGCTTCTTTCACTTGGCATAATGCCATCTTGCTGTCTGCCCAAGTAGTTGTTGCTTTTCACCGATGAGTAGTATTTTCACATATTGATGTATCATCATTTGCTTATCCAGTCATCTGTTAATAGGCATTTCTGTTGTTTCCAAGTTTTGGAAACGTGAGTAAAGCTGTTCTAGAAATCTGAGTGCAAAACATATTTTTGGGGGTAAAATACCTAAAAATGAGGAACGATGGTTTTAGTACTAAAGAATATTTAACTTCCTTACATCAGGTATCCTTAAAAAAATTAAAAATACAAACATATCTTAGCTATATTTCATAATAAAATTTATCAGAGGATCTGTTGTAAGAGGTTGAAGAGTTCACTTTCCAGCCCTAGAAATTCACACACATAAATCACATACATTTAACATATTCCAAGATAATGCTTAATAATATGTAGGAAGAAACTATTCCTCCTAAATTTCAATAGATTATGTAAAATAAGATACACTAAAAAAAAAAAAAAAAACAACAACAACACTCATATTAGATGAACAAAGAAGCCCCATTAAGAATTCTGTTGTGGTTTTCTCTTAAGAGCAAAGAGCTATGGAATCTCTAATTTAAAAAGAGGATGATTTTAGTCCATCTTACAAAGAAATACGTTTATTAAACATCTACCTGCTTCTCACACTAGTTATGTTGACTTTAAATAACGAAGGAAAATAATTCTCATTTCCTAAATGAGAAACACTTCCTAACTCATATCCCCAGGATTGTTCTTAAACTTCCATATAGAAAAGTCTGGAATAGGAAATTATAAGTATCAGACTCCAGGGTTATAAGCTTTCACATTCAAAAGTGCGAGAATCCAACATTAACAAATTATAGTTCTTCAAAATTCAGAACCACACCTTATATGTCCCTTATTTAAGTAACAGTGATATTACTTCAGAGTTAATAACTACAATCACTGAATTGTAACACATGCAGAGATTAAGAAAATTTCAAGTGCTCCTAAATATCACAAAAATGAACATTTTACAATATCATGATATATAAAGATCATGTTCAATGAAACTTCAGTCACAACAAAGTAAAAATTTTACCTTCCTTTCAAGCTGCTTTCTAAAATTATTAAGTCTTAACCTCACTGAATGGAAAATAAAATCTATCCCGCAACAGATTTTTGTGGCAGAAACTAAACCTTTAAAAAATACGTGAAATGGAAACAGCATGAGAAGTTTCCTGACACTATATTTAGAGTCCCTTAACTCAACACTTAGAAACTCAATTTCATATTTTGTAAACTAGTCATATAAAATGATCCTAAAAGTATAAATGAGTTTTGTATCAACCAACGGACTCTGACAAGCTGCCATCTCACCACCTGTCACCAGCAGCTTCCAATGGAAACTTGTGGTACTTAAACACATGTCAGCATCTGCCCAGGAAGCAGACCACGGAGCGAAGACTAGAGCTCCAGGACACAGGTTATTAACTGCCACACGGTGGCAACGCCGCCAGCACACATTCTGTGTCCCCCAAGCCCCAGGAAGGCCACTCCGCGTGCATCAATGCACCCAGTCTCTTGGATGGCGCAGAACTTCTAGAATTTCCGCTTCTTTGGAGTTCTCTGGGGGTGAATGCATGTACTCCCATCTAAACAGGTCCAAAACAAAAGCAAAAGATGTAATAATAGTAATAAAAGTTATAATGAGCAATCCACATACCTCCTTACTGAAAATAAATGAAAAAAATTCTAAGAGTAAAAAATTTCTTATACCTTGTCTCCAATGTACCTAATATGCCTTTTACTCACCAGCCTTTTTAAAAACATTTGCTGTTAAAGAAAGCATTTTAATAATTCCGGAGTATACTTTGGCTAATATTAATATCCCAAAGTCAAAATACACTTTCACCATAAACCAGAGTTTCATACAATGGAGAACCTCTGATGACTCATGTGCAAATACTTATGCATTTATTTTAATGTGTTACTTTCTATTTAAGGCAATGATATTAGTTTGCCTTTTTAAATAAATTCTGTCAGAAATGGGGATCCCTGGGTGGCTCAGTGGTTTGGCACCTGCCTTTGGCCCAGGGCATGATCCTGGAGTCCCGGGATCGAGTCCCGCATTGGGCTCCCGGCATGGAGCCTGCTTCTCTCTCTGCCTGTGTCTCTGCCTCTGCCTCTGCCCTCTCTCTCTCTCTCTCTCTCTCTCTCTATCATAAATAAATAAGTAAATCTTTAAAAAAAAATTGTCAGAAAAAGGATATAAAATTTAGGTAAATAAAACTTCAGAGAATATACAAATATAGTCGAAATGGCTGAGCTGTAGAATGAAGTCTGGCAGACACTGGTTTAGACCAGGGGTTAGCAAACTTGTCCTATCCAGGATCACAAAATAGATGACTTTAATTTAGGCTTTGTGGGGCTGCACTCTCTCATAGTCTTTCCTGTTTTTAATAATCTTCTAAAAACGTAAAATTCATTCTTAGCTCAAGGTCTGTAAATTATGTAAAATAAGATCACATCACAAGTGGTCTTGGATTCACTTGCAGCCTGAAGTTTGTGCACCCTTGCTATAGACTCTAAGAAGCTAAAAGTGACCTGTCATGTTAACTGTTCAGATGGGCAAGGGATTGATGTATAATCCATCCATACCTGCAGCTAAGAAAATACCTTTAAGTAGGGGCCGGTAGTAACCAGGAAGGAAACTGGAGACCTTAGAACTTTATCTCTACTTTTTATTCACGTCTCGTCTCCAGGGAGGCAGGAACGCCTAGCAGGGATGTGCATGAGCTTTCAGCTAAGGACATGTGATCCCAACAACAGCAGTCGTACGAGGACAGAGCCAACGCCATTCTGAAGGCAGTCACAACCATACAGGGTGCTAACCTAACCAGGAGAGATCTGCGCGGCAGAAAGAGGCCAGGCCTTCCTCGGTGCCACCCAGCAGTCTTCTTATTTGGACATTTACACTCACAGAGAAAAGAAGATTCTAGCTCTTATAAAACAAGTTGTGTAGTTTTTCCTTTTTTTCCTGATCTATTTCATCGTGTACACACATCATTCTGTATCTTTTTTTTAAGATTTTATTTGTTTGAGAGAAAGAGAGTGCAGGAGCAGGGGGAGGGGAAAGGAGAGAGGGAGAAGCAGACTCCCCACTGAGCAGGGAGCCTGTCCCAGGGCTGGATCCCAGGACCCTGGGATCATGACCTGAGCCCAAGGCAGCTGCTTAGCCAACTGGGTCACCCAGGTGCTCCCATTCTCATGTTCTTATAGCCCAAAAGTCAACCCAATAGCACCAACATAAATAGATCTGTCTTTGAAATTCCCCTCACTGGGCTGCCTGGGTGGTTCAGTCAGTTTGGCATCCGACCCTTGATCTCAGCTCCAGTCTTGACCTCAGGGTTGTGAGTTCGAGCCCCACATCAGGTGCCACACTGGGCATGAAGTCTAGTCAAAAAATAAAAAATTCCCCCAGAGGTTCAGTTAGCCTTTACAGAAGCTCACCACAGCAGCACGTAAAGCACAAAAAGGATGCCAAGCAAAAGCAACACTCCCTCATACTTTCAAACAAGCTTGATGCTTCACACTGGAGAGCAAGACTTTTCCTCACAAATGTAACAATTTCTAATGAAATAAAGTTGAAAAACCTGATGTGCTCGAATAAATTTGCTTTGCCCATAGCTCTTCCTAGAAAATTACCAGGTCAGCAAGGTCACTCTGGGCCCCTAGATGCCGCCATCCACCTTATGTTCTCACTCCCTCTATCCTTTCCCGGCCGTCACCCACAAAGTCACATCATCCATCCTGACTTAAAAAAAAAAAAAAATTATTTTCCTTATTATATGACTATGATTTTATCATAAAGTCAGCAAAATCAAACCACTGAAGTCTTTAGGTAAGACGTGTACAGTGTCAGTGTTTGTGTTTTGCGGGGCTCAGCTGACTAAGACCGGAGGAATAATTATCATGATGAGTTATTCTTACCGCGCGGTTAGAGGTAAAGACATCAAGATGCTTTCGATCCTGGATCCCGGAGTGAAGAGGCCAAACTTTGTCCCCCGATCATACAGCAGGTTAAATTCTACATACCTGCCACAAAGACAACAAATAACAGTAGGGCCACTTGAGTAAAATCTTTCTGCAGATTAGCGCGTGCAGGACACTCCCAGGGAGTGGGGGTGCCCCTGCCCCCGGCCGTCCTCCTCCCCGTCGGCTGGAACAGACAGAGGAGCCCCAGGCTGCAGCCAGCTAAGCCTTCTCCATGTGGACAGGCATAAATAAAGGCATTCTACCCAACAAACAATACGATATAGATTCGGCGCCAACACAGAGCAGTTACCAAACAAGGCGGTTATGTTTTCCAGTAAGTAAACAGAGTGGACACGGGGCTGACACCTGCAAAGCACGAAAACAATCAAGAGAAAGAAATGGCACCTCCGTCAGGACAGAACAGCTGTCTCTGGCCTTGCCCCAAGGTCTGAGATGTTTCAGAAGACTTTTCACCACCTGTAACTTCCACGCACTAAGATGGTAAAAACTGTCGTAATCGAAAGGCCAAGTACAGCTGACAGGAATTGAGTAACAATTACTAATATATTCTAGATACTTCCTTTCTTAAAGTATGTAACAGCGCTGATGAGCAGTGATATAATTCAGTCTTCCGGCAGATTCGTGGCAACCATAACAATAAGCAGTGGTTGAGCTGCAGTGCTTTTATTTTGCTAAGAAAGACGTCTTTAGCCTCAACCTAAAACCTTGGTTCAATAAATTTATTTTCCATTAACTGCCACGGTGTCAGATCTAAACTCTGTCTGGCTTCAAAATCTCTGACTGCCTTTGACCTCACAGGATTTTTTGTAAAAGGTCATTAAACTTCAAAGATAATTTTTACTACTCATATAAATGTAAAATGACCCACAGAGCTGAAAACTCAGTGAACAGTGCCCCTTTCAGATCATTTTTCAACTCATTCACAAGCTGTTCTCTTGGTCTCCACTTCCCTCAGTCTGTTTGCCCACTGCATAGGCTTTAATGACACCTGGTGGAAAATAGCCTCTAGAATCCCACAGTACTTAAATTTTTAGAAAACACTCTTCTGTGTAGAAACTTGCCAAAAGCCCTGAGGAAATGTAAAGAAATTATATCCATGGATCCCTTTCTAGTCCTCAGTATTGATTCATCACAGATTGAATTGTGTGCATCAATAACTAATACCTTCTTCTACTTGTTTTGAAAGATAATATAAGCAAAATGTCTTAATTTCTTCCTAAGACCATGGAAAAGAATTTCGGTCTCTCGGCCACCTTGTTCACCCCGGACGCTGCCTTTCTGAAACATGACATTCAAGGGATGGCTGTGATACCCTAGTCTGTAAGGATGTCTCTTCAAAGGCCCTTGCAAGGGACTCCCTAAATGAATTTTCTGGGAGGATCCCTGTACTGCTTTCCTTTCTTGAGTGAAAAATGCCTCTCTGACTCCTACTAGGTTTCACTTAGATCTGATCTTTCTGATCCTTCCAGATACACTTCATCCTGAGGTGCCTGAAAACCATGAACCTTAGCCATTCCCTTCAACTTAACAGATACCCAAATTTTATGCTGTTTCCCTTTCCTAAAATACAACAAAGTTAAAGATCTTTAGTTTCTGGGGCGCCCGGCTGGCTTAGTTGGTAGACTCAGCCTAAGGATTGTGAGTTTGAGCCCCATGTTGGGTGTAGAGATTACTAACAGATAGATCAATTCATCAACTGATTGATCGACAGACATACTTTAAAAAAATTAAAATTAAAAAAAATCCTTAGTTTCTGTTTTCCTATGGAAAAGAAGACTCTTAAGACTGAAGTTCAAGGTCTGGGGAGAGAACAGTAGTAAGTGGATAAGAGACTAAAAGAAATTACCCAGTAAGAGACTAAAGTCCAAAGAGAAGCAGCCTGACCTGGGCAAGGGCAGCTCCTATTTGGGGCAGGAGGCAGCGGAGCCCGCGCAGATACAGATAGGGCTCTGAGCGCCGTGTGGAAGGAGGCGAAGGCAATGCTGACAACCGCAGTGAAGAGCTGGGTTATCTTAAATTCCAGAGTTTACTGCCCTCTTAAAACCTACTGATAAAGGTGGTAGAAGGAGGTTCTCTGTGGGAAACAGCCACCAAGACCAAAACCAACACAAAATAACAAACACCAGCAAGGACACAAAACGTTATTCCTATGTCTTAGAAGTTTTAAGGCTTCGTCTAATTAGTATTCACAGAATCTGTCCGCTTTGCACATGAAATCCTATGAAAACCAGAACACTGTATTTTCCTGAGTGTTTTTTTTTTTTTTTTTTGTAGATTTTCATTGGATATTTGATGTATAATTGTTATATTAGTTTCAGGTGTATAATATGATGATTCAACAGTTCTGTAGATTACTCTGAGCTTATCGCCAAAAGTGTACTCTTAATCCCCTTCACCCTATTTCACATCTCCCACCCACCTCCCGGCTGGTAACCACTAATTTGTTCTCTGTATTTGAGTCTAGTTTTTTTGTTTCTTTTTTATTTGTTCATTTGTTTCTTACACTGCACATATTACTCAGCCATAAAAAAAGAATGAGATCTTGCCATTTGTAACAACATGGATGAAGCTCCAGGGTATAAGGCTAAGTGAAATAAATAAGAGAAAGACAAACACCCTATGATTTTATTTACATGTGGAATTTAAGAAATAAAACAGCACAGAGTTTTAAATTATCCTCTCAGGCACACCTTCCCCACTAAACTGGGAGCTTCTTTTCCAGATGCATGTTATGCACATCTTTGTCACTAGGATAGTGCCTACCTAGAGGGATAGTATAATATACATCAAGTGAAAAAAGGAAGGAATAGTAAGGAATAGTAAAGGTATAGTTGAAAAATCAGGAGACAAGAAAAAAAAAAAAGTCCCAAACAGATGAATTAAGAACTTCTAACAAGAAAACGTAATCACTGCCATTCTCCCCAAGTTTCTAAATAATGACCAGATAACAGAGGCAGCTGTAAGAAAGAATAAACACAAATATTTACCTTTAAACTTGAAACATTACCTAAGTTGGCCTTTTCAGGGACTAGCCTTACCTTCTTAAGTACTGGAACTATTATTTGCCTGAGACAGAATTACATACATGAGAAACTCCGTGTTACAGCTAGGGACCAGAACTCACATGCAGTAAGATCGCAATGAGGACTGACGTGAGCTAGCAGAGTGGCTCACCTGGAGCCGATGCGCAAGTATACCCTGGGTGCAGATGATGTCAACATGGTCACCCAACTTAGCTCACCAAGCTCAGTGCACAGAACAGGGCGGCTAAGGTAAGACATACAGACCTGCTTCAGCTGTGTAACCTATGGGAAAGACTGCCAGTCACGGTGACCTGCTCCCACATCTGGGGTCTTTTATTTCCTAGTTGTGTTATCTTGGGCAAGAGACTTACTTTTCTCAGAATAAATTTTATCATCTGTAAAATGATGATAATCAGACCCATCTCACAGCTGTGTAAAGACTAGATGCCAACCGTCTACGTTTTGGCTGGCACATAGAAAGGACTCCCTAATTAGTAAGTCTTACCATTAAGTATAAATGATCTCTGAGATGACTATGTCCATTATAATGACCTCCATGAAATCTTAAAGATGAATAGAAACGTGTGGGAATCCAAATTTACAATGCAGCAAAAACATTAAATGATACCCATATTTTGGCATAAGGCTGGAAGGAACTGCTATGCCCAAAGGAATCAGCTGAATTAAATTCAGCAAGTACCACTACATGGCTGCTATGAGTCTCTAATGTACAATGAAATAAATTTTGCCTTTTTTTAAATGTTTTATTTATTTGAGAGAGAGTGTGTGCTCACACATGAGCATTGAGGGGAGTGGGGGAGCAGAGGGAGAAGCAGACTCCCCACTGAGCAGGGAGCCCGATGCAGGTGTCCGGGCTCGATTCCAGGACCCCGAGATCATGATTTGAGCCAAAGGCAGAGGCTCAACCACCCAGGAGCCCCAACTTTGTCCTTTTTATAAAACTGTTCCACACAATTTTTAATGTGCATTTAACATTCATCTAGCTATAAAAAGCAGCTCAGGATAGTATTAGTACACCTCTAATGAAGTAACTGCCCAAGACAACACACCAGCCACTATGACTCCTGCTGCCCCACTTCCCCCAGCAGTCATGCAATGAGACAATGTATTCTCCTGTTGCTCACTCACCGTCCTCTCCGGAGCTGCTGCCATAGCTTCTCCTGGGGCGTGAAAGAGTCATTGTGGTGCTTTTTCACAAGAGGAATATAAGAAGGAACAACAGCCTGGGCGCAGCTCTGCACAAAGCGAAACACTTCCTCCTTGGATGGAGAGTCAAGGTCATCAAAAAAGATGCCCCCAATGCCCCTCCTCTCCCCACGATGGACTATAAAAAAGTAGTCATCACACCTGGAAAACACAGCAAAGCCATGTCAAGGATCAATGTGAGCATTCCAGCTTAGGGCGCTATCCTTGACTAGCGCCCACATGGTAGCCTTACTTTTCCTCCAACTCTGAAATGACACTAGGGCTTTAGACAGATTTCCCCCAAGTTAGCGCCCATGTAGAAAATGCTTGTGCTCTTATGTGCAATGCAAGTAGGGAATTTAACACATGTCTATGGAGAGGATATGGAACTCTAAAAACTTTAATAAAAAAGAAACAAAGAGTCCAGTATTAATAGCATATTTCTTAAAACGAGTGATGTGACTGCCTTCGGCAGCACTGCTGCTTCTCCAAGAGGCTGGACAGGAATCCTCTACCAACACCACCAACCAGGTCTGTGTCTGGGAACCAACCCTTCGGCTCCTGAGTCAGATCTTTATTCACCAAAGAAAGGTACAGTAAATAATCTCCAAGGTCTCTTCAGCAATAGAGTGAGGGCTCTATAGCACGCATGACTGAGGGAGGGGCTGGCACAGGAGCCGTTCAGAGAACTCCTACAGACATATGAAAGGTTACCCCGTGAGCCCGCACAGCAAACTATCCATCTGGTCGAGTCTTCCCCCTCACTGTGCCTACCAGAGCGGGTTTCCTAAAAATTATTTCCTAAATGCTAAATTTGTAGAATAGTTTACAGTGTCGAAATAGCTTGTTAGATGATCTCTAGAAGAATAATGATCTGTAAATAGAAAAACCTGTACAAACAAAAACTAAAAACCATTTAAAAGGTTCTATTAAAAATAGCCTTAATTAAAAAAAAAAAAAAATAGCCTTCCAGCTTAAAAAAAAAAAAAGGTAGTAGCTGCAAATCCCTAGAGCTGATACACTGCTATGATTCACCCTGACTGATTTGTTGGCCTTCCTTTCCATGTACATCTTTTTTTTTTTTCTCAAGATTTTATTTATTTATTCATGAGAGACACAGGGACAGGCAGAGACACAGGAAGAGGGAGAAGCAGGCTCCCTACGGGGAGCCCAATGTGGGACTCGATCCCAGATCCCGGAATCACGACCTGAGCTGAAGGCAGATGCTCAACCACCCAGGTGGCCCTCCATGCACATCTTATTAACATAGTTGAAGTACATCCTGAGTAAGGTTGTGAAATCAGCTTTAACCAAATCACCCTAATTCAAAATCTCCATGAAATTATGAAATTAAGAAATTTGCTACATACTTATACTGAAAGCCTATTTTTAACTAGCCTGCATCCTCGATATCTTAGTAACTAATATCACCCAGATGGAATCATCTCAATAATAGCAATAAGAGGAAACCAAAAAATGTCACCCAATGTCACCCATACCAGTCCTCTTCCTGGAAGGATGCTGATTTGTGAGAGAGAAAAAAACAAAACAAAAAAAAAAAACAACCCTCCACCACGTCTCTATGCTCCCACCACTATGCAATTATCAGTGGTAATATTGATGGAAAAGAGAATACACCTTTTCTGAGAGTCTTAAAGCTGGACTCTGTATCTTACATAAATAATATCAAGATTCCACAATTATTAGCTCTAAAAGCAAAGCAAAACTACCCCCACCCAAACAAAAAACACCAAAACCTCTTCTCCCCCTCCTTTTTCAGGAATGCCAATTATCTCTAAGCAGGTTGGGTACTTTACTCTTATTCCAAACAATTAATGCCTGGACTCTATTTCACATCTACCAGATATCCTGGATCTCCTCACAACACATTTGTTTCCCTTTCCTTTATCATTCGAGTTTCTTTAAAACAGTGTCCAGTCCCACTCTTCTCCTTGCCCAAAGCATCTGGTATATTTGCATCGCTCCCTAATAGTTCTCCAATCCCCTCCAAGTCCTAATGTTCCCATGACAACAACAGTTCTCAACTGGGAGGAGGAGTAGATATCCTACCCCAGGATTAAAAAGCCTCTAATTCTCAGGCATAGATCACGTTAAAATTTCTATCCTAAATTATTTTGCAGTCAAAAATATGCTGCTACCCAATTTTTATTACAGTCAAATATTTCTTTTTTTTTTTTACAGTCAAATATTTCTAAGTAAATAACTTAGTAAGACCGCTTCAAATGGGTATCTCACTTCTAAATGGGCAAAGAAAACAGATCTACCTTCATAAGTTGAAAAAGGCAACACGGTAGTTGCCTTTAGGATCTACAAAAGGAAGGAATGAAATGTATTTTAGATATATTGACAATACCTTTACCTACCATTTTTTAAATTTAGGGTAGAGATCAGGACCATGCTGGTCACAGGCCTCCTTCAGAGTTCTGTGAAAATGGACAGCATCCTCTTGGTTCAAGTATGTTGGAGTAAGGTCACACCCACCGCCAAACCACCACTGCTTGTTACCTACAAAACCAAGGCATGAGATTCTCATGCAGACGTTGGACTGTGAGAGGCAGCACACTACTTGTATCTGCAAAGTGAGTTTATCAGATTTGTTTATTAAACATGAAATGGGGGACAATCAAAAAGTATTTAACTAAATTTAGCTCTGAATGCCCAGGAAAGCCTAGGCAGGAAAGAAAAGGTAAAAGCAGAAAGAGAAGTAGGAAATTAAAAAATGAGAGAGTAGAACCAGACAGGGGAAGGACATGCATGGCAGTGAATGAGGAAACACCATGTGGGTGGGCCAGGCAGTAGATCTCGAGTCTGGCTGCGTATTAGAATCACATGAAGAGCGTTAAATGCCTCTGCTAGGTCACAATTTAAAGAACAAACAAGCAAAAAACAAGCAAATCTCTGGCCCAAGCATCTACGGTTTATAAAAACCACCCCTGGAAATTCTGATGTTGCCTGAATTAAAAACCACTGCCCCGCCCCTTACTCCAAGAAACACTTGCAGACGGACACAACTTGACATCTGAGAATAACTATTTCATGTGCTCAGCTGGGTCGACAGACTGCCAGTACCAGTGATTGACTTCTACCATGAAAAGGTTGAACAGAACGGAATGTCTTCAAAATGCAAGTTAAATACCTGGCCTTTAAATGCCATCACTGCAGAGACACCAAGAGCCCCAGAGCAGCACCGCATGGATGCTCTGCTGGGCAGAAACACCTGGCCCAGCCTAGAGAGACCGGGGCTGGAACTACACGTCCACAATAGGCACCATAATAGGCTCCACCCCATCTTAAGCCCATAGACAGTATGCTGGGGACTAGTGAAGCAACGCACATGGAAGACTTTTTCCAAAAGCAAGTCCTCCATTTCAAAATAACCTTGTACATAAGGTTTTCCTTTGAACTTCCTGAGGATTTCTTTTCTTGTGCAAAGAACCCTGTGTGCACTCTGAATTTGATGTTCCTTAAATCATTCCTTCTGTGTTGGAGGAAATATGGGGAAGTCACAGCCCAGCCAATACTATTTTCTCTTTTCACCTTTAGTGTACAATCCATTGCACTAGCCAAGGAGTAAGGCTTCATATGCCTCCTAAAAAACCTAGTTAAGATTTATGTATTCTGGGGCACCTAGTGACTCAGTGGTGGAACGTCTGCCTTCCGCTCAGGTCCCAGGATTGAGTCTCGCATCGGACTCCCTGCATGGAGCCTGCTTCTCCCTCTGCCTGTGTCTCTGCCCTTCCTTCTGTATCTCTCATGAATAAATAAAATCTTTAAAAAAAAAAAAAAAAGATTTATATACTCTTTCTCACATTTAGATTATACCCTCTGCCTTGTTTTAAAACACACATTTTGCACAATAATATTTTGCACAGCTCCAGGGATGCTTACCGTCAGCTTCTTCTACTTCAAAGTATCTGTAGTTGAAATGGATAGTAGGTGCATGAGGATTCTTGGGGTGGATAACAGAGCTCACGCCCATAGCTGAAAATGGCAATTTACCTGGAAAGTAAAACATGAAGTGAGCCGCACTCAACCAGCAGGCTTGATTAACTCCAACATAGTTTCTGGAGCAATTTTCAAGAGTTGCTTTTATGTCTTTTAAAAAACCAATTTTTAAAAAGTAAATGTGAACATGCTTCTCTGGTATATGCACCCAAATGGGTTTTTTGTTTTGTTTTGTTTTTTACAGAAGCACTATTTATTTTACAAATAAAACTTGTGAAGGGGAAAAAAAAGGTTTGTAGGGACTGTAATAGGCTATGGAGACTGATTTACCATCTTTAGTCTTCAGATTTTTTCCTCGGCTTCTCATTTGTTTTGCTGCTTCCTCAGAAAGATTCCCATGAACAACAGAAATGCTCACCCCAGCCTTTTCAAAAACATGCCCATCTTGAAGTACACAGCTGATGCCACCACCTCCTGTGTATAGAAACAGAAAACGAGGAGAGAGCATAAGGGTATAGCAAAATCAAATACAACCCTTGCATGAAGGTGGTGGGATGAGGAGTTATCTTCCTCTTCTCCAGATCTTCTATAACATCAGTATATGTATAAGGGTACATATGTATAAGGGATGCCTGGGTGCCTCAGTGCTTGAGCCTCTGCCTTCGGCTCCCTGCATGGAGCCTGCTTCTCCCTCTGCCTGTGTCTCCACCTCTCTCTGTGTCTCTCGTGAATAAATAAAATCTTAAAAAAAAAAAAAAAAAGAATCACATAATATCTTCCCTTCAACTACTGTTCAAAATGGCATGCACTGGTTATGATATATGACAGGAGGCTGAGGTTAAAAACAGGCATGGGTACATTTGAGGAGTATTCTATTATAGAATTTAAGAGCTCCCTATCATTTCAAATGTTTTTTTCTCTGTGTGTCGTTTACCATTTAATTCTGCTTACAGGCAATTAAAAAAAACGGTAGCTATTTGAACTCTTCAGGAATTGGGAACCTTAAACTGAATAAGACACACATTAATATTTAAGTATCTGAGCTTTATGCTTAATAGCTAGTTTGTTTTTTAAACATTAGAGTTACCATCAAGCCAACTGTTTTATGGAGGTACCTGTTTGCCTTGTTTTGTTTTTCAGAATTTTTAAAGCTGGATGGGACATAAGATGACCCAGTGCAAACTACCCACCCCCTGCACATTTCAAACGAGAAAATGAGGTCCAGAAAGATAAAACACCTTATCACAGATAAGATCACACAGCTGGCAAGCGGGCCCAACAATTCGTCTTTCTATGCATCAGACAGTATTTTAAGCACTTCATATACATCCAACCTGATAATACCCTCATATATTATTTCTAATCTCATTTCATTAATGAGAAACAGAGGCACACCAAAAATTCAGTAACTTCTGAAGACCGCAGTAGCTATTCTAGTATTTGAGCTTGTCTGGTTCAGACATTACATTACAGGATGGAAAACACTTTGAAGACCACATTTAGCCTCGTTTAATATAAATGTGGCGGTTTCACAGCTCAAAGTCTGCTGAGGAGAAGTGGCCGTAGTATTCCTGGCTAAGAAGTCAGGAATTCCTCAAATTTATGACCAAGATGTGGGGTTTTCACTCCACAGGCAACAACAAGGTCATGAATACATGATTCTCTAAAAACTGGGGTTTTCTTTATTAAAGTATTATTGACATATATTAGTGTCAGGCGTATGACGCAATGATTTATTTTTTTGATGCAATGATTTAAATGTTTGTATATGTTGCAAAATAAGCCTACTTAGGTCATCACAGAATTACAAAATTATTTTCTTACAACAAGAATTTTCAAGCTCTACTCCCTTAGCAACCTTAAAACACGCAATACGGTATTTTTGACTATAGCCCCCAAGCTGTGCGTTACATTCTCATGAGTTACTTCATAACAGAGTTTGCACCCCCGGCTCCCCTGGGTCTTTCTGCCCGCTCCCCTCCCCCCTCCTGCTGACAACCACTCCTCTGAACAACTGGGCTATAATACTGAAGTTTTCTGGCCGTTGTAAGGAAAGATGTTCCCAGTAGGAAACCTGGCGGTGCAGGCAGAGCTACTGACACGCAAGCGGTCCTCGCGCCCCTTGAGAGCAAGAAGCAGGGACACAAGGTCGCCGCGGGCTGGAGTCCGGGCCGGGCAGGAGGCAAGCTCACGTTTCCTCCAGGAGGAGAAAGGGTGAATGCGCACGAGAAACGGGGGAGACGGGGGAGACGGGGGAGACGGGGGAGTCGGGGGAGGGCCGCTGCTCAAGGACAACTCGGACACGCAGGCTCCGCGGCTGAAGATGACCCTCGGGCTCCGAGGGGACCGCCGTCAACCGGCCGCCCGGGGGCGGGGCTCAGGGGCTGCGGACGGACGGGGATAGGGACGGCGACGCGGGGCTCAGGCGCCGCGGACGGACGGGGACAGGGACGGCGACGCGGGGCTCAGGGGCTGCGGACGGACGGGGAAAGGGACGGCGACGCGGGGTTCAGGGGCTGCGGACGGACGCGGACGGGTACGCGGGGCTCAGGAGGCGCGGACAGAGACCGGGGCGGGGACGCGGGGCTCACGGGCTGCGGACGGACGGGGAAAGGGACGGCGACGCGGGGCTCAGGGGCTGCGGACGGACAGGGACCGGGGCGGGGACGCGGGGCTCAGGGGCTGCGGACGGACGGGGAAAGGGACGGCGACGCGGGGCTCAGGGGCTGCGGACGGACGCGGACGGGTACGCGGGGCTCAGGAGCCGCGGACAGGGACCGGGGCGGGGACGCGGGGCTCAGGGGCCGCGGGGGGACGGGGACGCGGGGCTCAGGGGCCGCGGACGGACGCGGACGGGGACCGGGGCGGGAACGCGGGGCTCAGGGGCCGCGGACGGACGGGGGCGGGGACCGCGGCGGGGACGGAGCTCAGGGCCTGGCGCACCCTCGGCGGACGGCCCGTGTCACCGCGGCGTCAGGCCGCCCCCCGCCGGGCCTCTCACCTTCCTTCCTCTCCCAGCGGTCCACCGAGAAGCGGGCGCCGCCGTCCACCTGCGCCAGCGCCCGGCACACCTGAGCCTGCGTCTCCAGCACCAGCAGCTCCATCCTGGTCTTCATGTCGCCCGGCCTGGCCCGCAGCTCGCGCAGGGCGGTCACCGGCGGCGCCATGAAGCAGCGGCAGCGGCGGCCCAGCTCGTCGTCGTCGTCGTCGTCGTCCTGCCGCCTCCCCGGCGACCGGCTCCGCGCCGCTGGGCTCCTGGGCTCTGCCTCCGCCCGCTCCGCGTGCCCGAAGGCGGCGGCCGCCAGCCCCGCCAGCCCCGCCAGCCCGGCCAGCGCCCCGCTCAGCCCGGTGCCCGGCCGGGGGCCTCCTCTCGCCGCCGGGCTGTGCCCCAGGCCCCGGCTCGGCTCCCGGCCCGCGGCGCCCGGCGGCCGGCAGGTGCGTCCCGCCGCGCGGCTCCCGGGCCCGGCGCTCAGCCCGCCGCCGCCGCCCCGCGCCGCTCGCCAGCACGAGCCCGCGCGCATCCCGCCCAGGCGCAAGGCCATGCTGCCCGCGGCTGCGTCCCGGGGTCGGTCCCCGAGCTGCCGGAGCCCAAGTCGGCACCCGCGCCTGCAGACGCGACCTGGGGCGCAGAAGAGCCGCCGCCGCCCCGCCCCGGCGGCCGATGGGAGGCGGGGGCTGCTGGGAGCTGTAGTCCGGCCGATGGGAGGCGGGGCCTGCTGGGAGCTGTAGTCCGGCCGATGGGAGCTGTGGGCGGCTGCTGGGAGGCGGGGGAGGCCGATGGGAGGCGGGGGCTGCTGGGAGCTGTAGTCCGGCCGATGGGAGGCGGGGGCTGCTGGGAGCTGTGGTCCGGCTGCTGGGAGGCGGGGGAGGCCGATGGGAGGCGGGAGCTGCTGGGAGCTGCGGTCCGCCTGCTGGGAGGTGCGGTCCGGCTGCCCGCCGCCTGCAGGGGCGCGTCCCGGAGATAAGAGGGTGCGCCTCCCCAGGAGGGCGGGCCCCCAAACCCGGGAGCCCGGTGCTGAGGATGCGAAGGCGGAGATAAGAGGCTTTCTGGTCACGTACCACTTCTGGTCGGCTGTCCGTCCAATCAACCCCGGGAGAAGCCAAATTAGGGCTGGAGGCTGAGGTCTAAGGGGTCAGTAGTATAGCCAGAGACCCCCCCACCCCATGCACATTTTCATCCTGGGTTGCAAATCCTGGCCCCGAATCTATAGAAGCCCCCTTCGAGAGACCTTCCGGAGCCTGCAGGATGGGCTGGGGCCGGAGCCTGGGAGACTCCTTACTTACCAGCAGTTTCTTTTTCTTTTTTCTTTATTTTCTTTTTAATTTGTTTTTATTGAAGTTCGACTTGCCAACACATAGTATAACACCCAGTGCTCATCCCATCAAGTTACCAGCAGTTTCTAAAGGGAGTCCACCAGGTGGTAAAGGGCGTCCACCAGGTGGTAAAGGGCGCCTAAGAAAATCCTAGAAAAAGACTTTCTGGGATCAATTCATAACACAGTTCATCACTCAGATCTTCCCAGGTCTTGTTCCTGCCCTACCCACTTGATTATTTTAGAACTAGGAAAAGGAGCATGATCATTTTTACTAACTCAATATAAAGCTAATGATCTGGTGTGTTTGGGTGACCAAGGGATAAGAGATTTAAAAATACTTAAAATCCTAAATCGTGGGGTGCTGCCAAGTATTTCTCACCTGTAGTACTTTCAACAACTCCTGTAAACTAGGCCGGGCAAACGTTCACACTACTCCCCGCGACCCCCCAGTGCACAAATGCCCACACACTCTTTCTATAGAAGAGGAAAGAAGCTAACATAGATTTGATGTATTTTTGTCCTTGTTCCTGTAACCATAGCACAGTGCTATGTTTTCTAGACACAAAAGTGTTAGAAAGACTGTAAGCCACTGGTGGTAGTATCTGCAAGTTTTTTCTTAGTGTCTAGATGCAGTGATGGAATTTCCATGGCCATGGGTCAGACCAGCTGATCAAGCCCGCGGATCTTACCCATCCACAACTCCGTCTGGCAGCTCTCACACTGGGACGCAATGTTCACTGGGTAGGCATGCTTGACTGGCTAGCAGAGTCAATGAAAAGTAAAGGCTTGCATTGAGAAGTGAACAAACCACTTTGGGGGAAGAAAACCCATGCCTTTTAGCCATAGTGTGACTTGCTGGCAGGCTGAGTTGCAGGAAGAAAGGGAATATAGGAACTATCACTTCAGGAAGGGTTTTTCACTCCTCCCTGATGCCTGTGATAGGAGTTTGGCTGGGCCTGGGGGTACTGATTGAACCTCATTCATGCAAAGAACCTCTCCAGCCCAACTTCCTGTAAGAACCCCCTTTCATCATCATCGCTCTGATTCTGAGAATACCCATAAAGCTAGAAAAAGATAAGCAGGCACAGGCCATTTGGAACATACGCCCAGTCAGATAGTCTGGTCTTGAACCAGCTGTGTACTAGTTTGCAGGTTTCCATCCCTCCTCATCCTTAGCCTCTCTGTGCAAAGGGCTGCTCTCATTCCCTCTGACTTCCAGGGCCCTCCCTACCCTCACTTTATTATACTCTGCTGAAGAAAGATCTTTACAACTATCAGCCTTAAAAATAAAATAGCCAGTTATTTAACCAGCAAAGATGATGAGTTTATCTGGGAATAGCAGAGGAATTGCAACTTAGGACATGCAAACTACAGCACACTGGAGGCAAGAAGGAGAGAGGAAAAAAAAAAAAAAGGAGAGAGGAAGGAAGAACAGAGGGGAGGGCCTTGCTTTTATGGAGGAAAGGAGGGAATTGGGAGGGGTTGCTTTGGAGGAAAGTTCATAGGAGAAGGAGAGTTGCCAGTTGTGATGGTTTCTCATTGGCTGGGTCACTGCTGGGTGAGGAGAAAATCTTCCTCCTTCCTGCTGGGTTATATAAAGTAAGCGGTGACTGATACTGAGTGAGCACCATCCCTTCGTTGCTCCTGGCCCTATTTTATTTTATTTTATTTATTTTATTTTATTTTATTTTATTTTATTTTATTTTATTTTATTTTATTTTATTTTTATTTTTATTTTTTTCCTGGCCCTATTTTAAATTGAGTTTCCTTTATTCAATTTCACACAGCCTGGTTAATGAGTTTAAATCATTTTCCTGTGGGGACAAAGTTGTCTCCAAGGGATTTAAGTCCATTTTTTCAGTGTGGAATTAAAAAACAAACAAACAAAAAACCATCCCCCATTCAAGCGGTTTCAAGCATCGGAAAGCTAGTGGGAACAAATAATAAGTTTACAATAACTTATAAGACATAAGGGCTAAGGTAAGAGTTCTCACCCTTTTTTTTTTTTTTTAGTCCAGTTGCCTGCACCGCTTTGTGTTCTGTATGACCCTACCAAGCAAAAAGATTCTGAATAGATTCTGAAACTCATGAGACATAGGTATATGAAGTGTAATGTTTGAAACTCTACATGCTTCTCAAAATCCTTATGAACATTCCCTCTCCTCTGTTCCCAAAGCCTTGAGAATAACGGATATCAGGCCTGTTTTTTTCTAAAGAGAGTCAGAAGGGACTCTAACTTCATCCCCCTGACACCTTTACTGCTGTCTAACGACACACACACACATACATACCCACCAACCCACCTACACCCACATACACTCATGATTCCTGCTAGCTTTAAAAAAAATAAAAGATTTTATTTATTTATTCATGAGACACACAGAAAAAGGCAGAGACACAGGCAGAGGGAGAAGCAGGCTCCATGCAGGGAGCCTGACGCGGGACTCATCCCAGGACCCCAGGATCAGAGCCACCCAAGTGCCCCAAGTTCCACTAACTTTACTAAATTGTAGTATTTTCACCAATTCGCTAATTTTGAGGTCTGAACTCAGGCTAATTATTAACAAAGTATTGCCAAACAGATGTGTTTACCTTGGTGCACTTCTGCCAATTTATTAAAAATTTTAATGGGGATGGTGGTGGAGTGGTAGAAGCGAGATTAGCAAAGAAATGGACTTTTGGATTTTTTTTTTTACTCAATTTTTCTCCTTAAGATTTGTTTTTTAAATGTTTAGGTCTTTAGAGGCAAGTATTTACACATTTCATGAAAACAATTGGTTCTTAAAGTGACATATAGGTTAAATATGCAATACAATTTGGTGTTGCTGACTTGGGTTTTTTTTTTAACTGAAGTAATTTTAAAATGGGTTTTTCAGAAGAGGTACAGACACCACTCAAATATTCCAGAAAATTTTTGTGAAAGGGAGAAATCATGGTGCCCCCCCCCCTTAGTCCCTTGCCAGTAGCCCCTCCACGTTCCTTCTCTACAGAAATATGCATATATCTGGGGTTGGAGCAACCATTTGTGATGAAGATTATGAAAAACACATGAAAAAATTTGCAGAGCAGTGAGATAGAGGAGCCTGTGTCCCGCTACACCCTGGAGCAGATTTAGCCCTGAGCTGGAGTTCTTGTTATATGAGAAAAAAAATTGATTAACCTGCTGTTTGTCAGCTTCAGTCTTTTTAGCATCCTAATTATTCCATCTTGATTTGGACGTCCACCCTGGAACCAACCGGCAACAGCCAGGTGTAGAGGGTGGGATCGTGCTAGGACATGATGACCTCCTACTAAAAGTGGGGGGAATGGTAAGTGTGGGATATCGTTTCTAGAAAAAAGGGGAATACAATAACCAGACAATACCATTGATGCCCACTCTAGAGAGAAATTGTTGAAGATAATTCTGAGGTATGGAGCTTGTGAATCTAAGGTGAACAAAAATATGGAATTCAGAAAGAACTAGCAAGTGTAGGTGTACAGGAGGTAAGTTTAATGTAGACAGTTATTAAGACACTGGGTGGCTTAGTCGGTTAGGCGGCAGCTCTTGATTCCAGCTCATGTCGTGACCTCAGGGTCCCGGGAGCATCCATGCTCAGGGGGGAGTTTCTCTCTCCCTCTCCCTCCACCTCCTCCTCTCTTTCTCTCAAATAAATAATCTTTTTTCTAAAAAATGTTATTTCTACTAGTTCAGCCAAGGTGTCCAGCTGTTCCAATTGCTAGGTACAGAAGCTTCCTGATAAGCGCACTCTTTCACTATGCGGTGCTTTCCACAACCATTCTCAGAGGCCTAAGAATGCCCTGGGTCAACTAAAATGAAGAATTGTTTGGGAAGATGTTGGGAGAAAGTGTTGGGGTCTATGCAGGTAACCCTTCTTTTGGCGATCAAGGAGCCATGGGCATGGGGCAATAAGACATCAGACAGCAGTAGGAAAGACATTTCCCATTGCTCTGGTGTATCTGCCTCCATGGTGACCTCATGGCATTTGCAACTGGTGCTATTTGCTCAAGAGAGGCAGAGCTGCTTTCACTCACGTCGTTGTGGCGAGGTCACCTCACCCGGTGAGCTCCAGTGCTTTCTTGGAAAACACACATCTAAGACTTTTTAACTTAAGTCCATATCCACATCTTTTGAAACTTAGGAGTCAAGAATCTAGTTCCCTTCATTCTCTGCTTCTACCTACAGTAACATTTCCTTCTATGTCTGGTTAGCTAGGACCAGGACCTGCTTCTAGAAATGATGAGGCTGGAATGAAAGCAAAGGGAGACAAAGGTACATTTGAAGTAGGTGCTTAGGCTGAGATTCTGGGGGGTTACAAATGGAAATGTGGGAGGGTTTTGGGGGAGTGAGGGCCGGAAGGGTAAAGACTGGTGGGACACCCCCAGCGCGGGGTTGATAAGAAGTTCATGGGAGAACTTTGGGAACAAAATGATGAAGTACTCGAAGTCAGAACACAGGGAAGCAGACACATTTGGGGGCAAGGGAAACACGAAGTTTTAGGGCCTTTGTGTCAAAGGAGCATGAGAAGGAGAAGTCATCAGGGAAGAAAGCTGGCCTCTCTGCTCAGAGAGCACAAGTGCTGAGCACCAGAGCCTGGAGGGTTTTTTTGTTTTGTTTTGTTTTTTATCGGTGTTTAATTTGCCAACATATAGAGTAACACCCAGTGCTCATCCCATCAAGTGCCCCCCTCAGTGCCGGTCACCCAGTCATCCCCACCCCCCGCCTACCTCCCCTTCCACCACCCCTAGTTCGTTTCCCAGAGTTAGGAGTCTCTCATGTTCTGTCTCCCTTTCTGATATTTCCCACTCATTTTTTCTCCTTTCCCCTTTATTCCCTTTCACTATTTTTTATATCAGGTCACTGGTTGCCTTTGAGACAGAGCTTCAGAAAACCGGATGAGGTGACTGCTCGATTGAAAGAATATACGCAACGGTAGTAACTCAGGGTGCGCAATTATGAGAGCAATCTTTTATTTGAAGTGGAAAATTGGAGCATGTTTTATGTTTGTTTTTTGCCCAAAGGAGTGATGCAACAGGGAGAAACTAAAAATGCAAAATATGCACCAATAGGCCGAACCAAGCTTTGTTTTCTCTGCTTCTTTTCCTAAATTGAACCATTCAGCCCCCATTCAGATGGCCCAAAGATCACGGGGCAGGGGAACGAGGACTGGGCCAAAGGATGAAACGTTCTTGATCCTGGCATAGGTAACTTCAAGGGACCTGGCCGCCTTGCTCCAAACATTTGCCCTCAACCCTTCCTCTCCCTCTAACCAGCACCCAGGCAGCCTTCATGCTCTAGCCTCAACTATAATTGAAGGGTTATGAGAACTCTGTAGGGTAACTACTCTTGGTCAAACTAAGTCCTGGATCATTTTTTTTTCTCTCTCTCTGTAGACATTTATTTAGCCCTTTCATGGGCTAGGTTCAAAAGAGCCCCATAAAGTGGATGGAAACACTCTTACTGCCCTTCGGTGATGGATCAGGAAACTGAAGCTTAGATTCAGGCATAGACCAAGTGTGGATCTTGTTTCTCATGCCCTCTTAACATGACTCCACTGTTCATCTGACCCAGAGTCGTTTTCCACCAAAACAATAAAACCCAGTATTTTCTAGACATCTATACCTGACTAGGAAATTCAAGGGACACAAAGAGGTTACCACCCTCCTCCTATCCTCCCAGAAATAAATATTCCATTTGAACCACCAGATTATCTCTTCCAATGAAATACTATACAGGCAGTCCCCACTTTGCATGGGACTTCGAGACCATAAAAATCACAGTGCAAGGGGCACCTGGATGGCTCAGTTGATTAAGTGTCCCACTCTTGATTTGGGCTCAGGTTGTGAGATGGAACCCCATGTCGGGCTCTGCACTGAGTGTGGAGTCTGCTTGAGATTCCCTCTTTCCCTCTCCTTCTGCCCCTTCCCCCTTTAAGAAACAAAAAACAAACAAACAAAAAAAAAACACCATGCAAGCAGAAGCCAAACAAGTCAATCTTAATAATCAATGTGAAAAAAATTATGATTGTTCTTTGATCTTTAAAATGTTTTGTCAAGGGCAGCCCAGGTGGCTTAGCAGTTTATTGCCACCTTCAGCCCAGGGCATGATCCTGGAGACCTGGGATCGTGTCCCACATCAGGCTCCCCACATGGAGCCTGCTTCTCCCTCTGCCTGTGTCTCTGCCTCTCTCTCTCTCTCTCTGTCTCTCATGAATAAATAAATAAAATTTAAAGAAATAAATAAATAAAACGTTTTGTCAAAACATTAAAAACTTAGTTACCATAGGTTATAAATGAAAAAAATGTCAAAACTAATATTTGTGGTGTGTACCACAATTTAAAGGCCTAGAAACATTCAGAATAAAAGTGTCTTATTTCTCTGTACTTACCAAGAATAGTTTGAAAAGTGCTGGCCTTCCCTTCCTAATCTGTGACCTCTGACAAGCAGTGAGCATCTTTTCTATACCTGGGTGAACTGTCATGCTCTTTCTAAGTTTAAATTATCTTCCAGCATTTTATTCTTTCTGCTGTCAATGTTGTGGAATATCCCAAGATTTGCTGTAAGTTTTTATTTATTTATTTAAGTGACTTCTACACCCAACGTGGGGCTTGAACGCATGACTTTGAGATCAAGAGTCACATGCTCCTCTGACTGAGCCAGCCCAGCGCCCACCACCGCCAAGAGTTCCTTTGATGTCAAGTTGTTGTTGTTTTACCAGCATCACTTCTGGTTCATCATAACCACTTTATTCATTCATATTAATAAGTTTGCCTTCACCAGGTTCCTGTGATGCTTGATTTTATATCTTTACTTGGCTGTGCCATGTTGGTCAAATCTGAAACTACAGCATCAGCTTTTCCCTGGGTTTCCAGCCCGCTGGCTCATTCTGCAGATTTTGGACTTGCCAGTCTCCATAATCATGTAGCCAATTCCTTAAAATAAATCTCTCTTCTCTCTCTTTTCTCTCTCTCTCTCTCTTTCTCTCTCTTGGCTCTGTTTCTCTGGAGAACCCTGCAGTTCCTGCAGCTAAGTATCTGTCTCAAAATGTGGCAGTAATGACATTTCCATGGTCAGCTATTTCTTCTATAACTTCATGTATATTCAACTAGATTTTCACTTCCAGTGTTAAACCATCTTTTGTTTGTTTACTACGCTTCCATCTCTGTTGGCCAATTACACCCTTTGCTTCCTGCGCATAGACTGAACAACAGATATGCAGGGACCAATCACCGACAGACTTTGAGAGAAATAACGTGATTGCTCAGTGAACCTCATGTGCACCTGTTATTTATGCTGTTAGCTGTGAACTGAAGAGCTAGCACAGAGTTTGGACTTGCAGTTACCCACCTTATATAATGTGGCAACTGAAATTTGGACTGCGTTGTCAGGGGAGCGGGTGATATTTAACTAAGCCATGGTGACTAGCTGTAATTTGTGCATATTGAAAGCATGCAGTGCAAAGACAGCCTGTATTTACTTTTAAACCATTTGTCTAGATGGATCATTTAGAAGCATCCACCATGAGGGACCATAAGGCAAAGGAAGCAAGGTTCTCAGGTTCTCGCATCTCTGTAAAAATGCTATCATTTTATTAACTGGCATTCTTGAAATACCTGATTTACTTTCTTGACTGTTTTTGTGACTAACTGGCTACTTATTGAATCACATAAGAAATGTTCAAATAGAGGCAGTGGTGTGTGGTAAAGACAGTTACTAAGGATCCACTTTCCCTGTTGTCCTTTGATGATGGTACGTCAGGGTCGGTGGGGCACGTCGCTGCCTCACTGAGGACTACAATCCTCTCTTAAAGCTTATGATCAATTCTGGCCAGTGGGTTGGGAGTAAAGCTGCTGTCTGCCGTGGCCGGGCTTGCCCTTGGAAGGAAGGGCTGTGCTCTCCCCTGGCCTCTTCTCCACGGGCTGCGATACAGATGCGAGAGCAGCAAGTGGAGCACCCACTTTGAACTCAGAAATGGGATCTGTGTGTTGAGTGTGAGTGCCAGAGCTTCACTATATGGACCACCATCTCTGGACAGTAACATCAGAGAGAATGAAAAGTCAATCTTGTTTTAACCTTTATGTGTTAGGGTCTTTTTGTTACAGACGTTTAACTCTAACCTAAAATATACATAGATGGCTCCCTGTTTGGGAATAAGCAATAGCCTAACAGTGATATAGGGGATTTTTACACATCACATTACAGAGTGAATGGATTCTCCTCCCTTCCAACTTTAAAGAGGATAAGAGAAAAGCGTAAGGGCCTTAGTGTATCGTCTTCGGACATAATAAACTGAGTAGGACCTACAGAGGACAACTGATGACGTAGTGAAGCCACCACAAATAGGACGGGTAAAATCTGCCCCTTGCAGAGAGTGAATTTGGTGTTTTCCTTTTAGTACCTTCTGTGCACTAAGGATATGAGCCTCCGTTCCTCACCTACAGACTTGTTGGATTGGAGCCTTTCAATATTTAAATTGAATTCCCAGGAGCTGTTAAGGTTTGATGAGATAGACGGTTATCCAGCAATATTTCTATAATACTTTTGTGACCAAATTATCAATTTGATTGATAGAGACATTGACGTGGAAACAATTTATCCTAATACAATCCTTAAAATGTGTACATCATGAAATTTGGCTATTTTGTACAAAAGGATAAAATGTGTAATGCTCCTGTGGATACACTAGAGGACACTCATCTACTATGTTCTGTTTGAACAAAATTGACTACCGTTTTTCAAACCAGTGCGTAAAAGAATCACCTTGGAATCTTGTTTAAAATATGTACCTTTGGGCTGTGGAGGGGCCGTGAATCTGCATTTTTAGTGAGAGACTACCTGGGAGCATGGTAAAGAGGGTGGCTTGTGGAACGTGGCTGCTGGATTTGAAACCTGCCTTTGCTGCTTGTGAACGCGAATGATTATTTACCCTATAGGCTGTTTCTCATCCAGCAGATGAAGTTGTAAATAGCACTTACCTCAAAAGAGGAAAAGAAAAGAGAAAGAAAAAGAGAGAGAGACAGAGAGAGAAAGAAAGAAGAAAGAAAGAAAGAAAGAAAGAAAGAAAGAAGAAAGAAAGAAGAAAGAAAGAAAGAAAGAAAGAAAGAAAGAAAGAAAGAAGAAAGAAAGAAGAAAGAAAGAAAGAAAGAAAGAAAGAAAGAAAGAAAGAAAGAAAGAAGAAGAAAGAAAGAAAGAAAGAAGGAAGAGCGAGCACTTTCCTTTTAGGATTGTTTTAATGAATGATTAAATTAGTTAACTTAGAACATACAACCTAATGCCTGGCAATAAATATTCACTCTGTTATTACAAGCATTATTTTTAATAAAGACATTCATTGATTTTGTTGTGGGAAGATTTGAGAAATACATGACTATGCTTTAAAGAAAAAAAAAAAAAGAAAAGAAAAATAGCCCTTCTCCTGATACTCTGCAGCTGGGGTGAGACTTCAGGTCCTGACTCTCAGCTGGGTGATACGGGAAGGCAGGAACCAAAGGTGCAGGATGAATGGAGCAAAATAAGGCTGGTCCTTCCCTGTTCTGCTAAAGAACTTGTACTTTATTCAGAGGTCGGTGGCAATCCTTTGAAGGAGGCAGAAGGTGACGCGATTGGATTTACATTTGGGATCATTGGCTCAGCAGCAGCGTGGGGGGTGGAATGTGAGGGGGAGGCTGGAGGCCGCTGGGTGGGAGGGCTCAGGCAGTCCAGCTCTGCTCCCCTTGACCCTAAGGAAGAGTCTCCAGAAAATATTGGGATTGTTCACGTTAAACCTTATACATAAATCCTTTCTGTTTGTAACAGAGCCAAGTTTGTAATAAACCACTCTCCCTCCACGCCACCCTAGGAGTTGCATGCACTGCCGAGGATATACGGCACCCAGTAGGCAGGCACCCCAAGTTTCAAGGCAGCAGACCCTGCAAACGGGACTCAGGGGAGCTGTGCAGGCACCGAGGAAAAACTGGCCTGCTCTCCCCACAGCACCGGCAGCCGAGAAGGGGGTACCTCTGCATCCACGAGCTGAGCCTGTGGATGATGGGGTGGATTGCCAGGAACATGGCAACGTTGCAGGGTCTGACCTAAGAGAAATAAACTTCTGGTTTATCAGGTCCCCTGCCAGGGTCGGTGGAGCTGCCAGGGGAGCAGGGGGTGCCGATGGGAGAACTGGGGGCTCAGGCTCCCTCTTGACTCTGCCTGGAATTCACCACCGCTGTTCTGCTACTGTCGAATTAGGAGGGTCAACACTGGGGGTGGGGGGGCGGGGAGGACTAGCTACTGGACTCTTTAATACCTGAGGAGTGACTGGGTGATTTCATGAGAAAGGAATTTATCCCTGGGGGCTCCTCTGCAAGGTCCCTTCCTGCCTGTGCACTCAGCCAAGCTTTCTATCTGGTCTCGAAGAAACGTATCTGATTCTAAGTCTGAAAACACGCAAAATGTTAGGTAGATAAAACAGCTCTTGCTTCTGTTAGGCTCGTTCAGATTGCAGACTCATGGGGTATTATCTTAGACTGTTTAGAGATAGAACCAAATCCAATGGCTTTCAAATTTGTGTCAGTATCAGATCCCTTGAAATGGAATGTCCAACTGCTAGGTGGACAGAAAGCAGAGCTGCTTCTATCGAAGGAGGTTTCTGGTTGGCAGTGCCTCTCCTGGTTGTCATACTGCCCACGCTCTATCATGTGACTTGATTCTTTGAACCTCTAGGACCTAGAGAAGCAAAGATATGTATGATTAAACCAATTCTTCCATTTGGTGGAGGGCAAAAATGAGTCCCAGAGAGGTAGGTATTATTTGAGTAGGGTGCAAAGGCAATGAGGGTGGGGGGAATGCACAGAAAGAAAGCTGAAGGTACTGTACACATTCGTGGTAGAAAATAAAGTTTGAGGGCCCCCTGGGGGGCTCAGTGGTGGAGCATCTGCCTTGGGCTCAGGTTGTGATCCCAGGGTCCTGGGATCGAGTCCCGCATCAAGCTCTCTCTGCCTGTGTCTCTGCCTCTCTCTGTGTGTCTCTCATGAATAAGTAAATAAAATCTTTAAAAAAAAGAAAAAGAAAATAGAGTTTGGTAAGGATTTTCTTAATGGTTTCTTTAGCGTTGGGTCAGTGGGTCAAGAAGAAAGACAAATTGAAATGTGTGAGGAGTGAGAAGGTTTAACTCAGATCTGGAGAAGGATTTCCAACAGGAAGGGATCAAACTTTGGAACTTTGATGGCTCCTGCCTGGAATGTGTTTGGTGGAGCAAAGCTGATTATCTGTCTAGAGAGAATCAAAGCAAGCTTTGAATTATAGTCCTGCCTTCAAGTGGAGACCTTCAGCCCTCCCAGCCATTAGTCATCATCATCCTTGGCATTATCAATCACCCATTAAAGGTCTTTACCAGTCAGACATAGAGGTGTATTTCCCACCGGACACCGTGAAGGTCAGTAGTTTAGACAGAAAACAACAGGGCTATTTCCTGATAATTCATGGGGGAAGCATTACCCAGTTCCCACCTGTCGAGACTGCTTTTAGGCAACGGGCTTGAGCAATGGAAACCAGAGCAAGGCAGGAAGGCCCACAAGGACCATCAGTGGAAAACAAATAGGGCTCAATAAGCGACCCCCCCTCAAAGTCGTCACAGACCCCAATTATATCCAGGCGCAGTTCTGAAGATTACAGAAAGTTCCAAACATCCCATACTGCCTCACTCCACCCTGTAACTGGGACCCCTCAGCTTGTGGCAGACAGGCTCTCCTTCCCTGTCCTGCCCGCCACTCCCCTGCAGTGACCATCACTAGTGTTTGGGTCTGTGATGAATTCCTTCACCACCTGGCCACAGGCCCCCACCCAACTGGGATGCCCCACATTTGGTGGCCCCCTCTAAGCGGTACACCCCACACAACACTTCTTTTCTATGTTTAAAATCAAACTCAAAATTTACCTGGTCCAGAAAATGTGTACCCACCTGATTCAGTTCATCATACTTCTATTCTTAATTTATCTCACTGAACCTCTGTTCTTCACCTGAAAAGTACAGATAACAGGAAAGATTTCTCAGTGTTTTTATATGAATAAAAGAAAATAAGATGTGTTAGCTGTTTACAACAGTGCCTGATAGGAATTATTTCAAAATGATGGCTAGTTTCTTCTCTGACATGGGTCTCTGATAGACCAAATTAATAAAATTTGAAAGAGGTTAAATTTTTCTATATCTTTACATCTTTTTTTTTTTTTTTTTTTTAGAATCCACTCTAATTCCAGGCTCTCTTATCTTTTATTTCCTCCCCATCTCTGCTGCCCTTCTTTTTATTCTGGAATAACTGTGATGACCTTTCATTAATGTGGAAGTTAAAACTGATTTGTTAAGAATCAACGTGGAAAATGAATCAGACACCAATACCCAGGACTATAGTTTGCCTTTAGTTATAAAATTTTTAGAATTCTTTGCCTTAGAAATTCACAGGAGCGGTGTTTGTTTCTCATGACTTTTGCACCTCTAGCTGGTTAAAGAACATCTTTTATCTGTAGATAATAAATTCTATGGCATTGCCCAAGGGTAAGTATCACTGCAGATCAGCATTTGTTCAATCCAGGCCAGCCTAAAAAAATTAAGTGGATGGGCTTAACAACTGATTGAAGAGTTTAGAAAAAACTGTATTAACTTGAAGACATGTCAATAGAAATTATTCATTGATAATTCAAATTCAACAGAAACTGAACAAGGGAGAAGAAAAAATGACTGGATGGATGAACAGCTTCAGCGAGTCTCAATTTGTGAGATAATATCAAGAAGTCTATATATATAAAAAAAAAGATGTCTATTTATCTTTACAGTCAAAGGGAGAGAAGGGGAGGAGGAAGAAGAGAGGAAATGGGCAGAAAAAATACTTGAGGAAATAATGGCCCAAATTCCCCAAATTTGTTGAAAAATATCAGTTCACAAATATAGGAAGCTCAGCAAACATTATGTAGTATAAAAACAAAGAAAACATACTTTGGAATGTTGTAGTCAAACTAATGAGCACCAGCTAAAAAGAAGATCTCCAAAGACACCAAAGACAAAAGGCATATTTCATACAAAAAGAAAAATGTATGAAAAATGGTTGACTTCTAACGGAGACCCTAAGACAATGAAATTACATTCTATAGTTTCAAAAGAAAAAGAATTTATCAACCCGGAAGACCATATCCAATGAAAATCTTCCTTAAAAATGAGGGTAAATTAAAAACATTTTCAGATAAGTAAAATGCCAAAAGAATCATCACTATTAGACCAGCAAAGACTATTTTTACTTCTTAATTTAAAAAAAGAAACTAACTGCTTAAAGCAAAAATAACAAACTATCAGTTTTTAACATGTGTTTATAAAACACATGACAACAATAACACAAAGGATGAGGGAGGAAGTACATGGGATTCTGCTGTTGTAATGTTCTTAACTTCACGGGAAGTGTCCCAATATTAACTCCTAGTAGATTGTGACAATTTAAGGATGAATAATGTGATCACTAAATACCAGTTTAACAAAAACACAAAGAGGAGGAACAGAGAAACAAAACCAGGTGAAAAAATAGAAAACAAACTGCAAGATGCATTTACTTGTTCACCTTGAATAGAAGAAAAATGCTCCTCTTTGTGAACACCCTAATCATTCTCACAGAATTTTTTCACATTATACGTTGCACCACAGTTATTTGTTTATAATTTTTTCTATCTTATTAGACAACAAGCTCTCTGAGGATGAGAACCATGGCCAAATGGAAGAAGAGATGAAAACCATGCAGACCTTTAAGTTCACTAAAGATTCAGTTTTAAGTGTCTTTCATGTGACTAGCTTGCTTCCGCGTGAATTAAAAAAAAAAAAAAAAAAAAGAATAGCAAAGGGTAGGTTTAAGCAATCTTTACACATACTTGTCATATTTTCAAAGAAACTTTTTGCCCCACTGGCCACTTGGCTTAATCATTTCTACGTGGTGCCAAGTGAACAAGAGGTCAAAAACTACCTCTAACCCAGATGGTGAAGAGGTTTCTTGTTGATTAAGGCCAACTCCAACTAACTGGTTGTGTGGCCACAGCACAGTCAGCAGTGAAGAATGTCACAGTTGCCTAAGCAGCCATGGGTACAAGTGGGAGAAGTAACAGCACACCTGATACGTAGCACGATCCTGATTTAGAGTGTCATAATGCTCATCTTTACTGTGACTGCAGTCCCTGGGCTTTCCAGAACTATCTCATAAATACACTGTAAATTATCAGATAATGTGTTCAAATTTGAGGTTCAGAGTATGTGATCATCATATTTATGACAATATTTTTCACATGAATGAACATGGAGTTTCCCAAAACATTCTCTAAAAGCTCATCAATTCTAATTCTTCCCACTGCTCTTCTGCAAATAATAAGATGCACTTTGCTAACTTTGGTCTGAGTAAATGAACTCACTTCATTATTACTCTTCTTGTTACAAAGGCTTCCTGGAGTAGTAGTTTGCAAACAAACACTTTGGGAAAAAAAGTGTTTTTATAGGTGAGCCTTGATGATCTAGGTAGAGGTATACTGAATGCAGTTTCAGGATTTATTGGTGTACATTCTCTTTTAGTTTCTTAATTTCCACATCTTATATGAAAAGACAAAAGAAGTGAATTTGCCATTACCTACATAAATTTTTTTGAAATGAATTCATTTTCCCTAAAGTTTACTAGGAGGAAAAGCTAACCCTAAAGTCATAACCAAATGTTTTACAGTACGAAAAAATCTGAGTACCAGGAAATGAGCATTTATTCAAATGCTCTTTTACTCAGTGTCTGGTCCCATTACATATTTTACAATCTACTACAGAAGCAGTCAGTAACTCTCAGCAGACTTCTGGTCAGAAAAGCATCACGGAGTCAAGTCATTTGGCTGACATTTCATAGGAAAAATTTACAGCAAATCTCTCTCCTTGAAATTTCATTTTTCTCCTGGGAGTCTATTCATGGGCATTTTCAAATGCTATTTGAAATCTTGTAAGCAAATGACTCAGTGTTAAAATCCAAAGTCATCCAAATCACCTTCCCTCCAAAGTATAAAATGGACAGCTGCAAATATGGAAAATAACTCATTTTCACCAACAGAAGAGATTATTGAATGCAGTCTGGATTTTAGCTTTTTCTTTTCTTTTTTAAGGTTTTATTTATTTTGGAGAGAAAACAGGTGGGGCAGAAGGAGAGTGAGAGACTCCTTAAGCAGACTCCCTTCTGAACATTGGGTTCCCATCCTATGACTTACAAGCAGTTCATGAGCTGAGCCAAAAATCAAGAGTCAGATGCTTAATCAAACAAACCACCCAGGCGCCTTGCTTTTTTTCCTTTTAACACCAAATTCTCATACTTTTTGAATGCCTATTGTATTTGGAGTCAATAGCACAAATAACTTGCTTGTGGTTTTTATATATGACTAATTTATTAAGATATAATTCACATACTATAAAATTCACTCATTTAAAAGGTAAATTTTTAGTATATTCACAGAGTTGTGCAATCATTGTAATAATCAATTTTGAATATTTTCATGATCCTAAAAAAGAAACTCTGTACCCATGACAGTAACTACTCATTCTCCTCAATCCCCTCTGACCTAGGCAACCATGAATCTAATTTCTATTTCCAAATATTTTCCTACTCTGACCATTTCATTTAAATGGAACTGCAAAATATGTGGTCCTTTGGAACTCACTTTTTTCACTCAGCATAATATTTTCCAGATTCACCCATGTTGTAGTATGTCTAGTACTTCACTGATTTTATTGCTGTATTCTGTTCTGTAGCTATACCACATTTTTATTCATTCATCACTTGATGGCTATTTGTGTTGTTCCCATTGTTGGGACATTATAAATAATGCTACTTTGGACATTCATGTACAAGTTTTTTATGGACATGAATTTTCATTTCTTAGTATATACCTAAGAGTAGAATTGCTGGGTCATATGGTAACCCTATATTTAACCTTTTGAGGAACTGCCAGTTCCTCAAAATCAGTTTTGGGAACTGATTTAAGAACTAGTAGCCTACAATAAGGACCACAGTAAGTTGAAAGACAGCTGCCATGGGATATGTTTCTTAAAATCCATAATGAATTTTCAACTTCTAGTAATGGCAGGTAGAATAATTTTGACCAATTGCTCCCAGAAAATCTAGATAAACTTTCTTCAAAAAAATCGAAACAATCAGAAAATCTAGACAAACTTTTTTTCCAAAAAATCTACTTGTAGATATTAGAGAGCTAACTAGGCAGTGAGGATCATTAGGGACAAGACTGAGGAAAGGAAGGAAAATAATAAAGGTAGAACAATACAGATGAGGCTGCCAGTTGGTCACTTTTCTCCTAAGAGTATATACCAACTATGGAAGAGATGAATAAAAAGTTGAGCAGAGTTTTGATACCTTCATCTGAAGGGAGTACAAAAACTGGATAATTGGGCTAATCAAGGAATGGTGGTGGGGAGGGGAAGGGCCCTAGTAAATACCACAAGGTTAAACCATGAGAGTATAGAAATTATATTTTTTGAGAGTATAGAGATTAAGATTTAGTTTAGTCATATATTTTAATCCTTGATACTATATCAAAGTGAACTTGTGTTGCCAGTAGTTCTAGACACTCCTCAGAGAAATGTAAATCCACTTAAGAAGAATTCAAAAGTCCCTTGAGTCCTCTGCAAGATTAAAGAAAAAAAAAATCTAGGCACATCAAAGCAAATTGACAAAAATGAAAGCAAAAAAATCTGAAAAAAGAACAAGAATTACTGAGATAATCTTCAAAAGAACAATAGTTCAACTGGAAGCTGATTTAGCAATATAAATAATGACATCCAAAGCACACTGGCATCATTTACAGAGTTCTGAAAAGCATACATTGCCAATCTAAAATTCTAGATCCAGCAAAATACCCTTCAAGTATGAAAGATAATGTATTAGTTTCTATTGCTATATAACAAATTACCACAAATTTAAAGGCTTAAAACTCCATCATTTATCATATCCCAGTTTCTATAGGTCAGAAATCTGGGTGTACCTTAACTAATAGGACATTAAGTGGAATAATAACAATGAAATCAGTACAAAAGAATGTAGAAAAGAGAGAAAAAAACAGTTACGACAAATAAAAAATGAATACTTACGTAGTAGATTTAAACTCAAATATATTGGTATGCACGTCAAATGCCCCAAAGAAAAAAATAATTTTCAAATTAGATTTTTTTTTTAGGCTCCACACCGAATGTGGGACTTGAACTCATGACCCCAAGGTCAAGGGTCACATGCCCTACCAACTGAGCCAAGCAGCCGACCCTCAGACTTGATTTTAAAAATAAAACACAACTATAGGCTGCTAATAGTTTGTAGACCTTAACTATAAACATATAAAAAAATTAAAAGATGGATAAAATCATAACATATAAATCCTTATGGAGCTAAATTGTTATCAGACAAAATGATTTTGAGGCAAAATCATTACTAAAGTTAAAAATAAATACTTTTAATGATGAAACAGTCAATTTACTACAAAAATATAGCTGTATGCACTTATATCATCACATTTTATAAAGCTGAAAATAGACTCTCAAGGAAAACTAATGTATCTATAGAGAGAGAGCTGTATACCTCTCCTGGTTACTGACAGAACAAACATAAAACTTAGTAAAGTTAAAGAATATTTAAACAATATGACTAATAAACATGATTTAATTCACACATACAAAACATGGAATTTAACAACAGAAAAGCAAGTGAACAGTTATTATTTACAAAAGTTGGTCTTATCCTGGGCCAAAAAGCAAGTCTCCACAAACTTTCAAATGACTGGCATCACACAGAAAATGCAGCCCACATGCAATTGAGCTGGAGAATAACAACAAGCAATGACTATAAAGTCATCATGGATTTGAAAGGTATGTAATCCACTTTTTAATATTTTTTAAATGTCATTTATTTATTTATTTTAGAGAGGAGAGGGGTTGGAGGGAAGAGAAGAGGGAGAAGATGAGGGAGAGAATATCTAGCAGATGCCCTGCTTAGCATGGAGCCCAAAGCAGGGCTCTATCTCATGACCCTGAGATCATGAACTGAGCCTAAACCAAGAGTCCAATGCTCAACTGACAGAGTCACTCAGGCACCCTGGTATGTAATTCATTTTTAAATAATCCATAGGCCGAGGATTAAAAACAATAGCAGTCTGGAATAGTTTGAACAGAAAGAACATGAAAATATGCTATATCCAAATCTATGGGATATACTTGAAGGGGTCCTTAGAGTGGGCTTTAATAGCCTCGGATGCAAATATAAGAAAAGAACCAGGCTGAAAATGAATGATCTAAGCATTCTTGTCTACAAGTGGAGGAAAAAAAGCAACTTAATCCTAAAGAAAGCAAAAGGAAGGAAATCATAATGAGCACAGAAAATGATGAAATAGGGTCAGCTGAGTGGTTCAGTCAGTTAAGTGGCTGCCTTGAGCTCAGGTCATGATCCCAGGGTCTTGGGACCAAGCCCTGTATCAGGCTCCCGGCTTCTCCCATTGCCCCTCCTTCTGCTTGTGCTCTCTCTTGCCGCTCTCTTTCTCTCAAATAAATAAATATCTTTAAAAAGAAAAGAAAATATGAAATAGAAAAAAACAAAATTCAACTGAAAAGATTTACAGGAACAAAATTGTTTCTTTGAAAAAAAAAAAAAAAAAACAAGTAACCCCTAGTGAGACTGATAAAGAAAAAATAGGGGCAGCCTGGGTGGCTCAGTGGTTTAGTGCTGCCTTCAGGCCAGGGTGTGATCCTGGAGACCCGGGATCAGGCTTCCTGCAAGGAGCCTACTTCTCCCTCTGCCTGTGTCTCTGCCTCTCTCTCTCTCTCTCTCTGTCTCATGAATAAATAAATAAAATTTTAAAAAGAAAAGAAAAAATAGAAAACACAAAGAGATCATAAAAGGAATTAAAAACAGACAATAAAGATAGGGTTCTATAAAATTCTGAACACTTTTACGCCAATGGTTTGAACATTTATATGGAATTGACAACATCAAAATCAATACAATTTTCCAAATAAAACAAAAGAATTAAAAATAGGAATAAATCTCTTTAATTGCTTGATCCAAAATTTAAAACCTTTCCACAAAATATTCCAGGCCCAGTAGACTTCAGCAGTGAATATTACCAAGTACTTAAGAAGTAACACTGATCTCACGTTTTTTTCAAAAATGTGGAAAATTTTTCAAAAAGTGGAAATATTTCCTGACTCATTCTATGAGGCAGCAAAACCCTGATACCAAAACCCTGCAAGGACATCATGAGAAAGGAAAATTTCAAGGTAACTGCACAAATCAACACAGAGGCCAAATTTCTGGGCAAAACATTAACAAAGTCCAAAAATACATAAAGAGGATAATTCATTGTTAGTGGCACCTGAGTGGCTCAGTTGATTGTCTGCCTTTGGCTCGGGTCATGATTCCAGGGTCCTAGGATTAAGTCCTGCATCAGGCTCCCTGCTCGGTGGGGAGTCTGCTTCTCCCTCTCCCTCTACTCCTCCCCCCCTTTTGTGGTCTCTCTCAAATAAATAAAATCTTTTTTAAAAAAAGGATAATCCATCCTGAACAAGTTACATTTAGCTGAGAATGTAAAATTCCTTTAAATTTAAATATTAAACAACATAATTCACTACAGTAACAGAATAAAGGAGAGAAACCATAAGATCATCTAAACAAGTGAAGACAAAAGCATTTAATAAACTTTAACACTTATTCCTGATTTAAAAAAAAAAGACTTCAAAAAAAAAAAAAAAAACCTCTTTGGTACTGCTACACTGAGGAACAGATTGATGGTTTCTTATGAAACTAGACATAAAGGTACCAGATGATCCAGCAATTGCACTCATGGACATTTATCCCAGAGAAATGGAAACTTACATTCGCACAAAAGCCTATACATACATGTTCATAGCAGCTTTATCCACGATAATCATAAACTGAAACAATCCAGAGGTTCTTCAATGTGTGAATATTAAACGAAGTGTGATGTATCTCTACTATGGAATACTAGTCAGCAATAAAAAGGAGTGAACTACCATATTTATATATGAAACAACGTGGATGACTCTCCAAGGAATTATTCCCTACTCACATCTCTCTACAACTACAGCCCGGAACAGTTCTCCTGTCTAAAGGACCCATTTGATTAAATGGAGCCCACTCAGAAAACCCAAGATCTCCTCATCTCAGTCACATCTGCAAAGTCCCCTTTGCCATGGAAATCTCCGCAATTAGTACATGGACATCTCTACAATGCCATTGTTCTGCCTACCATAGTCAAGTAGGCATCCCTAGGTAAAAAGAAGAAACTTCCTTCACCTCTAATGATACACACAATCAATTCCAGATGCACTGTAACTCCAAGAATAAATAACATTTTGCAGGAAAATATAGAAGAACATCTTTATGATATCAGGGTGGTGAAGAATTTCATAACTAGGCCACAAAAAACACAACATAAGATTGGGGAATTGGTCTACATTAAAATCAAGAACTTTTTTTCATCAAAAGATCCTATTAAAAAAGTGAAATGCAAGCGACTGAGTGTTGGGGAAGATACTTAGAACACACATCATCAATGAAGGGCTGTGCCAGTTTTGGTTCCCCTGAAAGCAGAGCCTGGAAGAAGACTGGGGTCCAAGAGTATGTGTTACACTTTACAAAAATACAAGTTAACGACATCCTTCCCCTCCCCCTGAAGAAAAGGCCTTAAACGTAATCGTTAACATTCATTAAATGCTTTGTACTAAACTCTGGACTAAGCATTTTGTGTATATTAACTCAGTTAGGGCTTAAATGATGTGCCCAAGAGGTGGGTTCCTTTATGGTTCCCGTTGAGGAGGAAGCTGAGTTGCAAAGTAGTTAATGTCCTAAAGCTACTAAATTTTGTTTGTGAAGGCAGGGATATTGTCGTTTTTGTTTACTGCTACATTCCCAGTGCCTAGAAAAGTGCCTCTTCACGGAGTCAAGTGGCAAAGACAGGATTCAAATAGACACTGTTACTGGTAAAGACTTTATTCTCAACCATGGCACAAGACAACTCGGGATGTTTCTCATCAATTTCATATCTCCTATTCGAGTCCAGGCTATGAGAACAAAGATAATAAAAGTACATGAAAATGAATATTAATTTAAAAATCTCATCAGTTAATCTAGATGACTTAGAAAAAAAAAAAAAGGCAGATAGGAGAGATCAAAGACCTGAAGAACGTTTTAAAATAGTTCTCTTCCCCACTCGGTGTAAGATTGTATACCTGTCATCGCCAGTCACCATGTAGCCCCTGCCAATGAACTTCACGGACGATAAAAACTCACCTTCCATAAACCTTGTCCCAACATCCCAGCCTAATCCCTCATGGCCCTCTCTTGGCTGAAAGACATGTTGGCATTGGCTGTTGGATCAGCAGTTGTGTTACAGCCACCGAGTCATGGTAAGCCGAAATCAAAGCAAACATTTGATCCTCTAAGAATCAGGCACCTGGGACTTTCACACTAAATCCCCAGCATTTTGTCCCCCACCATCTGGGAGCTTGAGCAGTTCAGGAGTGCTCACCAAGAAATGTATTGTCCAGGCAACAGATCACTCATTAGAAGTTTTTACTGCTGGTGGTGATGGTAGGGTTGGTGGTGTTGGTGATGTAGTGTGTGTGTGTGTGTGTGTGTGTGTGTGTGTGTGTGAAACCAATGTGGAGAGGTTCGTGCAATGGTGTACTTTCCTTTTAAGAAAAGTGATTACAGTATGATTTCATAAATAACAAAAACCCTAAGATCTCTCTGAGAGATCACAATTTCCCTTCCATTGGAAGATGGCCAGGTTGGTTTTTGGTGGGCAAGGGGAATTATTTAAAAGTATCATTCATATTTTTTCACAGAAACATGCATTTAAATTAAGGATCACAAATCTACATTTGTCAATCAAAGCTACAGAAGTGGCTGTTACCATGACTGTCCATACAAGTTTTTGACACTTCTGATTATGTCTGCAGAGAAAATAAGCAGTCGAAAATATTAATGTATTTCTATTACTTATGCATTTTCTTTTTTCTTTTTTTTTGCATTTTGTTTTCTATGAAGAATATATATGTATGTATCCATTACCATATCAAATTACAATTCCTGCTTATTGCTATTCCTTGAGCCTGTTGAAAAGAGAGGATTTATATTTTCCTTACAATATTAAGTTTGTATACAGTAACTTATGTTGTAAAAAAAACTTATTTTGAAAACTGTAATTACACATACTCTTACTAGAATTATATGTAATAAAGTTACAGCCTAAAGGGAGAAATTTAGAAAACACACAGCATATCTGCAGGACTAAAAAATATATGGTACACAGGATTATTTATTATTTATCAAATATTATATTTTATTTACTATATTTTAATTTTCTCAACATAAGAGTCCATAAGTATGACTAAGTGTGTTTGTTTGTTTGTCCTCTTGAAAATTGAGGGCATTCGCCATCTCCTCCTGAAATGAAGAGAGTTTACATAAAGGGGTCTCTGGTATAGAAACTAAACCAGGAGAGAGCCAGGATCATTTTTAGGAGATACGATTAGTAAAAAGATATCCACATCCTAAAACAAAGACCCTTGATGGTAATATAATAAAAGGGAGTTAAGGAGAGGAGGGAATCAAGGTCAATAATCAGCTAACCTTGATATGGAGATTATCTTGCATTATCAGGATGAGCCCTAAGTAATTACAAGGGTGCTTACATGTGGAGGATGGACAAAGAAAAAAAAAAAGAAGTGTTATAGTGATGTGATGTGGGATAGATTCAACAGAATATTATTTTCCCCTCAAAAATGTTGGGGGGATACGTGTTGATTCTTTTCCCATTAGCATAGAATGTATTGAGTTAATTTGTACAAATACCCATGATTACCTTTTACATGTGCAACCCTATACTGGATCGTGAGTACAAAATGAAAGAATTCAGAAAGCAAAGACATGCTTCCTAAAGAGTGAGCCGGGTGCTCTAGGAGTATAGATAATGTGCACCTCACAGAGGCATGATTATGTGTGTGTTGGTGTTTGAAATATATGAATTATATGGTGATGAAACTCATGCCAAGTCTGCATTAAGAATTTATATGAGATAGAGTTAATTGAGAATAAATAAGTAGAATTAAAATGATAATGGCAGTGTTAATCTTGTTTTTTTTTTCCTGAGATACAGAATGTTTCCTCTTTTCCATTCAGACTGTCACTTTCCACATATGTTACCATGAACAAAAAATGCCTTTTTCTTCAAGTTAGTATTGGATTCAGCCAACACTTTCCTACCTCTCTTCCACTCCTTCTGGATCTCAGGCCTAAGGTCACCGACCTGACCACCTACTACTTGGCCCTCATCCAGAGTGATCCTCTTCACAATACTGGTGTCTTCACCAAGAGCTTTTGAGTCACTGAATTTTCAGAATGGCTTCAAAGGTAAGGTGTTTTCTACACGAGCGACATGTGAAAGGGCCTCTCCATCTGCAACACCTGCTTTAGAGCGCACTCCAGGCCATGGTCATCATCCCCAGCACTTCCTGGTTGGCCGTGTTTAAACTGAAATCCACCAGTTACATCTTCCATTCCTTCTCCTCATGGGTCCCCAGGTTGTCTTTCAGGAGTAGCCTCATGCTCTATACCATGCCTTCCAATCCAACCAAGACCAATCTGAGAAATATCAATAAATACTTCTCACTTTCCTCCGCAAACTACACCATCTGGCATCTGTTTTTCATATGGCTACACTTTAGAGATGCCTCCTCTGCAGGAACCATGCTTCTTGCAAGTGCATACGTGGCAGGGATTCCCTCGTCCAGGTAGCAGAGGCAGTCCCAGCACTCTCACAATACCAGCCTCTTCCTAAGAATTCTCTCAGAGAAAAGGGTCACCCAGACCATCCTGCTGTAGGTGAATTTCTTCGTGGTCATGTGCTGGGTGAACTTCATCATCCCATCCTCTTCAACTCTACTATGGGCATATGACTAGCCTGGGTGTCCAGAGTTTTGTGGTAAATTTCTTTAAAAAAATTTTTTTTAAGGTTTTATTTATTTATTTGAGAGAGAGAGAGAGAGAGAGAGCAAGCAAGCATTAATAGGGGGAGGGGCAAAGGGAGAGGGAGGGAGAAGCAGGCTCCCTGTTGAATAGGGAGCCTACGTGGAACTCAATCCCAATACTCCAGGATCATGACATGAGCTGAAGGCAGAAGCTTAGCTGACTGAGCCACCCAGGCACCCCTAAATGCTACTGTCAGTCCTTTGGTATTAATCAGAGGTAATAAAGGGACAATGAAGATGATGAAAAATATACATCAAAAGTATCATATATTTTTAATAAATTATTAAAGAAAATAATTCTCTTAAATATAGGTTCCTCTATCATCACTTCAATTATACACACAGCAGAAGACTGGATGTTTGATTTAATCAAAATGAATGGAATTAGGGGCACCTGGGTGGTGCAGTCAGTTAAGTGTCTGACTCTTGGATTCAGGTCAGGTTGAGATCTAGATCCAGCCCTGCCTGGGCTCCCTGCCCAGCCCGAATGTGCTTAAGACTCCCTCTCCCCCTGTCCTTCCCCCACTTGTATGCTCAGTCTCTTTCTCTCTCAAGTAAATAAATAAATCTTTTTTAAAAAGTGTATGGGATTTTACTCTTAGTATATCTAAACACTGCTTTTAAAAAAAGAGTTATTTATTTGTTTGAGAGAGAGAGTGTGCATGCTGGGGAGTGGAGGGGCAGAGGGAGAAGGAGAGAGAAAGCTAAGGCAGGGCCAACACGGGGCTCTGTCTCACAACCCTGAGATCAGGACCTGAGCCAAAACCAAGAGTCAGACACTTAACTGACACACCACCCCAGCACCCCTATATCTAAATACCTTTGAAGCTAATGCTACCAAGAATTTGTTAGATTCAATTTCACCATGATTCTTTAGATGATTCCATCATGATTTGGTAGTCCTGTACATCAACAGGTTTATTAGTTTTCATTTTGATTCTCAGAACTTAATGTATGAAAACTTTTCTAACTTCTTGAGGTGTGCTTTTAAGAAGCTTTTATTGGTAATGAAATGCCTTGGGTACCTTACTGTAAACCAACTGACCGTACATGGATAGATTTATTTCTACATTTTCTATTCTGCTCTGTTGATCTAGATGTCCACCTTTATGTCAACACCATGCTGTTTGACTACTTTAGCTTTAAAGTAGGTCTTGAAATCAGGTTGTTTTCCTCTGCAAAATTGCTTTGACTATGCTAGGTCCTTTGGCTTTCTGTATAAATGTTTTATTTATTGTTTATTACCTTTGACCCTTTCATCCATTTCTCCCACCCCCATCCTCTACCTCTGGCACCCATCAATCTGTTCTCTTCACCTATGAGCTTGATATTTTTTAAGATTCCACACATAGGAGAGATCATACAGTATTTGTCATTTGCTGACTTTTTTAACTGAGCACAATACCCTTGAGGGTCATTCACGTCATCACAAATAGCAAAATTTCTTCTTTTTTATGGCCAAACAACATTTCAATGTATGTATACACTACAATTTCTGTATTCATTCATCCACTGATGTACACTTAGTTTGTTTCTATATCTTGGTTGTTATAAGTAGCACCATAGTGAACATAAAGGAAGCATGTATCTTTTCGAATTAGTGTATTCATTTTCTTCAAGTAAATGCCCAGAAGAAAATTGCTGAATCATATGGGAGCTCTATTTTTAAACTTTTGGGAAACCTCCAAACTGCTCTCCATAGGGTTGCACCAATTTACATTCCCATCAACATTGCACAAGGGTTCCATCCTTGCCAACATTTGTTATTTGTTATTTCCTGTCTCTTTGATAATAGCCATTCTGACAGGTGTAAGGCAATATTTCGTGGTCATTTTGAGTTGCATTTCCCTGATGATTAGTGATGTTGAAAATTGTTTCATGCTCCTGTTGGCAATCTGTGTGTCTTCTTTAAAAAACTATTCAGATCCTCTGACAACTTTTTAAATCAATTTTTCTTTTGCCATTGAGTTGCATGTGTTCTTTATATACTTTGGATATCAACCCCTTATCAGATATATGATTTGCAAATATTTTCTCCCATTCAGTAGGACTTTTTATTTTTGATAATTGTTTCCTTTGCTGTGCAGAACTCTTTAGTTAATGCAGGTCAATTTGTCTTTTTTTTTTTTTTTTTTTTTGCTTTTATTGCTGTTAATTTTGGTATCAGGTTGAAAAAATCATCACTGGGCACCTGGGTGGCTTAGTCAGTTAAGTGTCCAACTCTTGATTTTGTCTCAGGTCATGATCTCAGGGTCGTGGGAACAAGCCCTTCAGTGGATCTGGAAGCCAACCAAAGATGGGCTGATCATTCAGAAGCCCGTGACCATCCATTCCCACACTCAGGGTTGAAGAAACACCTTGCCCTGCTGTCAAGGCAGGGAGAATGCACACAAGTATGCAAAGGTCGTGGTCAAATGCCTGAGGAGTCAACCTGGATGAGAATTCAGAGCTGGCTGCTCAGAAGACACGGTGACTATAAGAAGACACTGTGTGTATCACAGCCTCAACCTGAAGGTGAAGAGAGACATGTTTAAAAACAAGCTGATGCTCACGGAACGCACCCACAAGCTGGGGGCTGACAAGGGCAGCGAGAGGCTGTTGGCTGACCAGTCCGAGACCACAGGTCTAAGATCAAGGACACACGGAAGTGCTGTGAGGATGGCTCTGGCCAAGGAAGAGAACAAGACCGAGACAAGAACTAAAGCTCCCCATCTTTTATCTCTACAGAGTGGCCTTGGGAATTTTATAGCTCCATCATTATTCAATAAAATATACACTTCTCTGTCTGAGAGGCCAATGTGAATTGCGGTTGTTTTTCTGCCAACCCTGTGGTCATGGTGAGTGTTCAATCAAATAAAAATCTAAGTCTTTTTTTACATGTACTACTGCCCAATAAGCTCTCCCTCTTCCCATTTAAAATTATTGAATCAATGAACCAATACACAGGATTTTTTAAATTCAGCTTTAGTTACATTTTATATCAATTTCAGCCAATTCGATTTTACTTGTTGAATTCTGTGAGCCTCTTTTTAAAAGATTTATTTATTTATTTATTTATTTATTTATGATAGACATAGAGAGAGAGAGAGAGAGGCAGAGACACAGGAGGAGGGAGAAGCAGGCTCCATGCTGGGAGCCTGTCCTTGGACTCGATCCAGGGTCTCCAGGATCACGCCCTGGGCTGCAGGTGGCGCTAAACCGCTGAGCCACCAGGGGATCCCCTCTGTGAGCCCTTAATCCGCCATTATGCATGCTTAATTATGCCTTCCAGACTTATGATGTGTAAATTTGATTAAACTCATGCAAAATACTGACTTAAGAAAACTAAAAAGAAAAGAGGATAGGGTAAGGTATAATGCCTTAGAATATGTCACCAGAGCCTTATGCTAAATTGTTCCCAATCCAATAAACATCTGCCTTAGATTTTCAGATGCTAATCGGAGTACCTACATTGTCATCTAGTGCAAATTCTTGCATCTTTCCACCAAGATGTAAAAATCGTTAGTTGTATGTTGGTGTTTCTCTCCATTATTCTTCAAATATTACCAGTAGTGCTTTTCCTAAGTCACTTCCAGGAATCATTATTTCATCCAAAGAGTAAAGTTCACCTAGATTTGGAGGTGTCCTGATTTAAATTATCTAGGTACTCTCCTATTCCCTACTGAGACTTCCCTCCTACTTCCTACTTTCCTGCCATAGTACTTGGATTTCTCTATTAGTACTTGAGATTTGTTGGTGTTAGCTTTAAAATTATGTATATATATTCCTGACCCCCAACCCCCAAGAGAGTTCATAGTTCTTGATATTGCTTTTATATTTTCATTCCCCTCATGTATTTGTCCTCCATCTTTTTGTGTTTGCCCTTCAAACATTTGACCACTTACTTACTCTTTCATAGTGAATGGATACCTCTTGACCACCTGCTGTGTCTTTGCTAGATGAGGGCAATACCAAGCCATGACACACGTGACTACCTTCAAGGAGCTCATTCGCTAGAAGAGAATATAGGTAAGCAAGGGGTCGCAAAGGTGTGCAAAGAATCACTGTCACCAAGATGCACAAAGGTGGGAATGCTGAAACCCAAACTGTAAAAGTCAGAAAACATGTTTTGGAGGCTACGACAGCCATGCTAAGTCTGGAAGTAGAGGCTGCAGGCTATGTGTGCAGGTATACAGATTTCTGTAGATGTCATCTCTCTTTCTCACCAGACTCATGTTTTAATCTTAGCTTTCAATGCCTACTACTGACCTATTTCGATTGATTACCTCATTCATTTACTCCTCCACCCCATAAACATTTTTTAAAGACCCACTCAGTGCCTGGGACTGTTAAATATCAGCTCTTCTTTCAAAGACTTACCACACAAAATTCCCTGCTTTCTCCCTCCCACATGATTTTTGGGAACTTCTGAAATCTGCTTTTCCAAAGTGCAAAGTACTCATTTGGCTCTGCCCAGTGTTCCTCTCTTGACAAGCAATGACTTTAAACTTTTAGGTTCCCTTTTGCTTTCAAATTCTTCAGCCAGTATAATTCATGGAGTGTTTTCTGTGGACAAAGCACTGTATTAAATGCTCCAGGAGATACAAAAGTGTCTGAGATGTGGGCTCTCTCCTTGTAAGGTTTATAAATTAACAGGGGAAATGTGCACAAACAACACAATAAAGAGAATAATAAATGTTCCACTAAAGACATTTTCTTTTCCTTTTTTAAAATTTTATTAATTTATTTATAAGATTCTTTTCATTTATTCATGAGAGACACAGAGTGAGAGAGGCAGAGACACAGGCAGAGAGAGAAGCAGGCTCCCTGCTGGGGAGCCCAATGCAAAATTTGATCCCAGGATCCCGGGATCAGGCCCTGAGCTGAAGGCAGATGCCTTCAGCATTTTCTTTTTAAATATAAAAATGTCTTGGTTAGAATTAAGTCCAGAAGAGAGATACTTGCTTCTTCCTTAATCATTAGGGAGATGGTAAGGTGAAATTACACTGTAAGGACAGAAAGTTTGGATCAGGTTAAAACAATCTTAGAAATTGTACAATTAAAAAAAATGTCTTTGTATTTTCAGCACATTCCAGGGGAGAGAGTACATGGACCAGTCTGATCATAGTCCATAATTCAAAAGTCAATTCACCAGAGTACCAACATTTAATAGTGGTGTTATTGATCAAATTAGACTTAAAAATATATATCAGAACAATGGCATTACCCATGGGCTTTCACTTCACTTTCTACATTATATATTGTTGAAATTTTTGGAGCACTTTGTATTGATCATACACTACATTTATAATTAGAAAACAATATATTCATAAATGTGTATTGAATCTTCCATTGTGTTCATTCTCTAGCAAGGTTTTATTAGGTTCTTTTTCAAAATAAAAAAAATTTAAATATAGATTATAAAAGTTTGAAAGAATATGAAAAATAGAAAAAAGAAAATAATTACCTACAAAGCTCCCATACTCACACAATGGTTACTAACGTTGGTGATGTGTTTCTTTCCTCTCTTTTTTTCTATATATTGGTGAAATTGTTTGTAAGTGTTTAAATGGTGATGTTTCTTAGAAATTTTTAACCCATAAGAATAGGAACATTTTCTTCACATGCATCCAGTTGTTCTGGCCTAGATGGAATGGTAGATCATGGAACGTTTCCATGAAAAGATCTTATACATCATCCGGAAATACCAAACTCTCATATTATCTCCCAGTAAATAAAATCTTCATCTTCCAAATTTACTCTTTTGTAAATGGGTCATATTAATAGTTAAGAGTCTAGATTTTATCGTCACTTTTCCCCACCTGCTCACACAAGACCTTCATCTTCCGAGAAGTTCCCTCAAATTCTTTTGGGAATTCAGGTCATGTTTTGCACATTCTCTGAGTACAACCAGTTAACCATCTAGTCAGCGATCACTTCCTTCGTCTTCCCCAGCTCTAACCCTTGTAGGCCAGGTCTCACCCAGTGCCCCGGCTCTGCTGCAGGCTGCTGCCGTGGAGGACTTGGAGACCCTGACATGCCGAAGCAGTGCAGGTGTGTGGAGAAGCAGCATGCAAGCCCCCACCCCCAACAGACACACACCCAGAAGATGGCTCCTTAGCAGTGCTCTTTGTGCTCCATGTCTTGACACCTTTGCTCCTCAAAATGTGCTTCATGGACCAGCAACATTCAGCAGATGCACCAGAAATGCAGAACCTCAGGTCTCTAAATCAGAATCTTCATTTTAACAAGAACCCCAGGTGATTCGTATTCAAGTAACAGTTTGAGAAGCACCTGCTTAACGCACCTCCCTGGGGTTAAGGCATGAATTCAACTGGGGACAAGGGCAATGTTGGGTCAGGGAACAGGAGTGACAAATCAGAGGAATTCTTACAATGATGCCTCCCCTTGATGACCTTATCTTCGTGACTGGGCCAAACTTGGATTGTTTGAGTGCTTCTCTCAGGAAGGGCTCTCCCTCAGGAGACGCCCTCACTTCTCACTGCCTCAGAGAGATAGACTTTTGGTGATCTGTCTCTACTATTCCAGTTCAACTAAACATGGCTTAGGCTCAAACTAAGAATCCTCCAGACTATAGGAAACTTTACACTGCTGCACATGTAAAATAGACTTCTATTTAGTAACTGTTGATTTAGTACCTATTATTTACAAAATATTCCATTACGAGCTATGGGAATACCGAAATAAGTGAAGCGGTCTCTGCCCTCAAAGGAGGCGAATAAGATGAACAATGGGACCGGTAGGGACTTTGGGAGACAGGTTGAGGAAGGAGCCAAGAGGTTCCCAAGTAAAGCAGTCCGACTGCAGTTTGGAGAAACGACTCCTACATCTTGGCCAACAGCCTCTGGGTGCCTGTTCTCCCTGCTTCCATTTCCATTTCTCCACATTCTTACCCACCCTCCAAGGCCAAGTTCAAATCCCAATTCATGAATAAAATCTGCCCCAATCCTCTCAGCTAAATATGCTTTGGACACTTTAGAACTCCCATATCCTGCCTTAAGACCAATGACATGTGTTGAGGCCTTATGGGGTCGGGGACAGAGATATCGTATATAGGCAAAGAATGTATCCTAGTAGGTCTTCTTGGAGTCCCCATGGGACCTAGCATGATGTGCCATACATAGTATTTGAAGAAAGAAAAAAATTAAATGTAATGCGGCTACTGTGTCCATGTCTCCCTATTCAGGAAATGTATCGGCTTGCTCAGATCATCGTCAGAGTGAACTTGAGGGAGAATGCTGAGCACCACTGGGATAGTCAGGAGGACTGAAGCCCCCACCCCCCATTTTTCTTTGACCAGATTTGTTCTTTCACACAGAAACAACGTCTGCATTGGTAGATTTGCAGCTGTGAATCTCAGGTGAACGGAATTTCCGCGAGCTGTCAGCTGGCTAGAAGTGGGCTGGCTAGATTGCCTGTTAGTATTTAAGAGATCTCCTCCCTTAATGGTAGTGCTTTTTATGCCTGGTTTTTCCTGGAGCTGAGATGGCATCTACAGCTCCGGTTCTGGCTCTGGATCCAGCTCCGGCTTCAGCTTCAGCTTCACCTCCAGCTCCAGCTCGGGCTCAGGGTCAGGCTCAGGCTCAAGGACCCCTCTCAGAGGCCTGTGGGGTTGCTATTAATTATATAGCATCTTATGAGCTGAACGTCAGTGATGGTTATTTATCTATGGTTAGTCTGAGCATTTGAGGCATTGTGAGGGAGTTTTCGGCCCTGATCTGAGTGATGACACGTCTTCTAGACCCTTAGCGATGGTGGTTATGGCCATGTTTCTGGTTTGATACTGGATGAGACATTAATTTAGCGACTGGGGTTTTGCTGTGCTATGGCTGTGATGCAAATTATGGGAGATGATAGGGAGAATCTCCGTTCTTTCCAGTGATTTCCCAATGCTACATGAGCATCGACTGTGTGGGAAGACTGAATATGCAATTTTTCACCCATATAGTACTTCAGTTAACGTAGATGTATGAAGACTGATGAAACAGGTTGATATTCAAGATGTCAGTCTATACTGGACTACTTTCAGGAGTCCCCATGATGACTGGAAACAAGTACGAGTGTGTCAGGTTCACTAATCTGACCCCTAAAATGGCCATTACGGCCGAAGGCTAGACACCAGCAGGTTTGAATGTGGTGGCTTGTCTCTGAGGTAGCCTGGGTTCTGAGAGAGAGCCCGGCTCTTCTGGGGGTCAAAGCACAGACTAAGGGAAAAACAAAGAAGGCCCCTGTCAGACAACCACGGAAATAATGAAGTGAGCTTGTGTAAAATTTCCAGTCTTGAAATTCAGCTTCTCTCACCTCCGTTCTGTTCCCATTTCCCCCCCCGTTCCAGGTCTGTTACTTCGATGAAGACCCGGATGCACCTGTTTATGTCCCCTTTTTCCAAGACCAAGTTGAGGTGAAGAAAGGACACGCAAGGCAGTTCATAAGATACCTGAAGGAGCGTAAGAGTAAAGTCTGCCTTCCAGTGATTAAGGTGACTGTGTAAATTTTGTCCTGATGATCTCCACAGGGCCTTCTCTGGGTCTAGAGAACTCCATGATTAGTCACTACCTCACTTGTAAGGTTACTTGTGTTCTTCCATGGAATTATAGCCACTGACTTGGAGGGCAAGTGTCTATCTTCTTTGAAACCTCTTCATAGTACTGTGAGTAAATCCTAGCCACTAAATGTTCGTTTGGTTTCTCTTGTTTGGACTTTCTTAAGTTTTTATTTATTTCAGTAATCTCTACACCCAACATGGGGCTCAAGTGCACCACCCCAAGATCAGAAGTCTCATGGTCTTCTGCGTGAGCCAGCCAGACACCCCTTGGTTTTGTGTTGTTGTTGTTGTTGTGGTTGGTTGGTTGGTTGGTTTTTAATGGACCAGCAGCACCAACATCAGCAGGGGACTTAATAGAAACGCAAATTCATGGAACCAGTGGCACAAACTGATTCGGATTCTCTAGGGGTGGCGCCTAAGGAGTGGTAGCCTAACAAGCTTTCCAGGTGATTCTAATGCTCTGTATAGTTTGAGAAGCTCTCCCCTAACGGCCTCTTCCTAAATGTGTTAGCATTTTATATTAGATCTTTAGTCTAATTCAGATGCATGTTCAGGTATTTAACATGGCTAAGTCTCCAATGCAGTAAAACAAATTCTTCTTCAATGGGGCACGCACTCCAAAGAAACAGTCTATACCTTAATTAGGGACATTACATATGGAAACATCCCTTAGTTACCTGATGGGTTCTTTTAACTCCAGTTTTATAAAGAAACCTAATGTCTGGTAGTAACAGAACCAACCCACCATTACCGAATTCCAAAGCTAACGTAATAATGCATGTAACCGCGCTGGTAGTAATCACACTTTGCAACACATTAAAATTACCTGGGGAGCTCTTAAAAATCTTAGTACCTAGTTTGTACTCCATATGAATTAAGCCAGAATTTCTGCAGTTGAAAGCCAGACGTGAGTATTTAAGATGCTGTGCTGATTCCACGGTGCCACAAAGTTTGGAAACTACAAGCCTATTGCAAACCTAGTCCTAATCCAACCCAGGGTGTAGGGTTTAACAAAGGTAGAAAAGCGACCCTCTTGTTCTCGTCAACAGAGACTTGACAGAGAGTACTGGGGAACGAACGTGCAAGCTATAGTGATGGCTCTGGAGTTGGAAAACACGTTACACAAGCTCCTGCAAGACCTGCAGAACTTGGCTTCTCAGAAGAATGAAACTGATGTAAGTCTTTGATTCTGAAAGCAGGGTTATCTTTCACTTCTAATTATAGCTTACTTCTAAGAAATGGGTACAAAACAGGAGGTGACCCAATATGTGCTTGTTCCTCCCCAAGGAAGTATATGAACTTATTCCTGGGAGTTGGCTGGTGTGGGAAAAGTAGATGTGCTGGCAAGGAGGAATGCAAGTCAACACAAGATGGAGAAGACTTTCTGGGAATAATGCACTCTGGATAATTAAAATAACTTCTGTTGCTGGCTTGTAAATCTCCTAGGCCAAAAGCACTTATATTTTAATGGGTAGCAGAATCACCTGGAGGACTAACTGAAACTGCTGGGCCCTACCCCCAGAGTTCCTAATTCAATTGACTTTTAAGGGGCATATAAGAATTCGCATTTATTTCTTTTTTTGAGCTTTTATTTATCCATTTGAGAACATGAGCAAGCACAAGTGGGGTGGAGAGCAGAGGCAGAGGGAGAAGCAGACTCCCCACAGAACAGAGAGCCTGATGCAGGGGTCCTGGGATCATGACCTAAATCAAAGGTGGAGGCTTAACCGACTGAGCCACCAAGGAGCCTCAGGAATTTACATTTCTAACAAGTTCCCTGGGGATGATGCTACTGGCCAGAGGCCATATTTGGAGAACTACTATCCTTGAGTGTCCCTAAAAAAAAAAAAAAAAAAAAAAACAAAAAACTGAATATTAATGGTGACCTCTTATCTTATAGACTTCTCTGGAGTTAATGATGAACCCTCTACCTTGTGGTGGTAACTTTCTTACCAACCCCTTAGCTTCTAAGAGTTAGTGGGGGGGGGGGGGGAAGTGTCCCAAATACAAAAATTATCAAGATAATGGACTTGGATGGATAATGGATGATAATGGGTAAAAATTACCCTAGATGATATTGGACTCACTGAGGAGTGCTGAAGAGATAGAAATGACTCTTACTCCAGACCACTTATAACTGAAACTTTAGGAATGAGATCTGGGTGCCTACTCAAAACCTCCATATGATTCAAATAAACAGGGCGGAAAGCCATCGCAGTAGGAGCTCATTAATTAAGTTAATCTGTACTTTTGATGAGATGCCCTAACACTCATATTCATTGCAAGTGGATATTTGTATTCACCTGGAGGTCTTGAATGTCTTGGATCAGTGTTCTTTGAATTTCAGCATGCATATGAATAGCCTAGTGTCCTCTTAAAACCTGATTGCTTAGGTCTGAGTAAGACCTGAGAGTCTGCATTTCTGACAAGCTCCCAGGACTGCTGATCCATGCACTGGAAGTCTGGTAGCAAGACCTTAGGTCATCTCCCATTGCAGACAAGGTCTTTAATGAGTCCTTCCCTGTTTTCGTTTTTGTGGGTTTTGTGTGTTTTGTATTGTAGCTCTTAGAATTCCTGAAAAGGTTCGTGGGTAAACAGAAGAGGAACATAAAATATCTGGAATACCAGCATAGCTATCAGAAGGAATTAGAAAGGCTGACTTTGAAGGAAGGCATCTCGGAACAGTTTGGTGAAGCATCAGACAGACAGGCTTAACATCTGAAGGCAACACAGCAAGTCTTCCATCGTAGTAGTTCCCAAAAGCAGCTACTTAAAAATCTGGATCTCTATTTGACAGAAGACTGCTTTACTTTTAATAGTATCCCAATCTTCATTGTTGTACATGGAAATAAATTGGTTTTGCATTACAATTTTGTGTTAAAGAGATTGCTATTGGAATACCAGAAGAGTTATTTCCATCAATGTTTGGTGAAAGCATCTCAGGGACAGTGGGTGCATCAGACTTAAAAAAAGAAAATAAGAGAGGGGTGGGTGTGGTGGTGGTGGGGAACCCACCTTTCTTTATTGTCCAACAACACCCAGATGCACAGTCAGGATTTGATAAATTCAACCAGCCTAAGTGGATATTGTAAAAATTAAATAGTAATTTCTTTAGGTCTTACTTACCACAGCTTCCCCCACAGCTTCCCTTGTATACATAATTTAAGTAGCAGTTTTCTTCTAATTAAATGCAAAGCTAAATTTGAAAACCAGAGCTCTTGGTCTAGAAAGGGTGACTCCCACCTGAAAGTGTACAAGGGGACAGGCAGCTGCAAGTGCCTTTCAAAGCTGGAGGTAGACATAGAGAACTGGAGGGTACGCAGGCAATTACGACACTGAAGATAAGTATGCGGATGCCCTTACTCACCCGCTGTGGGCCAACTAGCAGCTACTAGGGTAATTGCTTTAGGAACAAATAATGAGCCTGCAAGCTTGGTTCAGACCCAAGGGTCTCATGTAAATAGTATGACCTGGGGAAAAAAGGTGACTCTACAGGATTGTGTCTTCTAAAACTTACAAGCTTCATGGCCTTGAATACATTTTTTTACCTTACTCATTGACTCAATCTAGTTGTCTATAAAGTGAGCTTAATAGTATTTAGTTCATAGTTAACAAGATTAAATAAACTAATATGTAAAATATCTAGAAAAATACCTACTAGATTATGTATCCTATTAATTTGTAAAATAGTGCCAATTTTTAAACTTGAGGAAAGCCTATATATGATAGAAGCAATTGCAATGAACAATCACTAAAATTTAGACAGAATTTTAAAACATTTAATCTTAGACAAAAAGGGAAGGTCTTTTTTTTTTTTTTTAAGCAAGAAAAAGTGGTCATAAGGAAGAACCAGCTAGATACCTCGGGATAAAAAGAAATCAAACTAAGAAATGGATTGAATATTCAAACACAGCTAATTAAGTGATTTTTAAAGTAAGCTAAGAAATTCTTAGCCAAAGGAACAAAGAAATAATATTTAAGATATTAAGACATGTAGTTCCAAAAAAGATCTAATTAGACCTCCAGAGGAATGAGAAATTGAGGGAAAATTTCCATTGTAGTGAAATTTTAGAGCATGGAGAATAAAAAAAGCTATCTCCATAAAGGATATCACTTACAAAGAATGAAAACTGACATTAATAACAGCTGTCTCATCTATATTAGATGAAAAGAGAAAATAGAAAAACATCTTCAAAATGCTGATGAGGAAAATAAGAGTTGAGGCTGAACAGAACTATTCAGACAAAAATATTGAGTTCACAAAAGATTCTAACCTAAAGGGACATCTGGGTGGCTCAACGGTTGAGCGTTTGCCTTAGTCTTGGGTTGTGATCCCGGGGGCCTGGGATCAAATCCCACGTCAGGCTCCCTGCATAGGGCCTGCTTCTCCCTCTGCCTATGACTCTGCCTCTCTCTGGGTCTCTCATGAATAAATAAATAAAATCTTAAAAAAAAAAAAAAAAAAGATTCTAACCTAAAGAAAACCTTCGCTGAGGGTGATAATTGTTTTAGTGGCAGAGTACAGAGGCCTGCAAGTCCAGTGTAATCTAGCTGATGGTAACTAATCTATAAAAAAAAAAAAAAAGATTTTATTTATTTATTCATGAGAGACACCAAAAGAAAGGCAGAGACACAGGCAGTGGGAGAAACAGGCTCCATGCAGGGAGCCCGACATGGGACTTGATCCCGGGTCCCCAGGATCACACCCTGGGCTGAAGGTAGATGCGCAACCACTAAGCCACCAGGTGCCCCGATAGTAACTAATCTTGCAGAGTACTTTATGCTTTAGTAATTGCAGTGAGGGGATCCCTGGGTGGTGCAGCGGTTTAGCGCCTGCCTTTGGCCCAGGGCGCGATCCTGGAGACCCGGGATCCAATCCCACGTCAGGCTCCCGGTGCATGGAGCCTGCTTCTCCCTCTGCCTGTGTCTCTGCCTCTCTCTCTTTCCCTCTCTCTGTGACTATCATAAGTAAATAAAAAAAAAAAAAAAAAAAAAAAAAAAAAAGTAATTGCAGTGAGGAAGAACATGCCCCTGGGAATAATCAACCATATAATAGACTTCCTTACCTACCTCTTCACACCTTTTCTACCCTTCCTTTTCTTGAGAACCACTGCCATGATTAGCTTGTCTCTACTAGAGAATTACTAGTTCACAAAGTATTCTTGAATAAAATCTTACGTTTATAATTATTAACTTATGTAAGATTTTATACCTATTAAAGACAGACATTCATGTTAATATCAGGAATAAGACAGGATGGCTTTTTTTTTCATTTTCAACTGCATTAATTAATAAGTTGAATATTTTTTCCAAACACATCAACTTTCAGATTAACAAAGCCTCCCAAATTCTTAGGTAATTCTCATAAAACTAATAAACACATAGAATAAGTGGTAAGTTTTCTTAAAAGTTCCAATATAGTGTATAAATTTAAAACGATTTTTTGCATTCTTTAAATTTAAATTAGATTTGCCAACATATAGTATAACACCCAGTGCTCATCCCATCAAGTGCCTTCCTCATAGCCCATCACCCAGTTACTCCATCTCCCCCAACCCACCCCCCACCCCGCCCTGACTTCCCCTTCTGCAACTCTTCATTTGTTTCCCAGAGTTAGCTTTAAACTCCACACTACTTTGTATATTCCTGGAAGTTCTCAGAGTTTCTCAGTCTCAGAAGTATTGACATTTTGAGCTAAATGACTTTTTGTTGTGGGGAGGGGTCCTAATATTGTAAGATGTCTAGTAGCATGCATGACCTTCATTTACCAGATAGTTGTGACAATCAAAACTCAAAAAAAAAAAAAATGTCTTCTGAGGGACAAGGTCACTCTGCTTGAGAACCACTATTCTAGACAATGCAATAGAAAAACTAAAGGAGAAGCAGCTCTATCTGTTTAAAAAGTCTTACTTAATGTGGTATAATTATAACTAGAACTGAAAAACTATTAGAACTTACAAGAAAGTTTAATAATGTTGCTGGATAAATACCTACAAACCAACCTTTCCTATATATAATCAGTAAGCAGAGAAACCATTAAAAATATGTTTCTTGTTTATAATATCCACAAATACATAAAATATCTAGGAATAACCCTAACAAAAGTAATTTGAAGACTATATGAAATAAAAATGCTTCCTGAAAAAGATACAATAATGAATTTGAATAATGGAAAGAGGAGAGAAAGACTAAGCTTATGACACCTCCCAAATCACTGTATAGGGACTAAAGCAATTTGGGACATAATCCCAACAGAATTTTGAGAGCTTGGACAATTTAGTACTAGAGAAAAAAAACATCATCATGAGGAAAAACGTGGGAACATGCACAAAACTTGCTTAACATCTTTGAGAAATACAAGCCTCGGACCACAAGGCAATACCACTTACTATATACTCATCAGAATCGCTAAAATTAAAATAGCTGTGGACATCATATGCTGGCAAGGCGATAAAACAGCTGAAGCTCTCACACATTATTGGTGAGAATGTAAAGTTGTACAACCACTTGGGAAAAGGTAGGGCATTTTCTTATAAAACTAATCAAGTATCTATCCCAGAAATTCTGGGAGAACACAATTTAGCCCATAACAAACAATATTACTGACTAAAATTAGGTAGAGAAAAGACAGTAAGTAGGAGGAATTGACAAGTTAACTCACTTGATGCTCATAACCTATTCTCAATAGATACGTCTGAATAAACAGGGTTCTAGGGTATTATGTAAAAGTCAAATTATAGATGGGGCACAGGGTGACACAGCAATCAGTTGGCATCTGACTCTTGATTTTGGCTCAGGTCGTGGTCTCCAGGTCAAGGGAAGGGCCCTGTGTCCGGCTCTGCTGCTCAGTTGGAGTCTACTTGGGATGCTCTCTGCCCCTCCACACTGTGTGTGCACTCTCCCTCTCTATCTAAAATAAATAATAGAAACAAATCTTTTTCTAAAATTTTAATTATAAAGGCAGTCACTAAAATAAAAATATATTAAGAACTATAATTTTAAAAATAATAGCCTCCACACTGAAAATTTATATAAATATATTTATATGCACATTTTACTTTGTACCGCTTAAGTTAGCCCTTGTTTTAGTCCTCGTTCTAATGTTCACCCCCAGTCTTTTTGATGTTCCCTGATTCTTTTTTGGTTGAATGAATTGTGTTCTTTGGGAGATGCTTCCCTAAGACCTGATATGGACAGTTATCCCCTGAGTTCTTGAATTGGCATAAATTTTTGCCTGTGGCTCTGACAGCTTGAATGGATTTAAAATCGTTGGCTCAAATTTTCTTTCCTTAAGTGTCTCACAGGTATTGTTCCGTTTGTTAGCACCGACTGTAGCTGCACCAACTTGGCTTTCTCTCACTTGGAAATGATACGATGTTTTTGCACAGATGCCCAAAGTTTGCTTCTAGTGTTAATAGGACAAGTCTAACGTTATATGATCAGTGTCGATAGGAAGTCTCGGTGTCAGTCATTCTGGGACAGTTCTCTCCTATCTTGAATGTGCCTTTGAATAATTCAAGTCTTATTTCAGAACATTTTATGTTTGTTTTACTCTATCGTTTTGGTTTCCTCCAATGGAAACTCCAATTAATCTTATTTTGAATAGTCTCACCTATCTATCATAACTTTCACTTTCTCTTTTAAAAAATGTTTTTGTGGGCAGCCCCGGTGGCCCAGTGGTTCAGTGCCACCTTCAGCCTGCGGCCTAACCCTGGAGACCCGGGATCGAGTCCCACATGGTGCTCCCTGCGTGGAGCCTGCTTCTCCCTCTGCCTGTGCCTTCTACCTCTCTCTCTGTCTGTGTGGGTCTCTCATGAATAAATAAATAAAATCTTTTTTAAAAATTAAAATAAAAAAAATAAAATAAGATAAAAATAAAAAGATAAAATGTTTTTGCTTAGCTTTTTTCCCCTTTCTTTACTTTCGCCCGTGTGTATATTGTTTTGTGTTACATTTTCTATAATATTTATTTCATCCTTTGTTCCTTATAACATAGTCTTTACAAAATGATTTTGTCTGTGTCTTCTATTTCTTTCCCAAGTTTTGTTAGTTAATCATTTCATATACTTCATTGATAGACCATCACCTTTCCTTTGTTGGCCCTGTCTTCCCTGAGTTCTTGTATTTATTTATTTTTTATTGTTTTCTTTCCTGGTTGCAATTATTATTTTTTTAAAAGATTTTATTTATTTATTCATGAGAGACACAGAGAGAGAGAGAGAGGCAGAGACACAGGCAGAGGGAGAAGCAGGCTCCCTGCAGGGAGCCCCTGGTTGCAATTATACCACGATTTTTATCCCTCTTTATTCATGTTGGGATGTTGTGTTGGAATGTTCCTCTGCCTTGGAGCAATATTTTTCTTTTTTAAAGATTTATTTATTTATGATAGACAGACAGAGAGAGTGAGAGAGAGGCAGAGACACAGGAGGAGGGAGAAGCAGCCTCCATGCCTGGAGCCCAACGTGGGACTTGATCCCAAGACTCCAGGATCGCGCCCTGGGCCAAAGGAAGGCGCTAAACTGCTGAGCCACCCAGGGATCCCCCTTGGAGCAATATTTTTCTAATGAGTATTTGTAGTCTGCAGGGAAGTTTTGTACCTATTTTCAGTTCTTTTTTGCTCCTTTGTTTCCCTAGAGTAGCTTTCTTTAGCTGTAGTCCTAGTTGCCCAGTTACTTTGCTAACCATATTTGTATGAGTTGGATTTTCTCAATTAGAAGGAAGATCTTTTGAAGTGAGGAAGCCAGTTTCTCAGCTAAAGAGCTCCCTCCCCTATTACTATGATAAATGCCACTTTGGGGACCAAGCCTCACTTAAATCTCAGATCCTAACCTGATTCAAAAAGGCTCCTAACATCAGCTCCAAGCTTCTAAGGTATCTTCGCCGCCTCTGGTGAAGAGGTGGCCGTCACTGGGGGATCCTGCTTCTCACTGCCCCTTTCCAACTCCTCTTTCGTTTACAAGTGCTATTTCACTGAATCTGCCACCTCCGTGAGACTGCTCACCCAAACATGTTCCAAGCCTTCTGTCTTCAGCTGTCCCATCACACCTGCCCTCTTTGATCACAGCAGCTGTCACCGATGAGGGGCCCCATCCTTTTGGGAGCAAATATTTACTGTCGATGCCTAACATCTGGCACTCCTAGAACTCTTTTGCACCCTGTTCTCAGAAATACTAACAGCACTGTGTAGTTTCCTGACCTAAACCTGCTGACTTCAGATGATAAACCCAGTTATCATTCAGGATACACCAAGGGGGACAGCAGAGAGCAGAGAATCCCGGGCAAATACATATCATAAAGCACACACACTAAAATGTTTACTTCCCAACTGTGAGCAATACCTCTTGAATGCAAAACCACATCCTTCCTTTGTCTGCTAAAGAAGGTTCAGGAATAGGACATTTGCTGGCAGAAGGCGCTCACATAAATGGAAAAAGGCAAGCCTCCACAAAGAATCATGAAGACCAACTGGGTTGGAGAAAGGCAGTTGATTGTGTGACTACAGGAAAGAGAGATATTGCATTAGAAAAAAATTCAAAATCACTTAGCCTAGATTACTCTTCTGGCCCCTTCTCACCTACAGGGAACCCTCGACAATAGATGATCCAGAAATTCCCAACTCAAACAACAATGAGAAATGCGAAAGAAAAAAAAAGAGGGTGGGGAGAGAGAATTGGCATGGCATCTGTTCGATGCTATTAGAAAACAAGAAGGGGAAATGAAACACAATTTATTAACATATGAAGAATGTTTGGAACATGGAACAGATGAAAACCAATGAAAAAATTCTTAATTTTAGCTCTTCTCGTGGGTATACAGTATATCCATCCTACTGCAGTTTATTATTATTGAAGTATAATGGACACATGATGTTATATTAGTTTCAGGTGTACAACAGATTGACTCAACAATTCTATACGTGCCTCAGTGTTTACTGCAGTAGGTGTAATCGCCATCTGTCACCGTACAATATTATCACAATATTAGAGGCTGTCTTCCCCAAGCTGCATCCCCCATTTCTGTTACTTATTTATTCCACAACCAGAAGTTTCTACCTCTCCATCCCCTCCTTCCTATTGTAGTTTAACATGCATTTCCTTGATAACTTGGAAAAGCAAATGCTTAAAATCATGAGAAAAGAATATCAGAGAATAACTACTCTCGGCCTTGATTCTCTGTAGGGCCAGAACCGAGCCTGGTTAGGAGAAATATTGCAAATGCAATCTATTAGAAGCACAAAACACAAACGTGGAGACCCTCCTGTATCCTGCCTGTTAGCCTTAGAGATATGACCACAGGGCCACTGATGGAGGTTCACTGATGCTCACAGATATCAGTGTTACTGTTATCATTGTATTTACCTTAAGCCTGAAAGATATAAGAGCAATTGTGCCTTTGCCAGTAATTGTCCTGTGCTTCTTTTTAAGTCCTAGCAGGGTGTTATTACTGGCAGAAAATAAATTTCTTAAAAACACCGTGGATAGTTTCTTAAACATAGGAAAACAAAACTGAGAAGTGTGATGTCTGATAATGATCGACACAAATGCTTTAAATTTTTTTGTTAACTTTTATTTATTTATGATAGTCACAGAGAGAGAGAGAGAGGGGCAGAGACATAGGCAGAGGGAGAAGCAGGCTCCGTGCACTGGGAGCCCGACGTGGGATTGGATCCCGGGTCTCCAGGATCGCGCCCTGGGCCAAAGGCAGGCGCTAAACCGCTGCGCCACCCAGGGATCCCGACACAAATGTTTTAAATGTGAAATTTGAACACCGATAGACTATTTGATGATATTAGGAAATTATCAAGTATTTTTAAAAAAGATTTTATTTATTTATTCATGACACACACACACACACAGAGGCAGAGACACAGGCAGAGGGAGATGCAGGCTCCCTGTGGGAGCCTGATGTGGGACTCGATCCCAGGTCTCCAGGATCAGGGCTGAAGGCAGACGCAGTTTAGACTGCTGAGCCACCCGGGCTGCCCTATCGAGTATTTTTCAATGTGATCATTATACTATGGTTATGTGTGAAGATGGAATCACTGTCTTTTAGAGACAGACTGAAATATTTACGAATGAAATGATAACATTATAAAGGGAGAAAGAGAATGGGATAAGACCAGCGTGGATATTATTGAAGCTGGCTGATGGGGTCCTTGGGAGTTTATTACACTATACTATGTTTCAATAATTATTTTTTTAAAAAATCATTGCTTTTAAAAGGCAGTTTTATCTCCCTAACTCCTGGATTGGGTAGAAGCCAATTTACTATAACCTCCAAATGCTAATGTTGGCACCCTTGGCATTTTCTGACAAGGTCTCCAAGCTTTTGTCACAGAGCTCATTGTCCTCATCATCACCCCAGTGTTCACCCCATTGTGCTTATGGAGGGGTCAGAGTTTGGAAAACCAGTCATTAGCCCTTTTCAAGTGGCCAGAGTTATCACTGGACCCAAGGATATCTGGTCTCCTATTGCCCTGAAGTAAAGCACAGTGAGACTGCCACCACCAAACGGGCTATGGGACACTTAACTACCAGAGTAGCCCTTTTCTGCACAATTTTTCTAAAAGATAAACAGGTTTCTTAAAAAGGCAGCCCGAGCACAGATGTGCCTGATGTCCCCAGCTTTGTTACATCCGACTGAGAGGCTCTCAGGCCCGTGTCAGCTGGCTTCCTGTGTAGCTGGGCTGCTGTCGCCCCCGTTTGGCTCTAATCAGCTCCGTTGTGGGCCTGAACGCTCATGTGGAACAGATCTACTGAAGATTTGGGGATAATGAAACGGAATTACAGCAAAGCACAAAGAAGTAAGTCATTTTCAGTAGAAGAACAGCTCTCTCCTGGCCCCTAAGCCCTCAGCACCTGCATCACCTCGAGCAGATTCCCCTGGGGCCAACCAGGCGCAGGTGGGGCCAGGCCTCCCTGGTCCAGGATTTCTCCAACATCTGAGTATTTGGATATTCATCACTGACTCAAGAAGAAACTAAAAATTGTTGGGACTCCTGCGTGGCTCAGTGGTTGAGCGTCTGCCTTGGACTCAGGACGTGACCCTGGGGTCCTGGGATCGAGTTCTGCATTGGACTCCCCGCAGGGAGCCTGCTTCTCCCTCTGCCTGGGTCTCTGCCTCTCTCTCTCTCTCTCTGTCTCTCATGAATGAATGAACAAAGTCTTAAAAAAAAAAAAAAGAAAGAAACTAAACATTTCTTTAATAGCAAAGCACTAAACTCCTTTTGCGTGAATCTGACCAGAGGACCCAAATCTGTTGATGCACCTTCCTGAGCAGATGTGCAACTCTGTTAGGCGTTCTGCCTCTGTCCTAAGCTAACAAGCTCAAACCCTTGCTCACCTCCCAGGATAACAAGCATTTAAAATAACTTTTCCCCCCTTTTCCTTACACAATCTATCTGCTTGAACCAGAGGAGGCACTATGACCTGCTTTACACATTGATCTAATTAAATAAGATTTTTTTACACCTCTGCACATAGAGAATGCGTAGGTGTGAGCAAACACACCTCCCCTCAATATCCCCAGGAACTGAGTTGCTTTTCACTCTCCATTTTGTGTTATAGGATGACTTAAAATTTTGTCAGGAAGAGAAAAGATAAACTTCCTGGGCTGTGACTGAATTTTAGCCTTAGTTATAAAAGGTTAATCTACAGTGAAACTGAAAGTACTAAGTGTATGAAAAAGCCCCCTGCATGTGCTGCTTACCCATAAGCCTGGAACGATGGTGGAAGCGCCACGCAGTTTAAAAGCCACTTTGGAGGGAATCCCTGGGGGGCTCAGCGGGTTAGCACCCGCCTTCGGCCCAGGGTGTGATCCTGGAGACCCGGGATCAAGTCCCACATCGGGTTCCCTGCATGGAGCCTGCTTCTCCCTCTGCCTGTGTCTCTGCCCCTCTCTCTGTGTCTTTCATAAATAAATAAATAAATGAAATCTATTTAAAAAAATAAAAGCCATTTTGGAGGCGACAGGGTGATAATAACTGGCAGCCGACATCTCCCTATTGCATCTGCTTCGCATTTTTAAAACTTTTTTTATTGGAATTAAATTTGCCAACATAGAGCTTAACACCCAGTGCTCATCTCAAGTGCCCCCCTCAGTGCCTGTCACCCAGTCACCCCCACCCCCCGCCCACCTCCCCTTCCACCACCCCTTTTTCGTTTCCCAGAGTTGGGAGTCTCTCGTGTTCTGTCTCCCTCACTGATATTTTCACTCATTTTCTCTCCTTTCCCCTTTATTCCCTTTCATTATTTTTTTATATTCCCCAAATGAATGAGACCATATAATGTTTGTCCTTCTCTGATTGACTAGCTTCACTCAGCATCATACCCTCCAGGTCCATCCCCGTTGAAGCGAATGGTGGATATTTGTCGTTTCTAATGGCTGAGGAATATTTCTAAATGTTTCCTATCAATGCACTTACCTTACTTCATCCTAAGTGCTTTTTACATTTAATCCAAGGAAGAGCTAGGTGATGGGGGTGCTGCTGTGTAGTCCCAGCCACAGTGAGAAACCAGAAGGTCAAGTAGTTCACCCTAAGCAATCTGGCTGCAGAGCCTCTACTCCCTGCCGCCCCCCCCCCAGGCTACCTCAGTGGTGACCAGCAGTTAGAGGGCTCCTCGATGACCTGGATTAGCAATAAGGCTGGTAATCCCTTGGTCCTCCTTCTCTAGGGCCCTGAATCCCTTGGTCCTCATTCTCTGAGGCGGTAATCCCTTGGTCCTTATTCTCTGGGGCCATGAATCCCTTGGTCCTCATTCTCTAAGGTGGTAGTCCCTTAGTCCTCATTCTCTAGGGCCGTGGATCCCTTGGTCCTCGTTCTCTAGGGCCGATAGTCCCTTGGTCCTTATTCTCTAGGGCTATGCAGTCTTTTTAACTGGTCTCTGTACGTCTGCTTCTTTCCCTCTCTCTCTGCTGGTTCTCCATGTCTTCAGTTCATGGCCAACCGAGTCCTCCCAACTTGATGTGTCCTTCGCTTAAGAACCAGCAAAAACTGACCAATGGCTTTGAATTCTAGTTCCAAAGTCCCAGGGAAAGGATTTCATTCAGGCTGAGAAGTCAGGGATCCCCGGCGGAGGAAACACAAGGTCACAGGTCAGAAACGTGGTTGCCCAGGTTCACGGAAACTGGTTTTCAGAGAAAAAAACTACTCCCAAATGCTTGTGCTGTTACACTGCTCTCTGTGTTCACTGTATTGACATTCGTGGCATATACAGGTTTGTGTGGGTGAAGATCATGAGAACGTTTGCAGCTAGCTTAGCCTTCCAGAACAAAATCTATCTGCATCCTTCCATTACCTAACAAATCTAGACTTTGCACAGGCTTAAGATAGAAATCTGCATTCGTTTTCTGTGTCACCACAACAAACGACCGCACACTGGGTGTCTTAAAACAACGGAAATCTATTCTCTCACAGTTCTGTGGCCAAAGGTCCAAAATGAAGGTCTCAGCGGGGTTTGTTCTTTCTGGAGGCTCTGAGGGAGACCCCGCGGTAGGCCTCTTTCCCAGCTCTGGCGGCCACCTGCAATTCTTGGCATTCCTTGGCTTGCAGATGTACCCTCCGATCTCTCCCCCAACCTTGCATTCTTCTTCCCTGATTTTCTCTTCTTCTATCTCTTATAATTTTCACTGGACTTAGAGTTCACCCTAATCCAATACGATTTCATCTCAATCTTTCACCCTAATCACATCTGCAAAGACCCTTATTCCAATAAGATTACAGTTTGAGGTTCTGGGTGGTCATGAATCGTGGGTGTACACCATCCGACCCACTACAGCAGCCATCACGCCTCTTTGTGATCAAACCCCGAGGAGCCTCACTTGTCCCCTCCAAACTGGTTGTACTTTGACCAAACACTTAATACGTGGCAAGCACTGTTGTAAGTACATCACAAATAACAACTCATTGAATAGTTGTTCCAAACCGATATTGTTTGTTTGTTTGTTTGTTTTTCTTCTGGGTTTTCTCTCCCAGGAGTGAAAGGCTGGCCACCCTGCCCTTCGCAGCTGGTCCAGTGCTTTGTGTATGGTCACCCTGATAAAGTGACATGAGACCCAGCCATAGCTGCCTGACACTGATGGTCCATGTGGTTGCTCACTTAAAAGTTAAATATCACCGCCTGGAGAAAGGTAAATAAGAAATTCAGGAGCCCATCAGATAAGCTTTAAGGTTTCTTAGGAAAATGTCTCCTTGGAAAATAAACAGCAGAACAGCTCTGCGCGCCAGGCGGTGCTCAGGGACGTTCCCTGCACCTCAGGAACAGGATGCTATCTGGACTATGTGCCCCACCAGGTTTTTTTACATTGCCACTTTTTTCTCCTCTCCTCCCCTCCCCTTGCACCCAGAGAGCTAACACCTAACCGAGGTGCTCAGCGGGACTGAATTCTTTTTAGTCTTTGTCTCTTGTTTTGTTTTAAAATACCATGAGGATCTATAACACAGTAAGCTGGGAACCAAATAAGAATCCAACAGATGAAATTTTATCTCCTTTTGGTGGAAAAACCAACATAAAAGTTTACATAAGATTGGAGCTACCGATTTACTTCGAACTGATGGTTATCAGCCCCAGGGGTTCGGGGCTGTTTTTTTCATGTGTTTATGTCTTCAGAGAGCACAGAGGGAGCTGAAGTCTCTATTCTGCAGGCACTCCATAAAATACGGTGCTCCTCCGTGGTCTGGACGGGTGAACTGCCAACAGGTGACAGAGGTACATTTTGTAGAGCAGTGAGTAGGTAAAAATGATTCATGTGATGGAATCAAGTACTTACACGTGGTAAGAGTATTGCCCACGATGAGGAGGACTGCAAGCTGCAATAAATTATGATGCCCACTGTTCCAAACACAAAGGGATGGAAAACTGCAAAAATCCAGTGCAGGCAAGACTCCTACTGAGAAGCTTCGGGAATGAAGGTTCGGGTCACTGTACCAGGTAAAAGAATCATGACTATAGGTGTTTGCTAACATTTTTTCCGAGTGTATCAAATAATACCAAAGCAGGGGAAGTTGCATTAGAACAGACACATGTGCACCATACTGACAGCATTTTAAATATATCCTCTCTCTTTGGAAAGATCTTTGGTATCATATATTTATGCAGTATTTCCAATTATTTCACTTGGCTTTAGAAGACACATTTTGGGGATGCCTGGGTGGTTCAGTCAGTTAAGGGTCCCACTCTTGCTTTCAGCTCAGGTCAGGGTCTCAGGTGGGCTTGACCTCCATGCTGGGCATGGAGCCTACTTAAGATTCTCTCTCTCCATCTCCCTCTACTTCTTCCTAAAAAAAAAAAAAAAAGAAAGAAAGAAAGAAAAAAGAAAAGAAAAGAAAAGAAAAAAAGAAAAAGAAAAAGAAAAGAAAAGAAAAGAAAAAAGAAAAAAAAGACATGTTTCGTTGGAATTAACCAGACATTTACTAATGGGGCGTGGTTTTTGTTTCAAGTTGTAATTGGTTAGTTGGTGGATAATTTATCTCACTATATCATATAAATAGAGCAATTTGGTTTTGAAAACTATCAGATCTAAGCCTGACAGATTTTTTACTTTTTTTTTTTTTTTGGAAATGAGAGAAAATGTATGCTTCTGCAAAAGTGAGGATGGGGTAGAGAGAGAGGAAGAGAGAGAATCTTAAGCAGGCTCCACACCCAGCCCACACAGATCTCAAGGCAGGGCTCAGTCTTATGACCCTGAGATAACAACCCCAGTCAAAATCAAGAGTCTGATACTTACGGGTATCCCTGGGTGGCGCAGCGGTTTGGCGCCTGCCTTTGGCCCAGGGCACGATCCTGGAGACCCGGGATCGAATCCCACGTCGGGCTCCCCGTGCATGGAGCCTGCTTCTTCCTCCGCCTGTGTCTCTGCCTCTCTCTCTCTCTCTGTGACTATCATAAATAAAATTAAAAAAAAAAAAAGTCTGATGCTTACAACTGAGCTACCCAGGTGCCCCCAAGCCTGATAGATTCTTACTACATCTTACTTGTGAACTTCTCAACATCAACTAATTCTCTTATTAAAAATTTATAAAATGATTTCAAGAAAAAAGGTCAAATCTCACTTATCTCTAAAGTACTAACTGAATTAGAAACCCAGCAGAGGGCAGCCTGGCGGGAAGGGGGGGGGGGAGGGGAGGGGCTCAGTGGTTTAGCGCCACCTTCAGCCCAGGGCCTGATCCTGGAGACTCGGAATCAAGTCCCAAGTCGGGCTTCCTGCATGGAGCCTACTCCCTCCGCCTATGCCTCTGCCTCTGCCTCTCTCTCTCTCTCTCTCTCTCTCTCTCTCTCTGTGTCTCTCATGAATAAATAAATAAAATCCAAAAAAAAAAAAAAAAAGAAAGAAACCCAGCAGAAATAAAATACAAGATTTCATGATATTATATAATTGTGTGAGGTTTTCTCCCCCCTAAATTAGCCATGGTGGAAGAAGAAAGAATTTGCTTCCACTTTTTGCCATTAGTTGCCTCCCTACCTTTGATTATATTCAGGGCCTTGACAGCCAACTGTCAATTCTGGCTAGAAAGAGGAAAAAAGAGAGAAGTAGAAATTGGTAGTTCAGAGCTGGCCATTCTAAAATGTGTAGGCCTTTGCCTATTAGCAGCACATTTACTTAAAAGGTGCTCATAGACTTGCTTCCTCCCAGAACGTAAACTCGTTAATGGTGCTGTAGCTTGGGTTGGGGTGAAAGCCTCCATGGAGGGACAGAAAAGGACCACAGGGAATAGAAGTTCCAGTGAGAAGTCCAGCTTTGTGAATGATTTTAGCAAGTCCTGTTACCTTTCTAGGGTTAAGAGTTCTTTCCTATAAAGTGAGGAGGGGATCTGGCTCATCCGTTCTGCACCCCTTTCCTGCTTTGACACACAGCAGATGACCATCTCATGATCCCATCGAGAAAAAAAAGTTGGTTTAGCTCCCAGACATATCCACCTGAAAGTTGACTATGTCCACATATGAGAATGGTCTTATTAAGAATCTCTATAGGACAGATATTATTATTGTTAAAAACATAAAACTTTTCATATGTTTGAAAAAAAAACTAAGGAAAATCCAAAACATTTTCAGAGACATACAGCAAAGAGTAAACAGATTTATCTATTTATCTGTTTGTTGTTGGTTTGATTTTAACACGACATGAGGGCCTATAATGTAGCCTACCCAGAGTCAAGCAAGAGGTCAGCACCTGAAATTTATTTCCATAGAGCAGAGTAACCGGCACAGAAGTCCATCCTTATTCAAGGTTTTGCCCTCCCCAGGTTCAGTTACTCAAGATCAACCATGGTCCTGAGGCAGAGGATCCTCCAGAGGAGGGTCAGAAGGTCAACAGTCCCTTAGGGCTATGTCACAATGGCTACATTGTCACTCTCACTTCTCTCCTCACCTCACGTTGCCATTCTATCATCTCACATCATCACAAGAAGGGTAATCACCATTTCTCTCGCAATGAAAAATAGAAATATTTCTTCCACTTTTCTTTTGAAAAATAAATGTTGATATTAGGTCCTCTACTCCAAGGTGAACTAAACTGAACTGATTTCCTTATGCCTTTGCACATTTAATCTTCTGACGTGACTTCCTAAAAGGGTAATGGTGCAAACAGCGTGTCCTCCTTGAAGCAGTGTTGCCAAGGACAGTGGTTTAAAAAAAAAAAAAAAAAAAAAAACTTGTGTGGTGATGAGAATCAGAGATTTGGAGCTGGAGATCTGGTGTTTGGTCCTAATTTGGCAGCTCACTGGGTGCCCTCAGGCAAACCACATGACCTCCGAAGTTTCTGCTTCATTTTACCACAATCACAAGTAATCAGCGGCACCTCTCAGAAGTAGAGTGAAAATTTTAAAAAAGCTAGTGATTTTTTAAAAGAATATTTTATTACCTTACAGAAAGACAGTAATTTTTCATTCTTCATTCTAACAATGCATCCTTGATTTAGTGAATAAAGACGGTTCATTTTTTTTTTTTTTTTTATGATAGTCACAGAGAGAGAGAGAAAGAGAGGCAGAGACACAGGCAGAGGGAGAAGCAGGCTCCATGCACCGGGAGCCCGACGTGGGATTCGATCCTGGGTCTCCAGGATCGCGCCCTGGGCCAAAGGCAGGCGCCAAACCGCTGCGCCACCCAGGAATCCCAAGACGGTTCATTTTTAATCACCATTTATTTTTATGCGAATGGAAGCTATTGTAATACTTGAAAATAGTTCTTAAAGTTGGTTAAACGTTTCCTTCTGAAATTTTGTTTATATTATCCCTTTGCCTAGCAAACTAACACAAAACTAAATGCCTTTTCAACTTTGTTCAATTCACATAGGAGCTAGCAACTTTCTAGTAACTATGTTGTTGTTGGATGATAAATACTATTAAGATGTTGCCTATTAGTTTGCACTTTGAGAGCAGATGCTTATTCTTTATTACAGATAGAACCAACCTGTGTGGGCTGGGTGTGGAGCCTGCTTAAGATTCTCTTCCTCTCTCTCTACCCCATCCTCACTTTTGCAGAAGCATACATTTTCTCTCATTTCCAAAAAAAAAAAAAAAGTAAAAAATCTGTCAGGCTTAGATCTGATAGTTTTCAAAACCAAATTGCTCTATTTATATGATATAGTGAGATAAATTATCCACCAACTAACCAATTACAACTTGAAACAAAAACCATGCCCCATTAGTAAATGTCTGGTTAATTCCAACGAAACATGTCTTTTTTTTCTTTTTTCTTTTCTTTTCTTTTCTTTTTTTTTTTTTTAGGAAGAAGTAGAGGGAGATGGAGAGAGAGAATCTTAAGTAGGCTCCATGCCCAGCATGGAGGTCAAGCCCACCTGAGACCCTGACCTGAGCTGAAAGCAAGAGTGGGACCCTTAACTGACTGAACCACCCAGGCATCCCCAAAATGTGTCTTCTAAAGCCAAGTGAAATAATTGGAAATACTGCATAAATATATGATACCAAAGATCTTTCCAAAGAGAGAGGATATATTTAAAATGCTGTCAGTATGGTGCACATGTGTCTGTTCTAATGCAACTTCCCCTGCTTTGGTATTATTTGATACACTCGGAAAAAATGTTAGCAAACACCTATAGTCATGATTCTTTTACCTGGTACAGTGACCCGAACCTTCATTCCCGAAGCTTCTCAGTAGGAGTCTTGCCTGCACTGGATTTTTGCAGTTTTCCATCCCTTTGTGTTTGGAACAGTGGGCATCATAATTTATTGCAGCTTGCAGTCCTCCTCATCGTGGGCAATACTCTTACCACGTGTAAGTACTTGATTCCATCACATGAATCATTTTTACCTACTCACTGCTCTACAAAATGTACCTCTGTCACCTGTTGGCAGTTCACCCGTCCAGACCACGGAGGAGCACCGTATTTTATGGAGTGCCTGCAGAATAGAGACTTCAGCTCCCTCTGTGCTCTCTGAAGACATAAACACATGAAAAAAACAGCCCCGAACCCCTAGGGCTGATAACCATCAGTTCTAACTAAATCGGTAGCTCCAATCTTATGTAACACCTGAAATTTCTTCCTACTCTCTGGAATCATGGGAAATTGCTCAGAAGCGAAAATTTAATGTTATTTAATGAGAACCTGTTAAGCACTTACTATCTACTTTGAAAGATTCAAGGTAGAAATAAGTCACTGTCTTAGTCCTCAAGGTTCTCATAACCTGATTGCCACAATTTCCTCTGGAGTCTTAAACTCCTCGGTGCCTAATGTAAAAGTCCATTCTTCCCCCTCCCTCCACTTTTTAAAAGCCAATTCGTTTTTAAATACATAAGATGAAAGTAACAGCTAAATAACAGAGATAGGCATTTACTTTCTATACAATTTGTAGCCTCATTTTGGAAATGGGACACTCATACTTTTTTTTTTTAATTTTTTGGGAGAAGGATGCTTGCTCATACTTTGAAAGTCTTCAGTATTGTCTTCATTGTTTGCAGATGCTATAAACATCTTTATTTTTTTTTAAGATTTTATTTATTTATTCATGAGAAATACAGAGAGAGAGAGAGAGAGAAAGAGGCAGAGACACAGGCCGAGGGAGAAGCAGGCTCCTTGTAAGGAGCCCGATGTGGAACTCAATCCTGGATCCTGGGATCAAGCCCTGGGCTGAAGGCAGATGCTCAACTGCTGAGCCACCCAGCCATCCCTATAAACATCTTTATAACAAGGAAAGAGAGAACTGTATCACAGGTAAAACAAGGGAAAAAAGTAAAAACCAAACCAAACCAAAACAAAACACCCAACCTACTATTTTTTTAAACACTAGAAAGGTTATAAAAATGTATTTCATTTTAGTTTAATCGAGAGCTAGCAATACCCCATCCTTACAATATTTACTCACAGAAAAATTCTTAGCATATTGGGGAGACATAAGGGAAACTAGCTGAACTTTTCCAAAATTGTGAAGTACATCTGACATTAGCCATTCAGACACACCAAGTCAAGAGGAGGCTGGTAATGACGACCAGCAAGGTCGGTGTGAACTCCAAGGTGGCCGTGGCGTTAAGGCGGTGCACTACTACTGCCAGCCACATGTAACAAGAACCCTAAAAGAGTCATCGCTTTTGACCTAGTGATCCCACTACTAGAGCTTTCTTTTATAAAAAAAAAAAAAAACATACCGTTGTAATACATACCTTTGGGGGTATTTCCATACCAGCAAAGCCCTGGCAACGTCCAGTTGTATAATCAGCCACGACAAACGACAGGAGGGGATCTGAGCGCCCTCTACCCACAAGACACACGACTGGAGAAAAGAGTGCCCGACTGACAAGTCAACGCCCGTCTGTGACTGATAAAGCTCGGCAGGGATGTGAGTGACAGGTAAGTCCCCTCTCATTTGCAGCGGGGAGGAAGGGAGGACTCACTTATCATGAAGCTCATCACTTTGGGTTTTCCGGCCCGCCTGCGCCCGCCTCGACGCCCAGGCTACGGTCCCTCGGGGTTGGGGTCTGAAGGGCGGCCCCGCCCCCCACCTGCACCTGTGCCTGTGCCTACACTTGCACCGGCGCCTGCACCCACGCCTGCACCTGTGCCTGCACCTGCGCCTGCCCTGCACCCGTACCTGCACCCGCACCTGCGCCTGCACCCATGCCTGCACCCGCGCCTGTATCCGCACTCGCGTCTACAACCGCACTTGCGCCTGCACCTGCACCTGCACCTGCGCCTGCACCTGCGCTACGCACCCCTCCGCCCCCGTCTCCGCCCCCAGGACCCCCGGGCGGCCCAGGTGCTGCACGAGCCCCTCCCTACAGATGGTCCGGGAGCGAGCAGAGGGGTGAGTCTAGAGGGCGTGGGGGTGAGCCCTGGCGCTGGCCGAGGGGTCCGGTCAACTCTGTGCGGAGAACCCCAAGAAAGTATGAGGACTCAGTCATCAGGAGCTTGCTCCTGGGAGCTGGAGACGGTCACGCCCCGTGGCACGTGCCAACGGGCCCAGAAATTTCCGAGGGAATTCTAAACACGACCACCCGGCCCCCCTCCTCCGTCTTAAGCCTGTAGCTGAAACCACGGGTACAGGTTGAATGTTGTGAAACCTTAAAAAAAAAAAAAAAAGGCAAGCAATTGGGTAAACAATGCACGAGTATATGGAACTTTCTGGGGTCCCCTCCCCCCCCCCCCCCCCCCCGGAAAGGCAAGGGACACCCTGCCAGTGCCTGCGGGGCTCCTGGAGAGCGCGTCCTTTCACTGATCACTTTTTGCTAGTCTTCAGGTAACCAAATCCTTATTCTGTTTATGACTTAATAAGGCCCATAAACGAATTACCTAAGGTAACATATTTGTGTGTTGCCTTTCACTGCTTCTACTTCACATTAATTTTTAGTTGTAAGATGGTTAAATTGATTCTTACTTTTTTTTTTTTTTTTTACTACTTGGTTTTCAGTGCATGTATGTGATACACCGGAAACTAATATAACATGTGTCAAATATACTTTAATTGAAAAAAAGGGGGGGGAACCCACTACTAACTCAAGAAAAGCAAAATTCAAATTCATCGATGCCAGTAAATTACCTCCTTATTTCCCAGCTTGCATAAGGTTTGTTTTCTCTCCCCATTGGTCCTAGCAATTCAAATCCAACAAGCCTGTTGTCTATTTTGGGGCTCAGAGCTTTGGTAAGAAGGGAATAATATCATATACATTGGCTTTACTCTCAAGGATAAATGTGGAATAATGGTAAACATATAGTCAGGGAAGTGGGCGGGGGGTTGGGGTGACTGGGTGACGGGCACTGAGGGGGGTACTTGGCGGGATGAGCACTGGGTGTTATGTGCTATATGTTGGCAAATTGAACTCCAATTAAAAAAAAAAAACATAGACTTTGGATTTAGACTTGGATTTGAATCCATGTATTAACTATTCTGAGGCTTACCTGGCCCTGTGAAATAGGGCAAATAGTACTTACTTTCAGGGTAACAAGGAAAGAGAGCAACCAGCATGATGAATCTAAAAGCACTTAGCACAGCAGCTGGAATGTTGGTGAGGCCCACTGACTGGTGTAATTATTATAATTATTGATCCAATTATATTAGCATAGACCCACATACACATAAGCCTTGTTTCTCAGGCCACACCAACCCTGAGAAAACCAATTAAGGGTGTGAATTACTCCTAAGGACGTATTATTTCAATGCCAACCTCCCCCACCTGTTTTTCTAGGACCTTCCCTGCAACACCACTCAGGCTGTATGACAGTCTAGAAAGGAGGGGAGCCCTACGACCTCTGCCTTCTGCACATATATGCACCCAGGCACATCCATGGAGCTATTCTCCATCTACGGAGTCTCCACGAAGAATCCTCCTCCACCACGGACGACCTGCCCCAACAAAGTGCCATCCTCATCCCAAGCGCATGTTTCTGCTTTTCCCAAACCATAGCTTGTGAGATATTCTAAAGGCTGGTCTTGTTCCTTGCAGGGAACACCCAGGCACTCCAGTCTGTGACTATAAAATAAAGTTAAACTTCTACTGCTTTGGCTGGGGCCCCACCCATCTATTTTCTGGAAATTTCCATAGAAATTTCCCAAACATTTTCGAGATGTTTCGAAGTGCTGCCCAAGGCATTTAGGCTATAAATCCCTTGTGTTCCTCTGATAGTTGTCCTAGAATGCATGCAGTCCAGGAGCTGAATGTTCTAAAAAGGTCAGAGCCCTAAGAGTTGAAAGAGTAGGGTGCCCTGGACGTGAGGGAAGCGGGTGGCAGAAAAGAGTCTGTAGGTGGGAGGGCTGCCCAGTTCTCACATGGGGTTCACATGCCTCACAGTTTTCACTGCATGATCAAGCCACAGTGAGATTCCTAACCGTGGTGTTTGGCATGGAATACATTGTTTGTCTTGGGCAGAGAACGTTTGAGATCCAGGTCAGAGGCCCCTCTCAAGTTTCCAATAGGCCCTGGGATTCCTCATGTAGAATCCTGAGGTAGCAAAGGGGACCCTTCTACCCACTCCACGAGTAAAATTAGATTTTCTGTCAGATAAAAATTGGATTTTCTTCCAACCTTAGTAGATGTATGGGAGAACAGATTGATTCAATTTAGAAAAAAATGTTTAAAAGTCAATTTATTTATTTATTTATTTATTTATTTATTTATTTATTTATTTATTTATTGCACTTTGAGTGGCTGAAGTAAATCATGGTTACTTTCCTATTTCAGCTACATTTAACTGGCAGGGCTCCAGCAAGTACCCTAGGTTCGTTACCATGAGGTTCCGCTAACTTCCCTGTGACCTTGAAGTGTTACATTCTCCAGGAATGATCTGGAAAGCAAAGATAGACTCCTATATATGACGGATTATCCTTTTTTTTTTTTTCAATTGTTAATGGTTCCAGTGTTTGGATTGTCTTTCTTTGGAATTTACATGATTAGATTCAATTATCTGGTTTACTTAAATGAAATGTCTTCTGACAAGGCAATTTGTGAATTCTGAAGAAAACTGCAAGAGGCCACATAAATATAGTGCAAAAAACAAAAACTTTAGAGACAGAAAAGCAAGCTGTGAGACCTTGCACACTTTGCTTACTTCCTCTCAGTCTCAGCATTTTCACCTGCAATATAAAGATTTTAAATATATTCTCCACGAGCTTATGATGGAGAAATAAATGAATACATACTTAAAAGTGCAAGGTCTTCAATAAACTCTCATTTATCCTCTATCGTAACCACAGTTGGCTGCTTTACGATCTCCTTTATGTACATAAGTGTGTTGATATATGACATACAGGAGTGTGCATCCTAAGCTTGGAGCTTGATGAATTACCACGACAGGAACACACACTTAAACAATCGCCATGAGATTAAGAACCTCACCAGGGTCGGGGAAGCCCCTCCTGTCCAATCCCAGGGGTTCCGCATTACCTCCTCCGGTAATGGAGCCACTATCCTACCTTTGACACCATCATCATGTAGTGTAGTTCTTTTGTTTGTCTTGGATTTCGTTGTGATAAGGACACACCATGAGTTATAGCCTCTTAAATTTTAAGTGGCTCTTGTTGGCTACAGACGCAGCGCTGCAGCAGACCTCTAGAGCTCATTCCTCCTGCTTAACTGACACTTTCTTGCCTGTTTATTAACCCATCACATAGCTTGGCCTGATCATAAACATCATAGATATTGAATGGTAGAGGATATCAGTATTCTTTCGCTCACAGTAATGAAATTCATTCGTGTTTTGCAATAAATAGGAGTTTGTTCATGGTCATCGCTAAAGGGTTTTTCCATTGCTTGAATATACCATGTTATGTGTGTCCATTCTTATGCTGAGGAGCGTTTGTGTTGTCTCCAGGTTGGGGTCATTGTGAATAATGTGATGATTTGTACTCACGTGTATGCATTTCTGTTCGGAGTGTGTCTAACAGCCACTTGCTGGGCCACAGGGTAAGCCCGTGAACAGCTTCTGAACATCCTGCCACACAATTTCCCAAAGAGGCTGTGCCAGTTTTCTGTAGCTCGTGAGCAGTAGGAGAGTTCTTGTCGTTCTACATCTCTGCACTTGGTATCCACAGTTTCTTCTTTTTTTAATTTAGCCATTCTGAGTGGGATAGATCTCCACGTTAACACCTTCCTTGACAGCTATGGACGTTGAACACCTTTTCCCACATTGCCTGCTCATGTGCCTAAAGCCTTTTGTGACATGCTTGTTTAAAAGTTCCTTGAGCAGTTTTGTACTGGGTTGTCTATCTTACCATTAATTTTCTTTTTTTTATAATAAATTTATTTTTTATTGGAGTTCAATTTGCCAACATACAGAATAACACCCAGTGCTCATCCCCTCAAGTGCCCCCCTCAGTGCCCGTCACCCATTCACCCCCACCCCCCGCCCTCCTCCCCTTCCACCACCCCTAGTTCGTTTCCCAGAGTTAGGAGTCTCTATGTTCTGTCTCCCTTTCTGATATTTCCCACACATTTCTTCTCCCTTCCCTTATATTCCCTTTCACTATTATTTATATTCCCCAAATGAATGAGAACATACACTGTTTGTCCTTCTCCGACTGCCTTACTTCACTCAGCATAATACCCTCCAGTTCCATCCACGTTGAAGCAAATGGTGGGTATTTGTCGTTTCTAATGGCTGAGGAATATTCCATTATATACATAGACCACAGCTTCTTTATCCATTCATCTTTCGATGGACACCGAGGCTCCTTCCACAGTTTGGCTATTGTGGACATTGCTGCTATGAACATCCGGGTGCAGGTGTCCCCGTGTTTCATTGCATCTGAATCTTTGGGGTAAATCCCCAACAGTGCAATTGCTGGGTCGTAGGGCAGGTCTATTTTTAACTCTTTGAGGAACCTCCACCCAGTTTTCCAGAGTGGCTGCACCAGGTCACATTCCCACCAACAGTGTAAGAGGGTTCCCTTTTCTCCGCATCCTCTCCAACATTTGTGGTTTCCTGCCTTGTTAATTTTCCCCATTCTCACTGGTGTGAGGTGGTATCTCATTGTGATTTTGATTGTATTTCCCTGATGGCAAGTGATGCAGAGCATTTTCTCATGTGCTTGTTGGCCATGTCCATGTCTTCCTCTGTGAGATTTCTGTTCATGTCTTTTGCCCATTTCATGATTGGATTGTCTGTTTCTTTGGTGTTGAATTTAATAAGTTCTTTATAGATTTTGGAAACTAGCCCTTTATCTGATACGTCATTTGCAAATATCTTCTCCCATTCTGTAGGTTGTCTTTTAGTTTTGTTGACTGTATCCTTTGCTGTGCAAAAGCTTCTTACCTTGATGAAGTCCCAATAGTTCATTTTTGCTTTTGTTTCTTCTGCCTTTGTGGATGTATCTTGCAAGAAGTTACTGTGGCTGAGTTCAAAAAGGGTGTTGCCTGTGTTCTCTTCTAGGATGTTGATGGAATCTTGTCTCACATTTAGATCTTTCATCCATTTTGAGTTTATCTTTGTGTATGGTGCAAGAGAGTGGTCTAGTTTCATTCTTCTGCATGTGGATGTCCAATTTTCCCAGCACCACTTATTGAAGAGACTGTCTTTCTTCCAATGGATAGTCTTACCATTAATTTTCTTTAGGAGTTCCTTACATACAGTCTTTCTTTACTCTGTGGCTTTTTATTGGCTGTATTGATGATATTTTTGGATGAAAACAAGTTTTAAAGTCCAATGCAGCCCAGTGTGGCAGTCTCCTCCTTCCTAGTTAATGCTTTCGTCATGCTGAAGAAATCATTGCCTACACCAACCTGATAAAGATAGTCTCCTATGCATTCTTTTGGAAGTCTCACTATTATTTTTTTTAACTCTCCTATTTGGTCTAAAGCTACCTGGAACTGATTTCTTTTAATATGGTCTTAAAAAGGGATTAAGATTCACCTTTTTTCTACATATAGATGTCCAATTGAGTCAGCACCATTTATTTGTAAAAAATATTCTTTCCTCATTTCTTTCAGAGCCACTTTTCTCATTAATCCAATTGCTATGTATGTGTGAAGCTGTTTGGATTCCCTGATTCTGTTCTGGTTGTCAACTGTCTATTCTTAGCTATGGCAATATTATAGTAAGTATCGGTATTGACTATTATAAGTGTTCCAAGTTTTTTCCTTTTCTTCAAGATGATCTTAGCAAAAAAAAAAAAAAAAAAAAAATGATCTTAGCCATCCCTGGCCCTTGCATTGCCATATGCATTTTAGAGTCAGCCTGCCAATTTTTTCACAAAACCTGCTTGGACTTTCATTGGAATTGTGTTAAATCTGTAGGTCAGTTTAGGAAGCATTTTGCATATTTAGTATGTTGAGTCTTCCAAACCATGAATATGGTGTTTCTTCCATTTATTTATATCTTCTTTATTATCAATAATATTTTATAGTTTTACAGAGAGAGATTACATCTTTCATTATTTTTAAAATATTTTATTTATTTTTGAGAGAGAGAGAGAGTACATGAGCAGAGGTGAGAGGCAGAGGCAGATTCCTTGCTAAGTGGGGACTCCAATGAGGGCCTCAATCCCAGGGTCCTGGGATCATGAGCTGAGCTAAAGACAGATTCTTACCCAACTAAGCCACCCAGACCCCTCATTCATTACTTTGAACCAGATTTTGAACTTTGGGAAATTTTGACTTCTTAAGTTTTTATTTGTTCTTCATATTAAGAAATATAGATTTGGTCTATATTACCCAATGCAATCTACACAATCTACACGATGCAATTCCTATCAAAATACTAACAGAATTTTTCCCAAAGCTGGAACAAACAATCTTAAAATTTGTATGGAATCCAAAAGGCCCTGAGTAGACGAAGCAACCCTGAAAAAGCAAAGCAAAGCTGGGGGCATCATAATTCCAGACTACAATTTATATTCCAAAGCTGTAGTGAGCAAGATGGTATGGCACTGGCACAAAAACACATAGATCAATGGAACAGAATAGAAAAATACAGAAATGAACCTACAACTATATGTCCAGTTAATCTTCGACAAAGCAGGGAAGAACATCTGATGGAAAGACAGTCTCTTCAACAAATAGTGTTGGGAAAACTGGACAGTCACATGCAGAAGAATGAAACTGGACCACTTTCTGACACCACACACACACACACACACACACACACACACGTTCAAAATGGATGAAAGACCTACATGTGAGACAGGAATCCATCAAAAGCCCGTAGGAGGACACGGGCAGCACCCTCTTTGATCTCAGCCACAGCAACTTCTTACTAGACACATCTCTGGAAGCAAGGGAAACGAAAGCAAAAATAAACTGTTGTTGGGACTTCATCAAAATAAAAAGCTTCTGCACAGCAAAGGAAACGACCAAGCGAACTAGCAGGTGATCTACAGAATGGGAAGAGGTATTCTCAAACGACATATCTGATAAAGTGAGAGGATTTGTGTTTCCTTGTGCCTATGGTTCTTGCTCATGCCTCCTCAAGGTCTGAAGAGGCAGGCTGGATGAAGAGTGTGGGCTGCAAAGCAAAGTTTATTGGGTGAAAGCACAAAGCTCTTGGGGGGGGGGTGAGTGGGTTGCCTCTGGAATTTCTAAGTTTAGGGGGTTCTGTGAGGTCTTTTGAAGAACTCTCTTAAGCAATCAGAGTGTGCTGAGTGGTGCTAATCAGGCCTCTGGTCAGGTGTCTGTCTACCTATTAGGCTAAGGGCCACGTGCTGATGGTCTTTTTTTGCTGATATCCAGGGCTTAGGTCTTAGCTGCCCCTTGCCCATGATATTAACAAACGCTTTTGTGGTTTATTGTCTTATTCTAGGATGTTTTGCGGAAGTCATTTCTGCAAAGGTGGCAAAGTAGAATGTCAGTGAGGTCCTATCTCAGCTGCAAAACAGGATGTCAGTGCTGTTTTACTTTAACTGCCCTGACTTCATAATTTCTTGTTGGGGACCCCGGGCCTGACTTATCTAACCATCCGACTAACTCCTAACAATAAAGGCTTAGTATCCAAAATCCATTAAGAACTTCTAAAATGCGGGGCACTTGGGTGGCTGAGTCTGTTAAGTGTCTGACTCTTGATTTTGGCTCAGGTCATGATGTCAGGGTTGTGAGATCCAACCCCAAGTTGGGCTCTATGTCAGGCTCTGCAGTGGGCGTGGAGCCTGCTTAAGATCCCCTCTCTCTGTTCCTCTGCCCCTCCCCTGCCTAAAAACAAACAAACAATGACTTGTAAAACCCAGCACCCAAAATACAAATAATCCAGTTTAAAAATAGAGGAAAGACGTGAATAGACGTTTTTCCAAAGAAAACACACAGATGGCTAAGAGACATGAGAAAAGATGCTCCACATCACTCATCACCAGGGAAATACAAGTCAAAACTATAATGAGATATTACCTCACACCAGTCAGAATGGCTAAAATTAGCAAGACAGGAAACAATAGGTGTTGGTGAGGATGCAGAGAAAGGGGAGGCCTCCTGCACACTGTTGGTGGGAATGCAAACCTGTGCTGCCACTCTGGAAAAGAGTGCGGACTTTTTCCTCACAAAATTGAAAACAGAGCTACCCTATGATCCAGCATTTACTTGACTACCTATTTACCCAATGGATACAGAAATACTGATTAGAAGGGACACGGGATCCCTGGGTGGCCCAGCGCCTGCCTTTGGTCCAGGGCCTGATCCTGGAGACCCGGGATCGAGTCCCACGTCGGGCTCCCTGCATGGAGCCTGCTTCTCCCTCTGCCTGTGTCTCTGTCTGTCTGTCTGTCTCTCTCTCTCTCTCATGAATAAGTAAATAAAATATCAAAATAAAAAAGGGACACATGTAGCAGTAGTAAGGTTAAAAGGTCCTTATGCCCACAGGATTTCTATTATGATGGGCAGAAAGACAAAACAAACAGGGAAACGTGTACATCTTAGAAAGTAATAACTATTCTGTGAAACTTTGAAATGAATGGCTTGATGTTTATAGAGCCATTATAGAGCCTACGATCGCCAAATCATGGAAAGGGCCCAAATGTCCAACAACTGGCGAATAAGTAAAGAAGATATGGTATAAATATAAAATGGAATATTATTCAGCCATCAAAAAGAATGAAATCTTGCCATTTGTGACAATGGATGGGCCTAGAATTTAATTTTTTTGCAGAAAGGATTTTAATCATAGATCCAAAGATCTAATTTCTTAAATAGATATAGGATTATCTGTATTCTCTAATTCTTCTTGTATCCATTGCAATCAGTTTTGATTTTCTAGAAATTCATCTCTTTTATTCAAATTTTCAAATTTTAAATAAATAAAAAATTTTTTTAAAAAAGGGGATCCCTGGGTAGCGCAGCGGTTCGGCGCCTGCCTTTGGCCCAGGGCGCGATCCTGGAGACCCGGGATCGAATCCCACATCGGGCTCCCTGCATGGAGCCTGCTTCTCCCTCTGCCTGTGTCTCTGCCTCTCTCTCTCTCTCTCTCTGTGACTATCATAAATAAATAAAAAATTTTAAAAAAACAAACAAATTTTCAAATTTATTGGCATAAAGTTGTTTAAAATATCCTCTTACAATGTTTCTAATATTCATAGAACCTGTAGTGACATCTTTCTTTTCATTGCTGATGTTATCAATGACCTCTTTCTTTTCTCTAGATCAACCTTATCAGGACTTTATCAGTATTATTAATTCCCTTCAAAGAACCAACCTTTGAGTTAATTGATCCCCTCAACAATAAATGTGCTTTATATTTCATAAATTTCTCCTTTTATCTTTGCTATTTTTTTCTTTCCAGTTTCGGCAGACTTAATTTGCAGTTCTTTTTTATAACCCTTTGAGATCGCAAATTTAGTTATTTGGATATTTAAGTAATTATAGACATTTTTAATATTTGCATTTCAGGCTATAAATTTCCTCCTGAGCATTACTTTTGTCCAGTTAACAAGTTTCGGTATCCTGTATATTCACTATCAATTCAGTTTAAATATTTGCTGATTTTCACTGTGATTTTTCTTAACACACTCCTCATTTAGTACTACTATGCTCCTAAATTTCCAAACATTTGGAAATTTTCTACTTCATTTATGTATTTTAAGTCTCTTTTTTCTTTTTCTTTTTTTAAAGATTTTATTTATTTATTCATGAGAGACACAGAGAGAGAGAGAGACATGCAGAGGGAGAAGTAGGCTCCATGCGGGGAGCCCAACATGGGACTCGATCCCAGAACCCCGGAGTCATGACCTGAGCAAAAGGCAGATGCTCAACCACTGAGCCACCCAAGTGCCCCTTCCAGAGAGTATTTATTTTTGTTTGGTAATTGGATAAAAGTTAATTTTAATTCCATCAAGGATTTAGTTGATTGGATGCCAGTTTTCATTACATTTGAGGGCACATTTAGCCTTTGGGGGTTCAAGTTAAAAGTGGAGTGTTAGCCTGGGCCTCTCGTTGGTGGGCCTCAAGTCCAGTTTTTGCCTACCAACACTGTAAGACTGTTGGAAACTCTCCTCATCTCCTCAGCCTCTTGCTTTCTGCTTACAGACAAACCTAAGGAGCCAAATTGGGCTCCCTTCTCTGTACTTTCACTCTGTCTTGGCCTTAATTCCCTAGAAAAGAATTGTTTACTGGGAGGTATAACCCCAAGACAGTGAAAGTAAAGGGGCAAGAAAGTTGGGCAGAAAGGAAGGAAAAGGGGTAGCCCGGTGGCTCAGAGGTTTAGCACCCCCTTCGGCCCAGGGCCTGATCCTGGAGACCCGGGATGGAGTCCCACCTCGGGCTCCCTGCGTGGAGCTTGCTTCTGCCTCTGCCTGTATCTCTGCCTCTGTGTGTGTGTGTGTGTGTGTGTGTGTGTGTGTCTCATGAATAAATAAATAAAATCTTAAAAAAAAAAAAAAAGGAAGGAAGGAAAAGCAAATACAAACTAGCATCTTATTGCAGATGACTACAGCTTCATGAAGAGACCTAGCTCGCTGCTTAGAGCCAGCCTGGCTTGGAACAGTCTGTCAGAGGGAGAAGGGAGGAGAGGAATTTATTCAGTGGCTTCCTCCATTGAATGACTTCTCTTTCACTGGTCAACATTTACCCCACAAGGCATTAATTTCTATGCATATCTAGGTTTTTCAACTGACCTCTTCAGACCCACTGGAGAAAGAAAATTCTATACCCTACAGCAGGTTGCTTCATCCAACTCCAGACTAGTGAGAGAAATCAGATACTTGCTGGGTACAGTGGGGCCTGCGGCCATGGCTGCCGCAGCTCCAACTACATCAGACACAAAGGAGTCATGCTGGAGACTGGCCCTCACCTTGGGGGAGGCTGAGGCAGGCTGTGGAGCTACTAATGACATAGTGGTGGCCTCAGGACCACAGTACATTTGAGGATCTGGGAGACAGATAGGGCCTAGAAGATTTGAGAAGCTTCCTCAATTTTCCAGTGTGATTTCTCCCAGGAATCTTGACCTTGTGGCTTCAAAATTCCCCAATGGCTTCAAACTGATGGTTTTATATATTGCCCAGCATTTCAAATTCTCAAGGGAAGGTTTGGTCTACAACCAACTACTCCATGTTACTGGAAAAGAAGAATACACAATCTTTTCAAGATCTCATTATACTAATATAAAATGTTTGCCCCATGCATCACTGACACCAAACATGGTTAAAAACTAGTTGACATGAGACTCACAGGACAATTAGTGGAACATCGAGATGTCAGGTTCTCACTTGTAGATATAAATCACCCCTGACTTATATATTGACTCCTCAGATAAAGTCAGTCTATATTTTTCAGTCAACATCAAGCTGTCCTTGTTTTTTTTTCAGATTCAACCACTGACTGTATTATTCATTTAATGGAAATTCCCATCCTGACTTAAGCACTAATCATGAGTGAGGCCGTGAAAGAAGGGCACAAAATTTACCAATTACATCATCTCCAAGGCAGAAGATTCACAACTGGCTTAATCCTGATTGCTTCAAAAATTCAGTTGAGACTGGTGAGTATCTCTACTTCCTCTTCTCGCCTCTAAAGCTACCTCTGGTCTATCCTAGCCTGTGGTCAACTCCTTCTGTCCTACTCTAAGAATTTCAGAATCTCCTCACCTATTGTTCTAAAATATTAGTGACTCTATGTACCCTGCAGTTTCAAGCCAACGATAGTAGTTCTTAATGAAACCTCCTTATAGAAGTTTACTATCCTATCAGTTTTAGTATTTTTATGTAATATGAAACAGAATGTGTCAATGGAAGGAGATCTAAATAAGAGTCTTCTCTTCCACTTGCTACCTTGTCAGACCCCCTGGGATGCCTCTCTTAATGCGAAGATCACTCTATAGAGAATGGTAATAGGATGCATGCTTATTGATAAAGATCACGGAAATTCAGAGATGTTTCACTAGCTTTCTCCAAAATAACAAGTTCTCTACAGAGATTTTAGAGTGGTAATCTTTCTTTACTGCCTCCCAATCTGTCATCTGTCACCACTATGGGTCATCCTCACTACTGTAATTTGAATATGTGTGGACAGTGGGAAACATTGACCTTTCCAAAGAGAAGAGGATTTTTCTTCAGTAAATGGAATATGTATGCGGTTCCTGCTAGAAACTAATCTATAGCCTCCATCTCAACATCAGGAAATACTTTATCACAAAATTGTGTATGCAGTTTAAAAAATATGTGTGTAGTATCATGTCATGTATTTGATACTATGCCTGCAAAACTTATATGCATATATGAGAATATCTACTAAAATGTTAATTGATTATATCAGCATCATGAAGTTATGGGAGCAATCTAATTCCTATGCACTTATTAATATTGTCATCATTTTACTTAATGGGCATATAGTTCTTTTTCCAAAATAACTTTTTAAAAAAATTTGTTACATGTTGGGATCTTTTAGGTACAATATATGCGTTATGCTCCTCTAGGCTATCAGATCAGGTAATAAACATGAAATGCATAGAACAGGACCTGGCACATAATCTGTTCTAAATAAATGCTAGTTATTGTTTTTACTGTATAGGAAATGAAACTCTTTTTTTTTTTTTTTTTTTTTTGCAAATTTTAAATATATTTAGGGTCTTAAAGAACATACAGATTACAAAGGCACCAAATGATCTACTAAGGATGCTTGTCTCCTGTTTTTGTTTTTTTTGTTTTTTTTAAGTGAAGTATAATTGAAACAGGGTAAAAAATTGATGATAACCAGTAGGAAAAGGAATATTAAGAGGCTGGAAGTCAGCAACTCTGGGTGCTGCCACTGGTTAGCTAAGGTTATTATCTGGGCAGAAAAAAATGAAAAAAATACCTGGGGAGGAAAATGATAATCAAATGAGGAGGGGAAGAGGGAAGAGATGATAAAAATAGAAGAAAAGGAAGAAGTTGGAAAGAATATAAAAACAGAGAAAGAGAAAAGGGGAAGATAAAATGAAAGTGATAAAAGGTAGAGCGGCATCTACAGAGACCAGTGTTACTTAAGTTTGTCAGGTGTTCTGCTAAGTGTTTTCACAAGAAATGACTCATTTAATTATTCGGACAATCTTGTGAAATTAGTATTTTATTGTCCCTCTTTAACAGAGGAGAAAACTAAAGTTTTCAGGATTTAAGTGATTTTGCCCTAGTTCATGGATTGCATCTTTTTAATAAGATTATGTCTATAAAGCCCAATTCTCTTTGAGCCTTCTTTGGTCTGATTTGTCTTTTGGGGCATATGATGTGGGATCTTCCTAGGTTAGAAAATGAAACCTAAAATATCTTTCTCTTGCCTGATGTCCTCTATCTGGTCGTTATTTTCTACCAACCTGTGAAGCAAGCAGGTTTTTTACTAAGGTTCAGAACAACTTAATATGAAGAGAAATGTGAAGCCTAACATTAATACCATGTCCGTATTTTCTACATTAAAAATTAAATTGTTAATTTTAAGATACTACATTTGCAAATTCATTATATATGAAATTTTAGTAAAACATAAAGAGAAAAATCACAAAGCACTTTTTTGAAAAGCATCAAATTGAATAAAATCTGTTTGGCCCCAGATTTTTATACTGTTATCATAATACCAGATATCTGTATCATCCCTCATTGAAGAAGAATACTAAAAAAAAAAAAAAAAAAGAGCTAAATGGGAAAAATAGCCATTGTGAAGTTTTATACTTGTTGCAATATTTGATTAAAAGAGCTCTGGGTTACTAAGCTCCTGCTCTGTCAACTCTGCAATCTTTGCCCTATCCCCCAACTTTTCTGAGTCTTAGTTTTCTGATCTATAAAATTAAGGTTTAGACAATATGTTTGCAAAAATCCTAGGACTGTATAGCATATAAAAAACAAAGCACAGTTTTCCTGTGATAAGAAATAGGTCATAAGGAATTTTAAAAACACATATTCTAAGGTTTCTAATAACACTTTGCTGCGAAAAAATATCACATGTTAAATCATGACTGTAGACTTTTACTTGATTCCATGAGTGATAGGAGACATAGTAATGGTAGGTGATTATACTGAACAAAAGAAACAAAATAGGGGCACCGGACTGGCTCGGTAGGTAGAGTATGTGACTCTTGATCTCAGGGTCATGAGTTTAAGTCCCACTCAAGTCCCACTTAAAAAAAATGGTCATCCATGAGGGCCAGGATAGTGAATGCTATTCATTTTCATTATTTTGAAACATTTTGTATAAGATATGCAACAGCCAACACTTTGGTTAAAATTGAAATAATTCAGAAAGAGTTTCATGCGTTTTATTCATTTGCATGGTAGCGATCACTGGGGTGACACAGAGTTAAAGTATTTGGGGGGGGGGTCAGGAGAGTGTGGAAGAGAGAGAAGAAATAATTACTCATAGCTTTTAGAAACCATCCTTCAATTAAGGTCAAATAGCATTGACACATTACTATGTTAAGATCCAATAACTTGCTACTTAAAATATTTTTTCCCAATTTAAAGATTTGTAAATCCTGGGGTGCCTGGGTGACTCAGTCAGTTGAGCATCGGGCTCTTGGTTTTGGCTCAGGTCATGATCTCACGGTCATGAGATTGAACCTTGAATTGGGCTCCCTGCTCAGTGGGGAGTCTGCTTCTCTCCCTCTCCCTCGGTCCCTCCCCTTACTCATGTGCTAAGTAAATAAATAAATAAATACATACATACATACATACATACATACATACATCTTTTTAAGAAAGAGATTTGGAAATCTTAAAAAGTGGAAAACTTGAGAAAAAAAATTTTGGAGAAAGAAAATTTTATTTACTTATTTATTTGAGAGAGAGAGGGAGTGAGAGCACACAGATGAAGAGGGAGAAGGAGACTCCCCACTGAGCAGAGAGCTTGAAGTGGGACTGGATCCCAGGACCCTGGGACGTGAGCCCAAGGCAGAGCCACCCAGGTGCCCCAAGGAAAAAGACAATTAAGTTTGTCAAAAGCTGTATTTCTCAAATCAGTGATTGAGTGTTCAGCTTCAAGTAACAGAACACACTGCTGAACGTGGCTTTAAAAAACAGGGTTTTGTTACTTGACAACCCAGAAATCTGGAGGAAACTATTTCCAGGTTTGTTAGAGCAGCTCCACAGTCTCCTCAGGTGGCAGGACTCTCTCTGCCATCCATGGTACATTGACTTGGTATGTTCATACTTGCAAATGGTTCTCCTTGTTCCGGGTTCCACATGTAAATATGACAATATTGGGGTCCCAAGATGGAGTCCCATGTGTCACTTTTTGTTAGAGAGGAAACCATTTCTCAGACTCCTTATTTTCCACTGTGCCCTTGCCACAAGGGGCATGCATGGCCTCTAGCCAAGCAGTGCCTGCCATTTGTATTTCATAACAGCCATGCTTTGTCAACATGGAAAAGGGGGTAGGCAGCCAACACACTCACTTTTGCATGTTGGTCGATGTCCTCCCAGACATTTCTTCCCTGCAGAGTTTTTATCTGCACTGTTTCAATCATACTCTATATCGGGTTTTGCAACCTGCCTTTATACTTCACACTTTACCGTAAGCATTTGTCCCATAGTAATAGCCTTTGAAAATATTATTTTCAATGGTGGCATGACATTCCATGCCAAGAAACGTATCTTAATTTACTCAGCTTGTAAGCAGCATTCCTTTCATTTGCACAACACTAACTGGGTGGTACCATATGCCAGAGGCTTTACACAGGTGCCTCTAATCTCTACAACATTCCAGCAAGGTAGCTATTATCATTCCAAATCTACAAATGAGGACACTGGAACTCAGAGAAGTTAAAGCTGGGAAACTACAGAATAGGGAACTTGAGCTCAGGCCCAGCTGATTCCCAAACCAGCTAAAACAATGATATTTATTCAACATTGAATGGTTGGAGGGAGGGGGGGAGGCGGGGGGCAGGGGGAGAAAACAAATTAAAGCCCAAATGAATGGGCCAATTCATAAACATAAATTAGGTAAGTTTACTATTGAGCAAAACCAACCAAACCAAAGCCAACCAAACAAAACCTGAATTCATGCAGGCGGCCAGCAAGTGGCTGCAAGGCTGTACAGGATATTTAGCTCCGTTAATACGGACTGAAGCTACAATTCATCACCTAGCTTTTGGTGAAGCATCAGTAGTTATTCAATTTGCATCAGTGGTTACATCAGGCTGGCTCTGACATCCTGTTTTTCACAAATCTCGATCAGGCTCATTTTCATGCTTTGTTCTTCATAGTTGTTTATCAGCACTTCCTACAGTTGCCCCCCACCACGTAACAAGCACATACAATTCATCAGTCACATTCTTCAACATGTCTCTGGAAGGTCAGATTTAGTCCAGCTCCTCAAAACACCAACAATAAAAAATCTCCTGATTTAACTCTCGTATGCCAGAATAAATTCCATTAGCCAACAGAACATTCTAGAAACCACATATTTCTATGGTGTTTTCGACAATACCCTCTGTCCATATCCTCAAACAAGTGGCAATCAGTCTTGTTGTTCTGAAAATATTAAGAAGGCCGAAAGGTATCCACAGGTGTCAGAGGTTAAGTGGAGTGCATTAGTAAAAAAGTGAAAAATAAGAAAAGAAGGAATAAAGAAATGAAGGTATAAAACAAGAGAAGGGGAAAGTGGACAGGGCTACAGTTACTGTCAATTCTGTGGTAACGGAATCAATTCTAGGCAGTCCAGGAAATAGCACAGGGCAAAGGTTTTGGGCCGGCGACTGGGACTAGGAGAGACTAAAGACTAAGCCAAACTGCTGCCACTGACTGAATCACCGCAGGTTCCCTCCCGGGGGCTTATCCTCCTCCCACTCCAGAGACTTTGGGCCCCTGGTGACAATAAATGTGCTCTCGGTGGGTTTTAGGTGCTTTGGGCCTAGTCCACTTGGTTTCCCTCTCCCCTTCCAGGACTGCCCCAAAGGGCTTTCCCAAATACTGCTCTTCTCAATGATGAGTCCTCGCTTCTTGCTTCCACACCCTCCCCCCCATTCTTGCCTAATGGTGTGGGTGGTTCCTGCAGAAGGGTGACATAAACAGGTTTCCTCTGGACTTGACACAGCAGAGCCAAAGAGGAAACGATGCTGGCAGCTTTCCCTGAGAGGCCAGACACTCGCTAAAATGTGTTGACAGGATGGTAGATGGGAAATCAGGCCCTCAGAGAGCAGGGAACTGTCACAGAGCCTCCCAGCCACCAGCCCTCAGCCCTAGTCACCAGGGCTGCACTGGGGTCAAGAAGCCAGAGTGCTCTCTGTCTGGCCACACCAAGATGATTTGTGGGATTGGCTTCATCGTGGTTCTTTTTTTTTTTTTATTTTATAGAAACATTTTTCTTTTAAGATTTTATTTATTAATAAGAGACGCAGAGAGGGAGAGGCAGACACAGGCAGAGGGAGAAGCAGGCTCCTCCCAGGGAGCCTGATGTGGGACTCGATCCCGGGACCCTGGGATCATGACCTGAGCTGAAGGCAGAGGCTTAACCACTGAGCCACCCAGGCATCCCTTTATTGTGGTTCTTCGTCCCATCCTGATACAAGCCTCTGGAAGGGAGAAAGCAATTCATAAATATGCTTCAGTTTAGTCTATGTGACTAACCAAAAAAAAAAAAAAAAATTTGTTCCTACTTTTTCTCCGTTCTAGATTACTAATATTCCCACTTGGTACCTCATTAATAATCCAATTCTACAAGTCAGGGTTTTATTTGAGACAGGAACAAAATGATGTGCAAACGGAGATGTGAGAAATGAATATTATTTGGATAGTCACTATATAGATCAAGATTATATTTTATAATTATATTTAATATTGTATGATATATGCTATATAAGGGTATACTAGGTAATTACATATATGCAAATTCTTATTGGGATATATTATATATTATGATTATATTTTATAATTATATATCATATAAGATTCCTAAGTAAATTTTACAAGTTTATAAAAAGAACAAGAATAGATTTTGGATAAATACAGGTCTGGTTTTCATTAAAAGCACAGTTAACAGAGGACAAGTTGGCTACTTTTCAGGCATCATTTTCTTCATCACTGAAATGAAGTGATGATACCTACCTCAGATGGATGTTAAGAATTATGAGAGAGGATGGCTATTGAGCATAAGGTGTAGAGTGATTGAAGTGAACTATTGTTATTATTTTCTTAAAGATTTATTTATTTATTTATTTATTTATTTATTTATTTATTTATTTATTCATGAGAGACACACAGAGAGAGAGAGGCAGAGTCACAGGCAGAGGGAGAAGCAGGCAGCATGCAGGGGGCCCAACATGGGACTCGATCCCGGGTCCCCAGGATCAGGCCCTGGGCTGAAGGTGGTGCTAAACCGCTGAGCCCCCGGGGATCCTGAAATGAAATATTAGTTCATTTTCTCTTTACCCATCAGCCCCAGAGAACACAGGGGTTTTTTAAGCTTTTCAATCTGTCAACAAACGTATTAAAGCATTAAAACATTGTGACTCTCATAGAGCTGACAATCTAGGTGGGGATATAATGTTAAGTCCCATGGAACAATGGAAGTCCACAATTTGGGCAGCCCCCAGTGGCTCAGTGGTTTAGCGCCGCCTTCAGCCCAGGGCGTGATCCTGGAGACCCGGGATCGACATCAGGCTCCCCATGCAGAGCCTGCTTCTCCCTCTGCCTGGGTCTCTGCCTCTTTCTCTCTGTGTGTCTCTCATGAATAAATAAATAAATAATGTCTTTAAAAAAAAATAAGTTCACAATTTAATCAAGTAATCAATCCTGCAACGTGTGGTTGAGCTAATGAATTATAATTGTTGAGAAAAAAAAGAAATAAAAATGGACTACAAGTTTTCTGTCATGTAGTCCTTCCTTCTTCTAAAATCTTCTAGGTATTCTGTGGATGAAGAAATAAGTCTGAGTTAATTATATAAAAATATTAATTTATATTTTCCTATATAAAAAAAAGACTGACAGATATACTTGATGACATTTTTAGGGGTGCTCCAAAGTTCTCCTAATCCTTTGAGGACTAGCCCCAAATCTCTTTTAAAAACAGAAAAACCCTCTTAAGAGTCCACGTTAAAATCAACCTTTCCTTCTGACCCTCTTATAATCCTCTTGTGCTTTACTGCCACTTTGTGCCTATTGTGATGGTTATAAAAGCATTTTACATAGGTAAATTGTCCCATCCTTATTTGTATTCAGTAAAAGAATCCACCAAAAATCTATGAAGTAAATTAAGAATCCCCAAGCTCCCTCCTACTCCCATTCACCAAAGAAGCAGATACTCTACCAAATAACAAAAATAACAAAAATATGCAAATCCCCCTTTGGAACTCTTCCTGGGATCAAAACTCTATAGGGAAAAAATACAAACCTGTTAGACTTTCCATCTTTGTCTTTTACCTTTAAAGCAGTTGATAGAGAACATTCGCATTTGTAAATATATTTTCATATGATTCAGGAATCATGTTCCTTTTTGGCCATCTGATATAAACCCGGGATGTTATTTACCATGTCTATAGAAACTACTCTTCCATTATGTTAATGGCCAAATCTTTTGCCACATTCTAAGGAATTAAGATGCTTTTACTCTCAAGAACCAAAGTCCTAAGTGTGGCAGAAAGTATCATCTGGATAAAAACCAAATAAACTCAGTCAAAATTAAAGAAAAGAAAAGAACAAAGTAACTTACCCTACTATGTGCCAGACACTATTCAAAACATCTTATAATTTTATAATTTTATAATTGGCACAGTAGGTTAAAGGTCTGACTCTTGGTTTTGGCTCAGGGCGTGATCTCAGGGTCATGGTGGCCAGCCCTGCATGGAGCCCTGCGCTCAGCGTAGAGTCTGCCAAACATTCTCTGTCTCTCTCCCTCTACTCTTCCCCCCACTCCAAGTAAACAAATCTTTAAAGAAAACCCCACATTTTATATTTCATTGAATCCTCCTAACAGTCCTATGCAGCAAGGATAAATGTTCCCACTTTGTAAATGAGAAAAGTGAAGTGAGAGTCACTTACATAAGGCCCTAGAACTAGTAAGTCAGCATCCAGACGGACTAAATGATTGCTCCCAAATGCAAGTTTCATAAGCACCAGTAAATTTTGAGTGAGCATTGTAGAATCTTTAGCTAGTACAATGAAAGAATGGAATATTCTGTTAAGCCAGAAATTCCTTTAAATGTCTACACATAGGGATCCCTGGGTGGCGCAGCGGTTTGGCGCCTGCCTTTGGCCCAGGGCGCGATCCTGGAGACTAGGGATCGAATCCCACGTTGGGCTCCCGGTGCATGGAGCCTGCTTCTCCCTCTGCCTGTGTCTCTGTCTCTCTCTCTCTCTCTCTCTCTCTGTGTGTGACTATCATAAATAAATAAAAATTAAAAAAAAAAAATGTCTACACATAGCTGTAAATGTCCCTTTAAAATAGTCTACTTCCTTTTGTTATAAATGTTATATGCTTATATACTACATATAATAAATCATATATATATGGTTTATTTTAAAGAATTGGCTCCCATGAGTATGATGGCTGGCAAAGTCCAAACTCTGCAGGGTGGGCCCAGCAGGTTGGAAACCCAGAGAAGAGCCGATGCAATTCAAGTCTAAAGTCCATCCACTGGCAATTCCCTCCTGCTTTGGGGAGGTCAGTCTGTCTTTTGTTCTATCAGGTCTTTAATGGATTCTAAGAGGCCTACTCACATTATGAAGGGCAATCTGCCTTATTCAAAGTCCACTGATATAAGTATTAATCCCATCAAAAAAACATCCCCAGAGAAATATCAAAAAAATGTTCGATCACGTATCTGGGCATCACGGTGCAAAATTAATCATTATATATGTGTCCATCACACACATTTTTTTTTCAAAAAGGATGGAAGATATTCTTGTAGTGCCTTGGGGATCATGAATAGGAAAATTTCAAATCACTCTTCAATGACTAAAGAAATAGAATATTGGGCCAAATTATGCACTGACCACTGTGCATAACTCAGAATTTGGTTTCATAAGTAAATCCTGAATATTAGCTTTATTTGTGATCTACCTCTTTCTCTTAAAGCCTGAGAGCAAACAAAACAAAAATCAAATCAATCAAGATGTTCATATAAATACCGTGTCTATTTATCTACCTATCGGAGACGAAGAAGTAGGTCTACCAAAAAATTAAAGAGTAGGAAATGTTTCCAAGTCATTTTATGATGTTCATACTACCATGATACCAAAAACAGACAAGGTTTGTCTCAGGAAAAAGGAAATATCAGGCTAGTGGACATAATGAACATAAATGCAAAAATTCTCAAGGAAACAGTAGCTGATCAAATTCAACAATACATTAAAAAGATCATGCACCATAATCAAGTGGAATTTATTCCAGGGATGCAGGGATGGTTCAGCATATGCAAATCAATCAATGAAATAACACATTAACAGAATGAAGGATGAAAATCATATTATCATTTCAATAGATGCAGAAAAAGCATTTGCCAAAATTCTGCATCCATTTATGGTAAAAACTCTCAACAAAGTGGATATAAAAGGAACACACCTCAATATGATAAAAGCCATATATGACAAACCCACAGCTAACATCATACTCAATAGTGAAAAGTTGAAAGCTTTTCCTGTAAGATTAAGAACAACACAAGGATGCCGACTGTCTCCAGTTTTATTCAACATAGTATAGGCATACCTCATAGATATTGCAGGCTTGATCCCAGACCACCACAATATCTCAAATATCACAAAAAAAGTGACTCAAGTAAATTTTTTGGTTTCCCAGTGCATATAAAATGTATGTTTCCACAAAAATCTATTAAGTGTGCAATAACATTGTATCCAAAAAACATACCCTAATTATTTATTGCTAAAAATGATAACCATCATCTGAGTTTTCAGTGAGTCATAATCGCTGATCAAGATTACTATAACAAATATAATAATAATTAAAAAGTTTGAAATATTGTGAGAATTAGCAAAATGTGACACAGAGACATAAAGTAAGCAAATGCTGTTGGAAGAAATGGCTCTGATGGACTAGTTTCAACATAGGGTTGCCACAAACATCCAATTTGTATAAAACATAATATCTGCAAAATGCAATGAAGTGAAGCACAATAAAACAAGATGTGCCTATAGTGGAAGTCCTAGCCACAGCAATTAGGTGAGGAAAAAAAAAAAAAACATCCAAATTGGAAAGGAAGAAGTAAATCTGTCTCTATTTGCAGATGACAAGATACCATATATAGAAAACCCTAAAGACTATCAAAAAACTGTTAGAACTTATTGGTGAATTCTTTTTTTTTTTTAAGATTTTATTTATTTATTCATAAGAGACACAGAGAGAGGCAGAGACTCAGGCAGAGGAAGAAGCAGGCTCCATGCATGGAGCCTGAAGTGGGACTCGATCCGGGACTCCAGGATCAGGCTCTGGGCTGAAGGCGGCGCTAAACCACTGGGCCACCAGGGCTGCCCTGATTGATGAATTCAAGTAAGACAGCAGGATACAGAATCAGGAAACAAATCTACTGCATTTCTATACACTGATAATGAAGTATCAGAAAGAGAAATTAAGAGGAAAGCAATCCCATTTATAATTACTATCAAAAAAATAATATAAGCTAGAAATGAGTTTAACTGTGGAGTTGAAAGACCTGTACACTGAAGACTACAAGACACTTAGAAATTGAAGATGGCACAAAAAATTGGAAAGATATTCTGTGCTCATGAATAGGAAGAATTAACATTGTTAAAATGTCCTTACTACCTACCACCCAATCCACAGTTTCAATGCAATCCCTATCAAAATCTCAATGGCATTTTTCACAGAACTAGAACAAGTAACTCTAAAATTTGTATGGAACCACAAAAGACTTTGAATAGCCAAAGGAGTCTTAAGAAAGAAGAACAAACCTGGAAGTGTCACAATCCCAGATTTCAAAGTATACTACCAACTATAGTATTCAAAAACAGTACGATGTTGGCATAAAAACAGACACATATAGATCAATGGAACAAAAGAGAGAACCCAGAAATAAACCCCCACATATACGGTCAATTAATTTATGACCAAAGAGCCAAGAATATACAACGGGGAAAGGACAATCTCTTCAATATACGGTGCTGGGAACACTGGACAGCCACATGCAGAAGAATGAAACTAGACCCCTATCTTAGACCAAACACAAAAATTAACTCAAAACAAATTAAAGACTTGAATGCAAGTCTTGAAACCATAAGGCTCCTAGCAGAAAACATAAGGCAGCAAGTTGCTTAGCATTGGTCCCACCAATATTTTTTGGGTCTGACTCTGCAGGCAAGGGAAACAAAAGAAAAATAAGCAAATAGAAATAAATCAAACTAAAAAGCTTCTGTGCAGTGAAGAAAACCATCAACAAAATGAAAAGGCAACCTACTGAATGGGAGAAGATATTTCAAATTATATTAACCCCAAAAAGCGGTTAATATCCAAAACATATAGGGGGGACTGGGTGGCTCAGTCAGTCAAGCATCTGCATCAGGCTCTGGTTGAGGTCCCAGGGTCCTGGGATCAAGCCGCATATCCAGCTCCCTTCTCAGCAGGGAGTCTGCTTCTCCCTCTGCCCTTCCCCCTGCTCATGCTCCCTCTCTCTTATAAATAAATAAATAAATAAATAAATAAATAAATAAATAAATAAATAAATATTTTTAAATGTCCAAAATATATAAAGAACTCATACAACTCAAAAACAAAAAACCCCCAAATACTCTAAATGGGGAGATCTGAATAGTCATTTATCCAGAGAAGACATACAGATGTCTAAAAGGCACATTGATTATGTGCACATGGATTAGTTCCATATCACTAATTCTCAGGGAAATGAAATAATAACCAATGAGATATCGCCTCACACCTGTTTGAATGATTATTATTGAAAAGATATGAAATAAGTGTTGGCAAGGTTGTGCATACAAGGGACCCCTTCTACACTATGGGTGGGAATGTAATTGGTGCAGCTACTATGGAAAAACAATATGGAGGTTCCTCAAAAAATTGAAAATGAAACTACCATATCTACCCACTCTTGAGTATTCTACTTCTAGATACTTATTTGGAGAATATAAAAACACTAACCCAAGAAGACACATGCACCTTTATGCTCATGCAACATTGTTTTCAATAGCTGATATGGAAACAACCTGTGTTCATTGATGGATGAATGGATAAAGAACATGTGATATCTATCATCTATCTATCAATCGATCTATCTACCCAGCCATAAAAAAAAAAAAAAAGAAAAGGAAAGTTTGCCATTTGCAGCAACACGGATGGGCTTACAGGACACTATGTTAAATGAAGTAGGTCAGATAGAGAAAGAAAACTACCAAATGATTTCACCTATATATGGAATCTAACAAAACAAACAAAGTAAAATTTATGGAGAACAGATAAGTCGTTAGCAGAGGGGCAAGGGATTAGAGAGGGGGTGGAATCAGTGATGGGACTCAGCTGTGTGGTGAGGGATGCTTATGGTAATGGTCACTTTGTAGTGTACACAGATTATAAGGTACATTCTATACATTACTCATCATGGTAGTGTGCTCTTTAATCCCCATCCCCTATTTCACCCCCCGCCCTCCATCCACCTCCTTCTCTCTGGTAACTATTGTTCATTCTCGATAGTTAAAGTCTGTTTCTTGGTTTGTCTCTCTCTTTTTTCCCCTTTGTTATTTGTTTTGTTTCTTAAATTCCACATATGAGTGAAATCATATGGCATTTCTCTTTCTCAGACTGACTTACTTCACTTAAAATTACACTCTTTAGCTCCATCCATGTTATTGCAATTGACAAGGTCTCATTCTTTTTTTTTTTTTAAAGATTTTATTTATTTATTCATGAGACACACAGAGAGAGAAGCGGGGGCACAGACACAGGCAGAGGGAGAAGCAGGCTCCATCCAGGGAGCCCCATGTAGGACTCGATCCCGGGTCTCCAGGATCAGGCCCTGGGCTGAAGTCAGTGCTAAACCGCTGAGCCACCCAGCTGCCCAGTCTCATTCTTTTTTTATGGCTGAATAATATTCTTGTGTGTCTGTGTGTGTGTGTTTCTCAAATCTTCTCTATGTATTCATTTATCCATAGATACTTGGGCTGCTTCCATAATTTGGCTACTGTAAATAATGCTGCAATAAAGAATTTATATGCTCTAGTATGATGTATGGCTAATATAAAATATGAAATAAACCACTATTTTTAAAATGTTTAATTTTTATTTCATCTTATTACAAGAGTGCAGAAATGGCCGCAAATTCTATTCATCCCTGTATGCATGTCCGCTTTGCAGTGTGACTATGGCAGCCACTCCCATGAAGAGGTAAAGTGGATTCTTCTGTCTCTTGAATCTGGACTTGACCATGTAGACCAATAGATAGTGGGGAAAATTACACAAGCAGAGACTTAAAAAGTGGTTGTATGTTGGGGCTTGTTCCCTTGCTGCTCTTAGGAACCCATCAGCCACTGGCATATAAAAAAGCCTGTGTTAGGCTGCTGGATGATGATGTGTGGCTCAGTACCCATATGAAAGCCAGCTAACCACCAGATATGTGAGGTCACTGCCTGCCTGCTGACCAGGAACCACAAGTAAGACTACCTAGGATCAACCTCCTAAATAATACATGATTATTGTTTTTACTAACTGAGATTAGAAGTGGCTAGGTACACAGTAAAAACTGACATAGAAATTAGTACCTAAAACTGAGTTGTTATAAAACAAAACAAAACACCCTAAAACATGTGGCTTCAGGTCTCTGAACTGGGCAGAGACTAAAAAAACATTAAGAATCCAGGATCAGAAACTAGAAAAAGGGTGAGTAAACTTTAGTGGTTGCTGGAAAAAAAAAAAAAAAAAAAAAGTGAGAAAATTGCTACAGCTGGCCAGAAAAATGGCAACATGTGTCGTGTAGTTAAAAGCAATCGGCCCGCAGTAACTTAGAAGATTAAATATATTTTTTTCTTCTAATGAATTTATAGCCCTTGCAGGATGAGTTCCTGGCAAAATATTTAACGTGTTGACTGGTTTCATTTAGCTGCCTAGGGAGAAAGAAAGGAGATAAAGAATTTAAAGGAAGTTTATAGGAAATGAAACTGCTTCTCATCTCTAATCACTTTAGCCAGTAAAAATCCTTCAAGCAAAAGAAGTCTGAGGCCAAAGATCATACCCAGATGTGGCTATTAAAACTTTATTAAGATATTTCAAAGAATTAAGGTGATATCTAGTAGACCCTCTCAACTAAAAGAAGGGGGCTGAGTTTAAGAATTTTAAGAATTTTATCCCACAAAGAGACCCACAAAACTCCATCTCCAAAAATTTGCGGGTGTGGTTTTTCTTGAACCAAGTAGTCTCAAGTCAGATTCATAGCAAAACCACAAAATTTTGAGGGTTGTATTGATGAAAGGACCACACACTTGGGATGAAAAATTCAAGATTGCTCAAATTACAAAACAGCCACTGGAACCCTTGCTTTTTCCCAGTAGGAAGTAATCAGAGAAAGCTATTTAGTTGTAAACTTGGGTTTTTCCTTATAGAAAGGGAACAAGGAGAGAGAAAAGGATGGGCTCAGAAATTTAAAACTCCCAGCTCTAGGGACACCTGGGTGGCTCAGCAGTTGAGTGCCTGCCTTCTGCCCAGAGTGTGATCCTGGAGACCCAGGATGGAGTCCCACCTCGGGCTCCCTGCATGGGGCCTGCTTCTCCCTCTGCCTGTGTCTCTGCCTCTCTCTCTTTCTCTCATGAATAAATAAATAAAATCTTAAAAAAAAAAAAAAAAAAGGAACAATGTCCCAGAAGACAGAACCAAGAGCTCAGAGGGTAGGAGTTAAGAGCCTTGGAGACAATGGAGCAGGGAGATAAACCTAGACCTAATCAAGGAATATTTCTTGCTCCCAGAATGGAGAGACCTGATGTCCACCTGGATTTCAGAATCATTATAGACCAGTGGCTGCTATGTGTTTCACATGCTTTCCCTTTTTGATGTCAGTGTGTAATGATCTTGTCTCTGCTTCATCATTGTATGTTATTGGGGATGTTGGGGACATATAGTCGTTGTCTTTTTTTTGTTTGTTTGTTTGTTTGTTTGTTTGTTTGTTTTAGTGTATAGGTCTCTAGAATAAGAGGAGCCCATCTGAGGATTCTTACCTGGTCTTATTTAGATCACAAGACCCCACACTAGCATGATGCCAACATTAGATGAGATTTTGGGAGTCTAATATGTGGAAGGAATGATTATTATTTTGTCCCAAGGATGTATGGTCCTAGATTGCAAAAACGGCTATGATACTTGGTAGCTTCTTTCATCAAGATACATATATTTCTCCTTGGATCTAAACTAGTCCTGTGACTTATTTCACCATTAGTTTGTACCAAAAGGGATGCTGTACCTGTTCCAGGCCATTTTTGCTTCTTTTGTTCATGTCAGCCACCACCACGTGAACAAACAGGGCTTCGTGCTGTGTGATGAGAGGTCTGTGGCCCAGGCACCCTTGTCACTCCAGCCTACAACCAACAAAAGCAGAACCAGAGTGCTTGATTTTTTTTTATCTGCTCAGAGGCACTTGGGTGAGCTAAATGAACCAGATGAGAAAAGCAACCAATTGGTCTCAGCCCCAATTTTTGACCTAAGAATTATGAAATAAACACATGGTTATTATTTTAAGCACATAATTGGAGGCAGGGGAGGTTGTCATGCAGCCATAAGTATGTGATTCAGACACCCAATGTCACAGAATGATTTATCACTATCCCATCCTTTCTCCTCTGGTCCTCAATTCTTTCTCTGACATAAACCAAGCATCTGTATAGCCCTGGGTCTGTTTGGGGCACTGTAGACTGTTCCAGTGGTTATTTGCCTGTGTCTGCATCAGTTCAACACTATGTTATTCAACGTAGCTTGATTTCGTTTGAGGCAAGTCTCCCCCAAAGTACCTTTTTCTTCTTCAGGAGAGTCTTGGCTATTCTGGGCCTTTTGTTCAACTCTGTGAATGAGTTTATCAAGTACAATAGGGAAAAATAAAAAAAAACTACCCCTATGAGATTTTTCATTGAAATTTTATTAAACCTATAGATAAACTGGGAAGAATTGACATTTTTTTAATTGGCCCTTCCTACTGGTAAGTATGTCTCCATTATTCAGGTGTTCCTTGGTCTCTTTTAATACATTTTTATAATTTAGGAAATTGTATATATTTATATTATATAAATTTTGGCTACATCTTTTTCAGACTTATTCATAAGTACTTTATATTTTTATGGTTAATAGAAAATAATATAAATTAAATGAATATAAATTAGATTCATAAGTAATCTTAATCTTACTAAATTAATATAAATTGGACTTTTAAAGATTTTCCCAACTGACTGAAGCAAATGCAAATGTCTCATTAATTATAATAATTTGTGTATATTTAAATATTTTCTATTAAACAGTAATCTAGACAAAACAGCTCTCTCTCTACACCTTATGCTTGGGTGAAGTCAAAACAACAGCTGCATATATATAAGAACAGAGAAAAGGAAAAGAAACAAAGCTAAAAATGCCCCATTTTCCATTAAAGGTTGCAAGCTTGAAGCAAACTTAAAGAGGGGAAAGGAGTAGCTACTTGGATAAGAATTTGTAGTTTTGGCATTATACTTGTAGGAATGGAAGTAAATTATTATTAGACCAGACCAAACTTTTATTTCCTAAGAGCAACTGCAAGATCTCTGGCACAGCAGACCACTTATGATCTTCAACATCCGAATTTATAAAAACAATTTAAGCTTTGTGAAAAAAAAAAGTCTTACATGTATTTAATGCTTCTCTGAGATGACAAGGAAACTAAGGTACCCATGAATTCAACATTAAAATAAAAGCAGGAAGTGAAAACAATATGGAAGTTCCTCAAAAAATTAAAAATAGAATTACCTTATAATCCAGTAATTCCACTAGTGAGTATTTACCCAAAGAATATAAAAACACTAATTCAGAAACATATATACACCTGAACGTTTATTGCAGCATTATTTATAATATCCAAATTATGGAAACAACCCAAGTGTTCATTGATAGAGGAATGGATGAAGAAGAGGTAGTGTATGTGTATATATATATATATAATATGTTACATATATTATATATATAAAATATGTATGTATATTATATATATGAAATGGAATATTACTCAGCCATCAAAAAATGAAATCTTGCCATTTGCATAATGACATGGATAGATCTAGAGGGTATAATTCTAAGTGAAATCAGTCAGCTAGAGAAAGACAAATACTGTATGATTTCACTCGTGGAATTTAAGAAACAGAACAAATGAACAAAAAGACAAACCAAAACACAGACTTTTAACTACATAGAACAAAGAGAAGGTTACCAGAGGGAAGGTGAGCAGGGGGATGGATGAAATAGGGGAGGCGGATTAAGAGTACACTTATCACGATGAGCACCGAGCAATGTATAGAATTGTTGAATTGGTATATTTTACCCCTGAAACCAATATAATCCTGTATGTTAACTACACCGGAAATAAAATGAAAATAAATAAATAAAATGGGAAACCTAAAAGGTAAGCAAGAATCAAAGCCAGTATTTGCCCAAATGCATCTCCAGATCCCTGGTGGCTTTGTGCTTCTGTTTTCATGAGTGACCAATTCGGGTGACAGAGAGAAGGCTCAGAGATCACCACGGATGGGAGTCTCGTAGGGCTACCCCTTGCAAAGCAGGAACCCCAAATAATGGCCCTCCAAGGATGGCCTCATCTTAATTCCCAGAACCTGTGAGTTACATGGCAAAAGGGAACTAAAGTCACAGACGGAATGAGAGTTGCCAATCTACCGAGTGTCAAGTAAGTGAGTTATCTTGGAATATCCGGTGGAAACAATGTGATCACAGTGGCCTTTCAAATGCAGAAGAATGAGGAAGATGGTCAGTCACAGAAAGATTTGAAGATTCAATGCTGCTGATTTTGAAGATGGAGGAAAAGGCCAGAAGCCAAGTAATATGCATGGCCTCTAAATGCTGGAAAAGACAAGAAAACAGATTCTCCCATTCAGCCTCCAGAAGCAATGCCAGCCTGCTGACACTTTGATTTTAGCCCAATGAAACTCATTCCAGACTTCTCACATCCAGAACTGTAAGATGATACATCTGTGTTGGTTTTGGCCGCAACGTCAATAGTAATTCATCACAACAGCAATAGAAAAGTAATACAGACCCCAAAGGGATAATACATTTCCAGAACGTGTGCAATACAGGGTTGTTAGGGAAGACTGGCTAGAGAGATAATATAATAATTCCTATAATAAATGTTAAATGCACATTAAAATGAAACATGCATAGCGTACTCAACCCATTCAGGGATTCAACAGACAGAAGCTCTTGCTTATTGAACTGGATTTAATAAAATAAAAAGCATTATCTGCCTCTGGGAAAGGCAGGGCAAGGTTCATTAAAAATTACATTTACTGGTACAGGAAGAGCTGAGTCATTATGAGCCTGAAACATGAAAGTGATTTCAGTCATTCTACAGAACTTAAATACCATAAATAGAAATGCATGCCCTTGTCTGCAGTTGGTTCCTTCTTCCTCTTCCAGATGCTTTGATCTTTTGCCCCAAATAGAAGAAAAGGATTTCTGTAAGTGAAGCAAATAATTCAAATTTCATGGCATTGAAAATATGAATCACGAGAGCTATCTGGGAAACCGTTTATATGTAGGAAGTGCAACAGAACCTTAGGTTCACAGAGTAGAGCCCGGCATTCCTTCTGTCTCCTTCTCTCAAGTGTTACCGCTCCCATACGCCAGAAGGGTCTTCATCTTCTTTTAACTGCACGGGCATTTGATATTACGGCGGCGACCTCACAGTCTGATATTTTCCTTTCAGAGCTTATGTCTTGGGTTTTAGAACACTTTTGCTAAAGAAAAGATTATGTGGTGGTGGGGTAGTGACCTTGAGACATCTGGAGGAAAGACACACTATTAGTTGGCTGAATGGGATCCAGGTTTAAAAGGACTCCCTGTTGGGGAGAAAGGAGCTGAAGAGAAAAGTCTAACCAGGAGAACATGACACTGGCTTTATCCAACGATCTGAAACAGCCAGCAAACTGTACTCCCCGTGAAGGCCCTTACTCTTGACCTTTGACCCTGGCTAAGTTGTCAGGAATGAGGCCTAGCAGCCTGAGACCCTCCCCACAGCTACTCTGGGCAGAACTCTACCTGCGTCTATCTTCCCTTTTCCAACCTCACATCCCAACAAAATTCAGCTGTTAGGGTCTCCTCATTCCTCTGCTTCTACTTTCTTGCTATTCTTATTAGGCAGCAGCTCATAAACTGATATGTACGTGACACTACATGTAAAGGATTCCCAGGTTGTCCTTCCCTCCTGGCAGCCCATGATGACTCAGAACCATGCAATTCTTCTCCTCTACTACCTGTCCACCCACCCGGGGAATGTCTTCTCTGGCACTGCCAAGTCAGTTCCTGGAATTTATGGTGAAAGGTGGCGATGGAGGGAGAACCTGTGAGGCAAGAGGAAGAAGGAAAGAGGTTAAGCTAATCCTCAAAAGAAAGAGATAAGAGGATTTTGGAAATTTAGGACAGAAGAAAGGTGCTGGTGTGGTGTGGGTCTAAGGTCATCGGGAAGAGGGGAGAAACGGTAAGAGAGATTGCTGGCAGGAGGGTGTTAAAGAATCAGCCTTAACACATTTTTAAAGCACAAAAGTTAGACTGTAATTCCATTTTTATAACTAACAGATATTTGGTCTGGGCTTCTGTGGATGAGACTTTATACACAGACGGAACCACATGGGTCAGAGGTCAAAAGGGTTCAACACCAAGTCATTCTGGTTTGCGCAAGATTTCTCTAATTTTAGCACTAGAGTTTTCACATCCCAGAAAGTTCTTCACTCTCTGTCGATTGGGGTGTCTGGTCACCCTAAGTCATTAGTGATCAATAATGACCAATAATGACTTCACATGTTCTATTTCCTGAGAGAATAGTAAACTAGTTTTCCCTGAGAAGAGTTGCTAAGGGTGAAGGGAAAATTATGATGACATTTGGCAAAAAAAAAAAAGATGAGGAAGGGGGACAAGGAAGAGAAAGAAGGCTGAAAGGGGTGGATGGGGGGAGGGATTTATAAGGGAGGACCTAAAGCAATCTTGACCTAAAGCAGTAGTTTCCATCCAGGAGCGGTTCAGTCAATCCTGCAGGGGGGGATCTGATCCCCAATGCCTGGGGATAGTCTGGGTTGCACAATCGATATCCACTAGGATCTACTGAGTAGAGGCAGAGATGCTGCTGAACACCCGGCAAAGTACAGGACAGCCCTCCACAACGAAGAATTACCCAGCCCCCAAAGCTAACAGGGATCAGAAGAGCATACGGGAGGAGGGTTGGGGGCACAGCCTTCTTGCCTGCCCTTCAAGTGTCCCAAATGGACGTGCCATCACAGAGACAGCACGGAGGGTGCTAGAAGAATGCGGGCAAAAAGCAGGAAACAAGTGTCGGTCTCTTTCATGCACACGCCCAGGTCTAGGATAAAACGCTTGGCTGCACAGGTGACAGTCACTACTTTTCTCCAGGGTTTTCTGACACTAGGAAAACCCACTTTGCTCAGAAGCTATAAGAGATGGTGTCAGATTAGTATTAAATCAGTCCTTGGAGCCGAAACTGATCTCATGAGTGTCAGAACCGGGTCACTGACTCCCTTAACAAGGGTCAGAGTCCTTGATGCCTGGATGCTTGAGGACACCCGAGGGGCCAAGACGAGCACGGCCCGCTGAGACTACAAGGACAGACGGCTATTAAAGGTGAGCATATGGCACGGGAGCCGAAGAAAGGAGGGTCCTGCCTGGAAGGGCCTCTCCGAGCAGGGCCTTGAGAAGTGAGTGGTCAGTGGGAGCAAATAACCCCCTGGAGAAGGCAGGGGAAGGCCTCTGCGATGAAGGCATCAGTGAGGCCCAATCACGGGGCCTCAAGAGATGTGCCCCTAGGTCCCTGCAGCAGGTAGGCTTCCTGGGAAAGAAGAAGGAAGAGAGCGTGTACCAGAAGTTAAGGGAAAAACTCCCAGGAGGCCTGCGAACCTCTGTCTGCAGGCAGCAGCATACAGGTCCTCCCCACGCCCGCGATCGCCCTCTCCCCTGGGTCAGCGGGTCTGCGGACATGCCCACCTTCAGCTCCCTGCTTGCACCCCGCAGGCCCGAGGGACGCCATGCACGGTCCACGCCGGCCAGCACGCGTCTACACCTCTGTTGGAGCCACCACCTTTCCTGCGGCTGCATCGCACCACCGCCCACCTGTGGCGGGAACGGTGTGGACGTGGGCCAACCCACGTGGCTTGGCTCTCCCGAGGGCTAGGTCACCGCAGGCCTCAGCGATCCCTCGTACGGAATGAAGGTTGGTGAGTCGATATTATGAATAGAAAATATTGCTGGATGTGGACCGAGATGGAAAAGGAAACAAGTGTGAAGCATTTCACTGAGCGCTCTGCTAGAGGTTGGTGTTCGGGGGCATAAGAACACATTCTTCTAGACCCCTGAGTAGTAAATATCGTGTGTTTGCTATGAGGCACATCTTGGACCTCAGTAAATTATTTGTCTAATAAATAAAATGCCAAATAAGATGTTTGAAATCTGGGCGCCTGGGGGGCTCGGTTGGTGAAGTGTCTGTCTGCCTTCGGCTCAGGTCGTGATCCCAGGGTCCTAGGGTCGAGGCCCGCCTCGGCCTCCCTGCTCAGTGGGGAGTCCGCTTCTCCCTCTCGGTCTCCCTACCGCTCCCCTCGCTTGTGCTTTCTCTCTCTCTCTTTCCTTCTTCTCTCCCAGTCAAATAAATAAATAAAATCTTAAAAAAAAAAAAAAGACATTCAGAATTGAGTTGATGTTAATCGTTCAATGTCTTCTAATGTGTCCCATCACCCCTTACATCCGCCTTCTATCCCTGTGCTTCTGCTTTCGATGCAGAAAAAAAATAATCAATTGCCCTGATACACCCTCACTCACATGTCCCCAAAGGTCTGACCACGTTTTGTCTGTGAGCTAGGCAGGTGGAGCTCACCCCGGCTGACACATACTGCGTTCTCCGGAAGCTTTGTAGCAGGTGGCGGTGTGTGGTGTGTGGGGTTCAGTCTTCTGAGAAAAACATGAGCCAGCATATTGGCTTTTTATTGATGCCTAAGCCTCCAACAGGTTTAACCGGAGTTATCAATAAACAAGAATTTTAGAATCCTGAAAACTTCAAGTGGAGGGAAGCTCACAGAATCATTTTGTCTGATTCCCCTGACTCTTGGGCATAATGTGGCATCCTTCTTGTTTTATTTTTTAAATATATTTTATTTACTGGTGAAAACATTGAAATTTTTTATCATTTATTTATTAATGCTCCTAAAATGACAAAAATAAGCCCCCTACATGTTATCATAATGTAAAACTATGCAAAATAATTATCCTTTCCAAAACAAAAATGAAAAAAGGCTGTGATCTGAGCAACACCATTTCACATGTTTGCAAATCTCTTTAGTGTTTAGCTTAACAGGCATCTGGATTCTCATCTGTCCATGACTTCAGTCTGTCGCTGTATATTGTTTTGGTTGAAATACATGAAGAAACTGCAGCCTCGCACAGATGAGTAACTGAAAATGAAAGAGGCATTTTTAACCTGCTTTTCAAATAATTGAGGATATTTTTCTCTGCCACTGCACCAAAATTTGATGTCGTCAAACTCTAAGAAGAGACTTCACTTTTCTGAGCATCAGGGCTGCTGTGAGAATTACATCAGATAATACCTTGCAAGAGCTTAGGGCCTGCTGCATAGACGTGTGTGTGTGTTTGTGTGTGTGTGTGTGTGTGTGTGTGTGTGTGTGTGTGTGTGGATGTGTCTATGGCATCTATATACATATACATACTTGAAGGATTCTTAAAATATGAGATGAGAGGGAAGCCTGGGTGTCTCAGTGGTTGAGTATCTGCCTTTGGCCCAGGGCGTGATCCTGGAGTCCCAGGATGGAGTCCCACGTAGATCGGGCTCCCCTCAGGGAGCCTGCTTCTCCCTCTCCCTGTCTCTCTCTCTCTCTCTCTCTCTCTGTGTCTCTCATGAATAAATAAAATCTTTAAAAAAAATAAATAAAATATGAGATTAGAACAAAAAGACTCCAAAATATGAGTTGTAACACATATGGGTTCAACTGATCATTTTAAAGTCTGCATTGCAACTACTTTTTATTTTTCTTTCTTGGTCTGGAACTTTTGCCCAGACTGGCTTGCTACTCGACAAGTGATTTCATACCCGGATAAAAGAATCAAACTGCGAAATACAGGAAGTCCTGTCTTTCCAGAACCAGCCCTTGAACACTGACTAAATGCAAAAACTTGAATGCTCTTGGCCTTAGCACACATTCTATATACAGATAGATTTATACACGTATCGAGAAATGTCTGTATAAAAGATACGTAAAAATGTGCCCAGAGAGAGACACCTATACGTACATCCCAGTTATACAAAGTGGTTGGTTTGCTTTGAACTGAGACAGGTTGGTTTAAAAGCTTTGCTTGCTGTTAAACCTTACCTGCTTTCACAATACGAAGACTGAGGCTTCAGGAGGTGAGACGATCAGATAACTGGTCACAGGCCCAAACTGGAGAGCCAAGGGAATGATTGTTTATTGTTGCTATCAGCTCAGAGAGGAGAGGAGTGGCTGGCAGTAACAGATCAAGAAAAGTCCCAGAGCAAAGGTATCTTGTTCCAGGAGCCGGCTAGCACTGGGCACGTCAGGAATCTGGATCCGGGCCTGGCTGAGCCCAAAGCCACGATCCTCTGACTCTTGCTCCTCACTGTCTCTGGAGGGCAGGAGGCCGTGTGTGAGGGGCTCCTTCCTACACGGTGTCCTGCTGCCCTTCCTTGTTCCACAAGGTGCAAAATCTGAAACCCATTCCTTGTGTCACTACAACAATTGGGAACGGAATTTGTTACCCCACTGCAGTTCAGGAAGGCAGGTAGGATTTAAAAGAAATCATCCCCCCCCCCCAAAAAAAAGGAATTTCCATCATCTCATATATATGTGGAGCTGATGGGAGCTTAAGAAGGCAGGTGGTTTCTCATATCTTTTCAATTTACAAATAAATTGACCCTGGTAAACCATTTCCTAAAAATGATTCCTCGGTGCCCATCTGCAAGCGAGCTGGGTGTTGGTTTCTAGGTAGATAGTTTAGGATGAGATGAGCAATGTTAAGGGGGTTGGGGGTGTGGGGGGCTAGGGGGTGGACACCAAGGCCTCCCCTGTCCTTGGGCTCATCAGACCAGTTGGACGGGACCAGCCCCTTGGCTGCTGGCAGCACTTTGTAGGCTGCGTGGCCTGCAGGAGGGGTCTGGGCCCCGTTACCCCCCAGTCCTGGCCGCCCTCTGCAAACTCAGTGCAACTAACTCCCTCACTTTTCTGGGGTTTTCCTCCTGGCCCTTGATTTAGTGGAGGGCGAGGCTTGGGATCTTAGAGTGGGAAAGACTTCATACAATTTGCACTTGAAAAGAGGAAGTAAGAAAAAAGAAAAAGAAACACAAAGAGAGGCCCAGCCAGCTGTTTCCTACAGGCATCGGACCACCCCGCAGCTGTTCACTGCCCTCCCGCCCCGTGGGAACCAGCTCCCACCCCAGCCCCGGCCCATCTGGACAGGGTCACCCGGCCGCTGTCCCTTCTCTTCCAAGGTAAGAGTCTGAGATGGTGTCACGTGAGCTCTGTGACACCTGGGTCCTGTCCTTTCCCGGGTCACAAGCGCCTGATGGGTGGAACTGGGCCAGAAGACCCTACTCTGCCCTCACCCCCATCACCCCGGGACAGGGTAAGACTGTGCTGTTACCCCCATGTCACAGGCGAAGAAGGTGACACTCGGGCATGTGTCCACAACATCATGACTCCAGGGCCTGTCCTCTCCACCGAGGATGTCAGACCGTCTTCCCGGGCGCCACGTGCTTGTCAAAAACAGATTCCCCAGTGGCCCTGGGCTGGCCTGGTGCAGGAGCCGGAGTAGAGCCCCAGCAGGTGTCCCCTCGCTGCCCACCCCTCTTGCCTCCCAGTCCCAGCTCTGAGGAACCGGTCCCTCCCGGGGTCCTTGGAACACTGTTCTCGGCGCCTCCACGGCAGGAAACACACTGTGAGAAAATCAGCTGATGTTACGTCTGTGTCGCTGGGGAATTACTGGATTTCCAGGATCCTGTCCCGCTTTTTCACTTCCTCTCGGATGGCTTCTTCCACCGATCTTTCCACAGCTTGGAAACATCTGCTCTGTGGGCCTCCACTTACAAGTTCCCTCCTCAGAGAAACCTTTTCTGATGACCTTCAGAATTCATTAAGAAGGCCGTCACTCACTCACCATTAAACTACTCAATTGCATCATCTAGCACCAAGCACGGAGCTTCCCACGCGTAGGTCCTCAACTGGGACTTAGTTATCCAAAGGCAGATGAAGCACATTCTTGGGGCACCAGAAAAACAGACGTACCAAACATTTTTTTAAAGATGTTGACATGCGCTTATATTCGTAAACTATAGAAGTCATGTGAAAATAAAATTAGGATCTTGCTGGCCTCCGTTCCACTTACATTGGCCTGGTATTATTTTTATATAGAATTGCATATATATTATATATATATTATTTATTGGAGAGAGAGAGCATGCGTGCATGTGTGCTCAAGCAGCGGGAGGGCAGACGGAGAGGGAGAGAGAATCTCAAGCAGACTCTGTGCTGACCGTGGAGCCCGAGGCGGGGCTCAATCTCACCACCCTGAGATCATGACCTGAGGCTGAAATCAAAGAGCTGGATGCTTAACCGACGGAGCCACCCAGGGGTCCCCTACAGAATTATATATTGAGAATGGGCTTCATAACATTTGGGGGCTTTGGGTCTCTAAAGCTTTTAATCTGGCATGCGTATGTGTCTACTGACATCCTTGCTCTCTAAACAAAAATTTTTTGAAAATAAATAGTTCGGAAAAAAAAAGGCAGCATGAAACTAGAGGAGACAGGGTCAGATTTGACAGGTGAAGGGCCGAGTCCTGCAAGACGGCCTCCATGTCCCCACTTCATGCACCAATGGCAAGTCCAGCTTGGTCATCTGTGCTCCTGACCTGCCAGCTGTAGACTGGGGGTTCCAACGATGTCCCCTTTGGGTTCCAGTAGTAAGTTAGCTAGAGCTGCTCATGGAACTCAGAGAAACCTTTTACTTCCTAGACTGCCAGCTTGTTATAAAAGGGTAAGTACGGTTCAGGACCAGAGAGAAGACATGCACTGGGCGAGGTATGAGCAAAGGGTGCGGAGCCTCTAAGGCCAAGCACACTGCCCTCCCCCAATCTCCATGATAGTCACCAACCTGGAAGCTCTCCCCCCACCCCCAACCTCAGCCTCTGGGGATTTAGGGAGGCTGCCTCGAGTAGGCATGATTGATGGAGTCACGGGTCACTGGGGATGGAAGCCGTCTCGAGCCATCTCCCCTCCTTCCAGGAGGTCGGTGTGTAGGACTGAAACTTCCAACCCTCCCTCACTGGGTTCCCCAGGCACCAGCCTCCTCCTTAGGTTCAGGCCTAAAGTCATCTCATGAATATAACAAGAGACACTCTTGTCCCTCTGGACCCTTAGGAAAGTCCAAGGGTTTCCAGAAATGGGCCCCAGACCTGCCATACATACAAAGATTCCCACATCTTGAAAGTCTCAGTTAGGGCGCTTCGCTCTTAGGAAAGCGCTGCTGATGACCCCCACCCCCCGTACCTGTTCCCCCTAACCGCATACCCTCTGAAGAGGATTCTCGCTTTCAGATCTCACTTCTACCCAAGTGAAAATCGGGCTCAGCATTTGTTTTGTGCGGAGCCCCACGGAGGCAGCACGGAGGGTGCGGTGGGGAGGCGGCTGCAGGCGCCCCCGGCTGGGCGCTGAGCATCGGGCAGTAGGCCGCGGCCCGGACACGGAGAGTGTCCGTGAGCACCTCGGGACGGCCGAGGGTACTGGGGAAGCCGTAAGAGAGGGTTCGTTCGGGGGCTTGGGGATGCTCAAAAAATATTTTCATGTAAATCTCGGTCTATGAAAGCTTTCAGAGCAGTGCTCTACTTTCAGATAGCGGGGGACCCCTGTATTTCTTATTATAAGTTACAGCATTACACAGTCAGCAGGGGCCCAAAGGCCGTCCACAGATCCAGAAAATAAGAAAAAAAATATATATATATAAAGAAAATATCATTATGCACTTTAGCCCTGTAAACTCCGTAAGGCTGGTTGAAGCTGCAGACCTGTGGGGACCATCCCCTTCTAACCAGAGCAGGTCTGCGAGAAATGGAAACACTTGGTCTTTTCGTTGATTCAGACTTTGTCACTGAAGCTCGATTGCGCTGACGTCCTTCACCAGACTCGGGGGCCACAGATCAGATTTTTCTCGCTCCGTCCAGCTTTTAAAGAAAGGATCCTTACGCACGTGCTGTTCTTTATCGATATTCTCAACAAGCGTTGGCGAGGATGTGCCTCAAAATGAAACTTTTTTTTTTTCCAGCTGTACATGCAGGCAAGGGTCCTGTAAAATCTATAAAGAGAAGCAGGGTGAGAAGAGAAAAGCCTGTCACCGTTATCCCCGAGGAGCTGTTCCACCTGCTTCAACTCATCTTGATTCCAAAGGAGGAGGAGATGGAGCCGGGAGTAGAGGAAATGAAGTGAGAAGCCTGAGAAGATTATAAGGGCGTTAGGGGTATACGGTCCAAAAATCACATTTAGCAGAAATCAGGGGCCGTTCCCTCTTCCACGCAAGGAAAGAACATTTATTAAACAATCCTTTGCTGCGGCCCCCCAGTAATTTGCTGTCACTGTTGACATAGTTTCCTGACCATCTCTCGGTTGAATTCTTGCAGTAGCAGGTGCATCGGTTTATCGGTATGTGGGGAGGTTAGCGCAGGGCTTGCGCAGGTTGACACCACAGGATTGTCGATATTTTAGGAATTAGCAAGTTGCTCTTGTACTCAGGCAGGAATTCATTCTGGAAGGGAGTCCACTAATGCAGGCAACCTGTCCCCTCCCCGGACACCCTGCAGCGTTAACTGTAACTGGCTGGGTGAGTACGTAGCACTTTAAGGATGCGATGTGAGCCAAAGGACAAAGGTGAGGATCCACAGAGAATAAAAATGAACTCAAAATGTGCCTAACAGAATCTCCCACCAGAAAATCAGGTCAGTCGTCTTCACCCAAAATTCACTCCCCAAGCCAGCATTGGGATTAAGACCAACGGAGAGTCCGAGGTTATTCTCTGCTGCGAGCCCAGCCTCCCATGAGGTTTATGGCCCACTGACTCCTGGAAAGACTTGGGTTTCTATTGACAAGAGCAAAAAAGATAATGTATATAAGACAGACCACCCCATAAAGAAGGCAGAGTCGGGACACTGAGGGGTTTGGGGGGCACAGGTGGTTAAGTGTCCAAACTCTTGATCTTGGCTCAGGTCATGATCTCGGGGTCGTGGAATCAAGCCCAGTTCTGGGCTCCATGCTCTGTGGGGAGTCTGCTTAAGGATTCTGTTTCTCCCTCACCCTCTCTTCCCCTCCCTCTTCTCTCTCTCTCTCTCTCTCTCAAATAAATGCATAAAATCTTTTTCTTTTTCTTTCTTTTTTTTTAAAGAAAGCAGTGAACTTTGAAAGTCAGTGGTGCACAGAGAAAGGATTATATCACCCTCGGGGGGAGAAAGAAGGAACTTCTTATTATTCACAAGTTCTTGTCAACTATGGAGATGAATGTTTTTGTCATTTCCACTCGGGCTTGGATATTTTTTCTGGATCGAAGTAAAATAAGTCTGATTTCTTTTGTTGTGCCAACTGCCCAAGCACAGTATTTAAATACAGGTCTCATGTGACTCCCCTGGCTGACGTCCCCCAGGCTCCTCAGCCGCTCCTCATGGTTTCCAGTCCTTCACTACGTCTTCTCACTGCGTGGCCCTCGTTTCTGCCCAGCTCACCGTAAGAAACTGAGCTTTTAAGACCTCGCTCTGGAGAATCTCTCCGAGTTCTCTGTGCCACCATGTACCCCATGCTGTCTCACTCTCCGCCTCAATGCCAATATTTATGGAACTCTACATGCCAGCCAGTGTCAAAGGAATTATTGAGAATCTCGCTGAATGTTCCTAAGGGCCCTGTGGGACGGTCCTGATCTTAATCTCAATTTCCTAAGTGACAAAATGGAGAAATTAAGTCATCTGCTTAGGTCCCACAGTGTATGAAAGGTGAGGCCAGGATTCCAAACCAAATGGTTAGGTGTCAGAGTCCTGGCTCACAAGTACCGCACTCTACAGCCACATAATGGTCTTATCTGTCCCCTGGGAGTGCTCCTTGCTCCGTGCCTGGCACATCGGGAACACAAATATTTGCAGAGGGAATGAAGGATTCACGGTCATTTTCTTTTGCACAACACCATTTACCAATCTCTTCCTGAAGATATACCATTCCATACTGAAGACACTACTGCAAGTGTCTTTTTGGCCAGAAAATAAATAAATAAATAAATGGCATATGTGGGAAGTCTAATAAGGCCCCGCAGAGATGTATACACACTAATCCCCTGAAACTGTGAATATGCTATTTTAAATAGCAAAAGAGACTTTACAGACACCATTAAGTTAAAGATCTTGTGATGGGGAGACTATCCAGGTGGGCCCAATGTCACAAGGACCCTAAAAGGGAGAGGCTGGGTAGGGGCGGGTGTGTGGTCACAGTCAGAAAAGAACTCCTCGAAGTCACAACTATGAAGATGCTACACTTCAGGCCTGGAACATGAGTGGCCTCTAGAAGCTGGAAAAGACAAGGCAAGGAATCCACCCTCTCCCCGCCCCCCCGGCCCCCGACCAGCTTCAGCTTCTGGAAGGAACCCAGCCTTGCTGACAAATTGATTTCAGACTTCTGGCCTCCAGAACAGTCGGAAAATTAATTTGTGTTGTTTCCAGCCAATAAGGTGCACTTTACTATAACAAATTTTAGCAGTGTCTGGGGGGGGGGGGGCGTGGGGGGCGGTAAATAACTGAGCATAGAGACTTTTCTCCACGTGGTTATTATGTTTCTGTTAATAACTCTGCATAGCAGTGAAGTCCTCTCACTACTGGGCACACTGGATTTTCATACTGCAGGCAGAGGAAAATATAGATTCTCTCCATTTTCATTTTCTTATTTAAAGTATCTCACCGCCTGTTCTCTCACATGACCAGCTCCTCAGGCCGGTCACCACCAAGCTGGGCCTGGCGCTGCTGCTGCTGCTGCTGCTGCTGCTCCCTTAGAGGCTTGTCTCCCAAGGGGCCTGTTCACCGGAAACAACACAGCCCCCACGTCCTGGGGGCAGCCTTCCAATCACAAAGTCGAACGTGACACTACTTGTTTGGACATCTTCAGATTATTATTATTTTTTGAATTCTAAATTTCTAAAACATCTGTTGACGGGAGGGGGACATAAGAGTTATTTTAAGTCAAAGTATAAAGTATCCCAACTTCAGAGGGTTTCAAATCTGGAGAATCAGGGATAGAAGGAAGTCTGTAACTTTAAGATAATCGTTGCATTTAGGATATGAGGTATTTATAACTTTACTTCATTTTGCTTACCTACTTAAATTTGCATTTTATAAATAATTTATCCCTTGTTATTTGTCCTGTGAAACAGATATTATCTGCCTCACAGTCCCTTAGTACTGAATATACCTTGGGAAGTTGGTATATTCAATCCCCTAAAATATGCTTCTTGAAGGGGTGGCTCCCCTGGACTGACTGGCAGCGTCCGTGACTTCTGGGAGCCTGTTAGAAATAAAATTTCTTGAGGCACATGCTAGTTTTACAGAATCAAAAACCCCGGGATGGTGCCCAGTGATCTGCCTTAGGGCTTGGAGCCATATGGGGTAATCAGGGTCAGAACGTCAGGCGTCTAAAGACTTTTTCAGAAAAGTCACTCTCTTCTCAGTGGCTGAGAATCCTCGGGTAGAAATTTCCTTCTGGCAAATTCTAAGTACATGTTTCCCTTATTTTAAGCAAAGGTAACCCTAACAAGGGAAAATCGCTGAGGGACAGAATAAACAAGGGAGGTAATTTTCTGCATGAAGAAAATCACAAATGTCACCTTGCAAGATGCTCCCATCAGTGTCCCCCACACACTGTGTCCACAGTTACGATACCCGGATAAATCGTACCGTCTACACATCTGCCGGTCTGCAAGGGTCATCACAGCGGGCAACCTGTCAGTTCTCCACTGTTTTCTTTGGACTCAGCCAATGCAGGACACACACAGAATCTCTGTAAGCATCTGTAGTGTGAAAACCTATTTCCCTCGAATCACTTCTCAAGGCCAGAACTCTGATGTCTAGAATTCTCCATGTCTGATGCCTCCAATGCTACTGCGCTGGGCATTTTGGTAGGTTCTCAATTAACACGTACGAATGAACACGTGTTAAATTATGATGCACTTAGTTAAATTCCATTTTTTTAAAGATTTTATTTATTTATTTATTTATTTATTCATGAGAGACCCAGAGAGAGAGGCAGAGATACAGACAGAGGGAGAAGCAGGCTCCCTCTGGGGAGCCCGACCTGGGACTCAATCCCAGGACCCCAGGATCAGGCCCTAGGCCAAAAGCAGATGCTCAACCGCTGAGCCACCCAGGCGTCCCAATTAAATTCCACTTCTAATACAAACATGATCATAAAGTTTTGCTGGAAGTAAGTCGACAATGAGTTGGTGCTAAAGGAATTTCTGTCGTACTATGATTTTGGCCGCAAAATATTTGACATTAGAGCATTTAGATTATGCAGGCTACTTCTGTAGGGATGAAGAAAAGCCAGCTAGCAAAAAGATACAAAATTATTTCAGACTAACCTGAATTTTGGTTAGAATCTATTTTATTACATCTGAATCAAAACACACAGTTTATAATAATGTCTGATCATATTAATTACTCACATTATAAAATATTAACTAATGCTGATAACTGCATGGTTTGAAGAGCTATATGGTGGTGATTTTAAAATAAAACTGTCACTACATGTTTGCCCTGTAGTTTTTTTTTCTAAGAATATTCCTCACGAACTAAGTGACATTTATGTCCAAGTTTTTATATTCATGGTTGATTTCATGAAAGGATTCCAGCCCCTGGTTTTCTCACTGGCTATACAGATAATCAAATTTATAATTTTGTTCCTTGTAACTGGTTTTGGGAGATAGGGGGAAAGTGGGCTATAATAGAATAAGAAAGAAAAGAGTCTTAACCTTACAAAAATAAGCTTGTTTAAATTTGTTTAACCATTAGCCAAAGTTAAACACCTTTCTTTATTGTCTTGAATATGCTAATAGGTACTGTGTGTGGCTTCCTGTGGGGTTGTAACTCAATCTTACTTATCTAAGAATCTTTGTTCTCTAAATTCAGATTAGATTCGTTTGTTTTTTGGGTGTTGAGTTTGATAAGTTCTTTATGGATCTTGGATAGTAGCCCTTTATCTGATATTTGCAAATATCTTCTCCCATTCTGTAGGTTGTCTTTTAGTTTTGTTGACTGTTTTGCTGTGCAGAAGCTTTTTATCTTGCCTAAGTCCCAATAGTTCATTTTTGCTTTTGTTTCCCTTGCCTTCATAGATGAGATGAGTGGATAAAGAAGATGTGGTCTATATATACAATGGAATATTCCTCAGCCATTAGAAACGACAAATACCCATCATTTGCTTCGATGTGGAGGGACCTGGAGGGTATTATGCTGAGTGAAGTAACTCAGTTGGAGAAGGACAAACATTATACGATTTCACTCATACGGGGAAATATAAAAAATAGCGAAAGGGATTATAGGGGAAAGGAGGGGAACTGAGTGGGAAAAATTAGAAAGGGAGACAAACCATGAGAGACTCCTAACTCTGGCAAATGAACAAGAGGTAGTGGCAGGAAGGGGAGGTGGGCGGGGGGTTGGGGTGACTGGGTGACGGGCACTGAGGGGGGCACTTGGCGGGATGAGAACTGGGTTTTATACTATATGTTGGCAAATTGAACTCCAGTAAAAAAATATAATATTAATTTTAAAAACTCAGATTAGTGCCTCCCAAAAGAACACAGCTTGGGAAAAGACTCCTAACTTCCAAAAGCAAGTAATTAACTCATCATGAAATAATATTTAGAAAGAGAGGAACCAGAAAGGCCCATCAGACACTGCATCAGGCTCTGTTTTTATTTCTTAGGCCACTTCCAGGTGGGTGAGAAGAGCATAGTTTCCACTAAGGCAAAATAGAAAGGTTAACATAATGGAAAATTTGAAGTTTAGTTTGAAAATTTAAAAAAAAAAAAGACGTAAATAGATCACTACTTTATCAAAATCCAGAAACTTAGGAATTAAGTTGTATCTGTTCTCTTTAAGAAAAAGAAGTGTGTGTGTGTGTGTGTGTGTGTGTGTGTGTGTGTGTGTGTAGCAGAGTAAGTGGAGAGATTTCCCAGCAAAAGCATTAGATTCCCCTTCCCTCTGCCCAAATTGAACATATGTGCCAGGGCTTTGGACCCACTCAGACCTAGGTTCAAATCTAATTTTCTTTTTTCTCTTTCTTTCTTTCTTTCTTTCTTTCTTTCTTTCTTTCTTTCTTTCTTTTTAAAGATCTTATTTATTTATTCATGAGACACAGAGAGAGAGAGAGAGAGAGGCAGAGACACAGGTAGAGGGAGAAGCAGGCTCCCTGCAAAGGCAGATGCTCAACTGCTGTGTTCTTACTGTCTCAATACTATTTTTAACTCCCAGGTTTGTTACAATGAAGTGTGATCATGAACACAAAGCCCCTCCTTAGGGCCCAACAAATGTTACTTCCTGTTTCAGTTGACCCATCACATCTGTCCAGGGCTTTATTCATGGGCAGGCGCCTCCCTGGGCTTCGCATGGTTGGGCCTCGCGTGGTTTGATAACTGTAAGAGTTTGTCTCAAGCCTCCTGGGTCCCCTGCGGGCCCCGCAGCAAGTTGTCCTCCTCCATCTCCATGAGGTAACCAAGCTTTGGTGCTCTGTTGGCCCAAGGGCTCTTCTGTGACGGGGTTAGACCTAAGTTAACAGACCCTCAGAAGACATCTCAACTTGTGCTGCCTCTGACTTCTAGAGACTGACAAGAGGGTGAAGTCCAACCTTGTCTTTTTGTTCTAGTAGGGTCAAGGGGGGTCAGGGAGGCAGGCTGTTTGAGAAAGGGGAAAGGGGCCTACCAGACGTTGGAGAGATTGCTCAAGACTGGCTAGTGAGAAAGGCAGCTGCAGGTGCCCAGGGTGTTATTACAAGAGAGCCACTCGAGGTGATGGGGCCTGTGACAGGGTGACTCAGGGACTCTTCAAACAGCATCTTGCCAAGTCCTTCATCTGGATTTCAACGGGGCCTGGGGCAGGGATGGGGGAGTGAAATAAACACCATGCGAGAGGGAAGCACAGGTGAAAGGCTTATTAAGCATGTTAGTAAAATATAAGCTCCAGGAAAGCAAAAAATAGTTTCCCCACTGGCAAACTCCTCCTAGGCCCTAGCACTGTGCCTGGCATGGAGCAGGCAAGCGAGTGTTTACTGACCGAATGCGGAGTGTGTGTGTGACAGGGACACAAGGTCCTTGTGACCAAGGACAGAAGCTCAGGGAAGATGGAGAAAAAGGAGATCAAGGATAAGACTAGGGTTGGGATGCCTGGGTGGCTCAGGGGTTGAGTGTCTGCCTTTGGCCCAGGGCGTGACCCTGAGGTCAAGGGATCGAGCCCCACGTCAGGCTCCCTGCACGGAGCCTGCTTCTCCCTTTCCCTGCGTCTCTGCCTCTCTCTCTCTCTGTCTCTCATGAATAAATAAATAAATAAACCTTAAAAAAAGAAAAAGGATAAGTCTAGGGTTTGAAAAGTGGAAGGCGGGGAGAAGAACATGATCAGTAATAAAAATGAGTAAAGTGAAAAGAAAAAGCTGCTCAGGGCAGAAGACTGGCAACGTGGCTTTGGGTTTGCTGACCCTGCGTTTTGTGAAATACTTGGCCCGTGGCGGGTGCCGAGACATGGGTGTCGGACTGAGTGCTCAGTTGCACCTTGGAGGCCCGAGGCTGAGAAGGAAGAAAGTCGGGGGGCTCGAGGTGGAGGGAGGACTCCGCGCCCCCGGTGGAGATGGGCAGCGGGTCCCTGCGAGAGCTCTGGTTTAGACTGGCCGCGCTCCCCTGGACAGCAAGGGATGCACACATTTTCTGAAGTCACGTACAAGTGAATTCATGAGTCCCCCCAGCTACATAAAATTTAGGGACGACTTCCCAAGTATTTAGTATCGGACTTTGTTTGCCAGCCTGTGGATTAACACTCTGAGGACTCTTAACCTCTAAAGGGCCTCGGAAGATTCGGTGGTTCTCTGCCTTTTAATCTACAGCCAGTAAAACTTGGATCAATTATTTAAAAATCTGGTGGGTCCAAAGTCTAGGATCTGGTTGACGGGGCTAAAATGCACTTACCTATTGCACGATAAACCCACAGACATACAGTTAATTTCTGCCTACTTTCGACTCCCTCTCTAAGCAAAACCAAAATTATGCGCTTCTCCAAAGTCCCTTAGGCAGAGATGCAGAAACCCTTGATTTTATGCAATGATCCTAAATGATGAGAAAGAGTAAAGTCATTTGTATTTACCATTTTGGAGGCACTGCAAGTAGCTGCTTAAATGGTCAGGATATGGCCCTGTGGCTAACATACTTGTAATAATTAACAGTTGTGTGTGGGATTTGGAGAAACTGCAGCCAATATGGCACGTGCGTGCAAAAGAAATGAACCTGGGGGCTTAACCAGAAGATACAGTAAAAACAAAAATTGTATGAACTTTAAAACAGAAGTTGATTACTAGCTGAAACCCCTAGGAAACAATGGTCAGTTTTTAAGCCTTCATTTTACTTCTACTCGGGATGTTGGTGGTGGTCCCTATATCTATCGCACTTTATTACTGATACTGATTGTCTTGTATTCCTAGAGTCCTATGGGGGAACACACTGGTCGTGGCGTAGAACAGAAAGGAAGAATGGAGGTACTGGATTGGCACGCTCCTGGGAAGCCGCTGGACATGCTTCCCTCGTGATAACCCTGATGTCATTACAGTTAGGGCCTCTGCTACTACAATTATCTTAAACAGGAGACCTACCCCCTAAAGTGAATTCAAGCATGAAAGAGAGCAGACCCAGTCAGGAGGAATGCTGACCAGGGTCTTGAAGAAAGGGTCTCAGTCATCTATAGTCCATGTGTCCTTGGAGAAGGCATTCTGGTTTTGGGGGGCAACTGGAACTGGCCACCATACATGTCAGCTGCCATCTTGATACCCACACATGAGGTGCTCATGGAAGCTTCCCAGGATTCCCATTCAATTAACCATGGCTGTAAGTGTTTTCCTGAAATGTCATCTTCCAGCATCATGGTCACTCATCTTCTCACACCCTTCATGTCTTGAATAGGAAGGCACACGTCATGGGTGTGAAAAGAGACCCCTGGAGTTCAACCTGGTTCCAAATTCTAGGTTTGATGCATCCAAGGTCTGGCCCTGGGCCAAATCAGGTACTTTTGCTGAGTCTTCAAGTCATCATCTGGAAAACGGAGACAATGATTGTGAGCTCACGGGGTTGCTGTGTTCATAATAAGCAATATGATTTATAAAATCACCTAGCATCTGGCAGGAGTATAATACATACGAGCTCACACTTGAGCGTATCTAGTGGCTTCCACCTTGCCTTCTTCTCCCCCTTTGCACTGAGGGCCTCTCACTCTATCTTCGGAAATAATGGCAGACAGGTTCCCAGGTGTGCACGGGTAGTGGTTCTTAGAGGACGCTCCACCTGACAAGTCACTCTCTTACAATATCCTCTGGGGACGTGACAATCCCCTGCAAGTTTTGAAGTAGACAAGATCTTTTAATTCCGAGGCTGAGATTCTCAGAAACCCCGAATGCTGTCACTATCAAGGTTGTGATGAAAAACGGCACAAAGTCACCCCTTTAGAGCAAAGCTTTAGTCATTACTTCTCAGAAAAACCACTGATCACTCTCCCGATCACACTCCCCAGGAAGTAAAGCCAGTTTGATATGTGTTTCTAAGCAACTGCATGTAAAAATCCCTAAAATGTAACATGTCTTGAAACATCTCCCTTTTTGCATTTAAAAATAAATTGTGAAAATCAAACCTTCAGAATCGTATGATTTAGGACAAGCCCTCCGTGCCCAGTCCTCCAGAGATAGCGAGGGTTCACAGCTGATATGTCCTCCTTCAGATACTCTGTGCACTGACATCAGCTGTGCTATAAATACCATTATTTCTATTTTTGAAAAACATTGACCAACACCAGAAGCCTACGAGGCAACATGTTTTGCAACGTGATACTTAGATTTACTGGTATCTTGGACATCATTCCAAGTCATGAGATAGAGACTCATGGCTTTAGTGACTGCACAGAACTCTCTAGTTTATGTGTAACATGTAATCCCAATCCCTAAAAGGCTACTTGAGTCATTCTAGGGTCTCCATTATAAGCAATGTTTAAAAGATAATTTTTATATACAACTTCATATAACTTGTGCGAGGGTACCTGTAACGGAAGTTTCTATTGCTGGGATTCCTATATTAGCATATACGAATTCAATCACTGAAGTCAAGGCTCCTCAAATTTTCTAGAATGTAAGCTGCACGGAAGCAGGAATTATTACGTTTCCTTCCCTGCTGTATACCTGCTTAGATTAGTACCTGGCACACAGGAGACATATATATTTGCTTAATTAAGTAATATGTGTTTTATTTTTCCCTTCCAAGCTGCTTGTCCAAGTAGTTTGTCTATTTTTCTACTAAATTCATTTTTTCCCCTAAGAGTTCTTGGTAAAATAAGAAAATTAACATTTATCATGTGCTGTAGATGCTTCTTACCCAGTTTGTCTTTGTATTTCTGTGTAGTGTCCTATTTAGAAAATCTACATTCTCATGAAATCAAATGTATTAACCTTTTTCTTTTTCTTTTCTTTTTTTAAAAGATTTTATTTATTTATTCACGAGAGATGCAGAGAGAGAGACAGAGACACAGGCGGAGGGAGAAGCAGGCTCCAAGCAGGGAGCCCGATGTGGGACTCAATCCCAGGACCCTGGGGTCACGATCTGAGCCGAAGGCAGACACTCAACCGCGGAGCCACCCAGGTGCTCCCTTACTTTTTTCTTCATGCTTCTTTTACATCTAATTTTTTCCCAGCAAAATAAAAACAAGATTCACATAGGTTCTCTTCCTGTTCTTTCAATGTGGCCTTAGGGGTTTGGTTTTGTTCTCGTCTGATATTTCTATTTTGGTCTCTATAGACTGGGGGGGAAATGCATTGTATAGAACGAAGAATACCCAGGTAGGGAATCACCAAGGTAGAGAGGTCAGACTCGTGCCTAAGCACTGACACACTCTCATTACACATTGACATGTGTCTCTCATGACACATTCTCATTAAAAATCTCAAGGATTTTTAATCTCTTTCCCCAAAACACATAAAAATAGCTTTGTTAGCATATTTGTTTAATTACACAAGTTATTCATATACGTTGTAAAAAAGTTCAAGTTATCAGAAATATGTAGACTAAACCAAAAATCTTCCTTCACTTTATCTCTCTGCCTCTATAATTCCACACTCTCTAGAAGAAATCGCTGTCAACACTCCCTATGGATTCACAAATATATGCACACACATTACTGCTCCTTTATCTTTTTTGCCTGATATTAATGAATCATAGTATCTGTGATACACTCTTTGAACATTCAGTGTACATTTTCTGAAGTACATTGTACTTTCTAAAGCCAATGTATTATAGCCGTTATCACATTAGTGAATTGAACACATATATACGCACTTATAGCTTTAGCGACGGCCGCATTCATTATTAGGATATACCACAATCTAATTAGTCACTCTATTCCTGGGCATTATTTTCCTGTTTTTAAATATTATAAGCAATGCGGCTGTGCCCACCCTTATTCATATTTTTGTCTTTATATGTGATTATTTCTACAGACGAAGTCCTAAAAAAATGGAATTGCTGGTTTGCAGGTGACTTGCATTCATAGCAGAGTGGAGTTTGGGAAATGCAGAGAAGCTTCTAGACCATTCACCGCTCACTTTAATGACTCCATCTTGCACTTGGCTCAAAACACTTGAAAATTGTGTTTTTGTTGTTGTTGTTCTTTTGTTTAGAGTGTGAATTTCTGAAACAGAAAGTAAAACGTAGAAAATTATTTGAGGGTGGGTTCATGTACACTTTGCCCAACAATCCCACCTTCCTGGATCCATCCTATCGACACATTCTCATGAAGTAAAATACTGTAAATTCAGCTCTGTACCCCAGCTAAGATGAGAGACAAAGGGGTTCACTAGGTAGTTTAATTCATGGGCTGAGTGGCCCAAGGAAAGGTCCCTGTAATACATACTTTGACGGAATTATCGGTCATGGGGCCGGAGTAGAAGCGAGGAGAGCATCTCCACAGACAGATGGGGTGACATCCCCCCCCTCTGGGGAGCGCAGACCATCAGCCAGGACAGTGGGCCAGGCTCCTAATACTTGTCAGAACTGAGTTAAGTTCTCTGAGCAAGTGGCTCCAAGAGGCAGCAGTTTTGCAGCCTGTCCCCATCCAACCGTAGGAGGAGCCCGACCATCCAGGGGGTTCGGTGGTTCGTTCAGGGAGCTGTGGGCCACCAGAAGGGCTGCCCTCTTGTGGACCAGCGATTCCAGGAGGCAGCTCACAGATCCTCTGTCGTTTCCCATCCGTCCCTCTTGCCCACTCCCCTCTTTCCTATTTTGCTTGGCTTGAGGCCAAACTGTCTTCTGAAGGGGGAAAGTTAAGGAACCTCAATTAGAGTTTTGAAATTCAAACTTACAGCAGCCTTGTAAATTTGATAGCAACCACCAAACTGCCCTGAACTTCAAGGAAGTTCTTCATACTCCCTTGAGTGGGCTCCCCCACCCCTTGAGGAAATGCATTAAGCTCATTACCCTTAGTTTTTGCCAATCTGATGTCTCATTATTGTTTCCATTTTCTTAAACAGTGTTAGCATAAAAAGACACAAGTGTCTCTGCACCTGTTTGTGGACTATTCTATTTGTGTTTCTTCTATAAATTGCTTATGACCCACGTCCTGTTTTTTAATGGGTTGTCTTTTTCTCGCAGAGCCATAGGAATTTTTAATGTAGTCTGAATATTAACCCTTTTCATAACACACTGAAGTTGTTTTCTGTCACTTGTCTTACAGCTTCCACCATACAGGTATTTTATAGGTTCGGGTGCTTAGAACACGCTGAACCCCAAGGCCACCCTCCCGCTTCCCCTCATCCTCCAGCTTGTGGAGGGGAGAGCAAGTGCAGTTCTGGAGACTGGGCTACCAAGAACTCTGAAACCTAGAAGGGAAGTTGCAAGTAAGCTTTCTGATGGTCTCAAATTCCTTTTTCGAGACCTGACCTTACCAAGGAAATGGGCTCATTGGTTATTTCCATATGCAAATGCGGGGCTGAGGCCCCACAATTGGAGATGCTAGAGAAGCTGGGGCGTTGCTTAACAGAACTAAGCTGCCTTTTGCGAAAGAAACAGTTCCTTACACTGTAGGCAGAGGCTGAGCTCGAGCTGGGAGAGAGACTGCCTCCTCCCCGTGGCTTATTTTTTTTGAGATGCGCATGTTCTTTAAATAGTTGCTTGCAGTAGAGAAAACCCCAAGACAGCCAGAAGACCAGGCTGGCAGGATCTTCCCCTAGAGTTGGAGGAACAATTGCATGTAAAAAAAAGATGAGCTTGGCCAAATTCAGTCTTGAGCCAGAGGCTGTTTTAAAACTGGACAACTCAAGCCTTGAGAAATGTTAGAAAAATGAGAACTTGTTTTTATTATTCACTTACCAGGGGGAAATTGTGAGAAAGTGGTCTCTTGTCATTTAAGGGGGTATCTCGCAGGTCCTTGGGTCACCTGGGAGGACTGTCCTGCTGAGACGATACCACTGAGTAGGTCTCTACATGAACTAGACGGTCCTACATCAATAGTGCAGGAAAAAAGCCTCTTCTTGGGACAGGACACGTCACCTCTAAAAGTGATATAATGCAGCCTATCTTCCGGGGTTGGGTCTTTTGGCAGGACCTACACTGGGATTGAGAAAGAAGTACTATTTGCTTTAACCTTACTCTATACTGTGCTGAATGGCAACCCAGGGTGGTGTGGAGAACCTTTTACTTGTCCCTAGGGAGGCCATATCCTGTGAAACAATGTGATTTTACCAAAAAGGTTGCATCATCCATGAGCACATAAGAAACTTAGCAAACGGCTGACCTTATAAGTACACTGCTAAAGATTATGATTTTGGAGGCCATTAAAAGAACCTGCATCTTCTAAGAGTCCTCTCCTACCTGCTGGTCCTTCCCCTTCTTCCTCATTAGAAGAAACCTTTTGGGGCACCTGGGTGACTCAGTGGTTGAGTGTCTGCCTTTGGCTCGGGTCATGCTCCTGGGGTCCTGGGATCCAGTCCCCATTAGGCTCCCAGAGGGGAGCCTGCTTCTCCCTCTGCCTGTGTCTCTGCCTCTCCCTATGTCTCTCATGAATAAATAAAATCTTTGAATAAAAGAAAAAGAATAAACCACTTAGTCAAAGGCTAAATTATATATATTTACATAGTGGAAACATTTTCCCAAAACAATTACCAAAAACATTATTCCAGAAAGCTAAAGTCCTATAATCCCATCACCCTGCTTGATTCTTTATCACCTTCCACAGGAATTCAAAATTTCTGCACAGATGCAATCATGTGCCAATACAGTAATGCATCCTGCCTTTGAAAAAAATGAATGTCACGCAGCTCAAAAGTCCCTGCTGCACATAACTACATAGTCATGAGCTGTTCTGGAAAAAAACAAAAAACAAAAAAGCTGATTTTGGTCTCAGGTACTTTCATTTGAATCACAAGTCAGTGTAGGCAGTGTGACCTTGGACACATTTCTTAACCTTCCAACTCTATTTCTTCATTTCTAGGGGGAGATTATTCTGGTTTGCAGGATGGATGGGAGGAACAGATATGATGCAAAGGCGGCAACTGACTCATAGTGGGCAGGGACTGGTAGTTGGTATTCTTATTTCCTGACCTGGTGGATTTTGTGCAAAGCACTGCGCCAAGAATTCTTTAGATCATCGCCTATTTTAATCCTAACCAGCCCTGAAGATAGGATGTATTTTATCCCTTTTACAGGTGACAGGAAGCAAGTTCCCTGAGGTTGAGGCACTTGCTCAAGGTCATGAGGCAGGTCAGCGCAGGAGGTGGGGGGGACGGTGCCGTCCTGGCCACTCCTGCAAAGAAGCACCAAGGCCACCTGAACACTGCACGTGACCTCTCCCTCCCCTTAGCACTTGACTTTGCAGATCCGAAAATCCTAAAAAAGGTCAGAGCGGCTGAGGTATAATACTGATTTAATTCTGAAGATCATGAACAAGAGAAGGATAAGAAGGAACCCAGGAGGAACTAAAAGGGAAAAAACTAAAAGGGAAACCCGGATGGGCGAATTCCCTGAACCTCGTTCACCACTGCGGTGTCTCCGGAGCCGCCTCCTAGCATCTCAACACGTGTGCGCCTTCCTTGGGGCGGCTGGCAGGCAGCGGCAGGACGTGGGCATCTTCTGAACACTCTCAGGGGTTTGGTCTTTTGCACGGGGAGAGTGGGGAAGGGACACGTGCCGTCCCCAAGGCTGCTGTCAAAATCGGCACAAACACCCCGAGGTCCGTCGTCACGGGTGGAGGCTCCGTCGCAGGGAGGGGGAGGGGCCGCTCTGACCAGCCCCGCGTCCCGGGCTCCCCTCGCCGGGGTCACCTGGCGGCGAGCGAGGGAGCGTCGCCAGCCCGCGAGGGATTCCACGATCCCGGAATCCGCAAGGCGCCCGGAGCCACCCGAGCAGGGCACCGCTCGCCGAAGGAGCAGGCGCACGTGGGGACCGGGGTCGGGGCCGGGCCGGGCCGGGCCCCCCCGCCCCCGCCCCCGCCCCCGCCCCCGGCCGCGGCGCCCCCCGCAGCGGCGGGATGGGAGTGTCCGCTCGGCGGGGACGCGGGGACGCCGGCCCGCCCACCTCGCCCTGCAGCCGCCTCCCTCCGTCCTGACTCTCCGCCCGGCCGCCCCGCCAGGGGCGCGCGGCCGCCGTCCGCCCGCCTGCAAGGTAGGGGCCCCCCTGCGCCCCCCGCGCCCCCCGCGCCCCCCGCGCCCCCCGCGCCCGCGCCCCCCGCGCCCCGGCCCCGGCCCCGCGCCTCCGACGCGGACTCGGGGCGGCCCGAGCACCGTGCGCCCGGCGCCGGCAGCCCAGCGGGAGGAGCCTCCCCGCCGCCCCGGGACCGGCCCCGACCCCCCCCCCCCCCCGGCCACGTCCCCCGCTGCGGGCTCGGGCCTCCGCGGTCTGGGCGCCTGGGCCGCGGCACCTCCTCCGCCCGCTGCCCGGGGGGGGGGGGGGGTCCGTGCACCCCGGGCCGAGCGCGGGGCGGGGGCGCTCCCTCCGGGCGGGCCGGGGCCTGGGGAGGGGCCGCGAGGGGCCGGGGCGAGCGCGAGTCCCGGGGACCCGCTTGGGGACCCTCCCGGCCCCGAGCTCCGCGGCGCGGGGCTCCCACGTGCGGGGCCGGGGCTCGAGGTCTGGAAGAGCCCCCCGTTTTTTTCCTTGGAAAAATGTCCAGGCAGCGCCCCTTCCGCCCAGCACTAGACCTAACGCCGCAGGCACCGAGGCGGGGGGGCCGCGCGGCGCCCCGAGGCCCTTGCTCCCGCGCCTCCCGCGCCGCCGCCGCCCTGTCCCGGCCGGGCTCCTGCCCAAAGGAAGCTCCGGGGACGATTTCTGGAAACTCCACGCAGCCCTGGCGCCTCGCTAGGGGGTCTCAGGTGGGGCGCGGGGCGGGGGCGGGGCTGCGCGCAGGGGGGCGGGGGGCACTGAAAGGCTGTGCGGGAGCGGGGGCGGCGGGGATGCGGGGGCGGCGGGGGCGGCGGGGGCGGCGGGGATGCGGAGCCGCACAGCCGCAGGCCCGGGGCCAGGATGGGGCGGGGGGGGGGGGGGGGGGGCAGGGGCCAGGTACGCCCGCAGGCCCCGGGCCAGGATGCGGGGGCAGGATGGGGCTCAGGGTCCAGGTACACCCGCAGGCTTGGGGCCAGGATTGGGGGCAGGATGGGGCGGGGGGCCCCAGGGTCCAGGTACACTCGCAGGCTCGGGGCCAGGATGGGGGGCAGGATGGGGCGGGGGGCCCCAGGGTCCAGGTACACTCGCAGGCTCGGGGCCAGGATGGGGGGCCCCAGGGTCCAGGTACACCCGCAGGCTTGGGGCCAGGATGGGGGGCAGGATGGGGCTCAGGGTCCAGGTACACCCGCAGGTTCAGGGCCAGGATGGGGGTCAGGATGGGGCGGGGGGCCAGGGTCCAGGTACACCCGCAGGTTCAGGGCCAGGATGGGGGTCAGGATGGGGCGGGGGGCCAGGGTCCAGGTACACCCGCAGACTCGGGGCAGGATAGGGGGGAGGACGGGGCGGGGGGTGGGCAGGGTCCAGTTCCTGCGCTGACGGCCTGGCGGATGTTCCACTTTCTGGCCCTTAAGCTTCCCCGGGCGGTGCGGAGCGGCGGGTGCCGTCCTCTTCCTCTGTGGGGGCTGCCAAGGGTTCGGGAAGGTCACGGCCGCGGGTCCCCCGGGGAGCAAGCGGCCGGCACCCCGGAGACGGGCCCCTGGAAGAGCCTCCTTTTCTGCCCGGGACTGCCCCTGGCACCCAGACCTGCCCAGGAGAGCTTACGTTGCTTCCTAGCCTCTTGTCCCCGAATGAGGCCCATCGCCCGGAGATGCTTTATTATTATTTTTTAAGGATTTATTTGTTTTAGAAACAGAGAAGGTGGGGCAGGCAAGGCTGGAGAACCTTCCAGCAGGCTTCCTGCTGAGCACAGCGCCCGGCTCCAGATTTGATCTCTGGCCCCCGAGATAATGGCCACTTTGGTTTATAAGAAGACAACTTTTTCAGAAACCGACTGTATTTCCCCCAACCTGGCTTCCAGAGCCTTCTTATTGGTTCACGGAGAGGAGGAGATTTTCATTACTTGCTCAGTGGGGCCTCTTCCCTGGAGCCCTGTTTTTACCCCAGGCCTCAAATATCACAAGCCTGGGGTAGGGGGTCTCCTTATAAAGATGCAATTAAATGAGACCACGTTTCAGCAGATTTGCTGGAAATACTCAGTTTGTTCTCATGCCCCGAATCCATAAAAATCCTTGAGGCTCCCAGAGGAATAGACCGTATTGGCAGAAGGATATCAGTAAAAGTCATACTGTTAAAAAAAGTAATTAAAACACCGGAACATTAGCCTGTCCTTTGTGAAAATTATAATTCTCAAGTTACCTCATTCCAGAACGTAGTCTAGGCTGCCTTTTTTTTTTTTTTTTTTTTTTTCTGTGGGAAGTATTTCTGTGTTCCACAGGGCATGGAATATTCGAGGAGGGGGTGAGGCGGGCCACCTTTCCCATATTTCTCCGCCAGCCGGGTCGATTGCCACTTGGCTCCTGTGGCGGCTGTGATGGCCTTCAGGGCCGCGGCCCTCCGGGCGATGCTTCTCCAGGAGCTGAGGCCAACCCAAAACTCCCGTGGCACCCACTCGGACTCGCGGCGTGTTCACATGTGGGGTTTTATTAAATCTTCCCACCAGCTGTGTGAGACAGGAACAGTTAGCCCCGGTGTGTCCACCAAGATTGCCCCGCACAAGTGGCTCCGGATGGATCACGCGAAGGTCTGTCTCCCTCTGCCTTACACCACCCCAGGAAACCTCCAGAACGTCCATTCCTCACAAATTCTTCCATTCTGTGTGCATGTCGTTCACCTTTGCCTTGCATCCTCTGATCTGAATACACTTTCTCAACCCTTCCGTCGAGGCTTCTCGAATAGGGTGGCCTGCGTACTTTGCCTTTCCTTCGGACAGCTTCAGGCTTCCATCAGTTAGGCATCTCGTATCTTCTCTGGGACTCTGACGTGCCACATCGTTGTGCTGTGTCTGGCCAATTCGGGAGCATGTGTTATCTCCGGGGGGTTGTGTCCCAAAAATTCTTTTCGTTCTGCGTATATTTCCACTGAAGTTCCTACTCACCCTCCTTGCCTGGAAGAAGTCTCCCCAGGGCTGCAGCCCTGCTCTCACGGTTTAACCTCTCCTGTGTATTCTACCTAGAGTGGATGACAGCACACGTCAGAATTTCCAGGCGAACCCTTTCTGGGTTAAAAACAAAAATGTGTTTGTTATCACGCTGTACGTGAACTATGCTCCGATAAGAACGTATTCGATTTGGAGCCAGCTCGATGCATGGCGTTCGGTGGGTGCCTTGGGCGTGTCGGTAGGAAACTGGATTGCTGGGTCTGTATCGGGATGGGAGAAGCGCTGCTCCTCCCCAGGGTGAGGTAGCAGGGGCTCTTTCCCTGCGGGCGACTCCCAGCACCAGGGAAGCAGCAGGGTCCTAGACTTGATCAGGACCTCGGCCACCCTGTAGTCACATTAAGAAGGGGCGAGATTCTGGAGATGACTTTGAGGGTCAAAGAAAGTAGGGAGTAGCAGGACCTGAGTCTCTTCCCCATGTCTGTATTTCCTCCTCTTAGAGGCTTTTTGCCAACCGAGGGGGGAATAGCCAATTTACCATTTACTGTTAGCCTTCTGCAGCAACCGGGGAGGGGCTTTCCTCTTTTTGGACCATTGGGAAAAAGAGGAAGGAAAGTACCCAAACCTTGGAGGAAAAAAAAAATTTTTATCACAAAAAAAGCTGAGTGAAAAGCTGAGTGAAAAGATGCTGTCCTTCCACATTCTCTTTGCCCTTATGCCTAAGACCCAGTGTGCTTAGTAGTGTGCAAGGCTGGTCTCTGAAGGACTTTTTAAACCTCGCCCTACTTCCATCTGGTTGGGAATGGAAACATCTGTAGGGGATGAGGGGAATGAAGCCTTCAGATGAAGACGCGGCAAGGAAGCTGGAGCTTGTTGCAAGGGAAGCAGCCTTCCCCAGGTTCTGGAAGCAGGCCGGAGTTGGTATGGTTGTGGGTTGTAGTCTCTGTGGGGCGACAAGGGAGCAGAGGGTGGTTTTGCAGGAGATCCTGGGTGACTTTGTGCATAGGCATCAGCAGGTGGGACTTGGGTTTCAACTAGTCTTTACTAGTCTTTACTAGTTTCAACTAGTCTCCACTACCTCCACAGGGGGTGGTGCAGGTGCTGGAGGTGGGGTGAGAGCATGCAGTGTTGCACAGGATAGAGCCCCTGCTCTTGTAGACCTTCTGTTTTCATGGGAAATGGGGTCAATGAATAAGGTTCAAGGCGTAAGCCCTGCGGAATCCTAGAGAGGGAGCTTCTTTAGGGAAGCAACCAGAGAACTTCTCTGAGGAAGCACTGTTGGATGAGGAGAACAGCAGCCAAGAGCAGAAGGAAAGGCTTCCTGCTGAGGCCTCCAGGGCTGAGTGATTCTGGGGTGTTTGGAGAACTGGAGAGGAGCGCAAAAGGGGAGTTTGGAGGAGATGCAGTCAGTGAGGGAGGTGGGAGACAGTTTGAAGCCTTCACGTCTTGGAAAGGCGCTTGGATCGTGTGTTAATTAGAACGGGATGCCAGCAGAGATTTTTTAATTGGAGGTTAAGTCAGTCTTCACCCAAAGGACACGAGCTTTCGTGTTTGTGACCCTCACTTCTCCCTGTCTCCCTCTTCAGCCCTCCCTCCCCCTCTCCGTCTCTCCCACACGCACACCCTTCACCCTCCGTCAGCTTTACTCCTCTCCCTTAATTGGCCACCACTGAATTCTCCTTCCTTGCCTCAGCCCAGGGCACAGGCATCCTGCAGGCAGGCAGGGCTCAAAGGACTCCAGCCCATGGGCCTCTTATGCTCAGAAACAAATCCATGTACCCCTTTCCTCTTCATCCCTAAGACTGTGCACCCCTAGCTCTGATTTCTCAATCTCTCTCCATACTGAACCTTGAGTCATCTCTAAAAAGCCTCTGGGTTGGCTGGGGCTATCTGAAACTAGATACTAAAAATTAAGTTATTTAGACAAGTCAGTCACAATTGATATCTTTTGTAAGACGAGGATCCTCACGAGAGGTGAACATTTAAGTAAGCCAGAGGCCTCCCCTTTTCCTGAACACCTACCTGCCCCTTCTCTCCCAGGCTCTTGTCTATGCAGTCTTTTGGGGAGGCTTGTGTTCTTCTTAGGGTCCTGTTTCCGTGGAAATGTGCGAGATTCTTGTCATATTTGTCATGGGAATACCGTATGCCTGAGAAATTTCATTTCATGGGTCTTAGAGTAGTGTTTAAATCGTGAAGGTTTATGTCCGAGCTGCTATCCCCTGCTAGCACTAGGTCATCAGAAATGAACAGGAGTCCCCAGCATGGTAGGTGGCCCTTATCCTTTGCTGCTGGGATAGCTCCTCACCACCGGCAGGCGTATTACCCTCCGGGGAAGCTTGGTACACTCCTTAGAAAATTGTTATTTGAGATACTTTAACCAGATTCCTTGTTTATTTATTAACTTACATACTTAATGTCACTAATAGACATAACCCGAGCAACTCACTTTCAGCTCTTTTTTGTTGTTGTTTTCCTTTCTGGTGGATGCCATAAAATCTGGAATACCTTTCTATTTGAGAGGGCAATGATTACATCTCCTCTGGTTCACCCGGGCGTCCTCTGTACCTGGTGCAGTGTCCAGAATGTTACAGAGAGAACAAACATTTGCCAAATGACTCAATCAGTGTCCAGGGATTAACTCAAATGTTAATATATTAGCTCAGTTGTAACATCTTTATAACTATTATGATTCCTTTCTACAACTATCATCCACTTGTTATCTCAAAACCTTTTCCCATTGGAGAAAGCAGGCAAAAGATGAATTCATCCCTGTGGATTTGTATATATTCATTAAAACTATTTTGGTTTTGGATAGATTTTTTTCTTTTTCAAAGTATTATAGGATATTTGTGTTGACGAGGAAGAGACCAGTCTGTAAATGTCATCAGATGGCTAGTCCCAAATTTGTTTCCATATACAGTAAATGTTCTTTTTATTCCTTTTTTCTCTTCTTTTCTTTTCTTCTTTTTTCTTTTCTTTTTTTCTTTTCTTTTCTTTCTTTTCTTTCTCTCTCTCTCTCTTTCTTCCTTTTTTTTTTTTTTTAAAGTAAGCTGTTAGCCAAGCATGGGCTTGAATTCACGACCCCAAGAGCAAGAGTCGCATGTGCAACCAACTGAGCCAGCCAGGCGCCCCAGTAAATTTACAGTACAGTTTCATAATTGGTAATTTGCGATGATTTGAGTTGGGTTAGTTTTGTGGTCAGATTACTGAGGAAATAAATGTGTGTGCCAAAGATGGGAATAACAAAGTCCTTCCCCTCTGTAACAGTACATCTTTACGTCCGCGTTTCAGGCACTTTGGTAGGCAGAGACATGCATTGCTCAAGTGCCAGCACTTATGATGGACTGTCTTAAATTCCTGTTAGGTGTCCTGTAACCTGCTATGAGATTCGCCCTGGGGGACCAGAAGTTCTCCCCATCAAGATTGCCAGAGCTGGGAGGAATGGGAAGAGCCTGGGTGGCAAGAACTGGGAGGCTGTGGTGCCACAGAGGGGCCAGCTGGGGGCTCTTGTGGAGACTCATAGTGACAAAGTTTCTCACAGAGCTCCATATCTTTGGGAGCACCCTTTTGGTTAATAGAGATATTCTATATCCATACTTTTAAAATTCTAAATATTTAGAGGTTTTGCCTTTTAGGTTTTCTGCCCCACAAACACGTAATGCAATATAAACAGCCTTCTTGTTTTCCGTGTCTAGCATGGAGGCAAAGAATAAAAAGGCAGAGATTAAAAAAAAAAAAAATTCCCAGAACACCTGGGTGGCTCAGGGATTGAGCGTCTGCCTTCAGCTCAGGGCGTGATTCCGGTCCTGGGATCGAGTCCCACATTGGGTTCTTCCCACAAGGAGCCTGCTTCTCCCTCTGCCTGTGTCTCTGCCTCTCTCTGTGGTTCTCTCATGAATAAATAAATAAAAATTTAAAAGTTCCCTGACTTTTTCATGGATAATTGATAGTTGTATTTACAAGTTGAAAATGGGGTATCCAGTTGCACTTAGACAAAAGCAATGAGATAATAACCCAGGCCTTCAACTAGGGTCTGAGAGGAGATTCAGTTGCTTTTCAGCAACGGCAATTAAATTGATTTATCATTTTATTTAATTGATAGACTCTGAAAGTTAAAAGAACTTTCTGTTGTAGGTGATGTGTGTGAGATAAAGGATGCTTCTTTCAAATTACTTTTGATATTTGGAGCCAGTATTTTAGGTAAATGTCAAAGTAGTTTAGTTAATGACTCTTGTTTGACTCCCACTCGGCTACAAATAAATTGGAAATAATTGGATATTTTGAGAAGCAGGATATTAAGAGAGAGGTGTACTTTCTGATCACGAAGTACCTAAATATGTTTTCCAGGCACTGAATTGTTTGGAGGACACATCTGGTCCACCTACTGCCAAAAAAAAAAAAAAAAAAAAAAGAGAGAGAGAGAGAGAGATTTTACAAATTTGGTGGGTAGTAGTCAGTCTTCTGCTTTACCCATAAAAGGAAATAATCATATTCTTATGCAAAATCTTCTACCGAAACCGCCTACCTGTGACCACCAGTATTCCTGTCCATGTACCTCTTGTAATAACTTTCTCTAAGCATGGTTTTTATTATGGAAATTTTTTTCTGCTCAGAAATCCAGAGAATATCTCCAACTGGCTTTTGAAGTTTTGTTCTCTCACGTTGCTACCTTTCATTGTAGCAGGTTGCTACCTTTCATTTTCATTGTACTCTCCCATTTGAACCATAGTCACTGCAGGCCTTCTGGTCCTTTAGCTTGAAGTGTTCCGGTGATCCTTCCCGCCTTTCCCCTTTCACTCTCCAGCTCCCCACCCAAGCCAGATGATCATAACCTGCATTCGTTTTCTGGCTTCATGGCTTATTAATGGTGTGACTCTGCCTAAGTCGCCTAACTCTGAGCATCACGTTCCTTATATCTATAAACTCGACATAATGGCCACATCGCATTATTGCAATTAAAGAAAACATTTTAAATAGGTCACCATCTATTACTTGTGGTTATTATTGTTATAACTCTCAAATGACAGCTGTTATCATAAGTGTTCTTCCTCAAATTATTGAAAATTAACTTTCTCCAGAAAAGCTTCCTGGTTGACCTCACTGAGCTCTCATTTTCCCTTAAGTCTGTTTCATCTTGGCGCCTGGCTTAACTCGGAACTTTATTATTCATGTTGTTGTATTTATTCTTTAGCGAATGGGAACCAATCTTTGGGCACCTGTGATGTGCCGGGTGCTGTGCTGGTTATTATGTAGGGATCCAAGGGCGCATGGGAGAATGGAGTGTGTGTGTGTGTGTGCATGTGCACGCACGTGCAGGCATATGGGCTTTGGGTGGAATTGGGGATGAAAATCTGTTGGTCAAATAGCACTAGGAGTTTTTCATGATCAACTAGGGTTAAGAAGTAAAAACGTTTCTATTCAGATGCCCTTTAAAAATCTTAACATCTTTTAGCCTGAGGGTTTTTTGTTTTTTTTTTTTTTGTGGTTTAAAAAGTATGTTATCCTTATTCTTGGAACACTTTACACACGTTTTCTTCCTTAGACTCTCCTCGATCCTCTTCCAAATGCAGTGTGAAGGTAGAAAGTGAAGTCCTCCTTGAGGAGCAGAATGCCAAAAGGTGAATCTGAGCTATGACGGGGAGGGGAAGGTTGGGAAGGTGAGGAGAACATTCCAGAAAGCGCAAACAGCATGGTCAGAGGTGCTGAAGCATGAAACCGTGTCGAGAATGACTAAGAATTGTGCAAAGGCTGGTGCTTTTAGGCCATGGTGTTCAAAGTCAAGCATTTTAGAAGCTGCCACAGGAGAGAACGTAGGCGTCAGCTCAGTCTGACTCAGAGACCTCCTGCCTATGGTGTTTATAGCTCCCTAAGAGGTTATGAACGTGGGAATGTAGGTCTATATGGACAATTTATAATAGGCAGATTCTTCACGTTGCCTCTGACGTTGGGCTTGGGATTTTACATATTGCATGGTTCACTTCTCTTCCATTTGCTGCTTTCATGAGAAAATGATGGAAACATTAGTGATGGTGATGTATAATTGATGTTAGAGCTCTCATTTTTTTTTTAAAGATTGTACTTATTTATTCATGAGAGAGAGAGAGAGGCAGAGACACAGGCAGAGGGAGAAGCAGGCTCCATGCGGGGAGCCTGACTCGATCCCGGATCCTGAGGTCATGTCCTGAGCTGAAGGCAGATGCTCCACCACTGAGCCACCCAGGTGCCCCAGAGCTCTCATTTTTAATAGCCCAGGTATTTAAAATGTAGAAATGTTAAACGTCTGAAGCATGGGATTCTGTTAGTGATGGGAGAGTAGGGACAGTCTTCGATGGGACTGAGACGTCTGGGGAGACAGTCAGGAGGACGGCCACAAATTCACAGCCTTGACGCTTTCCATATCTCCTCTCGTTAGTACATACTAACTAACTAACGAGAGAGTGTATTTTGCACAATACAAAGCCAAGTGCCTCTGTTCATAGCTCCATTTTCTATAATTATATGCTATGTTTTTACTGCAAAAATATGTTTTCTACTAAGTCTGAGCAGTGTCCAGTATTTTAACTTTGTCCTTTGGTGTTGATTTCTCTTGCTTGGAGATGAAGCAACAGGACCCAGAACACCCTAAGCCACAAGAATTTAAAATTCCCAGAGAAGAACTAGATGTGAAAGAAAAAACACTGTTCACTTACTTGACCTGTAATTAGCCCGAAAATGGAATGTGTGGGAGAGGTCTGCAGGGATGGTAGTAAACAGAGGGCAGGGCAAGAAGTGCCCTCGCATGTTTCCAGCCCTGTTGACGGGAGAATGGATCCCTACGACTTGTAATGGGTCTCTACTAACCAAACAACTTTTTAATGATTTCCCTTGGATTTGCCTATGCACGTTGCCAATCCGCCAGGTCAAGTATACGTATTCTTTGGCCTGCCCTTTTTTTTTTTTTTTTTTTTTTACATGATAAGTAAATTATTTGAGCCTTTCTGGCTACTCGCCTGCTTCTAGGAGTTGAATGTCTTGGGCAAACTGGCCGTTCAAACCCTTGGGTTGTGGCTTCTCCCAGACCAGTCACCCTCTCTGAGGCTCTCCTTAGGTTGCTAAGACCTCTGTTCCTGGGACAGCTCCAACTTCTCCAATGTTCTTTTAAAATGAAGTGTTCATGGAAATATATCAGACATACGGAGGAGTACAAGATCATACCGTTTCTTCCCAGTGACCCCAGCCGTGGAACCTGCTTCTAGATGAAGAGCTAGAGCATTGCCTGCCCTCCAGGAGCACACCCTGGGCTCCCCTCCTGACACATAACCAGTCTTCTGACTTTCACTACCACCGGGTAATTTTCTTTCTCTTTCTCTTCAACTTGAATTAACGTTCCAGTTTTCTAAATAGCTCTAGAGCACCAGAGTCCTTCTGGCTGGGGGCGAGGATGGGGCATTTCAGGAAGACTCATCTAGGTTGGATTGTGTCGTCGGAAAAGGCCATGCTGAAGGCCTCACTGCCGGTCCCTGAGGTTGTGAGCTCACGTGGAAGGAGGGTCATTTCAGATGCCACTCGTTCAGGTGAGGTCCTGCTGGAGTGGGATGTGTCCTTAGAAGAAGGACACGGCAGGGATGACACCATGTGAAGCTGGTGGGTTGGAGTGACACACGTGTAAGCAGAGGGACGCCAAGGAGGGTTAGCAGCCCCCCTGGAAGCCAGAAAGAAGCAAGGATGCTACAGGTTGCAGAGGGCGCCCAGCCTTGCCGACCCCTCTGTTTTGGACCTTTGGCCCCCAGAAGTATGAGACAGTCAGCCCCTGCTGTCCTAAGCTCCCACCCCACTTGTGGTACCTTGCCCTTGCAGCCCGGGACAGGTGCCCTGATGCCTCCTCTCTGCGTCCCACAGGGCACCCCTGGCCCCTGGTGCTGGGGCTGTCCCCGGCCCGGCCCACGGTGGCTCCGTCTTGCTCCGGGGTGCTCCCCGTTGGGGACGTGCCCCAGGGGAAGACAGAGGCTTCATCACCACTGTAGGGCTTTTTCTTTATCTCTTCCCTGGTGCTTTCAGAGCGAGCCGGTGTGGTTCCCTGACCTGCCCCCCACGGCCTGGCGCCCCAGCCCCTGTGCCTGCCCACCAGCGCCTGCCCGGCTCATCACCCCTCCTGCCACAGCCAGACTGGGGTGACCTCCGCCCCCCCCCCCCCCCCCCGCAGCTTCCTCAGCTCCTCTGGTCCAAATCATCCTTGACAGGAAAACAACCCCCACCACCACCACCCACCAAGCTCTATCCTTTAGATGACATCTCTGTTTTCAAGCCGCGTGGCATGCTGGGAATCAAGGTCATTGCGCTGAACTGAGGCACCCCACAGACCAGGTCTCACGTGAGAAAGCAAAAAAGGCCTCTCAGCTCAAAAAGCAGCCCAACAATTGGGCTTTAGGAAGTGCTACGGAAATCCACACGGCACGTTACGTGCCCGGGTACTTTCTGTGGCAGAGGATTGGTTTTCGTCGGCCACCAGGATGGCAGTGTCGCGAGGCCCCGGGGGACTCCGCGCGCTCAGGCCACTTCCCGGCCTCTTCTCCTGTGGCCTTGCTTTGGGACCCAGGGCCTCGCCGCTCGTGGCCTTTGACCCGAACGCTCTTAGCACAGGCTCCGTCCCTTCCCTTCCGTCCAGATGTCGTGACCCGCCACTACCAAGTCTGGGCACGTCTTCAGGACATTTTTAAACACCCCCAGACCTGGGGACAACGTTTCACAAGTTTAAGTGGCCCGACTTTTGGTTTCTGGTCTGTCAGTGGTGCCTTGTTCTCGTGCTGAGTGGCTTTGAACGTCTAGTTCCTGCTGTTTATGTTTCTATGTCCTTTTTGCCCTTTGAGGGAGAATGCAAAAAAAAAAAAAAGGTAGGTTTTGGGCTAAGCCTGTATTCTGTACAATAGACACGTTAGGCAGTGAAAACTAATAAAATGTGCACCTCGAGTCTGTAGTTGAGGGGTTAGAACGAGACAGAAGGTTGCATTTGGTGTGTTTGTGTTTACCGTGGACTTGCTCTCTTTTCTCAGATATCCTTACATCATGAGGTCTTGTGCCTTGGGGCATATGAGTCATAAATATCTGGGTTAGCTGGATGGATGGACAGACGGACAAGTGGATGATTGAAGCTGCTCCATCTTGGCCAATTATTTTATTGAACTGCTGCGGGTAGGACAGATTTTCAGTTGGGTTCAGGGCTACCTCCTGAAGCCTGGAAGGGTGTTCCTAAGCCTGGGAGGATTTCTTGGGCTGGAGCCCAGGGATCTAGAAGTGAGATCTCCTTGGCTGGCCTGTGGAATGTGCTAAAACATTTGGCTCGTTGTGTGAAAATGGGGTCACATAGTCTGATTCCACTGGGACCCCCAATGCGTTGGAGTCACTACTTTCATTAGAAACCCAGATTTATTTTTCTGTTTACCTGAGTGGCACATAGAAACCTGCTAGGAGACTTGACTTCCCTTTTCTTCTGAAGACAAATGCATGCCCATCTTTGAATTCTCTTTTGCATTTTCTGCACGAAATTATCTTATAGCGTGAAGAATGCAGCCGTTCATAAACAGTTACCCATATTTGAAAACATCTGCCTTTTGAGGCTTTCCTGGAAACCTTCTTTATAGAAAACAATGTTAAAGTTATAGGAATCCCATAGTTGGGTCTTCGTGGATTTGTAGAGTTGACTGCAGTTTACATTTTATGATAATACTTGTTACAGTGACCTTGAGCTAAAAAGTCCCATTAATATAAATAGATGACTATTTTTAGTTCCACTGTTCATAGGTCTAACAACTGCAAGATCATTTTATTTTTTTAACTGCCCACTTTATCAAACATTGATTTTGGCATTTAATAGGCATTTGCCAATCCCTTGATTCTAAAGAAAAATGTGGTTATCTTTCTGTGTAGTTGTGCCTTGGATTATTTTCTGGCCAGAGCACAGAACAAAGAATTCCAGAGAAACGTTTGTTTTGTTTTATCTACTTGCTCAAATGCTCTGATTTTTCTTGCCGAGTGTGGTGTGCCCAGAAAGAGAAAGTGTTATAAGATACAGACTGTTTTCTGCAGTATGTTTTGTTTTTAACAGGATTAGAATAGATTCAACTTAACTAGAAATTTACTTTCTCATTTAAAATACTATTAACTTCCCCTCTTCAGAGTCACGGTATTTTAATTATCTAGGTATTTCTCTATGACTTGAATTATCAGAGGTTTCTTTCTTCAGAGAAAAAAAAAACCTATTCATAAGGGAAATTTCTATTTTAAAGTATTTCCAGCAATTTGTGAGATTCAGTGTCTCGCTGTTTTATCTAGATTGAAAAAAAAGGAAATTTGTCTCCAAAATGGGATTTTAGATAATCAGTCCTCTGGAAGCAACCTAAATGTCTGCCAGTAGGGAATGGGTAACTTTGTGATATATTTGGTCAGTAGAATATTCTACGGAACTTGAAAAGAAGGAGCCAGACCTTTCTGCAGCACGTCAGTATAGGGGGAGTTCAAAACCTAACAGGTAGGGTGAACAACACAAATTTCAGAATATTACGTATTTGTTATGTAAATGTGCAGCATCACTTAAAACAATAGCACACACCATATAATATTTATGAATGTGTGCGCGCCTGCGTACGTGGGCCTGCGAATCAAAAGGGGACTGGCTCCCTGTCAAAGTCATGATCCTGGTGGTTCCTGGGAGAAGAGGAACAGGGACAGGGAGGGGAAGATAAACGTGCATTACAAAATTCAAAACAGAACCCCGAGAAGATAGTTACCCCAGTGAATGGGTTCACGGGCTTTTAATATTAACCTTTGGATTTCGATGCACATCCTGTGATACACTCCCATGTACTACTTCCTAACGAAACCGGTTCCCACCAGGAAGGTGCAGACTCTGGGAGCGACACTGCTGCGGCCCTAATCCGTTTCTGCGTCACGATGTCCCCCCAGGGACAGAGTGAATCCCGAAGGGGGGGGCAGCTCCGGTCACCGGCCCCTGGGAGTCCTCGCAGCCGCCGGCCTGGCGCTGACCCGGCTCGCCCCCTTGGAGCTCTGAGGCCCTGGACGAGTTGCCTTCCGTGTCCCTAGCTGTGGAACGAGGGTCGCCCAGCTGTAAATATTGATAAAATCCTGAAGTTATCGCAATGTCAAGTCAGCAGAAGACAGAGCAGTGCGTGTAGACAGCGTGTGGCAGCGATTAGCGGTCACTGTGCCCGCGTTACTCGTGTCGGAGGCCTCAAGGCCTCGATATAAAGCTTTTGTCCCCACCTCAGAATCTTTGCAAGTGCTCTTTCCTGGCCTGCAGTGGTTTATCATTCTTACCCCTTTCATCTGGCTAACCCTTCAGTGGAGTTCTCTGAGAACCCCCCCGCCCCAGGTTCTTCCAAGGAGCTCCCTGTCCTCCCCACCTGGGCCCGGTCCTGGCCAGACTGTGGTTGTCACCGAACGGTGCCCTGGGGACTGCTTGCTAATATCTGCCCCTCTCCTGGATGGCGAACTGGTGGTTTGTTTTGTTTTCCCTTCATTACTTTATCTCCAGTGCCTAGAACATCTGGCGTAGCGTAGGCGTCGAGAAATTACTTACTGATTCAATCAACAGTTATTGCAGAAGGTGGAGACATCCAGCAATAATTTTATCAGGAAATAAATACAATTCACTTTGCCAAAAGGATTAACCTACTAGCATGAGAAAATAAATCTAGGATTATATGATTTCATAAAAAATGCTTATCACATGGATTGGTTTGTAATAATATTACAAAGTACCCCAGGGTAAGGGTACTTTATAAAGATTTTTGCGTCATCTTTGGAATCCGGCTTCAGAGAATCATTTGATGGACAGTAATATAAGTTATCATCACCTATTTCCATGTGCTGTGGAAAGCAGAATAATGGGGCTCCCGGGTGGCTCAGGGCGTGACCCCAGGGTCCTGGGATCGAGTCCCGCATCGGGCTCCTGCAGGGAGCCTGCTTCTCCCTCTGCCTGTGTCTCTGCCTCTCTCTCTCTCTCTGTGTCTCTCATGAGTAAATAAATAAAATCTTTAAAATAAAAGCAGAAAAATTTCCAACACTTTAATCTTAAGATTTTATGTATGTTCATCTGATTTCTCATAGGCTCACTCACTTTTTTCTTTTAAAAATAGCAAAAGAGGAACTAACAGGTGCTACTTCCCAAGAAGCAGAATTAAGCTAGTTAATTCCTTCAGAATTAACTGACAAGTAAATAAGCAGTTTGAAAAAAAAGGGCTTTTATAAATCGGATAGAATGCTACTTATAACTTTGAAGCAAACTGAAACAGCAATCCCTTAGGAAGGGGGACTGTCACAGTCAGAAGAAAGGCAGGAAACTGATTCCATCTTAGTGGTTGGGGTATTTACTCTGGGAAAGACACACGAGAACGCTTCCAAACTTAAGGATGGTCTGTGTTTGGATATTAGTGTATTTTTCCAGGAAAGACCTTACATAGGATTTTGAACTAATTAAAGTCCAGATTTATTAGATAAGGGAGTAGAGCCAGAAGCGGGGAGTTTCAAAACAGTGAAGCAATTTTTTAGGACTGGGATGCCTGGTAGGGAGGTGAGATTTCAGGGCTAGGTAAATAAGGCAAAGCCCTCCATTGAAGAAGGCCACAAAGTGTAGCCTTGGGAGGCTTACCCCCTCCTGGCCTTTCTTTGGAGACACGTGATTTTGTACCACAGATCACTGGGGAAAATGTATAGTCATATTCCTTTCATCCTACTTCTCTGTTAACTGTGCTGTACTGAAATCAGAAGTAGGGCAGCCCGGGTGGCTCAGTGGTTTAGCGCCACCTTCAGCCTGGGGCCTGATCCTGGAGACCCGGAATCGAGTCCTACGTTGGGCTCCCTGCATGGAGCCTGCTTCTCCCTCTGACTCCCTCTCTCTGTGTCTCTTGCGAATAAATAAATGAAATCTTAAAAAAAAAAATAGCAAGTAACTGCATTTTTGAATACTGAGTTCATTTTTACAATGTAGTTATTTGGCTTTAAGTTTTTGGCCTTGAAGTATGAGCATCATCATGCAAAATTATGATGGGGGCCGGTCCTGCAAGACACCAAGATACAAACTTTTGTGAATTTTGAATGTGTGGACCCACAAAACCCTGCTAATTACCCCTTAACCTATTTATTAGTCACCTGCCCCCAAATCAGGGTTGGAGAGTGCTTTTGAAGTCATGTGGTTAGAAGACTGCACTTGGCGGGAGCACTGGTTTAAATCACATCCCAATCGAGTTACATCCTTAACACTCTTGACTTGAAGCCTTGGCATCACCTGGCTGCTTGTTAGAAATGCAGATTCTCACGCGCCCCCCCCCCCCCCCCCCCCCCCCCCCCCCCCCCCCCCGCCACCATCAGAATCTAGTTTAACAAGATGCTCAAGTGATGCCAATGGACGTTTAAGTTTGTTAAGCTCCAAATGGCTCCCAAGTGGTTCTTAGAACAGGGTATCTTTAGTAACAAGTGACTCTATCCAACCATGCCACCTGTGTTATCTTTCCTGTATTATCTTTAGGCAACCCAAATATTAGCAAGTTCTCTCCTACTGAGCTCAAACCTAACTCCTTGAATATCGCATTTCCCGGCTTTGGCCTAGCGTCCCCTCCTCCTGCCCCTCTTCCTCCCTCCTCAAGCCTCCAGAACCTGGCTGATGCCTCTTCTTCATGGGGGTCATTCAAACATGAGAATGGGCAACGTTGTTTCCTCCCTTGATTTAAGCGTCTCCAGGGGTAACCAAGTCCCCATCCCCCGAGCCAGTCCTGGCATGTTATTGTTTGGGGTTTCTTTACCAAATATTCAGACTAGATCATTTTAAAGGACCCTTCTAACTTCAAATTTGTGATTTCTCCTTTACGTCAGCTGGTGATAAGTACTAGTGGGCAGAAGATGACGGAAACCAGGAGCTGCACTTATCTCTGTGTTTGGGGAGACTGATTCTGAAGCACAGGTGTATAATTATCCATAATTTCCTTAGGCTCAAAATTCTGCAGCACGGTAGAGTCTTCCATTATAATAACTCCTAAAGAGCACCACTTGGCCTTTCTTCTCATTTCTAAATGCATCAACGACTTGGCATTTCAAATGTGAAAATAAGCATTTTTGTGTCTCTATAATAAGTTTTCAATTTCAAAGAAAAAAAATCCCTGTAATCTACAACTCAGCACATCAGATTTCATTTTTTCTTTAGGGTCTTTCGGGAATTTGTCACAGACACACATCCGTCTTATTCATAGAACTAATTTTTGTGTTCTCAGCTTTTAAAATTTTTCCTTCTTGGGGCTCCTGGGTGGCTCAGTCTGTTAGGCATCTGCCTTTAGCTCAGGTCATGATCCCCGGGTCCAAGATCAAGCCCCGCATCGGGCTCCCCACTCAGCAGGGCTCCCCACTCAGCAGGGCTCCCCACTCAGCACGGAGTCTGCTCCTCCCTCTGCCTCTCCCCCTTCCCCTCCTCGTGTGCATGCACATACACCTTCTCTCTCAAATAAATAATTAAAATCTTAAAAAAAATTCCTTCTTGGTAGATTCTAAAGATTTTTTCATGTCGTTTGATCTTCATAATAGTTAAGCCCAATTATCCCCTGATTGCAGGACTTTCAAGTTCATAGTGGCTTCTAAAATAGAGTATTTGCCATATTTTTGTTGGTTTTTGTTTTCTTATATTTGTTTCCTACGAATTTTTTTTAGAATAACATTTTCTACTAACACAAGTGCAGAGCGTGCCATTTTTGTTGTTTTTGTACCAGGGTTCGTCTTGTGTAAGGAAAGCCATAACAAGAGCAATTTGAGACTTTTTTCAAAGTGTTTTTGAGAAAGTAGCCCACAGCACATTCTTACTGGTTGTTCTTCTGATTTCTCCATGCTTCCTTTCCCCTCACTGTCTCCTAGATATCTTCATCCTTGACCTCCTCCTCATTTTCCTGCCTCCCTTCCCTTCCTCCTCGGAGGGTTTTCAGAGCGACAGCTTCCTCTCTCACCTCTGCATTTAACAATAAAGCTGTGTGTATGTGTGGAGAGAAGCTGAAAAATAAGACAGATGGTTCTTTCATTACCAGGTTGTTTTGAATTAATTGAGCTGGATATGGGTTTGTTTGTTTTTTTCCTCAAGGAGACTGAGCTGGATCCCATGGCTAACCAGTCATGAATGATAGTAATGTAATATATGCTGCTGGTTTTGTTCTTGGAATTTTTTTTTTGTCTTGTTTTTGGTAATTTCATTATCCTATCGAGTATTTTGGGAGGGGTCAGAAGTGAGTTTACTAAAATGATGTAGTCATTAAAAATGTTTTAATGGCTTAAAAGTTTTTCTTGGGCACTTAGATCCCTTCTTAATAAGCATGCTATCTTTGTGTTTTCTTTCAGCACTTGCAAGTGAAGAAGCAGCACAACCCTTTATCTTGGGTTATTTCCTGTGGAGAGACTCCAACATTTTAGCAGCCAGGCTCCTGGGCCTCTGGGACCCTCACCACATCACATCCTTCACCTTCAGGAGCAGAGCGCCTTTGGGAAACAGATTTCTAAAAGTGCAGGTAAGCAAAGGCAACACTACCACTGTCTCAGACTTCTTAGATGTGAGCTTGAACCCTTGAAATGTTCTCATGCAACGTTGCCAACTCTAACAGGTGCCTTTTTAAAAAATATATTTTATTTATTAGAGAGAGAGAGAGAGAGAGAGAGAGAGAGAAAGCACTAGCAGGGGGAGCAGCAGGCAGAGGGAGAGGGAGAAGCAGGCTCCCTGCTCCAGCAGGAAGCCCGACGTGGGTCTCTATCCCAGGACCCTGGGATAGTGACCTGATCCGAAGGCAAATTCCTAACCGACTGAACCACCCAGGCGCCCCTAGCAAATAACTTTAAAATGCCTATAAATTGATCTCTTACTAGTTCAACATATGGCCAGAGGGTCCCTGAGACTATTCATGTAACCAGTGAGTCATCAGCATATCCCAAAGTTGAGCTACAGAAGTTATTAATGTTATTATTAGTAAAGTTTATTTAAGTAATCACTATACCCAGTGTGGGGCTAGAACTCCTGCCCCCAAGATCAAGAGTTGCATGCTCTTCTGACTGAGCCAGCTGAATGCCCCTTAAACATTATTTTTATTCTCAATGTGAATAGATCTTCTTTGGGACTATTATAGACCAATTTGGAAGTGAAAGAGTAAAAAACGCTGAAATGAAAACTAGAACATTACACACATCACAGCTATTGTAGAAACTGCTGTTAACAAGCTGTGTAACCTTGGGCTAGATGCTTGCCCTCTCTGGGCCTTGCGTTCTCCATAGAGTGAACTCTAATTCCTCGCTGTCCTTAAGTGCTGCAGTTAATAGTTTTTTTGAAGTACCTTAGTATAATGTTTAGGGATAGCCTCCTTACCATTCCTGGAACCCATGTACACATTTAAAACCTCACTTCATAAATTTATTCTGAGAAAGCTCTGGAAGCTCTGGAGCTCAAAGGTATCCATCAGGAATCAGCTCCATGTTTTACCTGTGCCTCTGTACAGTCTTTCAGATTTGTTAAGGTTCATCAGGACATAGTTATTCTACAAGCAAACGGGTTATGTTACTGTTTCGTTTGAAAATTGTTTTTGTGAAGGACACCCGTAATGCTTGAGTGGTACTGGCAAATTGGGACATTCACAGTGGTTTTGGGATTTGGTCGTTGGGAATCTCTTCACCCCTTGCACCAGTATTATTCATGAGTGGTTTCAAAGCCCTTCCTAGCATTGTGAGCTGCTGAGCCTGCAAACCTCTTGAACATCCCAAACTTCGGCTGGACATAGGGCCGGCTCTTCAGGTTTCTTACGGCCAGATGTATCTTCATTTAGTGGAACCCGAGGTGTAGTCATCTTGGTGACTTGCAGAACTGTCTTGCCTGCCAGTCTACATCTTCCGGCATCAGATGGAAATATTCCGAGTCGTTGCAGCCTGGTGGTGAAGGGCATGGGTTCTGGTATGTGCCTGCCCCTTACTACCTGGGGATTCTTGTGTACGTTATAATTTCTCTGTGCTTTAGTGTCACCATCTCGGTGATAGAGATGACAGTAGTCTCTCTCTTAAAGGGTGGTTTTGAGGATTTAAAAGAATCACATATGTAAAATATGTAGAACAGCTCTATTATGTAAGTGTTCAGAACATTTAAACTGTTTCTATTGCCATCTGTTGCAGCGTTTCATTCTCTGCTCCCATTCTCTAGGGCTACCGACCCTTAGCTCTTCATCCTTCCCTTCTTAGGCATCGCCGATTGACCTTGGCATTGCTTTTTGAGTCTAGAACGCAGTCTTTGAATCCTCAACAGTATCGCGGTGTAAGATGCAACTGTCACTCCAGTTCTTTGCAGAGTTCTTGATTTTATTTCTTGCATCAAGACATAAATTTGGCATACTGGTTACACGTCCGGGTTGTTGGTTTCTTAAACTCCAGAGCAGTTTTATTATGAAAAGCATAAAAAGGTGTAGCTTCTACAGCCGGGAATGGGGTCTAATTCTAGCGTGAGTTTTGCTGATGATGGATTACTACTACGACTGGGATGCCTTTCATTTTTTATTCAGAAGCAGATGAGTAAGTCTTCCTATCACGGATACTTTGAGATGTTGAAATGGATGTGGGGAAATAGCTAGCGTGGTGGTGGATGCTTGATGTTTTAAGGCTATTATTAGCCTAACATCGTTGGTTCTTTAGGGTCCTTGCCAGGGTGTTACAAAGTTCGCTTTTCAGTAAGGGCTTGGTACATGGGCAGTTAATATTTCATTGATTTTAAGAGAAGAATGAGAACAAGATTAGGAGAGATGTTACCATGTGCCAGACTTTTACATAACTGCTTTATATTTACCACTTACAATAGCTCTATCGGGTGGTGTTAGTCCCACCTGACAGCTGAGGACACCGAGTTATAAAGAGGTTAAGCAACTTCCCAGGGTTCTATAACTGGTCAGAGATGGCGAGCTGAGACTCGAACCCACAGGGGGGGAATGCCGTGCAGGCAGCCTTAACACCTGATCACGCTGCTCCCTGCAAAGAATAGATTCCATGGAGGGGGAGATGAGAAGATGCAAGGACCAATTATAGGAGTCTTAAATGCCAGGCCAAATGATTTTACGTTGGTAGGGCAGACGGTGGGAAGCCACTGAAGGTTTTCCTGTGGGGTGGGTGACAAAATGAGAGCTGGGCTTGGAGGATTCTTACACCAGGTGCAGCACGGGGGTTGCTTTAAAGAGAAGAGAGATTAGAGATCATTGCTAGAAGCTGAGAAGAAGTGGGCACGTGGGTTTAGGAGGCAGCGTTGATTGAAGAGAAGAGCTTGCGCGCACCCACATTCACGTGTGCTCGGGAGGAAGTGAGCTGGAGGTGTGGGCAGAGACTGTAGGGGAGGGAGACCCAGGCCTGTGACGTGCCGCCCAAAGGAGGTGGTTGGGGAATTGGAAACTGTGGAGGTTGGAGAGGACCACGTCAAGACAGAGACCAGTGGATTGTCCCCGTGCTCCCACCATGAGACCGGAATTGTGCTGGAGGGAAGGCCCCGTACAAGCGTCCTGTTGCGCCCCCGACTCTGTTGCTTGTGAGTGAGGTCCCCTGTGGCAAGTTGGCAACTCTGTCTAGATCCTGGCCGCCTCTTCTGTCGTATGGTGACACCAAGCCTTCCTCTGTGGGCGCGCCCTGAACTCTCCAGCTCTAAGGTGTGTAATTCCTGGGTTCAAATTGTGAACACCGATGATCGGAAATGCCGTCGCTGAGGCCCGGGGGTGGGTCCGTGGACCGGTATAGGCCGTGCAGGTTGAGGTGCGCGTCCTGTAGTTACGGTGAGGGGTGCTCTCTATTTCCTCCCCAAAATGCCGGGAGTATCGGGGCGATAGTCGTAGCAAGTGGAAGGATCCGGCCGACAGCAGTACAGGAATGAACGTGTTGAGGGGATTTACGAGGCAACCACAAATAATCCCTAGAATGTGAGGGAAATTCTTCTCAGAGCCGCTTATTTCAGAGACACTCTGACTGGTTCCTTCAGAGAAAATTCTGTTGACTGGAAACCCTAAAGGTCAAGTCCAGAAGACTTTAAAGAAGAGATAGCGAGGACTTAGAATGAGCTTCCAGTTCCCCTCAAAAACCCTTCCTTCGGAAGCCCCGGGCCTCTGTGGGACGTAGCCTCTTTCTCTGACCTTCTCAGTTGGTGCCTCTCAAATACACACATCACCTGGGGGCCCGTGGAAGTGCCGACTTGACTCGGTGGCTCTAGGGTGTGGAGCTGCGGTTCCCCATTTCTGCCGAGTTCCCAGGTGATGCCACTACTGCTCCATGGACCCCACTTTGGATAGTGGGAGTCTAAACTACTGCACTTCAGGACTCCCAACAGATAGTCAGACTTGTGCAGAAGGGCCGTGACCGTCCCCTCCTCCGACTGTGCGCTGTTTCTCCTCGCTGGTGTCACACCCATGGTGAGTGTTTGGCATTAACAGGTGAATCTGTCCTTCTGGTTTGTATTATTCAATGGCATCAACAACTTGAATTGTTATGGGTGGAGATTTTTGTTTTGTTTTTTTTCTTTAACTGAGGAATTGAAGCAAATCTGTTCAGGAATAGGCTCCAGTGTACAGTATAAAGTTTTTTTTATATAAAGTTAAACCTACATTTGCTCTCTGACCCACGAGAACATATGTTTTTCCAAAGACTTGTACCTGAATGTTCGATGTGGCTTTACTAACCATAACAGGAGAAACTACAAAGAACCAAATATCTATTAGCTGGCGAATTGCTAAATGTGGAATAGCCACATAATGGAATGCCACTCAACTATGAAAAGGAGTGAATTCCTGGGACAGGCAACAACCTGTACACTTTTTAAAAAAGCATTATGTTAATTGAAATAAGCTAGAAGTTAGATACTTCCCATATGCTTCTATTTAGGTGAACTTTTAGAAAAAAAAACCCAAAAGGATAGTGATAGATTGGGCTAGGAATTGTGGGAAAGGGATTTGGCCATAAAGAGGAACATGGCAACATGGGGATGGGGATCATGGAAATGTTCGGTATGATCTTGAGAGTTGTTACAGGACTGTATACGTTTGTCAAAACTCATAAAATTGTATGCCTGAAAGTGAATCTTATTATAGAAAAATGATATCTCAATAAAGTTAATTTAAAAAAATCAACCACAGTCATCCTGTTAGCCTGTTAACATCTAATATTCCTTGGAGGTTATCTTATCAGTGGGGTTTAATATAAGAAAATAGAGAAAATTTCCACTCCAGGAAAAGAAATGGGTCTCTAGGAGAAAATATGAATAAACAGTAGGAACATGAGAAGCTTAAAAGCTTCTTTGTGTATTTCGATGTAGCTGAGTCTGAAGGGAGAGATCCTGAAAACAGGAACTTCAGTTCATTTATTTTTAGCATGCAGAATAGTATGCTATTAGCTGAATGATTTTTTTTTTTTTTTTAGTGTGTCCCACTGTGCTATTAAAAAGCAAAATTCTGCTGAAAAGTCACTTCTTTCTTATATTCTTTGCAGTAAGCACACCCAATTTTCAGCAGAGGATTTGGTCCTCTGTTTTGGCAGTGGAAGCTTAGCTTTAATTAAGTAAAAAGATCTGTCTACATATGCTTGGGATGAAATCTGGCAAAAGCACTGGCTTTCTTGAAAGACTGAAAGAATATGTGTTTGTGTGTGTGTGTGTGTGTGTGTGTGTGTGTAGAACTAGCTGCCTGTTCTTGCATTAGCCAAAGAATTGGGAGAAGAAGAGAGAAAGAAAGTTAATTATACGTGTTCTTCTTTTGCCGTGCAGACAGAAAAAAACTATTTAGAAATCAAGAAAGTATAGAATTGGTCCAATTTGTTGAATCTAGACAGAATGTATACTGTTGGTCCAATTTGTTGAAACCAGAGAGAGGAGGGATGGTGTGTAAATCACATTTTCTATTTACTCAGTAATGTCAGATTTTTTCCCCTTAAATTTGTATCAAATAGTAACTCAACATTTCAGACATAATATGGCATATTAATTTTGTATGTGCTACTTTTTTCTTTAATTATGGCCTAGCGAGAATTTTTCTTCTAGTAGAAATCTCATCAGACTGAGTCCTTAAGATTTAACTTTTTAAATTATAAAGTGAACATGTTTTCATATTATGTTTCTAAGTGTATTTTAATAAATGCATGCAACTTAATGTGTATCATTCCCTTGTTTTACCTTTAAAAAAAGGTACTAAGTGAATGTAGAGTTCATGATGTAATAGTTAAAAAAAAAACAAAACGGTGATAGTTTCCCATATGTACAATTTAAAAGTTTTCCATAATGTATGTACAGTTAAACTCAGATCTGAGTTTGAATTCTTGCCACTGCTCTGGTGAGTAAGCATCTCTAACATAGGGATGATAATATACTTGCTTTCATCATGTGTGGAAAGGGCCTAGGGTACTGTTGGACAGTTAGTTCTTCATATATTGTGCTGTCATTTACATGATCACCAGACGGCAGAGGCTACCAGACATTTTTGGATCATCCAATTAGTCATAAGGACCATAGTTTAAAAAGAGGTGACAAATGAGTGAAAGAGCACAGAGCCCTTTACATAGGCCACTGGGGGTCCTGTGTGTCTCTGTTGAAGCTTGGGCTATATGGAGATGGCTAGGCCTAGGAGGCTTAGGGACCCTATGGGGTTGAACCAAAAAATCTGGACATTAATAGCCAGAACCAGAGCTGATGCTCCCATGGGCACGTGGTCACAGAGAAGAGTCCTAAACAGAGCAATAATACAAAAAGGAAGGCAGACAGGATGTATGATCTGTTGGCCAAGTTCACACAGTCTTGTGTGTGTCCTTGTGAGCTGAGGACTGGTGGAGGCCTGAATGGAGAAGGGACTCTCTGAGGGCTGATGGAATGTAGGCTGTCAGCGGGGCTACCTGGTAAGGCAGTGGGGGTGAGCCTGGAACAGGGAACACCGCCTATGATCCGGGCCCACATGGCTGGGGAGAGCCAGAGGGGATGTTCTTTTCTAATGTGCACAAGGATGCGGGTTGTTGGGTCAGGCCATTGAGCAGCAGTGTGTGAAGTGTGAGATGAGACCAAGCGGTGGAAGGGCTGTCACTGTCAGTCACTGGAGTGGCACAGAGCCTGGGGAACAGGTTGGATGAGACGTGGTTTCTGAGCTACTGAAAAATTGTAAGTTTGACTGCAGGAGCTGCTGGGGTGGCTGGGAGAGCAAAGAATGCAGACTTTGGAAAACAAGGGTGTCCTATCCAGTGAGCCAGCAACAGGATTCAGGGCTGGTGAAAGAGCTGGCCAAGGTCAGCGTGCAATCAACCAGAACCTGACCAAACAGTTGAGCTCCAGGGCTCCTCAGGCTCCCTTTCCTTGGGCCAGGATCCATCCCAGAGCCTGGGTGGGCCTGAGTCTATGGACAAGAGGGGCATTGGGTATAGAGGAAATGTCACAGAGAGGCCAGATAGGCCAGGTCTGTGTCCCCAGCATCTGGAAGAGGAAACACGAAGAGAGTTCACTCCTTCATGTTGTATGATGTCGAGATACCCACAGGGTTTTTGTGCTTGGTGAATAGAATAATTCAGAACTGCTGTTGAACATGCTTTGTTCTAGCTGGTTCTTGGCAAAATGAACTCCTTTGGTTTGAGAAGGTATTAGGAGAGTCCAAAAATAAAGATCTGACCATTCTCAAGGGTCATTTCATAGGTTTGGTTTGTCCTTTTAAGTAATGCCATCAAGCTTGCCCTGAGGCTCAGGAATGTGTGTTGAAACAAGCACCCTCCTATTTGCTTCTCCTGCGTGCTCATGTTTGAGAAATGCTGCTCTAAGACACTCAACAGAACCATGGAGGGGGAAAAAAGATGGATTTCCTGAAATCCAGCAGAATGAGTTGGGAGGAACAAGTAATAGGGTTTTGCTTCATCCCAGTTTGTGACTCCGACCTACCTCTTGATTCCCTTAATCCCTAGGATCTATGCTGTTTAAGGAGCTGGTAGGAAAGATGAATTAGAGAAATGTTTTTTAGTGTTTAGTCTGGTATCAAAAAGATGGGCCTGTACCCGTTTATGGAAGCTGCCCTCAGGAGAGAGGCGGTATAAGGCATGGGCTCTGGTCTGATCCATGAGGGTTGGCGGGCTGGTTCTGTTCATTAGCAGCTCAGGAAAGTTACTGGTCCACAGTGTGGGGTTGTATGTTTACCACTCCATGGGGCGATTGTGAGGGTTACATGAGCTAGAGCACCAGAAGCCTTTATCATCTGCCTTGGCACGTAATGAGCATGTTCTGAACGCCCCTGTCTCAATGATTCTAATCAGCCATTATCCACTGGGCATTTGCCATGTGCTAGACATTTCTGCCCCCCCCCCCCCCCCAAAAGGCATCTAGTTAGTGGATGTGTAACTACATTCAACGGCTATCTGCTTAACCTCTCCTGTGTGCCGGGTATTAGAAATGCTCCACACTCCCCCTAGGGAGCTCCTAGCCTTGTTAGGATAACTCCTGTAACCTCTGTGTCATGGTCCCTGGATTTCAGGAAACCCATGATTTTTTTTCCCCCCCTCCATCATTCCCTGGAGTAGAGCAGGGCAGTGTTTCTCAAACTCTGGTATGCACAAGAATTCTATTGGAGGGCACTTGTTTCCATGTACATTCCTGAGCTCCAGAGATTCGGATCAGGTTAGGGCTCAGGAATGTTCTCGTTAGCAAGCTCCCATCTGGTGCTGACCCTTGGACTGCCACATCCCTTGCGGGGCACGCTGCCTTAGAGCCATTTCCCTTCCGCGGATATCTGAATTCACCCTCTGGAAACTCCAGCCACCACATGGGAGCACTGTCAGGAAGTTATAGGCTAGAACTCTCTTTTGGGTTCCCCTCATGCCTTTTGTCTTGAGAAACAGGATGACACCAGGAATAGAACTGTGAGGAAGAAATGGTCAGACCTTAAGTCTATTTCTGTCTCCCAAACTGTGTGACCCAGGGCAGCTCAACCTCAGAGACTTTGAGTTTCCTCCTCCTTCATCAGGAAGATGGTAGCAACCTGCCATTTATCAAGCCCGGTTTGAGCCTTAAATGAAGTGAGGGACTTAAAAGCATTTTGTGAACTTTAAAACTCCACACAAATGAGACATGCTTTTTATTAAAGAGGAGGGAAAGCCGTTGCCAAGATTGAGCTCCCTTTGATGTATGGAGATTATTCATATGTCAGTCTATTATAATTTAAGAAGAAATAAGGATTTGATTTCTGCTGATCCAGCAGGAAGCTGGGTCTGTCAGGTTTAATGTCAAGATCTTGAAACTTCTTTTGATGATTGAAGCTCTTCTGAAGGCTTGCTTTTTTTTTTTTTTTTCCCCCTTAAAGCAGGCATTTTAGGTTAAATTCTGGTTTTCTTTTGATATCTTCTGTTCAAAGCAAAATGGTCATTCCATTTATGGAATTATAATTAGAGAATTTGTTTATTAGTGAAATTTTTTTTCCTACAACCAAGCAGAGGAACTATGCATGTTTATCACAAGGATATCCTGACTGGCCAAGTCTACTTTGCAACTTGGATGTGCTTTGTATTGCCCGTGAAATACAAGAGAGTGGCTAAGCTTCCTAGATTTTACTCAGCTGGTGTATGCAATGGCTCTTCAAGAGTTGGTGTAATTTTTTTAAAGGAAAAAAAATGCCTCACACTTCTGACTTTTCAGCTAAAACACATATTTGTGAATGAAAAACCACAAAATCTCGGTTACTTCTACTTCTGTGCTTTGCAAAATAATGTGCAGATTTCCCAAAGAGTTCGTTCTGGAGGACAGATGAGCAGATCGAATTATAAATATGGAGTTGTTTCTCTAGACCTTCATATACTGTTTTATCTTCCTTGTAGAATAGGTTTTTTAAGAATTGCTGGTACTCGTAAGTGGCATCCATGTTGGGTGTTTGCATAAATGATGTTATTCTAGGTGGAGCCTTGACTATTTGAGCACTTAAACAGATTGTTTTGTGACTACATTGGCTCATGGTAAGATACCTTCCAGGACAGTCATAAGTAACTCCTAAAACTATTTCAGGTACAAACAGGTGGATTCCAGAACTGAGTTACCAAATACCCCTGATGCCTGTGACCATCAACATATATTACAAAAAAAAGGGTTACTTACAGTGTATTTTCAAGGGAGTCGCAGGATCTATAAATAATCCCATTGTGTTCTTTGGAGTCTTTAATATGTATCCTATATTTGTGTTCGGGTAATAACCGCATGTGGGGCGGGGAAGAACTTTGCTAAGGTCACATCAATCAAAGGGATGAGACAAGCCAAGTCCACATCAGTTCCTCTGAGCACCGGTAGGCCTGTATTTTGTCGTCATGAAGCTTTGCTCATGGCCTTTGGTCAGCATTTAATATGATCTCGGCCTACGTGTACGACAAGTTGTCTTTCAGCACCCAGCTGGGCACCCACTTCCTTGACTTTTCTCAATTAACTCTACAAGGGAAAGGAAGGAAAACTACATTTGTTGAACAAATACAAGGGCCAGGCTCTGGGCTGGCTAACTTCTCTTTGATTCTTCAATTAGCCACTTCACAGATGCATCTAACATCCCAAACGCCTCAATGTCTTAGACTTTTATTGACAGTCCAAAGCTTAATTCTCCCCCATCACTTGGGTTTTACCAAGTTTTCAAGAAACCTAGAACCATACTTTTTCCTTTTTCTTTCTTTTCTCTTTTCTTTTCTTTCCTTTCCTTTCCTTTCCTTTCCTTCTTTCTTTTCTTCTTTCTTTTCTTCTTTCTCTTTTCTTTCTTTTCACCTACTGATAATCCTGCAGTTTATTTCTGGCTTTTTTAAACCATAAAGAACTTAAGGCAGTTTTTTTTTTTTTAAACCACAACATGTCAAGATAGCATACGTTACAAATGGATGAGGAAGACCAAACAGTGGAAAGAGATGCACAGGCCTGAGGAGATGGGAGCAGCAGACCTAGATATTTTTCACATGCTTTCCTCCCTTTGGTGTCAGAGGCCGTGGGGCTTCCTGCCAGGCCAGTGAGAACACCGTGTAAGGCTGCGTCAGGACAGGCCGAGGCTCACTTGGGCGTTGTCAAAACCCATGCATACTGCTACTTAGGCAAAGAGCACAGCTGACTTCAGTTTTAGGAAACCAACAGTAAAATACACAAACTTAGCGCATGTTTTGTGTCCTAGGTTGTGTCAGATGCCCATCCTTTGAGGTAATTTACCTCATAGCTCGAAGAGGTAGGCTGTGTGGTCTCCCTTGTAAACACGTGAGTTTACTTGGGGCTGGACGAGGTAAACTGTTTAACCTAAGCCCCCCCCCCCCCCCGCCGCCAAGCCAGGAGTTAGTGAAGTTAGAACATGATTCATGTCATCCGATTGCCAAGCAGTGTTGACTTTTCATGAGCATTATGTATCCTGAGTTAGAAGTATGTGTAAAGTTTAGCTCATTTAACTCCTCTATTTGCTTTCTCTTTACACAGGCATTTCTAACTCCCTTATAATAACGGCATGTAGGGGTGCTGCATACCGGTCTAGCCCTGAGAAGCCACAGCTGAAAGCAAGGGAGGGGAAACCAATCCCTGCTGGATAAGGACTGCTTAGCAGACAGTCCCCACACCGTCGCTGGCTCCAGAGGAGCCCAGCACAATTCTGACATTTGTTAAGATGATGCCACGTGATCAAAGAAAGCTTAAGTTATACTTGTTATCTTTGGCTTGTGAAGGCAAAGGAGTGTTTTATATTAAGAGTTCCACGTGCACTTACTTTACTGTCACAAGGGACACAGCATCGTATTATGTGGAAATGTATCTACCCAGACTCGCAGTGTCTACACTGCATTGCCCCGATTGAGGTTAATAGATACGAATAGGAGTGGGAGGAGTGGTAGGTGCAATTGTCTAGATGAAGCAGAAACTTCCTAAGAGGTAAAGAGTTGTAGTATACTTGTTTAAAAGCACCCGCATTGAAATCTATGATAAGAACCATATATTAGGGACACCTGGGCAGCTCAGTTGAGCATCTGCCTTGGGCTCAGGGTGTGATCCTGGGTCTGGGGATCGAGTCCCACATCGGGTTCCCTGCAGGGAGCCTGCCTCTCCCTCTGCCTATGTCTCTGCCTGTCTCTTGTCTCTCATGGATAAATAAGTAAGAACCTAAAACAAACAAAAAGGAACCATATATTAAATTTGTCCTTTTGCATTTAATTGCATGGGGAAGTGAGAACTTTCTCGGAAGCAAAAGTGAGAGCTAAATATGGTGAGGTATATATATATATATATATATGTATATATATGTACATATACATTCTATAAAGGGTTTTTAAATTTGTATTCAAAAGAGGGTTGTGTCCAGGTTTCTATCTAAAACTGTATAATGGACTATGTGGTCTATGTAGTGCCCAAGTAAGTAAGAAATTAGATAAATTTACCTGTGCTGTGATACTGAAAAATCAAATGGGTACAACCTAAAAGTATATAAAAATTGAAGATGTGGGAAGTACTTTTTAGTAGCTTTTTTCCTGTTTTTATAAAGTTGTGTGTGTGTGTGTGTGTGTGTGTGTGTGTGTTTGGAGAAGAAGAGAGAATCCTAAGCAGGCTGCACACCCAGTGTGGAGCCCAACTTGATCTCACAATCCGGAGATCACCACCTGAGCCAAAATCAAGAGTCAGACACTTAACCAACTGAGCCCTGTGGGCCGGGAGCTCCTCAGTTTTTAAAAGTTACAAAAAGGACTTGTAAAAATTACAATGTAGAGCATTTGAAAATCATTTTGAGCACCGAAGAAATGCAATGTTTGCTTACATCTTAGGGCATGTATTCACTGTCTACTGAGAGAGTGAAAATAGATATTAGTGTCTCTGAAGAAAGTTTTGGATATGGAGCAGATGTGCAAACTTTTGTTCTGAGTGAATTCTTTCCTTCTCTAATTTAGGAAAGTAGGATGGACGCCACCAGCTTTGAAACAATGGTGCCGTTTACTGGTCTACATGTCACGTTGGATTGACTTACCACTTGAGAGAGAAAAAAAAATAATTTTTTTCCCTGCAAATTTAGTAGGTATTTCCAAAAACAATAGGCGCACATCATGTAGGCCTCTGTTTCCCTTTCTCTGTTGATTCACTAATCTTGTATTTGAGCCTTTGTGTGAACCCATCTGCATAACAAACTATTGCCTTTTCTTGGGACTTCGTTCCTGTGTTTCAGGTGGGCCAGCCATGAGAGGGTACCTAGTGGCCATATTCCTGAGTGCTGTCTTTCTCTATTATGTGCTGCATTGTATATTGTGGGGAACAAACATCTATTGGTAAGTTTCATGGTTGCTCTTTATTTTTGTTTTATTCTAAGGAATTTATTTATTTGAGAGAGAACGATGGGAGGAGGGACAGAGGGATGAAGGAGAGAATCTCAGGCAGATGCTGTGCTGTGCATGGAGCCTGATGCAGGGCTTGATCTCACCACCCTGAGATCATGACCTAAGCCGAAACCAAGAGTCAGACATTTAACTGACTGACTCAGGTGCCTCATCATTCTTGCTCTTTAAAAATAATTCCCAAACTAGTCTTTCACACAGACCCAAAGATGCTACTGGGGGGAAATAATGTATATGGGGGGAATATATATATATTTATAAATATATTTTTATTTTTATATTTTTATATTTCCCCCAAGTCTTTAACATTTTGAGCCTTTTTCTTTCCATTATAAATTGGGGTTTTACCATTCTAGTAGCTTACATGTCATGCTCTAACGGTTTAAAAACTGATAAAACAGCACCTTCTTTTTATTGACTTTTCAGTGGAGCAGTGATGTTGTCTTTGAGACATGACGTTTTTCTTTATATAATATTTCATCGTCGTGAATTGATGGACTAATTCTTGGACTCAGGGGTCCTTGACTACTGTGCCTAAGATGCTTGGATAAGAGATTGTTGACTAAAATATAAACACCGTGTATGGTTCTCTTCGTTAAAAAATATTTGGTGAATGATGGTGAACATACTTTATGAAACCACATTGACTGGAAACGTCACATATAAAACTTTGAAGAGGCACAGGTAGTTTTATGGCAGAGAAAACTTACAAGCTTTTTATCCTTTTCCCTCTTATCAGCTCTTTGACTAGGAATAGAGTCTTGATGACCTTTAAATCCTGAGTGGATGGTAGTATATGATATCAAACTAAATCACAATGTAATTTCCTGTCTTAAACTATGAGTGCCCTTTGCCGGCTTTTTAATAGGAGATCCTAGATCACGTTTCTGGTTTTTTTTGTTTGTTTGTTTTCCCCTACTAGATAAAAAAAAAAATGCTTCTGAATTTATTTCACCACTGGTTGTTTGAAAAATTATTGTAATGCTCTTCATGGAAGGAAGTTAGGCAAATGGTCACTGGAAAAACCCAATGCCAGGTAGGTAGGTTTGGGCCTAAGTTTCTAGGCTTTGGACTTAAATACCGAGCTAGGGGACTGAGGAGTTTTATTACCCTGTGAGGGTTATACCATGGGGATCTCTCCTTCCATCTTTGCCACATGCTATCTCTGTACCACACTTAGTAATGGAAGACAACAGGAGAGAAAGCAAAGAGGTTACTAGATACTAGATAGCGACTTCTCTACAAATCCTATTGTGTGTCGGGGTGGGGGGAGAATGATAAAGAAGACAATGTAAAGAATCTGAATTTCGTAGTCTTTTGTTATCAGAGTTTGAGGAGTGTTTATGACACTCGAAAGCTAACACATCACTCCAGTCACGTAAAGTCCTGTAGGACGTTACCCTGGTGGGTTTGTGCTGTGAACTTGATTCCTTAAGAATTATTTAAGACTGGGGTGTCTGGGTGCCTCGGTTGGTTAGACGTCTGCCTTTGGCTCAGGTCATGATCCCGGGGTCCTGGGATCAAGCCCTGTGTCAGGCTCCCTGCCGGTGCTCTCTCTCCCTCTCTCAAATAAATAGATAAGAATTATTTAAGACCGATAACTTTAAGCCACTTCAGAGCTTGTGTTCACAATATCCTAAAAGTTTTTCTGTTTTAAAACTTTAGAAACCAAATAATGTCTTATACTTCATTTTTTTTTTTAATTTTTTGAAAAAAATTCAAATTTTTATTTATTATACTTCATTTTATCCTCTGAATATAACTTGGTGTTTATGGTCTAATGTGCTGGTCCCCCATATTTATGTACCTTCCTTACATATAGGTCGAGGGATTCTTGCCACTTGGGGTATTCACAAAAGATGTTTCTCTGGTAAGAACTTTAAACTAGCTTTGTCATTTAGAAACCTAGCAGTTCCAACTGAAGGGATTTTTTTTTAACAACAACGACAAAAAAAAAAAAATTGAAAATTGAGGCCTGTTCTTTGAGTTGGAGTCCCATGATTGTAGAAGAACATTGGTTAGTTGTTTAAGATTAGTTGTTCCTGTAATTGGTCATTAATACGTTCTTCTGTTAAGCAGTATTGAGGCTGGCTGAATCTGGATCCCACCACCCTGTCCCCTTCGTTTATTTGTGTTGTCGTGCTCTGTCTTGTTTGACAATACCCTTTTAAGTTGTTGAGACAAGCGCTCCATTCAGGCGACCCAGAAGGGCCTAACCTGTGCCAGGAACAGAGGAGAGTCCCATAGGACTCTGAATAGTGGGATTTGTGGCGTCCAGATGACAAGGCTTGTCTGGGGAGCTGCAGGTCTGTGTCTCTGTGGCAGGTGTCCCCAGATGGGGCCGGAGGACGGGCTGCTCAGGCTCTGGGTGGGGGCACTTCTGAAAAGTCAGCCTCCTTGTGGCGTCCACAGTGTGGTAATCCTAGGCCTTCTCGAAGGCCCTTTGTTCCCTGCTCAGTGAATTATTTCCAGGTGGCTTGCCACCTCGGCCTTTCTCAGTCTCGTGCCTCGTGTCCGGCGTCCTCAGACATACGCAAGGGACTGTCCTCTCGGGGGCTTCTGGGAGAAGGCGTCCTCCCGGCGCGGGCACCGAGCGGACTCCCAGGGCCTTGGCTTTCCTGGGGGCGGGCTGCCGGGTTCCGGTTTCTGACTGAGCCTACTTTGTCTCCTAGGGTGCCACCTGTGGAAATGAAGCGGAGAAATAAGATCCAGCCTTGTTTAGCGAAGCCAGCTTTTGCCTCTCTCCTGAGGTAAAAATAACAAAAGAACTTGACCCACAAAATGTTCAAAATGCGTTTGTGATCATTTTTCAACCCCCCCCCCCCCCCATGTAAATCCTTGTGGTAGAAAGTCGACACTCTGTGTTTAGGGAAGAGCTTGAATATCCAGCCTCCTTTTTGTGCTTTTAGTCAGATCTGCATCTATTTGCAGCAAAGGCCTTGAAGAGCTCAGTCAGCCCAGTGCTCCTCTCACAGGTGAGATTAGAGAGGCCTGTTTGTGTCGGATTATAGACCCCAGTGAACTGTTTCTCAGGGTTGTATTTCCTCCTTGGTTGTTCCCATGTGATTTCCCACCCTTCGTGTTCTGGGGCTGTTTCTCCTTTGCCTTTAGGTTAAACTTCTGTGACGAGAAGTTTTTCCTGACTTTGAGGGACTGGATTTCAGTGAGGTCCTGGGAATGTAAATCATGATCGTTATGGGGTTGTCAGGAGTTGCACGATATCCACCAATACTCTTTCCCTCTGTCCCCTCAACTCTGACACGTTGCTGGTCAACGTGCTTCTAGAGAAATAGAAATAAATGACAGTCTGGTCACATTTAATTATATAAAACAGGGACAGGCTTTTTAACACTTTGGCCATTAAGGATCAAAAACCCGTGTGTTCTCTTAATTCTCTCCCTGCCCCTTTTCCTTACTGGTTCCTAACCTTGTGGGGCTACACATTCCTTTACCATCAACTCTCTAGGAGACTGCAGCTTCATCGGACATTTCTGCATCTGATCACAGCTGCGCCGTGGCTGCCTCTGGCCTTCCCATGGGTGTGTGTCCAGTTAGGTTTTAGGCTTTTTTTTTTTTTCTTTTTTTTCTTTTTTTTTTTTTTTTACCATGACCTGTAGTTAAGAAATAGGTTTTACTTTGGAACCCAGTAGACACTGGGGATAAATAACGTTTTACCTGGGAACCCAGGTATTTAAATAAGGCTGCCCCCCCCCCCCCCGGGACCGGTATCACTGTCCCCACTAAGTCTGGGGCACAGGTGCAGGGAGGGCTCATCCAGAGTCTGAACACGCCATGAGGTCTAACTCCACCCTTGTCCCAGGTTAGTGGCTCCTGAGCGGCACACTGTCACCCCTACTCCACTGCTCTTCGTTGCCTTTTTAAAAACTTACGTTTTTGTGTTTAAATTCAATTTGCCAACATATAGCACGTATTGCCTTTGTGTGATGCAGCCCCCGAGCCCCTCCGAGGCGCTCTCATCTGCACCTGCAGTTTTTAGGCTAAAAGAGGGCAGAGCTGATAGACTGGAAAAGTGGGGCCAAGTGTGGGGATAGTTTGACTTGTTCCTTTAATTAAAAAAACTTTCTCCCCCCCCCCCCCCCATGTCCTACTGGTTCCGTAAAAGTCCTACGGAGTTGAACTTCCTTCAATCATTTATTAACCATAAGTAGCCTGCTTACTCTGTGCTGGCTGCTAAAAGTCGGGGGCAGAGGCGGAGCACGTCCTGCTCTCTTCAGCCTGGCTCTGGCCCCTGAGTGGGCCCGGGGGGCTGTGCAGGGCACAGCAGACAGGACGCCCACCGTCCTTGTTCTTAAGCAAGACTGTTGTTGTTTTTATTTTGTTTTGTTGTACTTTTTTTTTTTTTTTCTGAGCAGGTTTTAATAGATCAGAGCAGTGTTGTATCCTTGGTGCATTGAACTTTTATCATCTTTTTATAAGTTTGTACCTACAGTAGTTTTAAATTTGGGAGCAGCTTAGCATCCATGCTTTTGTTTTCCCTTTGTGGATAACATTTTATCACTTACTGTTGGTTTGATTTTAAATTTTGATCCCCCCTTCCCTCTCCACCCCACCCCCAAACCCTCCCCCCTAAAGCTGTGACATAATTTTGGTTCCACAGCCTGGAAAGTGTTTCCGTTCTGGTTGTGTAGTTCCACTGCATATTCCATTCTGTGTGATGTTTGAATATCATCGGAGGTGATTTTTTTAAATTAAAATAATAATCACACCTTCACATATGGTCACTGTAATCAAGGCGAGCACGCTACTGCAGTTGTCATCAGCTGTTATTTTATTTTATTTATTTATTTTTTTTATCAGCCATTATTTTAGAAGGGCTGCAGAGGGGGCAGGCATTTGGGAAAATCACTTTTTCCTTTCCTTGCAGGTTTCATCAGTTTCACCCTTTTCTGTGTGCAGCTGATTTTAAAAAGATTGCTTCCTTGTATGGTAGCGATAAGTTTGATTTGCCCTATGGGATAAGAACATCAGGTCAGTAATATCATTCTTTACCCGACCCTTTTAATGTGAGTGGTGTTTGATGTGAGCCACATGTTGATGTGATTGTAAGGCCTTTTCATCTTTCTGCTTCGTAATGATCTCTAAAGGAAATGATGTGGGGATGGGATGAAGGGCATTAAATTTTAACATAGAAATCCCTGCTCCTTTTTGAGGCAGCGAAGAATTTAAGAATAAAATGGTAGGTTTGTTGTTTTTATTGAGAAACTTCTGCTTTTTACTTCAGTGTAGCCGTAGTATTATTAGGATACCGAATAACGTTCTGATGCCTTATTTTATTCCAGCGTGGAATGAGCAGGATAACCCTGTGGGTTGGGTTAACGTCCTCCCTGAATCCCTTTTTGCCTCTTGGCCTCTGGGTTTTGTTTTATGTCATCCATTTAAGTTCTAGCTCTGGGTGTCTTATTTTGCTAACTGGTGGCTACTTTACTTTTGCTAAATTGAACGAGAATTACTCCATCTACTAATGACGAAATGGTTCACCTCTTTGCTTATTGGCCACTGAACCGGCTCTATGTAGCTTGATGGTGTAGATTATTTTTGAGAGACCCTCAGAGCCCAGGAGGTGACACGCTTTGTTTTCAGAATTAGATTTTGCATATTCAACTGACCTTATTTTGTGTATGTGTATGGTGTGTGTGTGTGTGTGTGTGTCTCAAAAATGCATTGCAGTGAATTTGATAATTTGCACCTAAACTTACTAAATATTGGCTTCTAGACGAATGTCAGTTTGAAAGGCTATATTTTTTAATATCTGATGTTGGTCTCTTGGGGATTACTTTCTTATGATTGTTTTCAAATTAAGCATCTCTCTCTCTCTCTCTCTCTCTCTCTTTTTCCTGGAGTTTTTGGAAAGTGTCCTTAGAGCACTTCTGAGTGTGCCTGTTGAGCTGTGCTGGCTGATTGCAGTTGCCTCATTAATTTTCACCACAGAATAAATCCATGGAGCTGCACCAGTTTGAAATGGGCTTGGGGGAGGGAAGCGGACAGATGGCTTACTATGTGCCTAAGAAGCCATGAATCCTTTTATTTATACCACTCCATTTGTTTTCCAGCGGAATATTTTCGACTCGCTCTTTCAAAACTGCAGAGTTGTGATCTCTTTGATGAGTTTGACAAGTGAGTTGATTTCCTTGCTTTTGTTTACTTTTAGTTTTAGCTAATGTGGTTCAAAATGTGGGCCCCAATGTAAAACGTCTTCACTCAAGAAAGTTTCTTCGTATCTGTGCCTACCTAAAACGTCGAGTACGTATTTCTACGGTACGTCCAATAAACACTACAAAGCTAATTTAGGAGCTGCCTAACTGATTGTCTCAGAAGTTTGCAGGGAGTGTGTGGTGAGCCATGCTAGTTCCAGGTCAGGATATTTTAAGCCACATTCATCATGTCCAAGTTGTTGTTACCGCAGAATTAATTCCTGGCCTCTGTGAACCAGCTCATGGCCCCTCCATGGGCTGTTTCCTCTGCCTTCCTGTGTATCCTATAACTGCTCCTGAGGATCCTTTTTGTTTCACTTGAGTGTTGGATTTCAGAAGCGACTCTCTTCCTTTTATTCAGAATTTTACAGGAGGGAGGCAAACAGCTTGATCAGATAATGTTTTCTGACTACAAGAGGTAGTTTAGTTTGTAGAAAAATCTGGTGTCATGTGAGCCCTGTGGGAATGAACTTGCTCTTAAATATAGACTCCTTTGCAGGTGTACTTACTTGGATGGAGGTAGACTCTCTTCACACATTTTAAAGCTACATTTTAGGATCTGACCAGTGGCCCAGTGGGATGGTACAGGTGGTCTGCAGGTGGCCCAGTGGGACGGTACAGGCCTCCATTACAAAGGGAAATGACTGGATCTTTCCTCTTGCTCAAGTGGACAGAGGTGCTCGTTAGCAGATACATAAGTGAGGATACTGGAGGAGGTGTGAACATGGAGTTGGTTTCCAGAACAGTGCTAGGTTTTGTCTGAACGTATCTCCTTTTTCTGTGGGAGCCCACATTATCAAATTGTGGATTATGTCATAAATGTTGCACATTTAAGCTTGTCCTTACTTGTTATAATCTGAAACTGTGCCATAAACTTAATTTCAAATTTTTATCACCTTTCAACAGCAACCACGTATGTTCTTTTTTAACCTAAAGTTCATAAAACTCTAATGGGTAGGATATTGTTTTTGTGCAGACCTTTGGCATACGTGCATTAGGTCACACTTTGTCATTTTTACTACTGACCAACACTCCCTTCCCCCCCCCCCCACCCCACCCCTGGGGCCATGTTCTTAGCTATGATCAGCAGGGACCTGGACTGTTCTTTTTTTTTTTTTTTTAATTTTTTAAAAGGTTTTATTTATTCATGAGAGACAGGCAGACACACAGGCAGAGGGAGAAGCAGGCTCCATGCAGGGAGCCCGATGCGGCATTTGATCCCAGGACCTGGGGATCATGCACTGAGCCCCCCAGGTGCCCCGGGACCTAGGCTATTCTACCGTGAGTCTGCTGTTCCTATATACACAGCTTCTTCCTCAGTATGCGGTGTGATGGCTGGACTTGCAGCAGTCACATCTGCATTCTGGCCAGGAGGGAGGAGTCAAGGGCAAGGCCCTGCCTCTGTCAGTCAGGACTTGCCACCCGCCTAAGGACATTGCCCAGAAGTCACAGACAATACTGGATGACATCCAGGGTCCTCAGCTGCTGGAGCCAGTTGACACCAGCGTGAGAGCTGTAGTTCTTTCCAGTTCCATGTTCAGTGTCATCAAAGTAGGAAGGTGAATGAGCCATTTGGGGAATATTTATACCCTGGAGAAATTGGCAACACTACAAACCAGGCTTCTCCTATCCCCCCTTTTTTTTTCTCCCAGAGCAAACTGATGGTTTCACATTTGCTAGCAGCCACCGATTGCATCCCATCGGTTAGGGCTACAGTCACAGGCCACACGTGGCTGGAAGTTGGGCAAGGAATGAAGCCTAAAAAAAAAAATTATTAATAAAGTGGCTGTGGCCCACATTTTAAAAAGTCCTATTTTGAGGGACAAAGGAAACATGATTATTGAGGGGCCACTGGTCTCCACCTGTCTCTCTGTGCCTGGTAAATATTTAGGATTCTGAAGTCAGTTATGTAACCCTAGACCAAGCCAGCCGTGGTTTGTCTCTTGAAGAATTGGTTGTCTGTGGAAGCTTTTGTAGAACATTTTGAAGTGGCATTTCTTTTTTTTTTTTAATTTTAAAATTTTATTTTTTTATGAAGCGACCCCTTTCTTAAAGATATTTTACTCACATGTGTGTAAGTAGGGAGAGGGGCAGAGGGAGAGAGAAGCTCAAGCAGACCCCAAGTTGACTGAGGAGCCTGTTGTAGGGTTCCATCCCGCGACCCTAAGATAATGACCTGAGCCAAATCAGGAGTCAGCTGCTTAACTGACTGAGCCACCCAGGTGCTTCCCCACCTTGCCCCCACCCCACTCACCCTGTGCCCATGAAGTGACATTTCCTATGAAGGACTTCTTTTATTTGCCATATTGGCTGGTAATGTTACTAATGTAACTCTGAGGCAGAGAGAACCTTTCCCCAAAGCTACTTCCGTCAAGAACTTGGGCGAGAAATAAGGGAGGAAGGGAAGAGGAGTGTGTGTGTTCGGCCGTGGCACTGAAAGACCCCTGGAGCTACACGGCCCCATGCTTGCTCTTTGCTTGGCCTCCTCCCTTTGCTAACCACTGCCCCCCCTCCCCCTGGCCACCAAAACAAAACAAAAAACCAGACTCCCCTGTTCTTTTTCTAAGTTTTTGGTCACTTAGTAATTAGTCATTTGCCTCCTTATGTGCAATCATAACTGTTAGGAAAATACTTGCGTTGCAGAAAATTGCCTTTTGCCCTAATTTTGTAACCGGGATTCTCTATGAACCAGGGACCCCATGCAATGGGAAATGTGCATCACCCATTTTTATTCCTCTTTTTACAGGGAATATAAGTCTTGGGCTTTTCCCCGTGTATCATTGAGCTTCTCTCCTGAGCAAGGCCCAGCAGGTTGGGGCGGGTGAACAGGGGGGCACCGTGCTGTCCTGTGAAGAGTCCCGATGACTCATGCTCCCCTCCCCTGGCGGTGTTGCCTGGCCTGAGAACCAGACTCTAAAGTGGTGAATCCTGGAGCCCGCAGAGGCCTAGTCCAGCCCAGCCCTCTAAAGGGGAGGGAAGTGAGGCCCAGAGAGGTTATAGGGACGGTGGAGGGAGGCCTGCAGACTTCTCCTGTTCTCAGCACCTCCCTCCACATTTTAACAAGCAGAGAAAAGACCAGAAAGACCCCACAATTGAACATCCTTTTTTTACTTAAAAGATTTACTTATTCGTGAGACACAGAGAGGCAGAGACCCAGGCAGAGAGAGAAGCAGGCTCCGTGTGGGGAGCCCGAGGGGGGATCCCAGGTCTCCAGGGTCACGCCCTGGGCCTAAGGGAGACGCTCAACCACCGAGCCCCCCAGGCACCCCGACAAGCCGTTTTTAAAACCAATTAGAGCAACCTTTTCATGGTGTTCTTGTTTTTTCGTGTTCCTCCTTTTATGGAAATGCGCAGACTGGGTGTGAGGCGGGGACTTTGGCCGCAGAGGAGGGACGTGACCTGGCGGGGAAGGGGGAGCTCGAGGAACGGGGGTGGGGGGTGGGGGTGGGGTGAGGTTGTCGGCAGGCGGGGCCGCGGGGATGCCCGGCTCTTGGGGACACCAGGCCTGCTCCGTGCCTGGCGCGGGCCCCACGATCCTGGCCCTCGGTGTGTGCAGGGGGGGGTGCTGGTGGCTGAGGCAGGGGACCCCGTGACCTCGGGACCCCGGGCGGGGGCCCTCGCGGTGCAGCGGGGAACCGGGGACCTGCCGCCCGGCCCGGGCGGCCTCGGCGGGGCCTCGTGGGAGCGCGGCTCAGGAGCGGCTGCACGAGGGGCGGCCCGTGGGGGGCGGGGTGTGGCCGGGGCCGCCCCGGGCAGCTCGCAGGTCCCTTCCCTCCGCTGCTGGGGCGTCGCAGCCCTCTAAGCCCGGCCCCGCGCCTCGCCTCGCCTCGCCTCGCCTCGCCCACCCCTGAGGACGCGGGAGGAGCTTGCGGGGGGGGGGGGGGGGGGTCGGGGGCAGCTCTCCAGCCCCCGGGGGCTCGGGCCTCGGCGCCCCGCGTCCTGCCCCCCCCCCCCCCCGCGCAGGTGCAGCCCGCGGGGCGCCCCAGGGCCTCGACCACAGGCAGGGGCCGGGCGGGGCGCACAGCGGGGGCGGGGCGCGGCAGCGGGACTCCCTCCCGGCGTCGCAGCGGGACGTGCGGGACGGCCACCTCCCCAGGAGGCCCGGGGGCTCCGAGCCGGGACCCTGCCACCCCCTGGGAGCGGTGGGGACCCGCGGCCCCTCAACACCCCCCGCGGGGCAGCCCCGGGCCGGCGGGGGCGCCTTGACCTTGCCTTGACCTTGCCTTGACCTTGCCTTGACCTTGCCTTGACCTTGCTTTGACCTTGCCTTGACCCGGGCCTCCGCGCTGCCGCCGCCGCCCGTGGGCAAACCGGGAAGTGTCGGGGAGCGCGGGGTCGGGGCGCCGCAGCCTACGGGGAGGCCCGGTCGGTGCCCCAGTTGGGGCTCTTCTCCCGCAGCCCCGTGCGGTGTCGGGAGCCGCCGTCCCGTCCTCCCCGAGGTGCTCGAGGTGCCGGCCTCGCTCGGGGGCAGGGAGGGTGGCGCCAGCCTCAGGAGGCCCAGCCCCTGACGTGCATTAAAATGAGCCCCAAGGTTCTGGAAGAGTCAGACCAGCTGTGTGGGTGAGACTTGCCCTTGTTACAGAGCAGGCGGGGTGAGTCCGGGGAGGAGGAGGAGGGTCCCCCCCCCCCCACACACACACACAAAGGAAAGGGTTTGGGCTGTTTGCCAGCGTTCCCCTCCCCTCCGGGTCCCTGGTCGCCAAGCAGAGCAGCAGGGGGAACCTCGCCTTCCTGGAATCCTCGAGCCCCTTGTGGGCTGCCCACGGTGGGAGTTTTTGGGGGTACGTCCTCCAGGAGTGCCCGGACAAGGTGGCCCTAACCCAGTCTGACGCCTGCCCTGCTCTGGATCTTCTCCTTTGTATGACCAAATAGACAGAGTCGGACGTGACTCTTCGGTTGGGGAGCTAAGAGACCCAAATCAAAATGCGTAGAAGAGCATTTTCCAGCACTTCAAAGCTTCCCAAATAGGTGCGCTAAGCAGCAGATCCCAGTGGGGAAAGTCAACTTACGCATCTGTGGTGCAACGTGTACGTTGTCCCTTCTTAACCCGACAGGGCCAGCGCTCGGCTCTTTTTAGTTACTCCTGTATTCTCTGGGATTACTTATTCATTCAAGTTTATTTAAGTAATCTCTACACCCAATGTGGGGCTTGAACTCCCGGCCGGGAAGTCAGGAGCCACATGGTCCTCCAGTTGAGCCGCCCAGGAGCCCCAAGTTGACAGATGCTACAGTACTTGTGATTCTGCTACTCATTAATTTCCGAAGAGCCTTATGGTCTAGAGTTCATCCGGTCTGCTTTATTTCATGATTTCTAGAAGCAGTGTTTTGTTTTGTTTTGTTTTTCTTTACACTTTCATGTCATGAAGGCTTTGGAAAGCCAGGCTCAACAGGCTTCCCCTCTGTAGCCTCGTCCCCCAAAGGAGAGGGACATGATCTGTGTTGTCCTTTCTCCAGGCCAGGTCGGGTCTGCGGAGAGCTGATGGTACACAGTCCGGGGCCCTGGGCTGATCCCCGCCAGCAGCAGGAGGTCCCGCTTCGTCATCTACTCGAAAGCTGCCAGGAACACCGAGTGAACTTGTAGTTTACGTTGGTTAAGCTCCAAGGAGCAGTACGTGTTTGGGGAACTGAAGGGCTCACGGGCAGGGCCAGGGAGGCTACACCTTCCCCACCGGATTCCAAACTGTCCGCGCACTGATAAGATGTGGCCGTGACCCAGAGCTGGAATCTCAGGATGCTCAGAGTGGGCATGCGACGTGAACACACTATCAATATTAACACGCAGGACCACAGGCCAGGTGGTGATTTTTGTCATCCTGGGATCTGGATGCAAATTCTGATTCTGCCTCTTGGGAGTACGACTTTGAAATGTTTGCCAGCACCTCTCTGAATGCTTTCTTCCTTTGTAAAATGGAAATATCGAGCGTGCCTGTCTCAGTAGGTGGTTAGGAGAATCACGTGAGGACTGTGTATGGACTTAGAAGCAACTGTCAGTTGCTAACGATCATGTACTTCCTGTGGAGTGTTATTTCTTGAATCTTGCGTCTAATGTATCCCTAGACATTTAAGTCACAATTGGTTCTTTTTCTACCTATGCAACAAGTGAAATTTGGTGTCGGGCTCTGGAAAGTCTGAAAGAATTCTTGGAATCACCCAGTTACGTGAAAGATGTCTCAACCTCTCGCTTGTCTGTTTGCCCAACAGTGTGCCGTGTAAAAAGTGCGTGGTGGTTGGTAATGGAGGAGTGCTGAAGAATAAGACATTAGGAGAAAAAATTGACTCCTATGATGTCATAATAAGGTAAATATAGTTCCTATTTGCTAATCTGGAATTGTTGCTAAAGAGTATGGTTTTCTATTTTAGTACGACTGTCATTTTAAAAGGAAGATGCTTAGATCTATTTAAGTCCATTACACAAGCGGTCTCTCAGTGGTTGGCTAGGGTAGGCCTAGATTGTCACATCATCTCCTTAGCAAATATTTATGAGGTCTCCTTACTATTCCAGGCACAATTCTAGCCACAGGGGGTAGAGCAGAAATAACAATGTTCTTATTCCCTGTGGAGTCTCATGAAGGGGGGAGAACACAGAAATTAAATAAGGAAATAGAAAAATAAAGGCCGTGCAGACAATACTGGGATAGATGACGGAATAGCTACCTTAGAATGGATGACCACTTTGAGGAGGAGACCTCCACCTGGACCTCAGTGATCGTCTATACCAGCCACATGAAGACGAGGGAAGAGCAGTCCGGGCAGCGGGAATGGTTAGTGCAGGTCCTGGGGAGGATAGGATCCTGGGTTTGAGAGAAGGAGCAAGCAAACCAGTGAGGAGGGAGGGCGGCAGGCTCCGGGAGAGCGGCAGGATCAGAAGCTGAAGAGTCAGGGAAGGAGCAGGCTGTGTGGGACTCTATAAACTGAGGTTACAACTTGGATTTTATTTTAAGTACAACAGGAAGGCTGAAGATTTTTAAGCAAGAGAGCAAATTGATCTGGTTCTGTTCTTAAAATATGTTGGCTGTAGCATGGACAGTGGGGTATGAGGGACAAGGATAGAAACAAAGAGGCCAGGGGGGTGGCTGTATTCAGGCAGGTGGTGGTGGCTTGGAAGAGGATTGTCACGACAGAGAGGTAAGTGGATAGATGGAGACGTGTCTTAGAGGTGGAGTTACCAGGATTTGTCACTCTAAGTGTGAGCGGAGGTGGGGTTAAAGGAACAGATGTCCCCCTCTGGGTTTCCGGCCTCAGAGACTGACTGGGTAGGGTCTCGAGGCACCATTTACTGAGTCGGGAGAAGCCTAGGGTAGGGACATGTTTGAGGAGAATCAAAATTCCTGTGTGAACATGTTCGGTTTAAGATGCTTCTAGATTTGAGGTGATGAGGCAGGTCGGCAGGTGGAGAACAGGTTCAAGGCTTGATGGAAGTTCAAGGCAGCCTGTTAGCGGAATTTAAACCACGGTCTGGGCAAGACTTCCAAGAAAGAGAGAAGAGGGTCCAGGACTGAGTCTTGACATACTCTATGCTTGGAGGTAGAGTAAAAAAGGGGGGGGGGGGTGGGGAGTGAAAGAGATGGAAGAGGATCCACCAGTGAGGTCAGGAGGGTTTCAAAGGAGAAGGGTTGTCAGCTGTGCGCAGCACTGGTCGGAGGTCCTGCGAGAGGAGGACGCGGAGTTGGCTATGGGCCTGGCCCCCCGAAGCCCACTCATGCTCCCCAGAAGCAGAGCTGGAGGCAGGATCTGGGGGTGCCCTGGGCAGCGAGGTCTGCAGGAGAATGACGGGAACAGAGGGGGAGGCCAGGGGAGTGTCTTGAGAAGTTCTGTGTGGGGTCCAGGAAGGAGCTGTAGGGGAGATGGTATGCACTCGAAGGAGGCTTTCCCTGGTTGCTCCTCTTGCAAAGGTCGGGGTGCCGGAGCCTGCCGTGGGCCGGGCCCGGGGTAGAGCGAGGGGCTGGGGCGCCAGGCGGGCTGGGCCCCTGCAGCGGGACGGAGACCTGGTGTTGGAGGGTGGCCAGGGGAGCCCCCGGGGGAGCGGGGAGCCGAGGCCACTTCTCGCTTTCCTCCCTGAAAGGTCACAGTAAGGTCATCCTGGGCTGTGTGGGGCGGTGCGTGGGGGGGGGGGAAGCCCCCACGCTCCCCGGATCACTGCCCATTTTGAGACCCTCGCGAGGGCCTTCCCCGCTGGGTCTAGACACCTGCTCCTCGGGCCCACAGCAGCCCCTGGTGGGGGAGTGCCCCGGGCACAGCCTTCACGGAAGTCGTGTCAAGTGTTACTGGGACCGTCTTGTGTTACACGGAGCCGGGGGCAAAGGGGGAAACCGTACCGCTCCCCCAGGGGCCGGTGTTGGGGAAACAAAGCCTGTGCCTCCTCGGCCGATGCACGAGGCACCGCGGCTGCAAACCCAGCAGCGGGTCTTTGTGGCCCTGGAGTTCGCTGTGCCAGTCGCATCTGCTTGGGTGCAATGAGGCAGTTTCAGATGGATTCCAGAGCTCCGCAGTTTTGGTGGCTCTTCAGATCACCTTCAGAGCCCTTGCCCGTCACTCCGTGTGCCACACCCTGTGTAACCCTGGGCAAGGAGCTTTCTCTCTGGACTGCAGGGCCCCGATCCAGGGGGTTCTGTCTGCAGGCCCTCCTAGGTCTCTTCTAACCCTAGCATGCTGTGGCTCTAGGTTCCCATTTTGTTTTACGCAGACTTTGGTTTTCCTGGGTGTAGGACTGAATTACCAGTGGCCCCACAATTAATTTTGAAAAAGCAGCCGTTTTTTGAAAGGGAATTATTTACTTGGCTGTTGTGTATTTAAAAAAACAAAAACAAAAAACAGTTGCCTTGTAGCTTTAAGCCCTGGGACCACTGGCTGCTGCTGTTTGTTCTGAAAGCTCTGAAACTGGGATGGAATTGGCTCACGCACTTGGTCTACATATTTTGTGTTTTACTACCCACAGAATGAATAATGGTCCTGTTTTAGGACATGAAGAGGAAGTTGGGAGAAGGACAACCTTCCGACTTTTTTATCCAGAATCTGTTTTTTCAGATCCCAATCACAATGATCCTAATACTACAGCGATTCTCACTGCTTTTAAGCCGCTTGACTTAAAGTGGCTGTGGGAAGTGTTGACGGGTGGCAAAATAGTAAGTTGGCAACATCCATCTGCCTTCCGATTACCTTCATTTTTTTTTCCACTTAAAAAACCAAAAGGACGACCACAATGTTCTATTTTGTGTTGTTCTTCTATTTCAGAACACTAACGGTTTTTGGAAGAAACCAGCTTTAAACTTGATCTACAAACCTTATCAAATCAGAATATTAGATCCTTTCATTATCAGAATGGCAGCTTATGAACTGCTTCACTTCCCAAAAGTGTTTCCCAAAAACCAGGTACGTTATTTTTCTTTGCACAGTTTCAAACTGAAGATCTGGCTAGGGGTAGGGTGGAGAGTTCCTAGGGTTCTCAGAAAGGATAAGCTACAGGACTCGGGGTGGCTTCTGAAGGCCACACCTGGGGCAGTGAATTAGGCAGCTGGGATATTATTTTTGTTTTTCAGATCGCAAGGAAAGAATCTTAGGTGGAGTGGGATTTTTTTGTTTTGTATTTTTTTTCTGGCCTCAGAGCCTTCTGGGGTCTCTCTCCTCTGTGTGGCCCAGCACCTCCTTTCTCAGAACCTGTCTTCAGTGTCATGGGAGGGAGCTGCTGGGCAGGCTATGCTGGGGTAGCAGGACAGCTAAGGACAAGCGCAAGGCTTTTCAGGCTCGAGAGAGAACTGTCTTGGATAAAAATATCTCAGCAAAGGGGACGAAGGACAAAGTAGCCATAATACTTCTGTGGTCAGAGGAGACACTGGCACTGAAGTCTGAGGAAACGTTGTTGAAACTCCAGATTCTTTAATTTAAAAGCAGTCTCCCTGACTTGGACTCCTGGAGCCCTTTGGTTTCCATGCCCCAGAAGACGAGACCCACTGGGCCCCTCCGGGGGCCCCTCCAGTGGCGGCCCAGACAGGTTTCTCACTTGAGGCCTGAGAAACTGACACAATAGCTCAGTTGACATGAGGTGTCCCCTTTTTGTCATCAGGGAAAATCCAAAGAGATAAACACACATCAGGTATCTTTTTTTTTTTTTTTTTAATATTATAAATTCTAAACTTTAGAACTATTAGATTCTAATGCTTATTATGAAATAAGTTCAAGAGAATATGTGTGAGTGTATATATATAAAAACTTATATATTGTTTAATATAGATTTGATTTTATATACATATAAAGAAAATCATCCTTCTCTTCCCTCTGTAACTCATTATCCCACAAGTGTGTTCTTTTTTTTTTTTTTTTTTTTGCCTTTTATATCCTTCCAGACTATCGTCTATGCATTTACAAACACCTACTTTTCCTTCAGTATAATTGCAATTCTACCGTGGATATTTTTTGCCATTCCCCCCTCCATTTAAATATTCCCCTATTTATAGATATTTCTGCTTGAATCCATGTTTTTTCCCTTCTATAAATTATGTAGAAATACACAGGATTATAGGGCTTTTCAGCCCACTTGTGTGATTTCTAAGACTCCTTGGAAGTGGAATTCCCAAGTCAAAAAGCATAAATGTTTCAAATGTAAGCCTTATTTCATAGTAATTTTGAGGGGAAACGACAGCTTCTGAATGTATGTTTTATGCCTTTTTTCACTCTTATTTCCTGCCAGGTAAGATCAGATACCACCTTTGTTTTTTATTTTAGGTAGTATCTCCAAAAGCATAGGAAGATCCTGATCTTAGAGACGATGCTAAAACTAGTTGTAACTAGATTAAAGTTCCAGTAGAATGTGGCATCCCAGAAGCCAAGTTGAGGACACAGCAGTATTTCAGAGAGGTCAGTTATGTGGGATGCTGTCCAGAGGTTGAGCACAAAGAACAAACCCTGGTTCTGGAAACGTGAAGTCATCCTGATGATGTGGACAAGAATAAAAAAGAAAGCCTGCTTAAACTAGGTTAAAGAGAACACAGGGCATGAGCAAGTGGAGGCAGTTCTTCAATGGCCTTTTGTTAGAAAAGGGAGCAGAGAAATGGTTGAAAGACACAGGATCAAGGAAGGTTGCTCTTGTGGTGGTTTTTAAAAGATGGGTGCCATGTTTATATGCTGAAGAGAAGGATTCAACAGAGGAAAATGAGGAGAGCAAGTGGGTGACTGTAGAAGCAGACTTGGGAGAGAAGAGATGGGATGAAAGAAGAAAGCGCGAGTGCAGAGGCTGGCCACAGGTAGCAGGGACATCGCCTGCACGTAAGAGGAGTGAGCGCTGAAAATACAGGTAAAGGTGAAGGTAGATTGGGAGCTGGGAAGACGGTATAGATTTTCCGTTAGTGAAATGAGGATTAAATTATCTGTTCAAAGGAGGAAGGAAGCTGATAAAGGTATAAAGTGGTCATGTTGGAGGGTAGGAATGGAAACTTACTAGGGGAATACTGACAGCCACTCGAGACTTTGGCCATGCGTGTCAGGTGTACCCAGGCAATGTTGTCTTCTCTTAGCTTGTTGTTCTGATCGGGTAGACTGAGCCAGGGTTAAGATTCCGTCAGGGGATAATCTATTTGTGGGTGAGAGGTGCACAAAATGGAAGGTCTCTGTAAGGGAGTGATTATGATGATGGACAGAAGAGGGAAAAAGTGATGGGATCAGGGAGGTTGGAGGACTCCCAGGTTTTTAACCCCAACCACTAATTTCCTTTTCTAGCAGATGGTAAAGCCTTACGGTGTTCACAGTAGGGCATGGGGTAAAGAAAAGCTTCTGCAAAAGGCAGTTTTCAGATGAGCTTGCCTCCTGGAGTTTGATATTATGGTGCTTCTTGGTTTTTTTTTTTTTTTTTTTTTCTCCTTCTCAAAATCATTGTGTTCTTTCCATGGACTCTAAGTCACACCTTTAATGGAAAGGAAGTCTCCTTAGACTGCTCTGTTAGAGTTTAAGATGTGTTTTGTTTTTGCCTTAGAAGGGCAGCCTGGTAAGAATTAAAAACTGCCTGTCAAACATTTGTCACTGCCTTCTCAGGAGCTGTGTATATGTGATGGGGATGCTTGTGTGGGTTCAGTTGATAAAGGTCCAGTCTCCACTGACTTTACCATGTATACATCTGGAATTTTTATTTTCTATGGAAGTTAGAATCTTACTATTTGTCATTGAAGTAAATTGACAAGTCTTTCCTTAGAGCTGGTTAAATTATTATAAAAGCGATCTATTTTAAGGCTTATGTGAATGAAGCCTTTTACCGTGATTCCATCCATTAGCAAACTAACCTTACGTTTCATGTACAGGTTCAAAATTCAGGCTGCTTTTTGTACAGGAAGCTTGGCTCCGCATGTTTTATAAAGTTGGGGTAGCAGCAGCATCCGTCTCCTTGAGCCTCAGTGTTTCTTCCTTGGATAGTTGTCCCCCGGGCTAATACTGCAGTTGAGGTGTATCGGAAAGATTTTCTAAGATTTCAGTCACATTTATATGCTTTTCAGGGTAGGAAATTAACTGGGGCCTGGGCCTTAGACACGATGAGGGTTGAACTTAGGTTTTTCTCACCTGAATAAGTGTTCAGAAGTCCTGGTTTTGTACAATGAGGTCACCCAACTATGCTTTGGAAACAAGGATCTTGTTTGAGTTTTAAAACCACTTTTTTTTCATTTCCCTCCCCAGAAACCCAAACACCCAACAACAGGAATTATTGCCATCACGCTGGCCTTTCACATATGTCACGAAGTTCACCTTGCTGGTTTTAAATACAATTTTTCTGACCTCAAGAGCCCTTTACACTATTATGGGAACGCGACCATGTCTTTGATGAATAAGGTAACACACACACACTTGGGTGTAATCTTTGACCTTTAGAGTCAGAAAGCCCCTGTTTTCCCTGAGGAAGTAGGTTTCGAGAGTCTGAGAGCTGCTTAACTCTACCAAGAACTACCACGAGCTGAAACTGGGACTCATATCTAGGGTCATTACTAGCACAGTAATTCCAATCTGTGGGCCTCAGACCCTTGGGAAAAGGACATAGTTATTAACTGACATCATCTCTGAACTATTTAAATCTACACCTAGAGGCAGCTTGCTCTTGATAATATCTCAAATTCACTTAAAAGCATGGCCATGGAACAGAGACACTTATCTAAGAGGACTGTGCACTGCAAGCACCATAAAGGAGAAGGTAAATTTGGAGTTGGGAAGATGATGTAGCTTTTTGCTGTGTTTTTCAAAGGTTTTTTTTTTTTTTTTTTTTAAGCATATATGAGGAAGTCTGTAACATTTTAACTCCATGAGGGAATATTCATAGTCAGAAAGGTAACAAACACTTAGAATAGAGCATGCTTCTTTTGAATGAAAACATCAGTGGTGGTGATTGGATCTCTAAGAGTTTTTAACTGGATGGGAAGTTGTTGTCCAGCTGAGGTTAGTGGCATATCACAAGTAATAGGACTAAATGTTATCTTTACATTTTTAATAGGGAAATATGAATGGTTTGCTGTACAGTATGTGGACATATCGTATGTAATCAGTCCCCTTAAGTCATCATCCCCACATACTACATACGCCGAGGAAGTGGTATTACTCGGGTTAGACCATAGGTTACCTCGTCTCCCACCCCATCGTGGGACATACTTCAGGATCATTTTTTCTTCAGCCCTCATCTTTTCCTGTAGCACCTGTGGGATTTCTAGTGATCTAAATAACAGAACATTGAAACAGCTTCCTAAGGAAAATGAGGATATCGTCAATAGAACTGAATTATTACTATTATTTTAAAAGATTTTATTTATTCATGAGAGACACAGAGGGGCAGAGACACATAGGCAGAGGGAGAAGCAGGCTCCATGCAGGGAGCCCGACATGGGACTTGATCCCGGGACTCCAGTTTCACACCCTGAGCCTAAGGCAGATGCTTAACTGCTGAGCCACCCAGGTGTCCCTAGAACTGAATTTTTTTTTTTTTTTTAAACATGCATTTCAGGTGCTTAAAGGACAAACCCATTTTGACTTACAATTTTGGTCTTTAGTTTGACTTCATGATTTGGGAATGATATGAGGGGGTGCTTTTATGGGATGGTTTAAGTGGAAACAGTGGGCTTTAGGGAAAACTCTAGCAAGGGAAGGAACAAGGAAAAAGACCTGTACACTTGTTCACTTGAGTTTTTTTCGTCAGACGCTTTTTAGATAGTATATCCCACTATTGCTGTTACTATCCTGAGATTGGGCTAGATGGTGATTTTATTTTACTTTTCTTCTTTAGAACGCATATCACAATGTGACAGCGGAGCAGCTCTTTTTGAAGGACATTCTAGAAAAAAACTTTGTAATCAACTTGACTGAAGATTGACCCTACAGACTCTGCAGATGATGCTAACAGTATTAGTTTTATTTTTATACTGCAATTTTTAGTTTATTTTTAAATATGTTGGATGCACTTGTCAAAAAATTGTGTATAGTCAGTCTGTTGCTGCCTGGTGATTCATAACCACCAGCTTAATTTCTGTGAATATATTTAATTTATAAAAACCAAGAAGATATGCTTAGATATCCGGGAAGTTTTGATTGTGTTGTTTTTAAAACAACCTTAGTTCTCTGAAGTGTTTTTAAACATCTTTTTTAATAGTTACTTCATCTTTGACTTCTGAGGGCATGTGACGTCCAAGTAAGGGGCTTTAGCTTGACCACCACAAACTCGGAACAGAGTTGGTGGTGGATTCGGCTACTGTAAATTGGTGGGGAATGGCCACGTGGTTGTGCAAACTGGAACCGGTTTAGGCAAGTATCGAGTTCCTTTTTACTGAACCGGAGGAAACGGATTTGAATCTTAAAGCAGGCCTGACCATAGCAGTAGGTACGGTTATGAAATCTAAGATCATAATGGTTTCATTAAGCTTTTTTTTCCCCTGCAATTAAGTAAACCAGATTATAACGAGTAATCTGGTAAATGAAAGGTGTTTTTGTTTTTAAGGTGGAGGAAACAGGCTACATGTGAAATTCTAGATGAGTAAACAACCTAGGAATACAATTACTAAAGTCTGGTGGCTGCATTAAAGTTCATACAAAGAAGCAGAGCTAGGCCACCTCAAGGAGACCGTTCTTAAATGTCATCTTTTGCCTGCCTTAATATGTTAAAATTTGGAAGTTTACTATTTGAAATAGGAAAGATGAATACGGCACAGTAGGTAAATCCTTCAGACTCCTCAGGCTGTTTTTGGATTTAAATGGTCCTTCCGTGAAAAATCTCACTTGTCCACGGTGAAATCCCATCTTCAAAGGGAAGGCTTACCCGGCTACCTAGGGTGCATCAGAGAAGAGTCCTGCTGGATGCAGACAAGTCAAAACCAGCCTGTCCAACAAACGTGCACCCGTCTCTCTTCTCACTTAATACAAGAGGGATGGAATGAACAGCTCTCGGAAGAGGTAAGAGTTGAAGGACTTGTTATCCTCTGAGCGATAATCATCATGGAGAGACACTGCTAGTGTTCCTGAAAACCAGTCTGCCTCTCTGAGTCTCAGAGACAAAATATGAGAGCAGCCACTGGGATAAATCGTGAAGCGCAGCGTAAGGGGGGAGAAGCCTCGTAGTTGATTGAACCCATGTCTACGTGGCTTCAGCTGATTCCCCTGTAACGGAGGTGGAAAGTTCCCGCACATACACAGCTGCACGCTGCAGCCTGGCGGCTGGGATTCTGTGGGTGGACTCATTCAGGCTACAAAGACGGTCTTGGCTGAGTCAAAGTGAAAAACCCCAGGTGGCATTTTCAAGTGTTTATGGACTGAAATAATGGCTGTACGGTATCTGGTGGATGCTCAACTTGAGAAATCGGCATTTTTTTACAGTAGGAGCTGAGGCTACAAACCTCAGCGTGGCTTCACATAAGCCAGAAGAAACTCTTAGCCCGACACATATGTACAATTTATTAAAAACACATGAACACGTTAAAATCTCACTATTTATACAATCTACATTCTAGCAACATATACAAATACCGAGTGACTACAGTACATGCCGAGGTAAGAAAAGTACATTCGGGGAGACTATCACTGACACTCAAGCCATTTTTATTTCCAATATGTTTTGCTTTCACCTTTCCCAGTGCCAAAAAAAAAAAAAAAAAAAAAAGAAACCTAGTCACAAATTGGAGTAAATAAGAATTGGTGCCAGTTGATCTAAAAAAAATTTTTTTTTCATAACTATCCAACTCTTATTAGACTTGCAGTTTAGGGACTTCAAGTTCAGAACAGAAAAGCAGAGCTAATAAGCAGTTTTCTAAAGGTAGAGCTTAACTGATTTCTCTTTAAAAGGGTTTAAAAAGTTTTCGCCTTTCACTCCTAGTTCTTGTCATCTGACCTGGTGTTTCCCAGCCCTTTTGCTCTCCAGGTGTCAGTGTGGAGCCAAGGCAAAGAAGTTCAGGCTTTCTTCAGGTTTAGAGGAGTGTATTTTCTGCTGGGGCAGGGGTGGGCAAGAGTACGCAGGACACCATAATTTCAAGTGCTGTATAAATTCTCTACACGAACCACTGCATCAGCTGATAAACCCATTGTTCAATGCAAAGTGCAAATAGTGAAACATGAATTTAAATAACTGGACTAGACTCTGCACATACAGTAGGATCCAGTTAGTGTTGCAGCTTTTAATAAAATATAGATCTTTAACTGTGCTGGTTCCTAAGGTCATGTAATAGTAAAGTCAGTGTGATTTTAGGAAAGCTTATAAGGGCCGCACCTGCTGTACCACTGTCTGATTCTATTTTTATAATTGTGCTAACAGGAAAAAAATTCATCCAACAAACCAGTTTCAAGCAAAGAATAAAAATTCAAGGGAATTTGGCGGGGCGGGGGGGGGGGGTGGTGGTAAAAGTTACGTTCACATGTTCAGTTGATTGTCTCCAAAGCTGCATCAGATATATGTAGTTAAAAAACAAAAACAAAAACAAAACTCTAATATGAAAACAAGTGAACTAAAAGTACAAAATCAGAACAACTATATCAGGCTCAGCTCTTCATTTGGAAAGCAAAATATAAAAAGCAATAAAAACTTATAAAAATCATTGGTAGTTCAAGGACGCATAGTGGCAAAAATATGCATCATTTAAGAAAACACTGACCTCTTAAAAATCAGGTGTACAAAATTAAAAAGAACAAGCATCTTTGGGAAAATGAAATCGTTTCTCTTAAAGCTTCTCAAACAGGCCTGTGATTGGGGAAATTATTGTGTATGGAGGATGAATAAAAAAATAAATTGGTTTACTCTCTTCGCACCTGAAAGGGGATGACTGCGTTAATACCTGTGCTACACACATTTGTGTCTTAATAAAAGTTCACCATCTGTGCTTTTTGTTTCAAATATTTTGAAACAATATATTTTTTCAATGAATAAAATTATGCCTCAAAGTTTGTCTGGAAAAGCAAAGGCAAATCAAGGTAACACCAAAAAAAAAAAAAAAAAAAAAATCACAGTACTGGAGGGCAGAAAGAATTCTATTTTTGAAGCAGTGCTTTAGGATACAGATACACTGAGGCAAGCAAAACGAACACTGTCTTTTTGCAAATCTAGCAAATTCTGGAAACAATCTGGGGGCAGAGGCCGTTAAGTAATGGCTAGAACCTAAAGGGAAATTACCTAAGATTTATAGAAGAGGGGATGTCAAATTATATGTTTTAGTACTAGGGCCAGCTCTTCTTGCCTAAGATTTTGATTCTTATGCGAGGGCCTGATCACTTGTACAGGACTTTGTCACTTATCTAAAGCTAGTTCTGGGCAAATGGGTGATGAGGAAGTTGCCTGGAAGCATCAAGAATAAGACATCCGTATTCACCGGCAAGGATACTAGGACATCCATCTGTTCCCTAGGTGAGCACACTCAAAACTGAGGAATTCACGCTGGCTTTCAGTACCTCACTGTGGATAATTAAAAATGCTTTCTGACCAAAAATACATTCAAGTTCAAAGGAAAATCTCAAAGAGGGCAAATCCTTTTTTTAAAGGTAATTTTTAGGACTTTTGAGGAAGGAATCTGCTTCTCACGGTGGTAAATGCAAGGGGTCCTGTTCAGTGTTCACGCACAGACACCTCTCGCCTGGGAACAAACGAAGGGGGAGCAGGGCTAGAACCGCTGTTCGAGCTTTTTGAAATTAGAGTCGTCGCGAGGCTGAGAAAGCAAGCCTCACTCAAAAAAAAAAACCCCACAACAAGAGTGGGGCTGGCCCCAGACAGAACGAGCAGGGAGGAATCCAAGTCACTATTAAGGGTTAAAGCTCTTCAGCGTGTCAGAAAGTGGAGACTCCCTGCCCCTTACGGGTCCGTTTCCACCCAGAGAGCTTCGTAAGACAAGTGAGTGTACGACTGCCATCAAAACAATGACTATCACTAATTTTCGAAAAAAATCCATAAGAAATAGAGGAATAGAAGAGAACTCAGGACACTACCCACCTTTCACAAAGCAAAATTTCAAGCCATTAGACATTTCAAGAACAGTACCGTGCGTTATTGCCAGTCTGGCTTACAGAGCCACCTCTGGAGTTCATGAACGTACCTGCAGCATTGGTAATAAATACTCTCAGTGATTCTTAATTTCTTTGAAGTGCATAGTAGGGAGCTTTTTCTGTATTAAAAATAGTGTTTTACAGTAGTAACAAACAGGATGTTGGAAATTTAACAGGCAAGCAGCGGCAGCTGCCACAGTAACACTTTTAAAGCAAGATGGCAAGATTAGTAAGTAGTTCCCTGTACCTCGGTCATCACATTTCCCCACCACATCTGTGACAGATACGTAATACATTCTATATATTACTACCACTAACACACAAAAAAGGCCATGTGCTTTAAAACGATGCTCTAGAAAAAGCAGCACCCCCTTCAGAGAATTTCTTTAAAGACATCACATTCACCATCCCTCCCCGCCCCTGATACCTCCTGTGTGCTCTGCGGCACCTGGTACACCAGTTCGTCCGGGGCACTCGGACCTGGCTTCCCGCCTTTCGGGGTATCGTACTGGGCGCGGGCGGAGGAGCAGCTGTCAGTTCTGGAAAGCAGAGTGTTGTATGCCCCCACCACTGGGGGGGGTTGGTTCCCTGGAGCCTTGAAAGTGGACGTCGAGGGAAGACCAACGGAAGCTGCGGGGTGCCCAGACATATCCATGATGATGGGGGTTGCGTACTCAGGCCCAGTAATTGGCAGCGGTTCGGCATAGGCATGATAAACTTCTTGAACCGGGGAGTTGTAAGGATCTAAGTCAGCATAACTTGCTTCTTTTCCTTCTTCTGGTTTAAAAGTAGACCTCTGATGAAGGGTGCCAACAATTCCTCCCACCAGTGGCTGTGCATACTCTGTGGATGTCACAGAAACAACAGAAAAGTTACCCCAGTCCTACAGGGATCATACAATTTAGGGGTGGCGGCTGTAGCTTTACACCAAAAATGGACACTCTATGGCGCTTTTGTTCCTATCAACACAGACCTACAGATTTCTCTACCGGAACCAACGTAAAAACTTAAAAACATTATCTTGTAGCTCATAAGAAATTAATATGCCATAGAGCCTCATTCATGAAATCTTAAAATGTTGGCATATGTTCTTCAGATTTACAAATAGTGTTTCACTGGTGAAAAAAAATTCCATTATTAGAATAGTATTTTCAAATAGAACGACGTTTAAAATAAATGTGTGCTAAACTAATAGGATAAATACAGTTATGGCTCGCTCCGTCTTTCCTACTGTTAACACTCAAAACTCCAGGTAAACAGGTAAAATTGCCCAGAGCTTTTAGAGTCGGACGCTCATAGGAGGTGCCTGGGTGGCTCAGTTGGTTAAGCAGCTGCCTTCTGCTCAGGTCACGATCCTAGGGTGCTGGGATCAAGCCTCTGGTCAGGCTCCCTGCTCATGCTCTCTCTCGCTCTGAAGTAAATAAATAAAATCTTACGAGAAGTGCATGCTCATGTTTTCTGGAGACCATCTAAGGCACCAGAAAGGACTCTCTCAAGGTCATCCTTTTAAAAAGTAGTTCTACCTCCAGCCGATAGTTCATCTCTTACATATGGAAAAGCTAAAAGACCCAGCAGGTCCCACAGCACTTCGCAGCTACCTGCAGCCGGGTCTTCCTCTCCCGCGCGCCAAGGCCACAGTTACCTGCAGAGTCGGTCTGCAGCATCGTGGTGACTTCTCTTGGACTCAAGTGATTAACTTCACTGCTGCTGTAGCGAACGGGGGTTTCTTCGTGTTCCACCGATTTGGCAGGGAGAAACTGCTTCATTCCTTTCCACCAACCTTCATGGTGATTGCAAGCAAGAAAGACCATTAAATACAAACCTCTGTGTGACAGGATGACACTGTTTACAGGAGAAACCCTGGTGCACTGAAGCCATTTCTGTAACACGTCTAAACAAACCCGCCTCTATGTTCAATCTTGTTTTTTTTTTATTGCGATAAAATACACAATACATAAAATTTACCATCGTAACCATTTTTAAGCGTAGGTCGGGTGCTCACACTGTTGTGCAGCTACCACTACCATCTAGCTCTGTAACTTTTAACCTTGTAAAACTAAAAGGCAGACCTGTGATGCCCGTGAAACAGTAACTCCTCGTTCTTCATTCCCCCCACCAAGGGCAACCACTGTTCTACTCTGGGTCTTTAGGATTTTGACTCCTACAAGTACTCATCCATGTGGAACCATACGGTATTTGTCTTTTCTGGCTTATTGTACTTGGTGTAACGTCCCAAGCTTCATCCATCTCATAGCCTATTACAGAAAATCTTTCCTTTCTAAGGCTAAATATTCCATTGTATGTATCTAATAAAACATCCTGTTTTTCCATTCGTCAGCTGATGGTCACTTGGGCTGCTTCCACATTTTAACTGTTGTGAAGAACTCTGCTATGAAAACAGACTTCCAAGTAGCTCTTTGAGACCCTGCTTTTGATTCTGTCGGGTGGAACTGTTGGATCATACGGTTCGTTTTATCAGGAACTGCCATTGTGTTTTCCCAGCACCTGAACCACTTTACGTTCCCACCAACAGTACACAGGGTTCTAATGTCCCCACATTCTCACCAACTCTTCCTGTCTTCAGTTTCGAGAGGAGGCACCTCATGGGTGTGAGGTGTTATCTCACAGTTTTCATTTTCCTAGAGATGAGCATCTTTTCATGTGCTTATTGACCACTGGTATATATTCTTTGGAGAAAAGTCTACTCAAGTCCTTTGTCCATTTGTGAATTGCTTTTTGTTGTTGTGTTTTAGAAGTTCTCTATATATTCCGGATGTTAATCCTTTAGCCAATACGGGATTTGCCAATATTTTCTCCCATTCTGTGGGTTGCCTTTTTATGCTGTGGATAATATATGCTGATGCACAAAAATTTTACATTTCCAGGCATCTAGTCTATTTTATTTCTTCTTTTGAAATTTGTGCATCTGGTGTCATAGCTAAGAAGTCATTGCCAACACCATTGTCATCAAGTTTTTTGTTTTTGTTTTTTTTTTTTTTTAGTCTTACTAAGATATTACATTTTGGTGTTTTCACCCACTTTTGAGTTAATTTTTACAAATGGTGTTAAAAAGGAGTTCAACTTCATTCTTTTATATATGGACATTCATTGTTCTCACAGCACCATTTATTGAAGACTGTCATTTCCCCAATGGTCCTGGCACCCTTGCCAACAATCATTTGTCCATATTTATGAGCATTGATCCCTGGGCTCTCCATTCCACTAGTGTATATTTATGCCAGTACCACACTGTTTTGATGACTGTAAAATCTTCCAGTTTTATTTTTTTCAAGACTGTCCTGGCTATTTGGAGTCCCTTAAAATTCTATATGAATTTTAGAATGGATTTTTCCATTTGTACAAAGAGTACCATACACATGTTGATAGGGATTGCCACTGAATCTGTTGATTGCTCTGGGTAGTAGTACTGGCATGTTAACAATATTAAGTTTTCAACCCATGCACATAGGAGGTGGTTCCATTTGTATCTTTTTAAATTTCTTTAGCAATTTTTATAGTTTGTATTGTACAAGTCTCTTACCTCCTTGGTTAAATGAGCTCCTAAGTATTTTATTCTTTTTGACGCAACTGTAACTGAAACTGTTTTTATAATTTCAGATTGTTCACTGTGCACAGAAATGAAACGGATTTAACATGCTTTGTATTCTGCTACTTGGCTCAGTTACTGGTGTGAACAGCTCTTTTTTTTTTTGGTGTGGAAACTTTAAGGTTTAATTCTCCTTTAAATGTTTGCTAGGATTTTTCTTTTTTGAGTTTTGATTATTGACTCAATCTCTTTAGAAGTTACAGCTCTATTCAGCTTTTCTATTTCTTTGTGATTCATTCTTCGTAGGTTTTATATTTCTGGAAATTTGTCCATTTCGTCTAGGTTATTCAATTTTTGGCATATGATTGTTCATAATACTCTCCTAATCCTTTTTATTTCTTTAGAATCATAGTGATGCCTGCACTTTTTTTTTTTCTGCTTTTAGTGGTTTGAATCTTTTTTTTCTTATTCCATCTAACTAAAAGCTTGTCAATCTTTTCAAAGAACATTTGATTTCACCCAATTTTCTCTATTTTCCCATTCTCCATTTTGTTTTTCTTCCTTCTGGTAGTTTTGGGTTTAGTTTGTTCTTGTTCTAAATCTGTAAGTTGTTCAAGCTTGTTACTTTTTCTTTGATAGGATGTCTAGTGCAATGCAGAGCATGGTAGAAATTTCTATCAAAAGCATATACAGAAGCAAATCACTACTATAAAAGTGCAGCCAGATATCTGTTTGTCCGTTGTAGGCTGGTTTTTTTAGTAAGTTTTTCTGAAGAAATACTTCCCATGATCTACCTTGGGGCGTTGGCAACACAGGCTCTACCCCCAGCACGTGGTCTCTTCTACCCTAGTCACAGCAGTGAACCCTTTTGCCTTCTATTCCAGTCCTTCTATTTCCAGCCAGACTGGAAAATAGGACGCTATAGGGGGCCTCTGGCATCCCCTGCTACCACCTGCCCCCTGCCACACAGTGTAGGAATTCAGAAAACAACAGCTCATCATGGCAGAGACGGCAGGCCTGACAGTTCCTCAACTGCTAGACTATACTCGGAAAGTACCCCCAGCAGAGGGACAAACACACACCGTGTTACCAAGACCACAACCTCTTTACACAGTGCTCACACAGGCCACACAGAGAGCCAGTCTCCTCAAGAAAAACAGATCCATGGGACACACCACACAGGTTTCCCAGGAGAGAGAAACAGAGCGCATGTTCCAAGAAATCCTCACTTTTCATTTCATTACTTGTTGACTAAAAGAGATTTTCCAGAAGAGTAAAAATGATCCGAATGTTAGAGGAACACCATTTGTTCTCACAAGTGCCGGGGAGTTTATGTGGGCCTGAAGACAACTTTCCTCCTTCACTACTGCCACCCGCAAGGTGTGGATTCCCTCTGATGGAAGGGGATGCAAAGCCCTGAATTACCTGCCCGGTCCCAGTAAGGTAAGTCATAGGTGCCTTCGGTTTTTTTCTTTCTGGAAAAATACAAAAAAAAACATGTTAGCAGACAGTGAGTTCCCAAGTAAGACAGCTCTGAAAGTTAGGATAAACACTAAAGTTAATAATTAGTCAGGAGTACACATTTCCATTTGCTGACCTACTCGGCAGGGTCCTCTATTTCATTCACCTTTCCAAGTTGCCACTGCTGACATTCAAGTTCTGGACTCTCCATGAGTTTTAAACAACTACCTCCTGAGATAATTATTGTTACCCAAGGTACCTCCCACTCAAGGGGTGAAGGGATAAAGGAATAAGAAAGGCTCAGTATGTAGACAAAAGGAATCTAATCAAAGACCCATGGGTGACACGTGGCTTCTTATGGGAAAGTTATTGTTAGGTCTGTTTTGGTTTCAGATACAAACTATGCAAATCAGCTGATTCACAAAATTTATGGAAAAAAAAAATCCCCACATGTGCTTCGGCATTGCTCTTTTTCCCAACTTTCTATCCTTCTTCCGTGGTCTTTTGCCCCTAAGAAGTTTAAAGTGTCACGTTCTCTGTAACTGCACCAAGTTCATTCCCATGGCCATCCCAGCTTGGGTCAATGAAAGCTACAACAGTGACAAGTGGCAGAGTGAGAACAGGATGCTCCAGGCCTGAGAGGCCAAGGCAATGAAGACTGTCCCTTGTCCACCCCTCACAGAATTTGGACATATCTTACCCAGGAGAAACCTCCCTCCTCTCCATGAAGATTACTATCTACAAAGAGCCTTAAAAGGACATGTTCTGACTCAAGAATTCAAATATAATGCAAATTGATGCTTTGCAAGCTAAAGAAAAAGCAGAAATTACTCTAGTGTATGAATGAGGACAAGACAGTTACAGGACTTGCTCAATATCTCAAACGCGGCTTTCTCAAGAGAGCCTCAGCTTTGTGCTTTTCCTACTTAAAAACAATTCTTCTCCAGTATAAGACATTATTTTTATTATTTGACATGAAAATCTTCCTCACTCTAAAGACTGGCTGGATTTAAAATAGGTCTTTTTTTTTTTTTTTTTTTTTCAAAGTACAGGATAATGTAAAATTTCTGGAAGAGATGGTAGGTGCTGAAGCTGTTAATTAAAAACTAGAATGTAAAAGCAACACTAAAAGCCTGGTTTAATAATTAGGTACATGTTGAAAATCCTGAAATCATCCTAAAACTTAAAAGTAAACAGAAACCAAAAATATTCTCTTAAGTGGAAGTTAGACACCTTATATGGCTGGGACAAGAAATTAACCATTTGATTATCAGCCAAAGGTTGTACTAAAAAGATTTTATATACTCTAAAGTGACAAAGCTTCAGGTTATTTATTACACGTAAAGTGCTTAGAACAGGCGTGCTTAGCGTGGGTCAAGGATTCAGCAGGCTGCAGCTCTGTTTATTATTCTCCTCCCAGCTATTCTCCATATCCCCATTCACGCATCTCCTCCTGAAGCCAATCATTAGAAATTTCAACTACATTCTTTTTTTTTAATTTTTAAGTTTTTTATTTTTTAAAGATTTTATTATTGGAGAGAGAAAGCGTGCATGTGTACACGTCCATGAGCTGCAGGAGGGGCAGAGTGAGAGGGAGGGAGCCTGACCTGGGCTCCATCCCAGGACCCTGGGATCGTGACCTGAGCCAAAGGCAGCACTTAACCGCCTGAGCCACCCCACAAGCCCTTACCCACATTCCTAGAACTTCACTTCTGCAGCTCAGACGTTTTGTCCTGAACAGGTGTGATTTCCACCTGTGTCCCGAGAATCTGACCCTCCACAGGGTCCTTTAAGCACCAGCCCAAACTGACCTCAGGACTTGCCTCCCACCTGCCCTACAACCTGACTCCCCAATCCTCACCTCCTACGCCTTAACCCAAGTGGACGAGACCTGACTGCCTAACGACCGCACACGCAGGGCAGCAGTGGTTCACAGGCCTGAGCCCTGCTGTGCTGTGTGGGTGGGGTGACCTCAGACAGGTCATGTAGGCCGGGTCTCACTCCTTCTGTGAGACAGGACCTGCTTTGGAGGTGGTTTTGAGGTTACAATGAATTGAACCATGTAAAACACAATAATCTCTAAAATCAGCTTTAATTGTCTATACAAACGAGCCATTGCTGTGGTCCTCATTGTTACTACTGCTTCTACCCAGGTCCCCAAGAGCACCTGGAACTTTCTGCCCTGGACCTTCCCAGAGCCCCTGTCCCTCCTTTCCCTACTGCTCTCACAGTAACTTGCTGGCCCTCTGTCCAGACAGCCCTCCCGAGACCATGAATCCAGGATCCTCCTGCTGCTTCCGCTTCCCCCGTGGCCCCCGCCGTACGGTCAGTACCACCGCTGACCATCTCCCACTCTGATCCTCCCCCAGCCTGGGAGCTCTGGGGCTCTCCGCCCGAGTCTCAGCACAGGATCACTCCCTAGCCCAAGGCAGGAGCTCACATATTTCAGTGAATAAATCAAGTCATGCTCTTGCTCCACCAAACCTGTCCCTCCTGCTCTGTCATCTCCACTCACGACATCTCTACGGGTCTAACTGCACGAACCAGAAACTTCGGTCATCCTGGAGCCCTCCCCCTTCCCTAGTGGTCAGCCAGCCCTTGGGGTCTAAGGACGGGCCATCTGCTCCACCCTCCTCAGGGCGAGGCCCACCTACAGAGCGAAGCCCCATCTGTCTCCCCGCAGCCTCCCGATCCAGGCCTAGGTGCAGCTCCACGGTCCCTCCTCCGCACCATCCCAGGCCAAGCCTACCCCCACTCAAGCACAGAGGCTGCGCTGGCCTCTACCTTCCTTCAACCTTCTCTTTAAGGCAAAACAAACTTGAGGATTACTTCTTCCTGCAGAAAGGCTTCAGATGATGCTCTTGGTTCTCACATCTGTGCTCCCCAGCACCTCAAAAATAACTCTTGAAGCCATATCATGGCTCCTTATCAGTCAGCCTTGCCAAGCACCTGGGAGATAGGAGTTCATGCAAATTCTTTCAGGAAATATTAGTTAAGCACCTACTATGTGGCAGACTGTTCTGATCAATGTGTATCTTCCAGCACGTAAAGCAGGTCCTGGTACAATAAAGGAAACTTAGCCACTGTGTTACTGAACATACTTATTTTTTATGGAAAGGAGAAATAAATGTTTTTTTCCTGATTAACTATATAATTTATTGTGCAATTAACTATTTTTCCCAATTTCTAAATTAAAATGAATTATTTAAAATCAGATATAAACTCATGAAACAAATGTATTTTTACCTTAATAACTACCTTAACTCTTCTCAAAAAAGGTGGATAGTACTTCACCTTCTATATTTAGTTTCTTTCTTTTTTTAAGAGTTTGTTTATTCCTGAGAGACACACACACACAGAGAGAGAGAGAGAGGCAAGGCAGAGACACCAGCAGAGAGAGAAGCAGGCTCCCTGTGGAGAGCCCGATGTGGGACTCGATCCCAGGACCTCGGGGTCATGCCCTGAGCCAAAGGTAGATGCTCAACCCCTGAGCCACCCCCCCCCCCCCCGCCCCGGTGCCCTTTCTATATTTAGTTTCTATTTCACACCCGGAAACACCCCTTCCTGGATCAATCAGGCGAACTGCTTTGTGTACCAACCTGCTTCTCCAATGCCAAGCACACACTGCTAGGAGGATGAGAGCGGTGAGCACCATGACAAGCACTGGGACTAGGACCGCGGCCAAGGCTACATCTGCAAACACACCAGAGGCAGAGTCACGAAGTACAAGTGGGAAAGTTATTACCCCTGTCATCCTTCAAAGCTTTTCTATTTCAGAAAGTACCATACACATTATTTATGAAGTGAGCGTGGGCCTGTCTTGGTTAACGGCAGAGGCTTTGACTATTAACGTGAAGTCTATCGCGCTATTGACTTCAACTTTGCATACACTTAAAATTTTTCGTGACTTTTTAAATCACCAAGACAAACTTAAAGACAAATGAAAAACTTGGAAGTTCTGAATATCTGATATAAAGGGTTCCCGTAATTTATATATTACAGAATTTACAAGTCAAAAGCAATCAACAGAACAGCAGAGATGAATGAGCAATACAATTAAAAGATGCAAGTGACCACGACATGTTAGCTTCACCAGTAATCATAGAAACATAAGTTAAAACAAGAATAAGATGCTATTTCCACTCATCGAATTGGCAAATATTTAAAAGAATAACGCTAGACAGGATACCAAGAAAGTTATTTTTATGTGACTTTAAATGATACTTTGTTTCATTTTGGGGCAGTACGTATAAATATGGGATATGTGGCAATTCCACATATGGAGTCTATTCTTGGGAAAAAAATTAAGACAACATTCAAAGACGCATTTTTAAAGTGGTTTGTTTCTGTAGCTGCAAAAGAGCGAAAAACTGGAAATGATCCAAATGCCCAACAATGGAAGGGAATAAATGCATCATAGTATCCTTCGCATAGTCAAACACTATCCAGCCACTGGAAATGACATTGCAACTTGGTGGGGGAAATACTTCTGGGAAGGTAACATCGTAACATTAAGTATGAAAAAGGCAATGTGCATCAACAGGGCAGGAAAGGACAAAGTTCGGCCTGCAAGAAGGAGCTTGCACCAGGAGATCACCCAATCCCCTTATCTCCTTCCATAGATAAGGAAGTCCCAGCCCAGACACAGAAAATGGTCTGCCGAAGGTCATTTGAGACATCAGCTTCCCTTCGAGCCTGGTGCCTCCAGTGTGGCAACGGGGACGACAGCAGCAACACTGATCCTGCTGGTGGCTAAGCGCCAGCCACTGCGGGGCCTGACCCACGGCATCTTACGCTCCCTCATACCGTACCCAAAAAGAGGCAGTGGATACAGGAGAGGGCGAGGGGCCTCTGAGGAGCTGGATGGGTGGGAACCAGGGTGCAAAGCGGGCCTGCCCAGCCAGTGCTAGGAATCCCCCCTTCCACGCAGTGGACAGAGGGCACAGGTGCGTTGGCAAGTTCCACAAATAGGGAGCTTCCTTCTACCTGCTACCTCCTTTGAAAAGTAGAAGTGGTGACTGAGAGTGAGTAAAGAATTTCTGAGTCAAGGCTTTGAAAAATATGAAGTCTGAGAACAGACAGATGGGCTGACCAGAGAATAGAAAGACTGGCCGGCTGGTGCTTGGGGCTCCACGTGTGGAGGAGTCAAGAAGTTACAGGGGCACGAGTCTAATCATGATAGGATTTTCCCCAGCATTGCTCTCAGCCTGAATGTAAAACTGGAAAAGGAGGAGCACATAAAAGAGAAATCAGGACTCAGGCTTTCTAGAAAGCACGAAGAATTCGGAAAAGTAAATGTGCGGTATCCCTAAAATTTGTGAAACTGGAAAGAGAACACTCACGTTCAGGTAGACAGTCTGATTTAATTGGAAGTTTAAAAAAAATCTCCTTAGGTTTGAAACATAATAAAAAGCCCATATGCCACTGTCCAGGGAGAAGGAGACATGAGGTCTTTAACTGAAAAGACCTGTGCATTCTTTGTCATTCTTTTGAAGCTTACAAAAATCCTAGCTATGGAAGAAAATGCTTCAAGGACACTTTTAGTCTTGAGATTTTAAGATTCTATAATCAGATTTTAAGACGAGCAATACTTTTAAATGACGGTTTTTCCATCCAGGCACGTGGTCCGGGACTCTGCTCACACAGAACACAACGGTAAGTTCTGTAGGACACTGGGGTCTCTCGTCTCTAAGAAGTCTTGCTTCTCTTTAGCTTTTCCAGCAGCGTGAGAAAGAAAGTGGTCTGTTTAGAATGTACCTTAGAAGATACGGGAATAAGTGACATATGCGAAGTTGGAGAGTGTTATCTTGAATCAGGCAAATTTTTAAAAACTGAGAATGAATAAAATTCTGTGTGGCACAGGTTACCTCGGGATGAATTGCTTTCTCTTCTCTGCACGGTCTCAAAAATTGGCTTTATCTGCCAACATTGAAATTCATTCCTCTGTGACACTGATGATTTTTTTCCAAATTCAGTTGAAATTTTGTTTTGCAACAACTAGTAAAATCAAAGTACTATGCTTCCTGTGTGTTAATGCCTTATTTATCACCAATAAAATGTGAAAATAAAGTCTACTTCATTTATCTTCATAATCTGAAAAAACTAAGATTGCAAACATTTGCAAAGTAAAGACCAAAGTTTTTTTTTTTTTTTTTAATTTTTATTTATTTATGATAGTCACATAGAGAGAGAGAGGCAGAGACATAGGCAGAGGGAGAACCAGGCTCCATGCACCAGGAGCCCGATGTGGGATTCGATCCTGGGTCTCCAGGATCGCGCCCTGGGCCAAAGACAAGCGCTAAACCGCTGCGCCACCCGGGGATCCCAAGACCAAAGTTTTTTAATGAATACATGAACTCACAGTACTTTTTTAAAAAAAAAAAGCCTTAGTTTTCATCAAATTGGTTTCTCCCCCCGCCCTTCCCTTTGTGCCACCAAATTCCCTATCCAACGAATTAATCTGTAACCAAAGGGGGGAAAAAGGTTTGTTTCCTGCTATGGTTTTAGTTATTTCTAGAGAGACTCCTTGTGTTTAGCTGTGGTGGGGAGAAAAGATCACAAGAGGAGACCCAGAATACAGCAGCCATTTCTAAATATTTAAAGAACAATTCTACATGACACCAGAGAAGAGAAATCAGAGCAATGCAATCAGTTTCCTTTCTGGAGAGGAATAAAAGTTTCTTCTATTCTTAAGAAACACAGTTAAGAGGAAAAGAAACTAAGGGTTTGAAAGCTGGAAATGCTCCTGAAAATTTGTTACAAACAACATAAAATGCTACCACGTGACAGGAGTTAATTTCTGGATCTGCATACCTTTGGTCACACTTGGAGTTACGGTAGTATTTTTGATATCGGGAGTGGCCGTCGTTTGCTCCGTCTGTGCAGGAAACTCATTGTTGCTGCGAGGTTGTAGTGGTTGAGTAAATTTGGGGGCTCGACCTAGAAAAAGTTTTAAAACCTCTTTACTCTTTCATCTACATCAACCTGATTAAAATATTTTATAACACTTTTATTTATGGAAAATTATACCACAAATCCAGGGAATACTAAATTCTCATACTTACAAAGGAAGCATACCTTTGGCAATTTTTGGAGGGGCTGTAGTGTTTTTGAGGTCATTGCTGTCCCGAGGAGGTGGAGGTTGAGTAAGCTTTGGAGGACGACCTTGAAAAGCAGTTTAGAAAAGTTTATACCTTTTTGCTGGTAAGAGTCATAGTTAAAAAACAGTAATTTAAATGTTTCCAACATTTCCTAGAGTACTCATTTCTGCTCGGTTATTTTAAGTCTCGGGGAGCAATATGCCAGAAGGATAATTATACTATGCATTACATATATAAGCTTATTACTGGGATCTCTCATTTTTTAAATAACTGTCTTAAAAATAATTTTCTTAGGAGGAGGACACTGAGGAGATGGATGATGTTAAACTCTAAAGCTACAGAAGTATCATCACAGTTTGACATACGACTCTTTCATTTCATCTAATAACTATTTGTGGAGCGTCCACTACATTTGGGTGTTGGGGCAGGTCCTGGAGATACACAACAGTAAACAAGGTATTAAAATATTCTACAATATTGAGGGGAAATTACTTACACTTTTTCTTTTTTTTCAAAGGGAAAGGCACTTAAGCTAAGATTACTGCTATAACCACTGGTGTTTGTGATACAATATTATGCTACATGGAATCTGATTAGAAATTGTGAAGATTGAGACTAGATCTGAAAACCAATCTCATTATATGAATTATCTCATCAATGATGCTCTGTCTTCTTCTTGTAACTTTGGAAACCATCCTGGTAACTAGCTTTATAAAAGGATGACTATTTCTTTTAAAAAGTCCTTTTTAAGGAGGATCCCTGGGTGGCTCAGCAGTTCAGCGCCTGCCTTTGGCCCAGGGTGTGATCCTGGAGACCCGGAATCGAGTCCTGCGTTGGGCTCCTGGCATGGAGCCTGCTTCTCCCTCTGCCTGTGTCTCTGCCTCTCTCTCTCTCTCTCTATCACGAATAAATAAATAAATAAAATATTTAAAAAAATAAAAAGATAAAAATCCTCTTTAAGAAGATGTTGTAATTAAAATCTAAACACTCGTATTATCATTACTTATCTTCTCTGAGAGCCGCAAAGCCATTTTAAATTAATCCAGTGAAAATAAAATACTGTTGCTTTACCTTTAGAAATAAACTGACATCCAAGCAGTTCCATTTTCATGGCAATTTTCTGCTGCCACTGGGTAGGATTCACTCTAATAAAACGTGCAACAATTGGTGGCAAAAAGTTATTACGCACATCCTGGTGATAATCTTTGTTTCCTTGAAATATCTTTAAAAAACAACAAAAAATTGGTACTTTACATCAACAGAAGTCAGGGTTATACTGTTCCACTGAAACATTTTTGTTTTTTTTTTTTCTCTGGGTCTTAAATGACATCTGTAAAGTATGACAGTAAGAATTAATTTCTCAGAAAATAAATTAATCATAATTTGGACAAACCATTAAGAAGCTACACATTCTTAAACAAACACTTATAAAAGTACTGAATACACAAACGATTTTAATGTGATTTAAACATAATAAAAATGCTGAGTTGGCAACTGGGAAGAGGGTTTCAGTCCCGTGAGGCAGTATAATTCTATTAGTAAATTAGGAATTGTAGCCCTGTGGGATTACCAACTGTTCAAATATATTAATTTTCAAAGTGAAGCATAATTGAACATACAGTCTTAGAGGAAATGCTTTACTGTGTACTTTTCATAATTTTTCTCGCAGAAGAGGCACAGAAAGTGAACATCGACTAAGGAATATGCAACAGTCAGATACCCCCACCTACTGGATAAACGACATAAAGACAGTTCTCATGTTAAACCCACTTTCATTCCTTGTTGCTATCTAAACCAGACAAGTGATTCTGAAACGCTGCTGCCTAATTTTAATGAACCCATGTAAACAGCAACAGATGCATTCTATGTATTATATGCATTCTATGTATTAGATAAAAATACGATTTCAAGTGACTAGCTCATCCCCTCAACCATTTCAAGCAAATCATGATAATATATAACACTGAAGGGCTCTTACTAACAGAGCATTTTCACATAATTATCTCAACTGTTCTCTAGGACAACCCCATGAAATACACAGGACCCAGAAAACTGCAGCTGCCAGAATGTAAGTGGACTGGATAACGTCAATAATCGAGCAGTGACTTGAGTCCAAGTCTTCTGACTTAACTCTAGAGCTCCACTAAGCAAAAAGTCCTCCCTTTTCCTTTGGGTGAAATCACCAGGCTAGTTTCTAAAGACTGCCAAGAGATAGATAGCTGCCTAAAACCAACGGGGTTTGTATTTTTATCAGTTGATGTGAGAGCAAGTTAATGTTTAACTCTTCAATCAAGTCATGTCCAAATAGAGCTACTTTCTTTTGGCTGATTCACAAAGTATTAGACTGTAAATTTCTAAGACGTGTTAACAGCCTTCATTTTCTACAAGGTTTGTTTTGAAGTTATAATAATCCCCTACCTAGTAAACTTCCATTATTTCCTCAGATATTACTCTGAAATGAAGGCAATTATTTGCAGTCTATTATTTTAGTGGAACAGGAACCGTAATCATTTTAGGACATAAAAACTATCCCTGAGGCCTTACTTCACACTATAGTTTCATTTTTATGAAAAAGCTTAAGGGAGAAAAATTTTATATGAACTAAGTAAAAAAGATCTGCTATAATCTATGAGCATTTATTAAAAGCCCCTGAGTATAGGAAGGTCTGCAAGGTGTCATGAGGATAAAAATGGAAACGGAAGTCAAAGTTTCCACTCTCAAAGAACTTAAATTTTATTAGATATCACCACACACAGATATGGCACACTATTAAAAAGTAATATATTATGAAGTTGTACATACACTGCTATCTTCTGAAAACAAACCTTAAAGCCATCTCAATCTGTATGTGTCCCTGCATATGTGCATGCTTAGAAAGGGTGTGGAAATGAACACATCAACTACTCTGGAGTTGGGAGGTCAATGAGAGAGCAGATGGGCTAACGTAAGTGAGGCAAGAGACTGGTATTCCATATACTTCAATATAAGGACTTCCGCTTCTCTTCAGGACAGAACAACAGGGACTAAAAGTTTACTCTTTGCCTTACACATCTGAAAAAATCAGACAGGATATATGAAACACTGGACAATAGGCAGCATAGCGCACTGAATCCCTGAGAGAAAAAAGACACATGAGGTGAGCCTTTCTATTGCCCCAGTGTTGTCTGGAGAGAGCCTTGGTGGTCTCCTGAATTGAGGACACAGAGCTCAGAGATGGAGAAGCCAAAGTAGCTAGAATGTGCAAGACAGAGTATAGGAGAGAAGAGAACTGCACAAAGAGGGACTTCTTGGATCTGTAGGGGAGGTTTCCCCTAAATCTTCAGTTGCATGTAAAGTAAACGATCTGTGGATGGGAAAAGAAGTGTTGGAAAGGAGCCAGCCCAACAATTCTCAGCGCTATGCAGGGTTGGGAACAGCTCACATTACCGATAGATAGCATGGAGAAAACTCATAATGTATGAGACTTTGGGTTGAGTACTTAGAACAGTATTGTCTCAGTAGCAGAAAAAAAATTAGAACTAAAAGCTGCTCAGGTCCTGCCTAACAAAGCTAAAATGCAAACCTTAAAAAGACCAAATAATTCCCAAGTAACCTGTGTCTCAGAATAAAGCTCTAAAATATGTAGAAAACAGAAAGCAACCCTAGCACCAAACAACATAAAAGTCCATCATGTTTGGCAACCAACCAAAAATTACCAGGGAATATGACTCATAATATCCATCCACGTAAAAAGACCCACATATGACACATTAGTAGACAGAATTAGCAGATAAGGGCATCAAAAGAGTTACTATATATTCCATAGGTTTTAGGGGTAGAAAAAAGCATAAGTATGTTCAGGAGAGACTTGGAAGAAATTTTAAAAGCGCCAAACTGAATATCTGGAAGCAAAAATGCAATGTTGAAGATAAAAGTACACAGGATGGGATTAATATATTAGATAGTGCAGAACAGATTAGTGAAGTTAAGGCAAAACAGTAAATTTTCCAAACTAGAACAGGGAGAAAGATTAAAAAAAAAAAAATGAACAGAGCATCAGTAAGCTGTGAGACATCTTTAATAGTCATAATATTCATGTAATTAGAATTAGGGAGGCAACATATTTGAGAAAACATATTTGAGGAAACATGGCCTATAATTTTCTAAATTTGATGCAAATTATAAATAGCAGATCCAAGAGATCAAAGAAGCCCAAGCAGAAGAAACATGAAGACAACTACACAAAGGCACATCATAATCAAATTGCTTCAAATAGACGTTAAAAAGAAAATCTTAAAAACAGACAAGGAATAAAAAGACACATTACATAATGAGGAACAAAGGCATGAAAGATAGAATTCTCACTGGAAAAATGTAAACCAGAAAACAGTGGACCAGCATAGTTAAAGTGTGGAGGGGAAAACAAAATCAACCTAGAATTCTATACCTAATGAAATTATCCTTCAAAAATGAAGCAAAAAAGGAAGTCTTTTTCAGAAATATAATTCAATCGTGCTAGATGTTTTTATAATAGAATCATGGATACTTTTTTATAATTTCAAAAAGTTAACTATATTCTGCAAGTACAATACATATTCTACAAACAGGTATGGATGTACTCAGAGTAAAAAGGTAGCCAAGTTTGAGGTTATTAAGCAGAAGGAAGATAGGTACAAAGACAATACTGTTATTTACTTCAATGGGTAGAGCCTCACCAAAGATGAAGGTCATGTGCTATCACGCAGAAGAGAGAGGAAGGAGGCCTTGAATAACAACGGAAGGGTTTAGATCCACATGACAGATTATAAGGAGCCCCTCGAGTTTTCTGAATAGAGAGATAAGAAAAGTGGAAATTGAAGACATATCAGCAAATCATATATATGATAGAGAACGGAGGGTATATAGAATTGAAATGGAACTCAGGGAAGTTTCATGGAAAAAAAAAAATTTGTGCTTATAATTTCAGTTCTAGATGAGAAGAACTTGGCCTTCCTTGGGAGCAAGGACTTCCCCAAGTTCCAAGGTCCTCGTGGTGGATCACAGGCCAGGAGCCCAGGCGAAAGTGTCATCTAGAGGATAGCCACTACTCCCCACTCCCCACCCCTGATCATCTGCTCTGAAACATTCCTGCATTATCACTGTGAACTAAAACAATTTGATAATTAGCATGGAAGCTAAGGAAACTCTTCAGATGGGAAAAAACAAGTTTTCTAAGCCCCAATTTGGTATAGTGATCTTGAAATGAACTTTCAAGTCTACATCCCATCCTATAATGCACTTTTGGCTTCAGCTATTGTCTGTTGTCCCCTTGCCTCCATAGAAGAAATCTGGGGACAAATTAGGCTCTCCATCATTCTGTGGATTAACAGGAAAAACTTATTTATGACAAGAAATTACAAGTTCCTTTTTAGAATTTTTTTTTAATAAGTTACCACTACTGATTAAAAATTATTCATTCCTTCATTCACTTATGTAGGCTCTACACTCAAAGTGAGGTTTAAATTCATGACCCTGAGATCAAGAATCACATGCTTTGCCACGTGAGCCAGCCAGGTACCCCTTCTTTTTAGAACTTCTTAATCAAGTACCTAAACAATTGAGTTAAGAAATCTGAGATCATCAAAAGGAACCTAGAACCACTGAGAATCTCCTAACCACAGTTAGAAGAGTACGGCTAATAACCAACATAACCTAACATAACCAAGAGAGAGCAAAGACCTAGCAATAGCTAACATGAACACTGCACATGAAAATGTCCACGATTTCTGGCAGAGGCCCATTTTCAAAAACACCCTGGCAATCATCTTACCTTATCCTGCTCCACACCTGGCTCTCTGTACACAGTCCATCTCTGTCCATCATCACTGTATAGAATTCTGTAGGCTGACACATAGTAATTGTGTTCCACCATGGTGGAGCCAGTAGTTACAATGCCTAGGGAATGGAAAGTTGCTTTCGTTAGTGCACACAGTCTGATCCCTGAAGTCTGTTCAGCATTGAAGCACAAACATCCAAAGTGCACTGTTAAAACATGTTTGCCAATGGCCCATTACCATCTCCAAGTGCAAGGTTTCATCATAATAGCAACTAAATCCTTGCCTTTGTTCCCTTGTAGAGACACAAGAGTTAGGGGAGCACATAGGGAAAGGACTGTTCTATTTTGACAGCTTGTATTCATGTCATTGCAAAATATATCTCATCTACCAAGTAACAATGACTGCCTGGGAATAAATGGATTAAAACAATTATTTTTTTCAGTGCCAAATCAAAATAAATCTTTAACAAAACTACCTCACCTAATAATTCTAATAAATTATACTGACCATTTGATAAATTGCTCCAAATAAATTTGTATTCAGACACAGGCAGAATATTATTTATAGCACTTAAAATGAACTCCTTGAACATGAATTTCCTTTAATGACTAGAAGAGATGGTAATTTCAAATATCAAGATCACTTAATTGAAACACTACCTTAAAAGAATTTTATTACAATGAAAATGAAAAGCTAGTAAAAATCAAAAACCAACACCTTTACTCTGCCATGTTTTAATAAAACTACCTTTTGGAATACTTAACACCAGTAAAGAAAACTTAAAACCATACAATTAAATTGGCAGTGACCTAATTTCCTATGAAAATCTTAGATGTCATCAGATTTCCAAATAAAATCAGAACTATAAAGCATTCTAGAAAATTATGTCTCTTGACCTGTTATCTTCTTTTCTTTATTCAGATCTATTTGTAACCACTGATATTCATCAGTGGCAAAAGCAGCCCAGGGAGGCCCAGGTTTCTTCAGCCTGGCCTTTTCGGGTTTCCAACTGTTCTCTTGTCCTGTGTGGTCAGTCCATTCCAGCACAGATGATGCTGTTATTTGAGGATCGGCAATCACACCAGATTCCATCCCCAGGGTTCCATAACAACCTGAAACAAAAAAGACAGAAATTTGATTTCTAGATATAAATTCAAAATCTGTATAAATTTGCTCACTGGAAACTTTCTATTGTATATGCAATTAATATACACTGTGCTAATAATATACTGTAATAGAGAAATATCAAACGTAGGCAAATGTTTCTTGGGTCTATGTCTTTGTGTCTCATCAGGAAATGTACAGACATACTTATTCACAAGCAATAACCATTAATTTAATGGGAATACATTATCCTCTCCCTGTGATACTGTCTCCAGACCAGTGGAGGACTCACTCCCTACTGCAGTTAGGTGTTTGCTCAGATGTCACATTCTCCATGAGGCCTATCCTGACCCCACTTAAAACTCCAAGCCAGGCACTCCTGCATTGCCTATATCTGCTTTCCTTGACCGATTTTTCTACATCTTCAATAATATTAAAAGTACATCATATATAGTAATTTATTTACCTACTGTTTACTGTTAATCTCTCAATACCAGTATCTAAGCTCCAAGAAAGGAGGATCTTGTTTATTCTGTTCACCTTTGTTTCATTAACACCAGGACAGTGCCTAACAAATCAAAGGCACTCAATAAGTATTTTCTGTTGAATTAATTCCTTCTTCAGACATATTTAAAAAATCACCTTTCCTAAGGAACTTTCCTTGCTTACATGATCATTTCTTTATTAAATATAAAACCTCCAGTTTATTCCATCTATTATATTATTGTGACATACGAGAAGGTGCAAAACACCAACAATTGGCATACTACATGATGGTATTTTAAAAATATTAACTATTGCGCAAATTATAATAAGTTATAAAAGTCCATGAGAGGCTTACCACTTGTCTTAAATGTAAAAAGACTTGTAGATAAGTGTCCCCTGAAAGAGAGAAAGGTTGTTCTTGGTGACACTCATATATTGACTTCCCTATATTTTTCTTAAGTAAAACTTTTTCTTTTGTTTTTACTTTACTATATAAAGAACTAAGGATATTCTATGGCTATATGTTAGACAACCGATGCTATTCTTAGGCGAAAAAGGTCTCATTTCAAAGCAGAACAACTTCTGAAATCAGCATAAACAACTTTCTCTATGAGTACCTACTGCCTGTCTCATACATGAAATGTGCCAAGTAAGCCCGTGTAACCTTTAACATGTACTTATTTATCTTTCATGGAAATAAACTGATTCCTCAAACTTTTCTGTGTCATTTGCTTTTGTTGCAAGTACACTAATTCTCAGGGAATGAGGCTTAAGTTTCCTTGGGTAAACAGAAAAAAAGCTGGCTACAAACAGAAAAGATTGCATTTGTTACAGAAAATAAACACAGCTAAGAAGTAGTTTCAGTGTTACAATGCAGCACTGCATCTGGATTTCAAAGTAAGAGGCAAGGAAATGCAGTTGGGGAGAATGGAGCAGTGGGACAAGGGAGTAGTTTACCAAGGACTCTAAAGAACTTGGGGAGATCAGAACATCAGCATATGCTCTTGCCTTTAGCATAACATTCAAACAATTATTACAAGTGAATGCAACCTATCCTTATTTTTTCTTAAGGTGTGAAAGAAAGAGAACTGACAAAATTATTTCTAAATATAGTAGAGGGGAAAGGAATGAGAAGTCTCTGCATAAAATCATCTAGAAGAAACCAAGAGAAGGAAAGGTTGCTAACTCTAACCAGGGATGGGCAAACGATGGCTCGCTCATGCATGGCCTGTTTTGTATGGCCAGTGAGCTAAGAATGGTTTTTACGTGGTTAGAGTTTTAAATGAACCAAAAAAGCATAAGTGACAGGGACATGTGGCCTTTATAAAACCTAATATATTTGCTATCTGATTCTTTACAGAAAAAGTTTGGTGTCTCCTCCTTAATACTGTCATGGATATGGCTCATGCTCTCATCTTCTGAATGAAAACTGGCCAAGAACCTCTGAAGAGAAGCTGGTTTCAATTAGACTCAGTATTGTCTATAGGACTAAGCCCATCTAACAGGTGAGATTTACCAAAACAGATCCCAAATATTACATTTCTATTTAATGTTTCAACCTTTCCTGCGTTTGATGCCTTGTCTGTGTTTCATAAAACAGATAACTGTAGTGACCATAAAGATACATTCTTAAAACATTCTCTTTTGATGAGAGGAGGATTCATAATACTGCTACTTCTGAATTTATGTCAAAATCTAACTTATACTCAAAATATTTCAGTTATCCTCAATCCATCCTAGGTCACAGTCTATAAGAAACAGAGTTGTTATGCCTTCTAATCTTGAAAATGAAGTAAAAATTTGGCCAAAGACTCTTAGACCCTTACTCTAGGCATTTTCAACACTCAGAAAAGTACAAAATCATCCTAGAGAATGACGACCTTTGTGATGGGAGAGCATGTTAAGGTAGTGCAACCTGCCTGGACTCTTCAGTATGCTCAACCAACACACAAAAATGGGAATGCCTGTCACACAAAGGTTACCTCCTGAACACCATTAACATTGATGTTGCTGAGGTCTAACTAGTTGCTATGCCACCCGTGCCCAACACCGTTACTATGACCAGTAACGTATATACTTACACCACAGACGTGACATTGTTGGCCAAAGAACTCTCATAGTACGGGATACCTTTACTGATCACAACACTGATTTGTCCACCCAGAATGTTTGACACTACTCCTGCATGCACGCCAGCCATGCACAACGGCGAGGACTTGAGGAAAGGGAAAATAAAAGATTACTTATTTCACTTTCTTTTGACAATTTATAAACAAGACACTTATGCTTCCTCAAGAAATGAGTTGACCAGGGCAGTCTGCTCAATAAACACAGGATGATTAACGTGATAACATAGTACAGACATGTAGCACAAGACAAAGAATAAAATATTACGTGATTCTAAAGGGAAATAATTCCTAGAAAATAAATCAAGATGAAAGATAAACAATAGGTACATCAACCTATTTGGGAGTTTAAAAAAAATATAGTTCTCTCGTGGCTTCAACTAAGTCTATGTTCCTTAGACTTACATCTCTATATCCATGAGGGATTGTTCCAGAGATCTCAGCAAAAGGAAGCAAACAACCAGCTGGGCAGTACTTACTGTGAAATAAAAACAAGTTAAAGGGTATAATATAGTTCTGTGCTCACTGCGGGGAAAAGAACAAAAACATCACATATTCATTTTTCAGTTCATTAAATACTATTGTCTCACTACCTACTATTTCCAAAAAGCCCTTTCAGACTTTATTCTATCTGTCCCCATAACACATCTTCACTCACATATTTAAAATAATTGTTTCATATTCTACATATTGCTTTATTTTACTTCATAATTCATCACAGACATATTTTTACTTATAAGATCTATTCATACTTAATAGCTACTCGCTCTTCTATTTTGTGGATAAACTAATTTATTTCACTAATCCTTTATTGATCAAATTTGACTTAAAAAGGTCTGGCATTCATTCATTCATTCATTGACTCACCCACGCACCCACAGTTACCTGAATGTCTATTATGTTGTCTGTTGCATGCTGGGCTTTGCTAGGTATTGGGTTTATGAAAATCAAACACATAAATATGGCCCAGTCTTCGCTGGGTTTACCCTCCAGAGGCCGGGGTAGGGGGGTAGGGTGGACATTAAACTAATATTTAAATGAGCAATCATCAGATTATGGTTCTGCTATGAAGAAAAGGCACTCCATGAAATTACTGGGAGGAAGCAAACTTAATAAAAGTAATACAAACATTCAGTAAATTTACTATGTGCCAGCAGGCTTTCTGAGTAGCTCCGGAACCCACACAAGAACCCAAGTAGTAGGTCTTAGTATCATCCTCATCTAACAGAAGAGGGAGCTGCGAAACGGTGTGCCCAGGTCCCACAACTAGTAAGTGGCTCCAGAGTCCATGCTCTTACACAGGGCTCTGCACTGCGGAAGTCATGACACGGGGCCCCGAGGAAGGGAGGAAAATGCACCCTAATCAGCAGGAGCAGCATGCCCACGAGGCAGGGTGGCCCGTGTGTATCTGCACCTGAGGATGAGCAGCACAGATAGAGTACAGTGAGCACTGTCCGACCCAAAGGTAACATTAGACTGAGAGAAGGCTCAAGAGGTGGACAGGAGCCAGATGGTGCTGAAGCCTTGTGGACTACGGCGAGGAGTCTGGAATGTATTTCTAAGTAAAACTAGGAAGTCAACGAAGGATTTCAAAGCTTATACATATCATCTGATTTATACTTCTGAAAGAGATCATTCTGGCTCCTGAGAAGAAAGAGGCTGTAAGGAACCATGAGGGCACGCTGAGACACTGCTGGGCTGGTGGCGCAGCCGTCCAGGCCAGGGAATACAGCAGCTCATGTATGGATGGTGGTGACGGAGGCCAGAGCAGAGGCTGTGCATCACACAACCTCTGCCAGAGTCCCCCCTGCTGACCGGGACCCTCTGAAGTGCTGAAGAGTGTACCCATCCCACAGAGAAAGAACAATCCTTTATGACAAAATAAAGGCTGCTCTTTGCAGTGTGGTAGCAAGTCAGGGGGAGGTTCCTGAGACAGGTGCCACTTCGATGAGAACAAATTCGCCAAGCAGAGGAGTCCAGCAACTCCAGGCAACAGTTCTGAGAGCTCAGAGCAGCGTAAGGAATCCAGAGCCATTTGAACCTAAGTACATAAGATGATACTGGACAAATGGCCCGAGGCCTACCTGCGAAGGATTGTGAAACCCAGGCCAAGAGATCTAGATGTCATTTTGTCTCAATAACAAGGAGCGCCTGGGGATTTTAAAGTAGGGGAAGGATCAGGCATCTACCTTAGGATGAAACCTGGCGGCAATGCGAGGGGCAGGATAAAAGCCAGCGAAGGTTACAAATGGAAAATAAAATAGAAGTTAATCCCAGTCCAGACAAGAGACAAGGACATAAAGCAGGGAAACAGTAGTAGAAACGCTGCCTGGGCAAGAACACTGAAGAATTCCCTCGGAGCCTAAATCATTCTTTCCCCTTTTCTGAAAGGGGTTGGGGGGTGGGGAGTTAGCTTCTCTAACTTCATTAGCAGTTTTGCCAGGTTTTGAAAGGGGACCAGTTCTACTTTTAAAGCATATTAAAATTATACTTTCAGGGTAGAGAAGATCCAAATGCTACAATTAAAGCAAAATGTAAACATAGGAACTCAAGGGCTTAAAACAAGCTCTAATTTATTGACATCTCAGAACAATGATTGCGTGTCACACCTGTGATACATACACTGATGTACATTAATCCGAAGTGTGTAAGAATAATGATGAAGTAGAGGAAGAGTGACATTCAAGGGGGGGAAAGTTACAAATATGGTCATACCTGAACTCAGGTTCCAAAAAACTGGATGCAGTATCTAAACAAGTGATTAGATCTAGAAAAACAAAAATAAAAACCGGATTCAATAATACATAGGTCTACTCTTACTAAAACACCAACTGTTTCCAAATCCCAAAATGATACTGTTCCAAATTTTAAATTTCAACAGTGTCGAGGTGGTTCTCATAACTTTTTACATGTTTTTGTTAATCATGATTTCTTTTTGATTTTAAGTATCCTGATTTCTGGGGCTATGCCTTTCCAATCCTCTTTGCTACCGTATCACCTCACAGAGTCCTGTATATTTATATATAGAAGGTACACAGACAGGTATAATGTATAGACTTAACTCCTATAAAATACAGCTCCTGAAAAAAGAAAAATCATTATTATAGAACTAAAAAACGATCCTTTGCTAGTTACACACAAGGAAAACAATGAAAAACGACAGGTGAATTAATTTTGTTACTCTAAGTAACTGATACTCAAACTCTAGTCCATGGCTAGACCAGCAACATGAGGATCTTCCACGAACTTAAGAGAAATTCAAATTCTTGAACACCATCCAGACTTAACAGAATCTCTGGGAGCGGGCACTTGCTTTAACAAGTCCTCCAGGTAATTCTTGAGCACAATGAAGTCGAAGAAACACTTATCTAAATAAGAAGGAACTTTAAAGTTTTAACATTTCTATCTAGAAATCAAATCTGAGTAAGAGCTAACCTGTTTCATTAAGACTCAGTTCACAGGTCGAGTAAAAGGCAGCTCTTAGCTCCAAAAGGTCAGCGTCTTCCTTCTGCGCTTAGGACAGAAGGCCAAGTCCTCAACACAGCTCATGGGTCCTGACGTGACAGCCTGCTTCTGGCTAAGTCTGGTTTCCTACCTGTGCTGGGTTCCTGCCACACTAGCCTTCTTTGGCTCCTCTGGCACACGCTGCCCTCTCGACCTGTAATGATCTTCTCCTGTCCCTGAGCCTTGCTGCCTTACCTGTCACTTCCTCACAGAAGCTGTTCCTCATCTTCACAAGTCAAACACCTTTAGCACATAGTGGGCACCTAAGATTTGTTTGTTTTAATGAGTAGGTGACTATTATGTGTTGTCCAAGTACCGTGTGTTACGTAAGAACAATCCACTGAGGCAGTAGTAGAGTTATAAGCATCATTTCATGATGCCTAAACTATGGACAGAGAAGGGGTCAGTCCTCCTTTGTATCGTCAGCAGCAATCACAGCAGATGAGGAGGCTTTCAGTCAACGTTTACTGAATAGTGGATGAATACAAAGTTTGTGATCGTAAGCATATTTGGCTAAGTCCAATCGTGTTCTGGCTTGTATGAAGGAACACCTAGAAGGCCCTAAAGCAATCACAAAGGTAAGGGATTTCACATATAAATGCTTGGCCTTACAGCCATGCTGATGGTGACAATGCACTAGTGTCCTAGCACACTGACACCTTGCAAATACTCGTTAAATTAATGGCCACCGCAGCAGGCACAGGATAACTGATTATTCTATTTTACAATTCTGAAAAATGATGGGATTATCACCCACATGAAATGTGCTTTGAAACAATCTGAGAATAATAACCTTATACCTATACGAAAGTGGTATTTGAGAGTGATTACGTGGACTAATATCTACACACCATAGGCCCATGGACGATGATTAAATCTGTGTTTCAGGAGTTTAAGAGAATACATGCCTGGATAGGGGTTCACGATTACCTGGCTAAATGAGAAAAGCAAACATACTGAATTACCTATACCTTAGTTATTCCTAGCACTCTTCACACTGCATCAATTAGAACTGATTTTCTGCTTTCCTGCTCCACCAAAAGAGTTTCTCACTTCTAAGATTAGAAGCTGAACTTCTAGAAATAATAGCCTGGGATGCAGAGGTACCTGTGTGGTCCAACATGGCATTCACGCCACAAGAAGACTGCCGGCTGGCCTCACGGCTTTCAGGCCAAATGCCAGGATACTGGTCAACTATGGATATACTTGATCAGACAGGGCTTTATTACAAGTCCACGCAGTGCTAAAACTCCAGAGTAGGCCAAGCACATGTATGCAACTCACTTGACCTTGCTTTTAAATTCCGTGGGGGCTCAATACAAGTCCCGAGGAGGAAAATAGGAAATTCAAACTGGACAGCTATGAAGAGAGCCAAGAAGACTAAAGACAGAAAAAGGAAATCATGATTACAAATACTGAGCTTTACAACTCCACAAAGGTGAAGAAAACATCATACAGGCAATGAAGAAGCTTTAAAATGTGTCTTCCCTGAAAGCTTTTCCCAGGTAAACAGCCTTCCAGAAAACCACTATTACTACAAGGCTCCCAGGTAATACCAACGGCTTAGGCAGGATGAGTACAGCTCAAAAGAGACCATCTGCCTCAGAGCCTTCTGACAGCAACGTATAAGAAATTATAACGAATGGAACAGAAGTGAGAGTCCAGAAATAAATTCTAAATTTAAAGCCAACTGATTTTGATAAGGATGCCAGAATGATTCTATGGCAAGGAAGGATAGTCTTTTTAACAAATGGGACTGGGACAAGCATTTTTCACATGCAAAAGAATGAAACTGGACCCTGACCTCAGATCCCATATAAAAATTAAACGGGATCTAAATTTAAGAGCTAAACTTATAACATTCTTAGAAGAAACCACAGGGATAAATCTTAACCCTGGAGTAAGCACTGTTGTCTTGGCTATGATATCAAAAACATAAGTAGCCACATAAAAATAAACTGCATTTCATCAAAATTAATTATTTCGAGCTTAAAAGGATGCTATCATGAAAGAGAACAATAATCCCCACAATGATTGAAAATATTTGCAAATCACAGAAATCTGATAAGGATCTAGTACCAAGAATACATAAAGAATTATTCCGACTTGATTTTACAAAGACAACCGAATTTAAAAATGAGCAAAGGATCTGAATAGAGTACTTCAAAGGAGACATGCAGATGGCCAGTAAGCACATGAAGATACTCAACATAATTAACTATCAGGGAAATGCAAATCAAAGTCACTATGAGATAACACATACACACTGGGATAACGAGAGTCAAAAGGACAGATAATAACAAGTGTTGGCAAGGATGCGGAGAAACTGGAACCCGCATGCACTTCTTGAGGGATTTTTAAATGGTGTAACTGCTTTAGGAAACAGTTAAGCAGTTTCTTAAAAAAGGGTAAACACAGAGATACTGTACGACCCTGCAATTACACTACTAGTATATACCCAAAAATGAAAATGCACGTCCATACAAACACCTGTATACAGATGTTTATCAACTAATGAATGGAGAAATGTAGTCTATCCATACAGTAGAGTATTACTCAGCTATAAAAAGTGAAATGCTCATACATACTACAACATCAACTCTGAAAACATGCTAAGTGAAAGAAGCTAGCCATGAAAGACCACAGGTTGTACGACTCCAGTTTTATGAAAACATCCAAAATAGGTAACACTATATAGAGAAAAAGTAGTTTAGTGGGTACCTAGGACTGGAGAGGGAGAGGGTTAAGGGGATAGGGAACACAGGGTGACCACTAGTGACCGTGGAGCTTCTCTTAGGCTGATGAGAATGTTCTAAAATTGACTATGGCCAATGACTGCACAACTGCGAATATACTAAAAAAATCAATGAACTGCATATTGTAAGTAGGTGAAATATACAGTGTAATAAAACTGTAATAAGGCCTTTAAAAATGAAGAAAAAGAAGGTGACATAAAAGTGGTACCAATGTTCCTTTATCACGTGCATTGAGGGATGAAATAAAGCCTAGTAAGAGGGCTGGGATTGGCAGTTCGCTGGTTTATTCATTTGTTCATTCATTCACTCAACACACATTTAGTAAGTATGTATTATGACCAGGTGTTGTTCTAGGCACCACAAATAAAGCAAAGGATACGGACAAACATCTCTGCATCTTTCTAGAGCAAGCAGGCCTCAGGGAGCTTGTGAAGGAAGAAGAATGTATTTGTGACGAAGAATACAAGAAAATATAAAAACAGAGGCAAGCCAAAAGTCAACAACAGGATGAAGGATTTCAAGGTCGTCTTGATGAAAATACCGTCAGGTTTTCTGAGATAGCTCCCAACCTAGTAATATTACTGTCCCCCATAACGGACATCCTATGCACACATGTGATTTAATGTCAGTACAATTAAACGTTTGTCCACTACATACTAACTGTATGGGCTAGGAACTTTGTAATTGCCCCATGAAAATATTTATTTAAACATGACATCTAACGTTAACCCATCATAACATCATAGAAATATGGTAAATATTTTGAGTTTGCAAATCAATTAAAAAATTGTATACTGGTTACTATCTCAGAAATATTTTTGGCAGACAGCACTGGCTATTTCTGAGACTGCAGAATTATGAAGTAGATCTTCCTCCAATTAATATTGTTTCGTGTTACTAAATAAATTGAAAAAACTCTTAGCAGCGTTAGCACCAACTATATTAGCTGCTGGGTATAATTTTTGTCTGGTTGAAGCCATTTACTTCTAAAACAAAGGAAGCTTGAGTGCCTGTATTTATTCTAACTCAAAGAAGCAATAAGTACTATAACTAAGATACTGTATTTATTTGCCCGAAAGAAGAAAATAAATGAAGAGGACAGTATATATTCTTCTCCTTCATTTGCTCTAATATCCTTTAAATAACAAATTTCTCAGAAGCTAAAGGAACGTGAAGTCATGCCTTCCTGCTTCACACTTTGTCAGAAACCTGGCATTGTAGGCCACACTTTGTCAGAAACCTGGCATTGTAGGCTGTGACAGCTACTTTGACCAAGTGTTACAGGATACAGGACAAGACTCTTCCTGTTGCCAAGTTCTCCAGCCAATGTTACCATGTGACCTTGGGCATAATTCCTTGTTTCTGTGGTAGGAACCTGGTATTAATTTGTACCATCTGCCGTTTAATGAAGGAATATTTACATATATAATAGAACATAATTTATTGTGATTCAGAGTCAAATAACATTTACTCAGCGGCAGATACTACAGGAGGCATTTTACATCTCGTCTCCTTTTACGTGCTGAGAGTAGATTAAATCTTGTTTCTCTTAGAAATAGTACAATGCCATCTACAGAAGCTGAGTCTATAGTAGGAGCTCACGTGAAAATAGTCATTGATTTCTTACGGATGATGCATGCGTGACTCGGTTGCCTAATAAACAATGGAGTCGGGCTGTAAGGTACTTATGGTGAATCAAACTCTCTTCATACCTAAGTTCCTGTATGTTTACATGAAGAAACAAATATCACAACATTAAAAGTCATTATAAATAAGTGTCCTAAAAATATGTATATAAACTGAGACCTCATTAATAAAACCTTACTGAACAGTTTAAGAGTTTAAGATGTTTACCAGGTACAATGGTAACAAAAATCAGGAACACAACAGAAACACTAAAAAGAAAAACCTAGCTAAGCATAGTACTCAAAACAGAACAGTTTCTACAAAATTATTGTATGATTAAGGTAGCAAATAATCTTAAGCAATTCATGCTGTTTTTAAAACCAAAGCATCTCATGAAGAAAAAAAAAAAAAAAAAAAAAACAACCAAAAAAAAAAAAAAAACCAAAACAAGCAGTTACAGAAATCTGGACTCTATTAGGAAGTAGTTCTATAGTCTGCCCTGTTTCATTTACAAGTTGATTTAATCTACCGTAAGATGGAAAAAATGGAAAATATTTGCAAAAAAAATAAAAGTGGTTAAAGAAGGTAGCAATTGGGAAACTTTTAAACTATTAGTGTTAATTCTAAAAAATAACCTAACATATAGCAAAAATAATCCTGTAAAATGGGAACATGCCCCCTGGCTCTGCTGTTCCTAAGTCGTAAACAGACTGTTATCAGATTCTAAGGAGTCAGCAGGCAGTGAATAAACAAGTTCTTGTGAGTTCCAACTGGAAAGTTCATTCATACCTACATTGGTTCATTTTATTTCACATGAAACTTTAAACTATTCACTATTTTTTCCTATTTAAAAAAAAAAAAGCGAGCACAAACTTTAGTATAACTAGGACAAAATTCTGGACTGGTCAAATCTAAAATAAAGAGGTTAAAAGTTACTTTTTAAGTTATGATTTCATATTCTACTAAAGAAGTATCAACTATCAATTCTTAGCTGGGCACGTACACGCAGACACATACCTCTACTCCCCCCACCGATTTATGGCACATAACAAATAGAGCCTGTCCTAGGGACAGAGAGGAATTATAAAAAATTTAGGAAAACTGGACAGGAAAGTGAAAAGGACACCAGGTTCAGTGCCCTAGACACCCCTGGGGTATGAGTGGAGTTCAGAGATACATACAAGAGGGTCTTTGTGTCCAAAGCCTCTCTTATTACAACTGACACGTAGGAAGAATCCTAATTCTTTGAAACATTTTCTTGTAGAAGGTATGTCTGATTCTCAAGTCTTTAAAAAGAATTAGAATCTGGCTTAATTCTAGAGTTAGATTTATAAAACAAGACCTCTTAATTCAATCACCTGACCCAGTATCCTCCAATAGCCTCTTAACTGGACTCCCTACTACTATTCCTTCTTTTCTTCGACCCATTCTTCACAGAGCAGGGAAGATTGTAAAAATAAAAAATAAAAACACAAATCCACTCGTGTCATTACTCAGCTCTAACAGCTTCCATGCACTCTTAGGAAAAATCTCCAAACCTGACATTTTCTACAAGGCTCTGAATAATGTGACCTGCTCACCATGCAGTCAATTCCACCTTAGCTGTGCCAGCTTCTTTTCCAGCTCCTCCCCACCACAGGGCCTTTGCATCTGCTGTTCTCTTCCCTAGAATCTTCTTCCTTGTATGTCTAGAACTTTCCAATTAATCCTTCCGCTCCTCACTTAAAAGTGACTTCTGTGGAAGAGTTAGGCTCTTCATCAATCTCCTGCTCCTTCCGCCCTGTTGTTGGAACTCTCCCTTCATCATACTTATCATAACTGCAATTGAGTTACCATGTGTTTAATGCCTTTTCCTAACCATGTACTATAAGCCCCACGAAGGAATAACTGTGTCTTGTTTCCTGCTGTTTTCCCAGCGCCAGGCATATGGTAGGAATAAGGCACTGAAGGGAATGTAATTTTGCAGCGTGCTTTTGCATAAAGGCACGAAAATCAGTCTACCTCAGGCAAAATCATGACTCTATCAACAATACACAGTATAACATTAACAAGTGTTTGTGTGAGAGTTTAACAAATGAAGAAGCTGTTGAAGCAAAATTGTTCACAATCTTTTCATTCCCAAATACTCCTAAATTTCCAGTGAGGTTGCTATGTTGGGGGCATGTGGTGCTGGTCCCTTAAAAATATCCACAGGATTCAGTGTGGTAGCAGTTTCCTGGGTGGAAACAAACGGAGGCTCTCAACCAAAGCCAATCAGCATTCAAATGAATGAGTCATCAAAAAAAATTGTGTCTGAAAGGCCACCCAAGAAGAAATGGTAAGAAATTCAACCAAGGTTCTCTAGGGGTTAGCCAATTCACTTATAACTTCAAATAAAACAAATGCTTCATGGAAGAGGCAAGGATGTGCGGAAACCTAAGTAAACACTAGGAGGGAGGGAGCCGTGAAATGAGGATTTCCCATGATTCTGCCCTGACTAAAAAGAAGTTCCTGATTTATGGTAGATATTCCAAAAAACTCTGGAATCTAAGTTTCATCTAAAACAGTGATATAACCATTTGATATCTGGCACAGATATATGTCCGTCTACAACACTCTGATTCTGTTATCTGAGGTCACGGTCAATTCTTAAACTTTAATGCAGGACATTTAGGTTTCTGTAGAACAAAAAGCTCCATAATTTAAATACCCTATGAAAAAAATCGTTTTCTTTTTTTTTTTTTTTAAATGAAAGGATATTTATTTTCAAGAAACCTTCAAGAAGAGGCACCTGGATGGCTCAGTTGGTTAAGCAGCCAGCTCCTGATTTTGGCTCAGGTCCTAGGATCTAGCCCCACGGGGAGTGTGCTTGAGGATTCTCTCCCACCCTGTGCCCCTCCGCCCCACATGTCCATGAGCTCCAGCACTCTCTCAGATAAATAAATAAATCTTAAAAAAAAAAAAAAAAAAAAGACTTCAAGTCAATAAAGAACAGAGAGAAAGGGGAAAAATAGGAAGAAAAAATTAACAATTTAAGCCGATACCGAGAGGAGGAAACTCAAGGAGAATAAGCAGCAAATGAATTGTAAATTTTCTACCCTCTTTACCTATCAACTCAAGATTTTCAGGAAGTAAAACTGAAAGGATGGGAATCCATCACCATCTCACTTAGTGCTTTTAATCTACTCTTCCGATGGTGGGGAGTGTGTGTGTGTGTGTGTGTGTGTGTGTGTGTGTGTGTACAGTGGTGAAAGGGGAAAACTAACATTTGTTTTGTGCCTACTGTGTCATGTGCTTACAGACACCACACATGTATGCGTGCCTCCTCCCGGCCAATCCTCGGAGGTTAGAGAAGTGAAATGATAGGCCAGCAACCACCTGGCAAGCATGCGGCAGAGGCAGAGATGCTCCTCCTGCAGCACCACCTGCCTTACCTGCACTGGCTCTGTTGGAAATATCGTTTATCCAGTGTATTGTTTCCAAGGGTTTTTTCTTTCCATTATTCCATCCAAACAAGTCTTCTCTCTCACTCTTTCAGAGGAATTTTATTAGCTTTCCCACCTTGTTCCATAGCTTAGAAATTAGGAAAAAGCAGATCTTTCTTCCCAGGTAACAGCTGCTTCTCTATCACATTCTAGGTGGAACTGTTAATGAGACCTATGGTGTTTATCTCAAACCCACCAGAGCTGAGAAGGAACAGCGAGCACTGCCTTCATTCTCAGTGCCCGAAATTTTCACACCTGGGAGGTTCTCAATTTTCTCATTTATATACCATAAAATAACAGCTTTCCCCAAATTTTAAATTGTCAACTTAGTTAAATCATTGTTCAATATCAAAATATTCATCTATTTTCTAATTTAAAATACTGACTGCTTTGTGGGACATATTGTTGCATTAGCAGCACTTCTTAAAACTTTCCTACCACAGTGCCCCCAACAAATCCAAGCCACGGTAGCCAAAATTCACGAGAGATTTTGTTCAAGTCTTGCATTTTATTTTAGAACTTCAAGTAACTTTTACATTCTATTCCACTTAATAGCTTTGCTTTCAATTTTCCCCCTTGAGACTGTCAACACTAACAATCTAGAAAATACCTCAGGTTTATTTTGCAGTGTCTCAGTATTCCATGAGAATCTATTCCTTTGAGAAGAATGGTAATGTGGTCTTTAACAAAGTACTATGAAATGGTAATCTGTGGATAATAAAGCTTTATGTTTATAGAATACATTTCAACAACTGACAGATTTTTAAAAAGTAATTGTCATTTGTGTTCCAATCTTATAAAAGTGAAAAATCAGTATTTTCTCTACTATGGAAAGGGAAGTACACAGAATTTATATAAATGCTAATATACTGCTAATTTTTAGAATTCTGGACTAATTTTATTTGTAAAATCTTTAAAACTTATGTTACTAACTGTTCAGTCTTTCTACTCTATTCTAATCTCAGATAACAAGTACTAAAAGAAACACCGCATTTTTGTTTTTAGAAATTGTAAAATGTAGAAGTCGTGCTATAAAGTTGAAAATTACCTTGTTTATCTACAATGGAGTATGAGGCCAAGAATCCTCGTCCAGAAACATGGATTCCACTCATGAACAGCACTGTAATTTCATTGCTTTTTGATTCAATTGAATGGTTCATCTGCAACCCCAGACCACAGTATTTGCCTAGAAAGGAAGGGAAAAAAAGATATTTGGTAGGACTCTCATAATGTCAGTAATATTTACAATGTAGGGTAAGAGCATCAGAACAATATACCAAACTGGACATTAACTAGAAAATGGTGACTAGGATGCTTAGTGATTAAAAAATCACATTACTCTAAAGAAAGAACAAATGCCAAGTAATAACTGTAAACAATTCAAAGAAAAAAATGGTAGAGGCATCAGTGATCTTACAAAGATTCCATTTCTTGTGAAAGACATGTATACTCTTTAAAATAGTAGTGAGAAATTAAAAAGAAAAAAGCATTTCATGTAGGCAGGTGGCTCAGAAACAAATTAATAGTTAATCAGTAATATTTTTAACATACTCCCCACAAAGTACCCCTAGATTCTTGAGCTTAGAGCATTCCTTAAACCTTTTCCAGACTTCCCTCGATTTTTCTTCCAAAGATTGTTGAACTTTTAGTGAGTCCCTTTAGGTGATTATGCCCAGTCCTATAGCATTAACTATGCTCTGACAATTCACATTACATCTTCACCCAGAGCTTTTCTCTTGAACTTCAGGTATATATATCCAAATGCCAACTTTTACTCTTTAATGTCTAATAGACATATAAAAATAACATATCTTCAATACAAATTAATAAAAGGGAAGAAGAAAAACATTAGAGTAAGATACCACCATAACTAATAAAAATGCATTTTTCTTATGTGCTTGTTAACCATAAAATTCTAAGTAAATAATAACATTCCAAAAGTGTTTTAGGCTGTGCCAACATCATTCTAGAATAAGAGTAATAGGCACTTCCATAAATACCATTTTCAAGGACTGAACATGATCTTGTGAGTAAAAATAACCTAAAAAATCAATAAGAAAACCCCAACAGAACTGGTAAGGGAGTTTAATGATGTCATAGGATCAATATACGAAAATCAATTCTATTTCCACATATGAGTCACAAATAATCTGAAATGAAATTTTTAAAACTTTGTAACAGCATCAAAATATTAAAATATTTAGGGATAAATTTTTAAATAAGAAATTCAAGGGGTGCATGGGTAGCTCAGTCGGTTAAGCATCCAACTCTTAATTTTAACTCAGGTCATGATCTCAGGGTTGTGGGAACAAGCCCCCTGTTGGGCTCTGCACTGGGTGTGGAGCCTGCTTAAGATTCTCTCTCTCCCTCCCCCTCACCCCCGTCTCTCTCTCTCCTCCCTAACCCCCACGCTTGTGCACACTCTAAAAACATAAAAATAAAAAATAAAAACCAGTACACTAAAAAATAGAAAACACTGCTGAGAAAAATTAAATGAAAACTAAACAGAAAGACAAAGTTCATGGATTGGAAGACACAATACTGTTAAGATGTCAAGTCTGCCAACATTGATCTATTGATTCAATGTAATTCCTATAAAAATCCTGGTGTTATTTTTTCCCCCAGAAATTAACACAGTGAAGCTAAAATGTATATGGAAGTGCAAAGGACACAGAATAGCCACAACAGTGTAGTGAAAAAGATAGCTGAAAGACTAATATAATCTGATTTTAAACTTACTATAATACTACAGTAACCAAGACAATGTGATATTTTTAATGGTGAATCTAGATCTATACCTAAATCTTTATTTATACCACCTACATCTACATCTATACCTATATCTATGTACATTTCAATGGAGCAGAACAGAGCTCAGAAATAACCCCACATTTATAGTCAACTGGTTTCTGACAAAGGTGTGAAGTTAACTCAATAGAGAAAGGATAACTCTTTCAACAAATGTACTAAACCAGGTGGCTATCAATATACAAAAACAAATGAACTCAGAACTTCAAGTCAAAATGGACCAAATATCTAATTCTAAGAGCTGAACTTATGGAACTCTAATAAGAAAAGACAGAAAAAACCCTGTGACTTTGGGTTAGGCAAAGATTTCTTAGATCCAACATCAAAAGGAAAAACCATTAATGAAGAAAGTGAAGAATTTGCACTTAATCAAAATCTAAAATGTTTCCTTTCAAAAGATATCATTAAGAAAATGAAAAGACAAAACACAGAGTGGGAGAAAATATTTACAAAACATTAATCTGAAACAGAACTCATATCTGAAATGTGTAACGAATTCTTACAACTCCATCAATCTCATCCTGTAAAAAGGGGAAAAGATCTAAATAGCCACATCTATTAAAAAAAAAAAAAGACCTACTAAATGGCAAATAGGCACGTGAGAAGATGCTCAAGAGCATTAGCCATTAGGGAAATGAATATTAAAGCTACAATGAGATAACACAACCCTCTTATTAAAAAAGCTAAAATCTAAAAGACTGACAATACCCAATACTGGTGAGGATATGGAGAAATTAAAACCTTCAAAGTCTAATGGTAGAACTGTAAAATGGCACAGCCATTTTTGGGAAGCAATTTGGTAATTTCTTAAAATGGTAAATACACATGCCTCTTTCCAAGAGGAAAGAAATCACATGTACACAGGAAGATCATTCAAATGGTCCGAGCAGGATTTCTCATATTTGCCCCAAACAAAAACAACTGAATAGTTCATCAACTGACTCATGGATAAAAACAATGTGGTATATATCCATACAAAGAACTACTACTACTCACCAATAGACAGAAATGAACTAATGATACATGCAGCAACATGAACGAACTTCAAAAACATTATGCTAAGCAGAAGCTATCTGTGGTATTTCCAGAAAAGATTGCCCAGAATAACACTACTTGTTAGAGGTGAAATCACTCCAGAACCTGGGTCCTCCACCTTGTCCCATGCTTTTTTCTTCTATGTACTCTGTCCCCGTAAAGGAGCTGACACTTTCCCTGGGGCTGCAAAGAGAAGCACTTAATAACAGCATGATCTCGTAAGTGGTCTGGCACAGCACCGGGGGACCACAGGGTCTGCAGCAGCCTCACTGCTGTCTTCTTTCCACCCACAGCAACAACAGCCTTTTGCTTTTTTCCTTATCATGCAGCAACAGGTTCATTCCTTAATGAAATTAGTAAATGCTTCAGCTTGTCTTTTGGTATAAACCATCTCATAATACTTTACTTTTACTCTTACCTGAAGTATTTAAATGTATGCCACCTTTCCAGTTCATTATAAAACCATTTTAATTGAATCAATGTTTCCAAAAGATCATTTAAGCAGAATTGGGAAGTTCAGCCCTATTTTTAAAAATGAGTTACTCTTTACAACTGTTTTTCCCCAGCCAATGAGAAAGTACTATATTTGTTTTAAATACATTTCATAATTTTGTATTTTGTGTGTTAGATATAAAAACCAGGTAATTCTTTGTTGTTTCCCCAGAAGATGAGAATAATTTACCCCTAAAAGCATACTGACAGTGGTCAGTTAAAACAAAACTTCCAAGTTCTAAAACATCTAACACTGTCTACAGATTTTATACATAGAATTTTTCTTTCAAGACATATTTCTCCAAAGCTTTATAATTTGTGAATTATTTAAAAATTAGCATGTACATGTGATAATTCTGTAAAACTTTTAGGATGAGCAGAAAAACTAGTTTGTTCTAAGACTGTCAGGCCCATATGTGAATAGAATAACATATAAGAAATAGATATCATATTTTATTCTATGTATCACTGTGTTTTAGATTACTTTTTCCCCCTTAACTTGGAAAGGTTACGTTCAATATTTCTGTGAGATTAGCCTGCACAAACTGACAAAGCAAAATCCCTGAAGTTTTCTCCCCTTGAGGCACCAAAAAAAAAAAAAAAATGCTATTATGTCTTACAGTGAACAGCATCCACAACCTTAGCATAATTGTTTTTAAAGATTTAATTTATTTGAGAAAGACAGAGGGAGAGAAGACACATGCGCGCACACACACACATGCGCATGAGGTGGGTAAGGGGCAGAGGGAGAGAGATCTCAAGCTGACTCCACGCTGTGCCAGAGCCCCATGCAGGGCTGGATCTCACAACCCTGAGATTATGATCTGAGCAGAAACCAAGAGTCAGTGCTTAACCACCTGAGCCACCCAGGTGCCCCAGCATAACTGGTTATAAAGTGGCAGTATGACCCTGGTCATTATACAGACCTTTTAGGAAAAGGTTATAAACAAAAAACAACCATCAAAACAGCAATCTAAAAATAACAAGGAGGCAGCCCAGGTGGCTCAGCGGTTTAGCACCACCTTTAGCCGAGGGCGTGATCCTGGGGTCCCTGGATCAAATCCCACGACGGGCTTCCTGCATGGAGCCTGCTTCTCCCTCTGCCTGTGTCTCTGCCTTTCTCTTTCTCTCTCTCTCTCTCTCTCTCTCTGTCTCTCATGAATAAATAAAATCTTTAAAAAAAAATAACAAGGAATTTACTACATTTACAAAATTAAAAAAATAAACAATCTGAAAGTCAAGAACATCCAGTCTATAACTTCTCCATTTATTTACCATTTAATAAATAAATACCAAACATTAAGGCTTGTGCATGAGCACACACACTTGGTCATAGATAACAGGGCGTTCAATATATGTCTTTGCTCATCCTTTATTTCTTTAAAAACACCAATTGTGGAAAAGAAAAAAAAAAAAAGCTTTCTATTCCAAATAAAAGTTAATATTAATTTTATAAAAGTAAACATAAAAATTTTTAACATTAAAGCAAAATAATACTTAAGAAGTCCTATAACAGTTATCCGCATAAACAAAAAGATGATTAAATCATCAGATTTTTCAATACTAAATAACTCAAAAATAGATTGGTAAATAGAATATTAAACACCATATTACTTTTAAATACTAAATATTTTCAAATAATGACCTACCATTAAAAGCATAATATAAAATTGATGTTATTCCATATCTTATCTCAAATATTAAAAATATCTAAAGCTGTATAATTTGTCAGCAAAGCAAACAATATGTGCAGAGCCAGTGCCCATTACATTAAATCTTAAGGCCAAATGGGAAATAATAGGTAAAGGCAAGAGAAGTTATATCAAGTAGAATCTCTATGTATGTGAGTTAACAGTTGTAAATGTGAACAAGTTTCATCTGGGCTCATCAGTACTAGCTGCTGTCACTTAGGGATCTATGTATGTGGGATTTTATTACAAGGCTGATTAAGGCCCTCAGTACAAATATGACTTTTCAGATACTCTTAAGTACAAACGAAAAAGATCACACTTAAAGAATATTACCAAGCCATGCAAAGGTGTCTTTATAAAAATTTTATCATTTATACTAATACTATGAAATCCCAAATTATTAGATTGAACTTGGAGGTGCTCTAAGAAATTAAAAAACAAAAGTATATTCTTGAAGTGAAACAATGTTTAAAAAAGTTTTTCCAACCCTTTCAATATAGACAGGATAATAAAGCATTTCCTATTAGCTCTACAGCTTTATCTCCTGTTTTTTTGTTTTGTTTTGTTTTTTTAAATCATTTGGAGTTACCCTGTCCTCTGAAATGTGAATAAATTCAGTCTGTGGTAGTAACAAAACTTTTTTAAAAACTGTGGATCTCAAAAGGCAGTAAGTGCTAAAGAACAGATAATCTCAATTAAAAAAGAAAAAAGACAAGTACAATAGCTGACTCTGTAGGTGCTCAAGTGAGTTCAATATATACCAGGTAAACATCTGCCTTTACCTCTTATTCCCAGCCAAAACAGATCTCTCTCTCCTCACTCCTCAACCTTTGATCAAAGGTTTTACCCATTATACAAGTAATGCAAGCACTTAGCAAAATACTCTGGGAAAGGAAGAAGAAAATTCGTTCCTAATCTGGGCAATATACTAGTTAGTTCTTTAATTCCATTTTCCTAGTTTGGCCATCCAAAGGTCCTCCTAAATCAACACAAATCATTCAATTGCTAACAATTATAGATTCTACTGATGGCTCTCAAACCCTGCCAACATTTCTAGAAGTTTCTCGCAGATAAAATAAGAATTTCAAAAAATAGTATATGGATACATGCACAAAATTATTTTTAAAAAAGTTAATCAAGTATGTTAATCACCATAAGGCCTGTGAAACACTGGTTTTAGTCTAAAAGAATCCATGTTCCAAGGCAAGTAAAAATGCTTAAAAAAGTATTACCCTTAGGAAACTAGAAAAAGAAATCCAGAGTAAGAAGAAAAGATGTAAGAATTAGAGCAGAGACCAGTGAAACTAAAAACAAGAAATCAACAGAAAAAATTAATAAAGCCAAAAACTGGTTCTTTGAAACCGAAGTCAATAAGCCTCTAATAAGGATACTTAAGAAAAAAAGGGGGACACACAAAAAAGAGGTAACAAATAATATCAGAAACGAAGTGCTGACACCACTACAGATCCAACGGTCATGAAAAGCTACTAAAGGAATATTATGAACAAATCTATAAGTTTGATAACCTAGATAAGATGAACAGGTTCCTTGAAATACACAATTTGCCAAACCTCAAACAAGAAGAAATAGACAACTATTTAATTTCTATTTAAGAAACTGAATCAATAATTAATAATCTTTCAAAAGAGAAAGCACCAGGCACAAATGGGTTCACAGATGAATTTTACCAGACATTAGGGGAAAAGTTACACCAATTCTCTACAATTTCTTTCAGAGGATGGAAATAGAGGGAATATTTCCTAACTCTATGAGATCAGCCCTACCATAAAACCAAAATCAAACATATTACATGAAATGAAAACTACAGGTCGTTATTTCTCATGGAATAGACATAAAATTCCTTAACAAAAGATTAAGAAATCAGGGGCACCCAGCTGGCTCAGTCAGAAGAGTGTGCGACCCTTATTTCGGGGTTGTGAGTTCGAGCCCCACACAGGTTGTAAAGATTACTTAAAAATAAAAATCATTTAAAAATATTACGAAATCAAATCCAACAATGTATTAAAAAGAATTATAGACCACGATCAAATGTGATTTATTCTGGGTATGCAAAGTAGATTCAACATTTTAAAATAATGAATGTAATCATCGTATCAACATGCAAGAAAGGGAAGTATTGTGATTAAATCAATAGATGCTGGGGCATCTGGGTGGCTCAGTGGTTGAGCATCTGCCTTTGGCCCAGGGCATGACCCCAGGGTCCTGGGATCGAGTCCCACATCAGGCTCCCTGCATAGAGTCTGCTTCTCCCTCTGCCTATGTCTCTGCCTCTATCTGTGGTCTCTGATGAATAAATAAACAAAATCTTAAAAAAAAAAAAAGATGCAGAAAAGGCATTTGACAAAACCCACCATCCATTTGTGATATAAAATATAAATTCTCAGTGAACTAGGAATAGAGGGGAACTTCATTAGTTTAATACAGAATATTTACAAAAAACTAAACTACCATCATACTTAATAATGAGAAATTCAAAAATTCAAAGCCTTTCCAATAAGAACAGAAACAAGGCAAGAATGTCGCCTCTCACGACTCCTCTTTTACATCATACTAGAAGTATTAATACAGTTATTAATACAGTAAGGGGGAAAAAGTACACAGATTGGAAAAAAATAAAACCATTCACAGATAATATGATAATGTATGTAGAAAATCCAAAACAACTGAACAAAAAAACTCCTGTGATTAATAAGCAGTTTTACAAGTTTGCACAATACAGGATTAATGGATAAAAGGCAATTGTTTTCCTATATATCAACAATAAAAAACTGGAATTTGAAATTAAAAACATACTACCATTTACATTAGCAGCCCCCAAAATGAAAACAGGGATAAGTCCAATAAAATATGTCTAAAATCCATATAAGGAAAACTACAAAACTCCAAGAGTGAAATAAATGGAGAGATGCTCCATGTTCATGGATAGGAAGACTAAATATTGTCAAGATGTCAGTTCTTGCCAACTTTATATATTGAATGCAAGCCAAATCAAAAGCCTAGCAAGTTAGGATAATTGGATATTTGCATGTAAAAGAATCAAATTGGACTCCTATCTCACACCACTCAAAAAAGAACTCAAAATGGATTAAAGACTCAAATGTAAAACCTGAAACCATGAAACTTCTAGAAGAAAACACAGGAATAAAGTTCCTTGACAGGGATCTTGGTAATGATTTTTTGAGTATGATACCTAAATGTTTACAAGCAACAAAATAAAAGATAAATAAGAGGGACAATACCAAACCAAAAAGCTGTAGAGAAAAGTAACCATCAACAAAGTGCAAAGACAGCCTATGGAATGAAACAAAAGTATTTGCAAACCATTTATTTGTTAAGGGGTTAATATCCAAAATACATAAAGAACTTATATGACTCAAAGCAAACAACAAAACCCAACTAAAAAATGGACATTTCTCCAAAGAAGACACACGAAAGGCCAACAGGTACATGAAAAGATGCTCAACATCACTAGTCATTAGGGAAATGCAAATGAAAACCAGTAAGTTATCACCTCATGTCTGTTAGAATGGCCATCAACAAAAAGGTAAGACTTAACAAACACTGGTGTGGATGTGGAGAAAAGAGAACCCTGTACACTGTTCATGGTATTTTAAACTGGTACAGTCACTACAGAAAACAGTATGGAGGATCCTCAAAAAAAATACAAAATAATGCAACCATATGATCCAGCAATTCTTTTTTTTTTTTTCAGATTTTATTTATTTATTCATGAGAGACACAGACAGAAGCAGAGACACACAGACAGAGGCAGAGACACAGACAGAGGGAGAAGCAGGCTCCACGCAGGGAGCCCAACATGGGACTTGACCTGGGTCTCCAGGATCAGGCCCTGGGCTGAAGGTGGCACTAAACCGATGAGCCACCTGGGCTGCCCAGCAATTCTATTTTTCGTTATACATCCAAAACGAACAAAAAAAACTAACTCAAAAAGATGTCTGCACCCCCACATTAGCAATATTTATAATAGCCAAGATAATGGAAACCACCTAAGTGTCCACCCATGGATGAGTGGATACATGCACATGCAACAAAGTATTTACAACAAAGTATCATTCAGCCACAGAAAGTAAGGGAATCTTATCATTTGCCTTAACACTGATGGACCTCAAAAGCATTATGCTAAGTAAGTCAGAAAAAGACAAATACTGTATGATCTCACATACATGTACAATCTAAAAAAAAAAAAAAACCCACCAAACTCATAGAGAATATCAAGTTTAGGGGTACCAGAGGCAGAGGTACTTTGGGTAGAGATCAGGGGAATAGGAGATGATGGATGTTAGCTGAACGTATTGTAATAATCATTTTACAATATACATAAATGAAATCATCATCCTGTATAGCTTAAATTTATATAGTGGTAGATGTCAATTATTTCCCAATAGAACTGGAAAAAAAAATCCCAGTGAGTTATTTTGTGGATATCAGAAAAGTAATTCTCAAGGATATATGGAAGGGAAAAAGACCCAGAATAGTAAATATAATTATTGAAGAAAAACAAAGTTGGAGGAATGACACTACCCATCTTCAATACTTACTATAAAGCTACAGAAACCAAGACAGTGTGATACTGGTGAAAGCATAAATAGATCAATGAAAAAGAATAAAAAGCCCAGAAATAAATCCACATAAATGTGGTCAACTGATCTTTGACAAAGGACCAAAGGCAATACAATGGAGTAAAGACAGTGTTTTCAATAAATGGTGCTGGAATGAGTGGACATCCATATGCAAAAAAAAATGAATCTAGACACAGACCTTATGCCCTGCACTAAAATTAACTCAAAACAGATTACAGACCTAAGAGTAAAATGCAAAACTCCTAGAAGATAACATAGGAAAAAATCTGGATGACCTTGAGTAGGATAATGACTTTTTAGATATGACGCCAAAAGGCACGATCCAAGAAATAAAAAACTGATAAGGTGGACTTCATTAAAATTAAAACCTCTGTTCCAAAAGAATAAGATAAGCCACAAACGGGGAGAAAATATTTACAAGATACACAAGTAATAAAGGACACACTTGATAAAGGACATAAGAAAACCTCAACACTCAACAATAAGAAAATAATCTGAATTAAAAATAGGCCAAAGACTCTGACAGACACCTCACCAAAAACAGATAACAAGCATATAAAAAGATGCACTACATTACATGTTATCAGAGAAATGCAATAAAAACAATGAAATATCAATATACACCTATTAGAATGGTCAAAATCCAGAGCACTGGCAACATTAAATGCTGATGAAAATGCAGAGCAACAGGAACTCTCACGCACTGCTGGTGAGAAAGCAAAATGTTTTTTTTGCAGGGGGGTGGGGTGGGGTGGAAATTTCTTATAAAACCAGAAAGTCCCACCATACAATCCAGCAATCACATTTCTGGATATTTACTCAAAGGAGTTGAAAATTTATGTCCATATATACACCTACACACAGATGTCTATAGCAAGTTTATTCGTAAACTGTCAAAGCTTGGAAGCAATCAGGACGTCCTTTGGTAGGTGAACGAACACATCTGGAAGATGAAATGTTATTCGATGTTAAAAAGAAATGAACTATCAAACCATGAATAGACATAAAGGAACTTTTAAGTGCACAGCACATTAAGTGAAGGAAGGCAGTCTGAAAAGACTACATATTGTTGGACAGCAATTATACCACCTTCTGGAAAGACTAAACAATACGAAGATCTATGTATAGTAGAAGACAATAAAAAGATCAGTGGTTGTCAGGCACTGGGGGAGGAGGGATGAATAGGGAGAGCACGGAGAACTTTTAGAGCAGTGGAAATACCACAAAGACGGATATATGTCACCCATATTTCAAACTTACAGGATGTGCAACACACACACACATCATTAGCCATCAAGGAATGCTAATCAAACCCCAATGAGATACCACTTCATACCCACTACGACGTGAACAAAGACAATACCGCGTGTGGGCAAGGATCTGGAAAAACAAACCCTGCTACACTGCTAAAGGGTGCAGGTGCTTTGGAATACAGTCTGGCAGTCCTTCCCACGGTTAAATGTGGAGCTACGATGTGACCTAGCGACTGTACTTGAGGCATATACCCCAGGGAAATGCACACATATGTGCACACAAAAAGAACCTGTAAATGATAGTGGGTTATCTGTGTGGAGTCCTGGATGCTGGAGACGGTTTGGGTGCAGGGCTGTCCACACCACTGGAAACTCAGACCGTCCTAGGGGTGTGACGAAGCCCCAGTGGAGAAAGTGGTCAAGGACCCCAAGTGCTTTCCAAAGGAAATGCAGGAAAGTGTAGTAGGGGCTAGAACCAATGATCTCTGAAATAATTCTTCCTAAGTGGATAAGCCACAGGATATGTGACAATTGCTTTTATCATGGAAATTCAGGTTACCAATTTTCCCATATGCTAGATAATTATATAATAGACTTGTTCACATGTACGACTTTGTTCAATATTTAAAATAATTACTGAGGCCAGAATTTTTTTTTTTTCAGATTTTTTGAAATGGAATTACAGGATCACGCTATTTCCAAAAGTTCAAACTAATTTACACTCCTACCACCAGTGCAGGGTGTTTATTTCAAGGCAGCCCTAGTATCCCTTTTTTCCTGTTTGTACATACTTTTAAAAAAAAAAAACCTATAAACTTTTCAAAATTTTAGAATAATATAAAAAGAAAATGATAAAAAACAATAATCATTCTCACAAAATCCTATTACCGAGAGAGCGGCTAATACCACCTGGGATGGTACCTCTCTCTGCCAGGTGTCCAATACAAACAACAGTGCTGGGGGAGGGGCACGATGGCGGAGGAGCAGGGTCTCCAGGTCACCTGTCCTCAACAAATTACCTAGAAAACCTTCCAATCATCCTGAAAATCTACGAATTCGGCCTGAGATGTAAAGAGAGACCAGCTGGAAGGCTACAGTGAGAAGAGTTGGCGCTTCTATCAGGTAGGAAGACGGGGAAAAAGAAATAAAGACACAAAAGGCCTCCAAGGGGGAGGGGCCCGAGGAGCCGGGCTGAGGCCGCGGCGAGTGTCCCCAGGACAGGAGAGCCCCGTCCCGGAGGAGCAGGAGCTGCACCGACCTTCCCCGCGGAAAGGCCTCCCGGGGAATTGGAGCAGGATCCCCAGAAAGGCGGGGACACCCTCGGGCTCCCTGGGACAGTAACAGAGGAACCGCGCCCCGGAGAGTGCGCCGAGCTCCCTAAGGGCTGCAGCGCTCGGCGGGACTCGGAGCAGCTCGGAGGGGCTCGGGCGGCGGCTCCGCGGAGGGGGCTGCGGGGCGGGAGCAGCTGGGGGGGGGGCTCGGGCAGAGGAAGAGGCTCCGCGGAGGGGGCTGCGGGGCGGGAGCGCGAACACAACAGCGCAGGCGCCGGAGCACAGGGCGCCGGGACACAGCCCAGATTCCGGCCTCCCCCAGGGACAGGCAGAGGCCGGGAGGGCCCAGGACCCCGAGGACGCTCCTGCCCGGAGCTGAGCAGATCAGCGGCCCCGCCCGGGAGCCCCCAGGCCCTGCAGACGGAGAGCCCCGGAGCTACTGCGGGGGCTGACTCCAGGGTCCCAGAGCTGCCCCCGCCACTGTGGCTTCCTCCCGGGGCCTCACGGGGTGAACAACCCCCACTGAGCCCTGCACCAGGCAGGGGCAGAGCAGCTCCCCCAAGTGCTCACACCTGAGAATCAGCACAGCAGGCCCCTCCCCCAGAAGACCAGCGACGCGGACCAGTTCCAAGGGAAGTCAAGGGACTTAAAGTACACAGAATCGGAAGATACTCCCCCGTGTTTTTTTTTGTTTTGTTTTTTTGTTTTTGTTTTTGTTTTGTTTTGTGTTTTTCTTTCTTTCTTCTTGATTTCTGATTGCTTCCCCCACCCCACCCCCCTTTTTTTCTTTCTTTCTTTTTCTTTCTCTTTTTCTTCTCTTCCCCCCCCCCCTTTTTTATCTTCTTTCTCTTTTTTCTTTTTCTCTTTTCTTTCCTTCTCTCTCTTTTTCTCCTTTTCCCAATACAACTTGTTTTTGGCCACTCTGCACTGAGCAAAATGACTACAAGGAAAACCTCACCTCAAAAAAAAGAATCAGAAACAGCCCTCTCTCCCACAGAGTTACAAAATATGGATTACAATTCAACGTCAGAAAGCCAATTCAGAAGCACTATTTTACAGCTGCTGGTGGCTCTAGAAAAAACCATAAAGGACTCAAGAGACTTCATGACTGCAGAATTTAGATCCAATCAGGCAGAAATTAAAAATCAATTAAATGAGATGCTATCCAAGCTAGAAGTCCTAACGACGAGGCTTACCGAGGTGGAAGAACGAGTGAGTGACATAGAAGACAAGTTGATGGCAAAGAGGGAAACTGAGGAAAAAAGAGACAAGCAATTAAAAGACCATGAGGATAGATTAAGGGAAATAAATGACAGCCTGAGGAAGAAAAACCTACGTTTAATTAGGGTTCCCGAGGGCGCCGAAAGGGCCAGAGGGCCAGAATATGTATTTGAACAAATCCTAGCTGAAAACTTTCCTAATCTGGGAAGGGAAACAGGCATTCAGATCCAGGAAATAGAGATATCCCCCCCTAAAATCAACAAAAACCGTTCAACAACTCGACATTTAATAGTGAAGCTTGCAAATTCCAAAGATAAGGAGAAGATTCTTAAAGCAGCAAGAGAAAAAAAGTCCCTGACTTTTATGGGGAGGAATATTAGGGTAACAGCAGACCTCTCCACAGAGACCTGGCAGGCCAGAAAGGGCTGGCAGGATATATTCAGGGTCCTAAATGAAAAGAACATGCAACCAAGAATACTTTATCCAGCAAGGCTTTCATTCAAAATGGAAGGAGAGATAAAGAGCTTCCAAGACAGGCAGGAACTGAAAGAATATGTAACCTCCAAACCAGCTCTGCAAGAAATTTTAAGGGGGACTCTTAAAATTCCCCTTTAAGAAGCAGTTCAGTGGAACAATCCACAAAAACAAGGACTGAATAGATATGATGACACTAAACTCATATCTATCAATAGTAACTCTGAACGTGAACGGGCTTAATGACCCCATCAAAAGGCACAGGGTTTCAGACTGGATAAAAAAGCAGGACCCATCTATTTGCTGTCTACAAGAGACTCATTTTAGACAGAAGGACACCTACAACCTGAAAATAAAAGGTTGGAGAACCATTTACCATTCAAATGGTCCTCAAAAGAAAGCAGGGGTTGCCATCCTTATATCAGATAAATTAAAATTTATCCCAAAGACTATAGTGAGAGATGAAGAGGGACACTATCTCATACTCAAAGGATCTATCCAACAAGAGGACTTAACAATCCTCAATATATATGCCCCGAATGTGGGAGCTGCCAAATATTTAAACCAATTAATAACCAAACTGTAGAAATACTTTGATAATAATACACTTATACTTGGTGACTTCAATCTAGCTCTTTCTATACTAGATAGGTCTTCGAAGCACAACATATCCAAAGAAACGAGAGCTTTAAATGATACACTGGACCAGATGGATTTCACAGATATCTACAGAACTTTACATCCAAACTCAACTGAATGCACATTCTTCTCAAGTGCACATGGAACTTTCTCCAGAATAGACCACATACTGGGTCACAAATCGGGTCTGAACCGATACCAAAAGATCGGGATAGTCCCCTGTATATTCTCAGACCATAATGCCTTGAAATTAGAACTTAATCACAACAAGAAGTTTGGAAGGACCACAAACACGTGGAGGTTAAGGACCATCCTGCTAAAAGATAAAAAGGTCAACCAGGAAATTAAGGAAGAATTAAAAAGATTCATGGAAACTAATGAGAATGAAGATACAACCGTTCAAAATCTTTGGGATGCAGCAAAAGCAGTCCTGAGGGGGAAATACATCGCAATACAAGCATCCATTCAAAAACTGGAAAGAACTCAAATTCAAAAGCTCACCTTACACATAAAGGAACTAGAGAAAAAGCAACAAATAGACCCCACCCCCAGCAGAAGAAGACAGTTAATTAAAATTCGAGCAGAACTAAATGATATCGAGACCAAAAGAACTGTGGAACAGATCAACAGAACCAGGAGTTGGTTCTTTGAAAGAATTAATAAGATAGATAAACCATTAGCCAACCTTATTAAAAAGAAGAGAGAGAAGACTCAAATAAAATCATGAATGAGAAAGGAGAGATCACTACCAACACCAAGGAAATACAAACGATTTTAAAAACATATTATGAACAGCTGTATGCCAATAAATTAGGAAATCTAGAAGAAATGGACGCATTCCTGGAAAGCCACAAACTACCAAAACTGGAGCAGGAAGAAATAGAAAACCTGAACAGGCCAATAACCAGGGAGGAAATTGAAGCAGTCATCAAAAACCTCCCAAGACACAAGAGTCCAGGGCCAGATGGCTTCCCAGGGGAATTCTATCAAACGTTTAAAGAAGAAATCATACCTATTCTACTAAAGCTGTTTGGAAAGATAGAAAGAGATGGAGTACTTCCAAATTCGTTCTATGAGGCCAGCATCACCTTAATTCCGAAACCAAAGACCCCACCAAAAAGGAGAATTACAGACCAATATCCCTGATGAACATGGATGCAAAAATTCTCAACAAGATACTAGCCAATAGGATCCAACAACACATTAAGAAAATTATTCACCATGACCAAGTAGGATTTATCTCCGGGACACAAGGCTGGTTCAACACTCGTAAAACCATCAATGTGATTCATCATATCAGCAAGAGAAAAACCAAGAACCATATGATCCTCTCATTAGATGCAGAGAAAGCATTTGACAAAATACAGCATCCATTCCTGATCAAAACCCTTCAGAGTGTTGGGATAGAGGGAACTTTCCTCGACATCTTAAAAGCCATTTACGAAAAGCCCACAGCAAATATCATTCTCAATGGGGAAGCACTGGGAGCCTTTCCCCTAAGATCAGGAACAAGACAAGGATTTCCACTCTCACCACTGCTGTTCAACATAGTTCTGGAAGTCCTCGCCTCAGCAATCAGACAACAAAAAGACATTAAAGGCATTCAAATTGGCAAAGAAGAAGTCAAACTCTCCCTTTTCGCCAATGACATGATACTCTACATAGAAAACCCAAAAGCCTCCACCCCAAGATTGCTAGAACTCATACAGCAATTTGGTAGCATGGCAGGATACAAAATCAATGCCCAGAAATCAATGGCATTTCTATACACTAACAATGAGACTGAAGAAAGAGAAATTAAGGAGTCAATCCCATTTACAATTGCACCCAAAAGCATAAGATACCTAGGAATAAACCTAACCAAAGAGGTGAAGGATCTATACCCTAAAAACTATAGAACAGTTTTAAAAGAAATTGAGGAAGACACAAAGAGATGGAAAAATATTTCATGCTCATGGATTGGCAGAATTAATATTGTAAAAATGTCAATGTTACCCAGGGCAATTTACACGTTTAATGCAATCCCTATCAAAATACCATGGACTTTCTTCAGAGAGTTAGAACAAGTTATTTTAAGATTTGTGTGGAATCAGAAAAGACCCCGAATAGCCAGGGGAATTTTAAAAAAGAAAACCATAACTGGGGGCATCACAATGCCAGATTTCAGGTTGTACTACAAAGCTGTGGTCATCAAGACAGTGTGGTACTGGCACAAAAACAGACACATAGATCAATGGAACAGAACAGAGAACCCAGAAGTGGACCCTGAACTTTATGGTCATCTAATATTCGATAAAGGAGGAAAGACTATCCACTGGAAGAAAGACAGTCTCTTCAATAAATGGTGCTGGGAAAATTGGACATCCACATGCAGAAGAATGAAACTGGACCACTCTCTTTCACCATACACAAAGATAAACTCAAAATGGATGAGAGATCTAAATGTGAGACAAGAGTCCATCAAAATCATAGAAGAGAACACAGGCAACACCCTCTTTGAACTCGGCCACAGTAACTTCTTGCAAGATACATCCACAAACGCAAAAGAAACAAAAGCAAAAATGAACTATTGGGACTTCATCAAGATAAGAAGCTTTTGCACAGCAAAGGATACAGTCAACAAAACTAAAAGACAACCTACAGAATGGGAGAAGATATTTGCAAACGACATATCAGATAAAGGGCTAGTTTCCAAAATCTATAAAGAACTTCTTAAACTCAACAGCAAAGAAACAAACAATCCAATCATGAAATGGGCAAAAGACATGAAGAGAAATCTCACAGAGGAAGACATGGACATGGCCAACATGCACATGAGAAAATGCTCTGCATCACTTGCCATCAGGGAAATACAAATCAAAACCACAATGAGATACCACCTCACACCAGTGAGAATGGGGAAAATTAACAAGGCAGGAAACAACAAATGTTGGAGAGGATGCGGAGAAAAGGGAACCCTCTTACACTGTTGGTGGGAATGTGAACTGGTGCAGCCACTCTGGAAAACTGTGTGGAGGTTCCTCAAAGAGTTAAAAATAGACCTGTCTACGACCCAGCAATTGCACTGTTGGGGATTTACCCCAAAGATTCAGATGCAATGAAACGTCGGGACACCTGCACCCCGATGTTTCTAGCAGCAATGGCCACAATAGCCAAACTGTGGAAGGAGCCTTGGTGTCCATCGAAAGATGAATGGATAAAGAAGATGTGGTTTATGTGCACAATGGAATATTCCTCAGCAATTAGAAACGACAAATACCCACCATTTGCTTCAACGTGGATGGAACTGGAGGGTATTATGCTGAGTGAAGTAAGTCAATCGGAGAAGGACAAACAGTGTATGTTCTCATTCATTTGGGGAATATGAATAATAGTGAAAGGGAATATAAAGGAAGGGAAAAGAAATGTTGGGAAATATCAGGCCCTTCCTGATAGACAGAACATAAAGACTCCTAACTCGGGGAAACGAACCAGGGGTGGTGGAAGGGGAGGAGGGCGGGTGGTGGAGGGGAATGGGTGACGGGCACTGAGGTGGACATTTGACGGGATGAGCACTGGGTGTTTTTCTGTATGTTGGTAAATTGAACACCAATAAAAATTAATTAAAAAAAAAAAAAAAAACAACAGTGCTTATCTTCTAGGGCTCTCTCCAGGTGTCCAATAAAAACAACAGTGCTTATCTTCTAGGGCTCTCTCCAGGTGTCCAATAAAAACAACAGTGCTTATCTTCTAGGGCTACAGTCATCATTAAATGGACATGAATATGTATATGGGGTGCACATACCTACGCGCAGGCGCAGTATCATCTCCCTCTTCATTCTTCCACTTGCGCTGTGGCTCTGTGACTTTAACACCAACTATTCCTACTAAACTGCTTTGCGGAAAGGCTGTATCAACGTACTCTCCCCGCCCCGCTCAGTAGTGTTAGACATAAAACAAACTGGTAATCTGCTGTTCTCTTAATTAGTGAAGGCGAACTTCTCCAATGTGTGGTTAGTTTAACATTTCCTCTGGTAGGTGATATTCTTATGCTTCTAGACTATTTTCTTACCAGCATCCCTACCCTTAAAAATGTTTTTAAACTCTCTGTATATAGCATATGTTCTAGGAGAGAGATTTTCCTGAGTTGGCCAGACCTAATCAGTTAGGTGCAGATTGATTTCTCTAGCTAGTCACAGAATTGGAAATTAGACAAATAAATGCCTGCTGGTCTAGAAAGAAAAAAAAAAACCTAGGTGGTGAATACTCCACACGACCTCTAAGAACTGAAAGTCTCTGGGCAAACAGGTAGCAAGACTATGGGGACCCCAGTTTTACAACCGCAAGAAAGTAGCAGTAGATTCCGTCAACAATCAGCCAGCTTGAAGAGAACCTTCAGCTTCAGCTGGGAACCACCACCCTCGCGGAGTCCAGCCAGGCGAGACCCTGAACAGACGATCCAGTCATGCTGAACCCAGACCTCGGGTTACAGAAACGGAGAGAATTGTGCTATTTAAAACTGCTGGGTTTGCGATGATAGTAGAAAACTAACACAGCCAGAAATTTACCTTGGTGCACCAGCGCACTTCATTTTATTGCCCCCTGCTTTATTATTCTGCTTGGCAGGTACTGCCTTTTTCTCTTACAGGCTGAAGGTTTGTGACAATCCTGCATCTAGCAAAGTCTATCAGCACCATTTCTTCAACAACCATTGCTTACTTTGTGTCTCTGTGTCACGTTTCAGTAATTCTTGCAATTTTTTTCAAGCTTTTTCATTATTGTTATGTCTGTTACGGTAATCTGTGATCCGTGACTGTATATTACTATCCTAACTGTGTTGAGGTGCCATGAGACCCATGTGACAGGTAGACGTAATAAACGTTGTGCACCTTCTGGCTGGCTACTCTGCCAACCAGCCGTTCCCCATCTCTCTCCTTCTCTTCAGGCCTTCCTTTACCTTGAGACACAACAATATTGAAATCAGTCCAAGTCCTTTCAACGAATGGCCTCTAAGCATTCAAATGAGAAAGTCATGTCTTCTCTCACTTGACATCAAAAGCTAGAAATGACCAAGTTTAGTAAGAACTCATGTCAAAAGCTGAGGGAGGTTGAAAGTTAGGCCTCTCGCATCAAACAGCCAAGCTGTGAATGCAAAGGAAAAGTTCTCAAAGGAAATTAAAAGTGCTACTCTCGTGAACATATAAATGGTAAGAAGGAACAGCCTTACTGCTGATGTGGAGAAAGTTTTAGGGCTTTAAGGGGAAGATCGAACCAGCCACAACATCCTCTTAGGCCAGGGCCTAACTCTCTTTGAATCTGTGAAGGCACAGAGAGGTGAGGAGGCTCGCAGAAATTGGTTTATAAGGTTTAAGAAACCGTTTCTAGAACGTCCAAGTGCCAGGTGAAGCAGCAAATGCTGACAAAGAAGCTGCATCAAGTTGTCCACAAGATCTAGCTAAGATCATTCATGAAGGTGGCTACACTAAGCAACAGATTTTCAGTATTGACAAAACAGCCTCCTATTGGAAGAAGATGCCATCTAGGACCTTCACAGCCAGAGAGGAGAAAAAGCAATACCTAGCTTCAAAGCTTCAAAGACCACACTACTTCTCCTGTCAAGGGGGCTAAGGCAGATGGTGACTAAGTTGAAGCCAAAGCTCATTTCATCATTTAGAAAAATCCTAGGGCCCTCAAGAAGGATGCTAAATCTCCTCCGCCTCTGTGCTAGAAATGGAACAAAGCTTGGATGACAGCATATCTGTATGCAGCATGGTTTGTGAAGTATTCTAAGCCCACAGTTAAGAACGTTCTGCTCAGAAAAAAAGATTCCCTTCAAAATAGGACTGTTCCCTGACAATGTACCTGATCCCTTAAGAGCCCTGATGGAGACGTACACTGGGCTAATACTATCTTTACGCCGGCTAACGTGACACTGATTCTGCAGCCCATGGATGAGAAGTGATTTTGGCTTTTAAGTCTTATTATTTAAGAAATACATTTCATAAGGCAACACGTGCCACAGACAGTGGTTCCTTTGACGCACCTGGGCAAAACAAACTGAAAGCCTTCTGGAAAGGATCCACCATTCTAGATGCCATTAAGAACATTCATGATTCATGTGATAAGGTCAAATTACCAACATGAATGGGTTTGGAAGTAGTTGATTTCAACCCTCATAGGGGACCTTGAGGGGCTCACGACTTCCACAGAGGAAACAGCTGCAGATGTGGTGGAAATAGGAGGAGAACAAGAATTAGAAGGGGAGCCTGAAGATGTGACTGAATTGATGCGATCTCATGATAAAACTTGACTCTATGGGGAGCTGCTTCTATGGATGAGCAGAGAAAGTGGTTTCTTGAATAGAAACTACTCCTGATGAAGATGCTGTAAGATTATTGAAATGGCAACAAAGGATTTAAAAAGTTTATAAACTTAGTTGACAAAGAGGATTAACTCCAACTTTGAAATAAGTTCTGCTGTGGGTAAAATCCTATCAAACACTGTCACATGCCATAAAGAAACCTTTTATGAGAGGAAGAGTCAACTGATGCAGCAAAATTCACTGCTGTGTTATTTTAAGAAACTCCACAGTGACCCCAGCCTTCAGCAACCACCCCCATGGTCAGTCAGCAGCCATCAACACTGACAAAAGATTCTCCACCAGCAAAAAAAAACTTACTCAAAAGACTGAAAGCACAGATGATGGTTAGCATTTTTTAGCAATCAAGTATTTTTAAATTAAGGTACGTAAAAAAAATTTTTTTTTTTTAGATATAACACTACTGCACACTTTAAGTAGACTACAGTATAGTGTAAATATAACTTTTATATGCACTGGGAAACCAAAAAACTCATCTGATTCAATTTATCCCAATACCTGCTTTCCTGCAGCACTACAGAACTGAACCTACCATATCTCTGAGGCACGCCTGTATATAGTAAGAATTGCCTGCATCATACACAAAAATTCACTGTGGATGGACTGAAGATAATATGTGTGGAAAGAGAAACAATAAAGCTAGAGAAAACCTTGGGAACAATTTCATGACCTATGAGTGGGCAAAGATTTTAAAAGAGAACATGAAAAACAGTACTGACAAATGGAAAAAAAATTTGTAATTCTGAACATTAAAAATTAAATGTCTCTTTATCAAATGAAACCAAATAAGGGAAGTAGAAAGAAAAGCAATAGAAAGGGAGAATATATATTTTAATATATATAACCCCAAAGAACCCATATCAGAATATAGAAACAATTCCTACAAATAAGAAAAATGATCACCTAATATTAAAATAATGCATAAAAAATTGCAACACTTTCCATAAAAGATCTTCAAATGGCTAACAAACATTGGAAAAGAGAACAGTATCATTAGGCATCAGGGAAATGCAAGACCAAGCTACCATGTGGTATCAGTACACACACACACAGAATGGGTAACATGGCAAGTGTAGAGACAAGTAACTGGAACTCGCATACACTAGAGGTAGGTATAAACTGGTACAACCACAAATGCATTTAGCCATATCTACCAAAGGTAAAAAATATCTACCAAAGGTAAATGCACACCAGAGACCCAGCAGCTCCTCTTCTAGATGTAGAATTGTACATTTGCAGGTAAGAAAATGCTTATAACAATCAGTAAGAGCTAAGAACTGGTTATATGATGGACATGGCTTAAGTTCCTTATCGTTAGAAATTTCTTCCAATTTTTCTATACAGTGAATGGTGTCCGAAGAGACATCTTCCTGACACAACTTGTATTTTTGAAATATTTCCTTAAGAATTATTCTTAATATATATTTCCAGACTGCTAGCCAAGTGAGCTATATTGACTAAGAGAAACTCAATTAAAAAAAAAAAAAGTACCAATTTCACTATACTCATGTCAGCATAGCAATTTTTTTTTTTTTTTTTTACTAATTCAAAATTCAAGGAGGGAATATAATTACTTAAAAAATTTGCATTTCTTTAAAAAAATAAAAATAAAAATCAGCATTTCTTTGATTATAAGCACAGTTGCCTCCTGCACTACTCTCTTCCATAATGGCAGGTTGGACAAAAGAGCACTCAACTGTTTATTACTACCCATGATGGTAGCCAAAGAGCCTTGATGGAAAATTTTTTTAACATTCATGTGGACCAAAATAGCTAGCCACAAAGCAATACCAATCTTCCCCATCAAATTTTTCTTAGTGGGCTGTCTCTCTTATGAAACCATACACTTCTAGAGTTTTAAGACTTACCTTCTGGATAACCATCAGCAAACTTCTGGACAGAAGAGAACGTCATTATTCTGCTTTTATTTCTTAATAAAAACTTTTGAAAAAGTAATGACGCAAGGCTTTGGCTTTTATTAAATTGACAGTTCCTTCCTTGACAGTTGGCAGATTTCCTCAAACCAAGGATACTAATGTAAAAAGCAATAAGTCACAACAACATGTAGACTTCAGTAAAACCAGATGTGTCGTTAAGCATCACAGGTGGGACATACAGAGCATACCATGAAATTTCTTTCAAGACTTTTTTAGAAAAATAAACTTTTTGCCACTTAGGAAATGTCAAAGCTTTTTAATATTTCCGGTAAAGGCCCACAAATAGGAATTCTTGGACAGGATTGCATAGATTAGGTTTTATCCAGTTGAATGCTATTGAAAAATGAGACAGCTGTCAATTCCTCATTGACCTGCCTCAAAACACAGGAGGAAACATTTTGAAGTGATGACATCATTTATAGAGACAAAGCTTCAGTATTTCTTTTCTGTTCTAGGCCACAAACCAGCTTGACCATTCCAGGGCACATAGATTCACTAAGGTCTTTTGAATTGTGTTTGGCTTCTGTACTTTGCAATGCCACAAACCACCTCATACGATACTTCCTCATCAGGGAAAAATCCAAGTTAAATTGAAGTTGCCACTGATCCTTCTCATGAAAACCATGCATAGTCATCAACATATTTTCATGACGAACAGATATGAGATGACTTTAGCCTTCCTGACTACACATTTTTATAGGTAAGGACTTTATCTCACATAAAACTCTGGGGCTCCTACATCTATCATTTAAGATACCTACACTCATAAAGATTACGTATCACTTTTTCAATTCCTGCCTATGGAAAACTATTCTAAAGGAAAAATGTTAATGATGATGATAGCATTGTAATACCCTTCTTTCTTTCAAATGAAATAGTACTGATGACTTAGTATGACATAAAATAATTATTTTTTACCAAGACAATTTTAAAAGAAACAGGAAGAAACTCAAAGGACAAGAAGTATTCTGCTTTTACTAGGACCACAGACCCTTAAAGCACAGCAATAGATTTCATACAGTCTAAGAATAACATTAGTGGTTAAAATTAAGGAAAAACCCACTGAAGGAGACAAAGATGATCAAGGTATTCCATGCACAGCCAGAAAATCCTGGGGAAAAATGTCCATTGGTAGATGAGAGTACTGACTTCAGGGAAGGAACTTAAGAGCACAGAAATCCTCAGTAGCACAACTTTGGAAAAGAAACACTTCAAGGGGAGAAGTTACAAGTAATAGGGAGAGGGGCGCCTGGGTGACTTAGTAGGTTAAGCATCAGCCTTTGGATGGAGCCCTGCATTGGATTCCTAGCTCAGCTGGGAGCCTGATTCTCCCTCTACCTCTCCCCCTGCTTGTACGTGAGTGCTCGCTCTCTATCAAATAAATAAATAAGTCTTAAAAAAAAAAAGGAATACTTTGGAAACTGCACTGTGAAGGGGAGAAGAAATAAAGGAAGAGGGGGAAATTTAGCGCCCTGCAAGACCAAGAAAAAAAAAAAGTCTACAACTCCTCTCCCACTACAACCTTTTCTCCAAAAAAGAATATCTACTACTCTGACAAAGGAGGGCTATTATGAACATATCACAAACTATAAAGTAACCACAGCAAATCACCACCTCTGTCCCCACAAATACCTAGACACCTTTAGACACTACTCTGACAAAGGAGGGCTATTATGAACATATCACAAACTATAAAGTAAACCACAGCAAATCACCACCTCTGTCCCCACAAATACCTAGACAAATACCTTTATCTACTTAAAAAATATACATTATAAGGGGCTTCTGGGGGACTCAGTGATTTAGGTGTCTGACTCCTGATCTCATCTCAGGTCTTTTTTTTTTTTTTTCATCTCAGTGATGTGAGTTTATGCTCTGCCTTGGGCTCCATGCTGGGCGTCGTGGAACCTACTTTAAAAAGGGGAGGGTGGCGACTAAATGGCTCAGTCAATTAAGCATCCAACTCTTGATTTCAACTCAGGTCATGATCTCAGGGTCATGGATTGAGCCCAGGGTCAGGCTCAGAAGAGTGTCTGCTTGGGATTCTCTCTCTCTCTTTGCACCTCCCCACCACACACACACACACACACACACACACACACACACACACACACACACTCTCTCTCTCTCTCTTGCTCTCTAAAATCAATCTTTAGGGATGCCTGGGTGGCTCGGTGGTTGAGCGTCTGCCTATGGACCAAGACATGATCCTGGAGTCCTGGGATCAAGTCCCACGTTGGACTCCCTGCGTGGAGCCTGCTTCTCCCTCTGCCTGTGTCTCTGTCCCTCTCTCTGTCTCTCATGAATAAATAAATAAAATCTTAAAAAAAAATACAAAAAACCAAATCTTTAATATATATATAAAAAAAAAAATGAGAATCCCAACAATTCAGTTTATGGAAACCCTCTCCCTCTAAAAAACAATGATAAAACAGAAGGAAACTGGAACACTCCAAACTTAATTAAATGTCCTCAAGAAACTGTGGATATGATAAAACCCCTTGAAACAGAAGCTCAAAGGCTAAAAGTAGAAATGGACAATATCCAGAAAGAACTAAGAGCTGATCTCACAAAATATTTTTAAAAATGACAAAATTATATAAAAAATGAAGACCATATTCCAGGGTGCACAAGGAATAATGGATCCAATGAAACATGATAATGAATGTTGAAAAAAAGAAAAAAGAACCAAATAGAATGAAAAAGAAATGAAAAACGAAAAGCACTGGTGAGAATATGGTTGAAATGGCAAGGAATATCCGTTTCTTAGACTTAAAATGTGTCTAAAAAATATGCACAAGGTAATAGAACAGAGATAATATTAAAACTATCATCCCATAACACTTTCCAGAAATAAAAGACCCGAATCTATATATTGAAAGAGTTTACTGGATACCAGTGAAAACCAATCCACAATGATCACTTTCAACACAAATCCTTATAATTAAGACTTTAAAGGCAAATAAGCTTCTCAAAAAACAATATAAAAAGCCAGGCAACAGAAGAGTACTTAAAAACAAAAACAAAACTCAAAGAAAGAACAAGTGAATCAAGGACATATTTATATATAATCAAGCTGTCCCTCAAGTCTCCACATAATACAAATTTAAAAATAAGCAGTTCTAAACATGGAAGAAATTCTGCACTTGTAAATCCTGCTTTAGGAATTAATCTATTCCAAGATGAACTTCATCCACTCATAATATGACTAGGAGAACTTGGGCAAAAAAAAAAAAAAAAAAAAAAAACGGAGAGTGAACATTTAATATTTTTAAATAGAAATTTAGGAAACTTAGAGGTGGGTTGAAGAATAAGATGTTATATTATGTAGGCTATGCATTATGAATTTATGTTCTAACAGAGTGAAAATAGGGAAAGAAGGGAGAGGAAAAGAGGAAAGTAGAACAGTTCACTGAATGTTATACAATTGGTAGGAGTTACAGATAATACTTAGAACAAAATTATAAGATTTATTAAACTCCAAAATCAGTTTTAAAATGGAAGGAAAGAAAACAATGTAAATAAGCACAACAAATACATAAAATTGTAACTTAAAATACAATAGAGTTGAGACCAAACAGGTCAGTTTTATAAATAAGTATAAATGGGCTTAACTCAGCTATTTAAAATAAAAAAGATTTTCAATTAGGTTCACAGAGTAAGACCCAAAAATGTGCTACATACAAGAAACACACTGAAAACAAAATGATTTACAAAAGCTAAAAATAAAGGATGAGCAAAAGCAGGTATACTAGGCAAATGAATACAGTAAGAGATGTGGAGGAGGATGTACAGATGATATTGTCAGACAAAAAAAAAAAATTCAAACTCAACATATTAGCCACGACAAAGGAGGAACTTTTTAATGCTGGAAGTCACAATTTAAAATAAAGATATTACAGTTAAGAATATCTATACAGGGTGGCCTGGGTGGCTCAAGTGGTTTAGCGCCGCCTTCAGCCTGGGGCCTGATCCTGGAGACCCAGGATCAAGTCCCATGTCAGGCTCCGTGCATGGAGCCTGCTCCTTTCTTCCTCTGCCTGTGTCTCTGCCTCTCTCTCTCTCTCTCTCTCTCTCTCTCTCTCTCTCTGTGTCTCTCGTTAATAAATAAATAATCTTGAAAAAAGAAAAAAGAGTATCTATACAACAACACTGAAACCACCTTTATAAAAGCAAAAACCCAAAGAAAAACAAGGGGGAACAAAAGAGACATGCCAGTAAGAGATCAAGTAGTTAAAAATAAGGAAACAGAAAAATCCAAACAATAAAAAAGACAGACCTGAATGCGTACCACACCTTTCATCTTGATATTAGAGAACAAATCTTTTCTGAATGTGGGATATTCATAATAAAGGTTGCATATGAGGTTTGTACAGAAAATATAAGCAAGCTCCATTAAGAAGAGCTATTACAACCACATTTAGAGATATTTATGACTACAATGTAGTAAAAATTTAACAGCAGAAAAAGGTACTTCCAATTGCAAGTTTATTTATGTACTATAAACCCAATTATAAATATCTATTGGGTAAAAAGGAAATACAAAACAAAGTTACAGACTTCCAAAAAAATACTGATTCTGTAAATCAATCTGTGATGTATCAATCCTAAAGATGTGATCCAAGTAAACCCCACAGTATTAGACACATTTATCAATAACAATGATAAAATAAATATAAATGAATTAAGATTCTTTGCTAAAAGCTAGGTAACAACAACAACAAAAAAAAAACTTTAGCAAGCATAATGAAGAAAATAACTAGCAACAGAAATTAGTAAGGTGAAGAAAAACAGAACAGACCTGATTATAATAAATCAAAATACATTTTTTTTTAAAAAAATCAACAAAATAGGCAAACCACTAGCAGATAATCAGGAAAAAAAAAGAGAGAAAGCACAGATAAACAAGACAAAAATGATATGAAGGAAATAACCACTGAAAAAAAAACACTGAAATAACCATCAGAAAAAAATCATATGATTCTATTTTGCAGACATCACTGCAAATAAATTTGAAGGCCCAGGTGAACTGGGGAATTTACCAGGCTAAAAGCTTACTGAAACTGAACTACTTAAAGATAAAATCTGAAAGAGATCATTCTCCTTAGAAAAAATAAAATAAGGACCTACCAGAAAAGCACCAGGCCTGGATGGTTTCACAGAGTGGAACCTTCAAATACCAGCTTGTTCAAAAAGTCTCTTACATGTTTCCAGAGCAGTGGAAATGAAGGAAAACCTTTTAATTCTTTGCACTTACATATGTAACATCAATACCTAAACCTAATCAGGACAATGCAAAATAAACTATACACTAATTTTTGCTTATCAATATTTATAAAAAAAACACTAAATTGATTATTGGGAAACAGAATCCAATGCCACAGTAAAAGAATGACACAACAAAGGGAAATTCATTCCAGGAACACAAAGTTTGCTCAATATTAGGAAATATATTAATATAATCTATCACATAGATTTTCAGAAGAAAATCTCACAGCCATCTCCACAGATGCTAAAAAAAAAAAAAGGTTTCTGACACAATCCAATTCTTTCCTAATGAAAACCACTCAAGAAACTTGAAATCAATAAATATTTCCTGCTACGTACTCCCCCCAAATTAATTTGTTGCATCCCCCTCCCACTACATGGGAACATATTTAAAGATAGGGCCTTTCTGGAGGTAACTAAGGTTAAATGAGGCCATAAGGGTAAGGTCCTAATCTGATAGGATTAGTGTCCTTGTAAGAAGAGAAAGAGAACTCATTCCCTCTCTTTCTCTGCCATGTATGGACATAGAAATAAAGTAGCTGTCTATAAGGCATAAAGAATTCTCAGCAGGAAATCAATCTGACACCCTGATTTCAGACTTCCATACTCTAAAGCTCTGAGAAAACAAGTTTCCAGTATATGGTAGTTTGTATGGTAATCTGAGCTAACCTTTCCATTACCATTAGGAACAAGGAAAAGATGCCTACCACCTCCACTACTGTTTGACATAGTAATGACTGGTGGTAATAGCCAGTGTAATTAGATAAGAAAAATCAATCACAGGCACAAGAACTGGAAAAGAAGTAAAACTATCTCTATTTGCAGACGTGACTGTGTACCCAGAAATTCTTAGAAAGTGAGTAAAACTGAATGAAAAGAAAAAAAAAAACAGTAAAGTAGTAGGATATAAAATCATCATATAGAAAGGAATCGTCGTCACATAATTAGTAGCTGGTAAGAAGACATAATGGCAAAACAAAACCAAATCAAACCATCTCCCCTTATAACAGCAACAGAGAAGATATTTAGGAATAACTTGAATAAAAAAAATGTGTAAAATCTATATGAGAAAGTTCAAAACACCTTTGAAAACAATGAAATTAAATTCAAACAGGAAAAAAAGCAGCTCTTGTTCTCCAACAGGATGACTCAACAAAGCAAAGACAAATTATGAACAATACAATCACAGTAAAAATACCAACACTGTTATGAACTTGGACAGGCTAATAACTAAACTTCATATGAATTGGGATGCTGGGGTGGCTCAGTGGTTGAGCGTCTGCCTTTGGCTCAGGTCATGATCCTGGGGTCCTGGGATCAAGTCTCACATCAGGCTCTCCACAGGGAGTCTACTACTCCCTCTGCCTGTGTCCCTGCCTTTGTGTGTCTCTCGTGAATAAATAAAACCTTAAAAAAACCAAAAAACTTCATATGGATCAATAAACAGGCAAGAACAGCCAGGAAAACACTAAAAATGAGCATCCATAAAGAGAGACTAGACATTAAAACATATTGTAGAACCTCTATGATTTAATCTGTAACTATTTTATTTTTTATTATTATTTTTTAAAGATTGTATTTACTAATGAGAGACACAGAGAAAGAAAGAGAGGCAGAGACACAGGCAGAGGGAGAAGCAGCCTCCATGCAGGGAGTCCGATGTGGGACTCAATCCCGGGTCTCCAGGATCACGCCCTGGGCCAAGGGCAGGCGCTAAACTGCTAAGCCACCCACAGATCCCCTAAAGCATAAGATCTTATATGTGAATATTGACCAGTGGAACACAACACAAAACCCAGAAACAGACCCAAGTATATACAGAACTTGAGGATATAACAAAGTCAGTATCTCACATCACTGAGGCAGAGGTAGACTTTCAAATGCATAGCGTTAGGACAAGTGATTAGTAATTTGGAAAAGATATCCTATTAGATCTATACTTCACATCACACAAAAGAATATCCCTAAATGGACCAAGAATCTAATTATTAAAAAGAATGAAACCACATACATGTATTAGAAGAAAACATGTGGGGAGAGGCTTTCCAATTAGGACTCAGGATCCAGATGCAAAGGAGAAATAAATAAATTTACACTGAAAAAAAAAAACTGCCTGGCAAAAAAAAAAAAAAAGAAAAGATCCATATAAACAAATTCCATAAACAAAGTCAAAAGACAACTGACAAAGAAGGAGAAATTGTCTGCACCATGTAATCATATGGTGGTACTATCACTAAAAGACAGTATCAGAATTCCTAGCACCGAAGAAAGACAAAGACCAAAAAAAATCTGACAAAAATAGGCAAATGACACAAACATAAAGTTACTTAAAAAATGAATCTTCAACATACAAACAAAATATGTTCAACGTGACTTATAGTAAGAGAAATGCAAATTATCAGTATACTGAGATACCATTTCTCACCTATCAACTGGCAAAGCTTCAAAAGCATGATGATGCATACACCAGTAAGGCTGTGGGGAAACAGGCAATTTTACGCATTGCTGAATGGAAATGCAAGTTGGCACAGCCCTTGTAGGGGGGAATCTGGCAATACCTAACAAAGCTATATCTGCATTTATCTTTTGAACCAATAATCACACTTCAGGAATTTATTTTGAAGACGTACCTCCAAGAATATAAGAAAACAGAAGTGTAAAGTTATTTATTGCAGCACTGTTTGTAACTGCACAATGCTGGAAGTATCTATACATAAAAGAGAGGTTACATAAACCGTAGTACCTCCACACTATGGAGTTTCTGTAGCTGTTAAGAAGAATTAAAAGCTACTTCTATGCAGTGCTGTTGTAATGATTCCCCCTGTTCGGCGGGGAGAAAGCAAAGTAGAAAAGGCTATCAACAGTATATTAGATTTGAACTTTGGAACGTATCTAACAAATCAGATCTTAAAAAAATAATTATAGGCTTAACACATCAAAAACAATCATTACTGCTACCACTGATTGCCTGGTTCCTCTTAAAATTTCTCTGATTAACAATGTCCTCCTGCAGCTTGAATCAAGACAAAACAAGATCCACATAGTAGTTTTGGAAGATGTAGCTCTTAAAGTATCACAATTCCCTTTCTTTTTTTAAAAATGTTATTTATATACAGTCTTTACAGTTGATAGAATGTGTTTCTCTAGCTCCTTTATGTCCTGTAAACTGCTGAGTTTGACGGGACACTGGCTCACCTTTCTTTATTGCTGTTACAAGACCATGCAGGTGGTATTATTACTCCTGACTGCATCACACATTTAATATCCAGCTGCCCTTTATTAGTGTTACAGTGGTTTCTAGATCCTTACACAATCTGAGTTTCTTAAAGCTTATCCAAGACTGTATATTCATGGCAATATACACACCGTGATCAAGCTACCAGACTAATTAAGAGCTGACTGAGAGGCAACAGAGGTTATCAATCAGCAGTCAGAGAAGCTGGCCAGGAATTGCTTCTCTCCTAGGTAAGAGGCCAAAAAGTAGAGGAGATAAAGGATTTCACTAGAGATGGAGAGGAGGCTTCTGGAGGATGAACATCATGCTTAAACAAGACACTGGGTTCCAACTACAATTCTGAAAGATATTTTATACAGCGAAACATTTTAACATGTTTCCAAGTTAATTCACAGAGAATTCAAGATTTTATGATGTTAGTTCTTTCAAATAGTCGTAAACATTTTTCCACCTTTAAGACAAAGGGACTGGTTTCTAAACCAAAGATTCTCAACACAACTACAAAGCAGATTCTGCTGGAAAGCTTTTAAAAATACAGAGGTGTGGGTCCTACCCAATCAATTCTGATCCAAATGGTCTAGGATAGGGATATAGTATTATCTAGAATATAGTATTATTTAAAATCTTTCCAAGTGACTCTAACATGCAGCCATAATTGAGAACTGCTGATCTTAGTGAAGAATAATAGCAGCAGCTAGCATTAGTAAGCACATATTACATGTTATGGACTGTTCTAAGCACGTTACATGTTACTAGTTCATTCCCTATTTTGCAAGTAAAAAAAAGAGGTCAGGTAACTTGTCCAAAGTCACACATAAGCTAACAGCAGAGTGACGATTTGATACCAGGCAGTTTGGATCCAAAACCTATGCTCTCAATCACCATGATACAGTGCCTCCTAAGCATGAATTATACTTCTATTCTTTAATTGCAAATAAAATGATTAGAAAAAACTAAAAAACGAGACAATTAATGGTCTAGAAGCAGTACAGTGGCGTCTTGTAAAAGTACTGACAAGCTCATGTGGAGAGTAAATGAACAGATGAGAATCTCCCCTTCCCAAAAGATTCACATTTGAGATTTCCACACATAATCCACACAAATAATTTCCTACATATCATCCTACATAGTCTGCTTATTCAGTGTAAGTATAAAAGATCGCTTTGTTTTAAAACTTGGGGAAGTGATGTATTACATGTACATTTATAAGAAAATGTCCTACCTATTTCAGTTCTGCTAACTCCAATGCCATTAAAAATTCTCAAGTAATTAAAATGACAAGAATCAGAATCTTCAATGTCAAAGTCACCAAATTTGATGCGCACTCTCTCTCCCATCTTTACACGGATCTCCCATTCGCAAACGGTGCTGTTGGGATAGGTCTGTGGGTAGTTTATTGATGTGAGGGTTCCACTTTCAGGGCCTAGTACAGTATGTCCACATCCATCACCTTAAAAAAAAAAAAAAAGAGTTAAAAGGATGAATCTTTATTACACCTTTAACTTTATATATAATCAGGATTTTTTGGTGAAAATGTTAAAATATGTATGACATGTTTTATACCAACACTTTCCTTACACAGGATAAAAGGGATAACAGGGTTCTTAGTATATCTCCTCACAGGGATCAAAGGAAGTCAGGTAAGGTCAACTTAATCAATGATTACCCCAGAGAGTTCAAAGAACCTTCCAATCTCAATAAACAGAAGTAAACATAGGTTACAATAAATGTATATACATATCATAATAAATTTAATCTTTTTTTTAATAAATTTAATCTTTAAAAGAGTATCAATTCATATAAATTGTTCAAAGTAAATGTAAACTATAAAAATAAAAGTATGTGATCAGCTCCATCCATTCATCACAAACCCTTCTAAAAGCTCTGTGAAAAGTTGAAGGATATCTAAAAACAGTTTATACTAAAGGTTACGCAGGTCACAGACCATATGACAGTATTTCAAGGCATTCATTGTTGAAGGCATTAAAGCAATATTTAAGGAAATTTAATTTTACATTCTATTGAAATTGGACTTGTTAGTAATCCCTCTCCAAAAACTTCATTTTCCCCCTATAGAATGATGAAGAAAAAATAACAGTTTAATGAATTAGTAAAGATTAGGAAAAATAACCTTCATATCTTGGTAGCAGCACTATCTGCTCCAGAATTCCTTCACTACGGGAACTCAGGTAACTTAACATACTATTATTTGCATCCACCTTTTATCCTAAAATTTGGTGTTTGAGCACCTAGAAGAGGCAAGCAATGCTGAGAAGTTTCAGTTGCTGCTCCCATTGTACCATTTAGCATTCCTTCATGACGGGATTCAAATGAATCTCCTTCTGAAAGGAAGATGAAAACATCATACTAAAATTATAGTATTTTTTTCCTCCAAAATAGCCATTTATAATCACCTTTGGAATAGTTCTGTACTTACACAAAAAAACTGTATCAAAAGTGACAGTGGTGAATTTAAAAGTCAATATGGATACAGATGTCTGTAAAAGGATTTTCTATTATGTTGATTTATTATTTTTAAGAACAATGCAGTGCTGATACCATTTACTACAACAGATGAATGAAAGCTTTAAAAGCTAATATAGTATCTAGCAAGTAGCTGCAAAATAAATATTAATTTAGTGAATAAGGAAACTGTACAAGTACCAATGAAAAAGTAATTTCAAACCCGTCTCAAAACTCACTTTAATAAAGGAAAAATTCTGTACGTACATTATGACGACAGTACTTCATGTCCTTTTCTGATCAAGAAATTTTATTCTCAAATCCCTACTAGTAATGTTGGCCCACTTTTAAAGGTCAATACTAGCAATCTGGCTTCCTAAACAAACCTCTCTTATAAAGCTCAACTTGTGAGCAACACTGAACTTTAGCTATCCCTACACCTGCTTTCAATCTACACACAGAAACTAGGCATAGTCCCTCAATACTATATAGAGGCACCATGAAATAAACATGTTTTTGTGATACACCCACTGATCTTCTGCAAATATAAAACTTAAATGTTATACAACTCAGAAGGAAAAAAAAAACACTCAAATTTTCTCCGCAAGTATGATGAAAATACCTTGCATATCTCTTCTGAAAATCATCTAAATTAGAAACACAGGGATATAAAACCTTCACTGTGAAAATAAATGAATTGTAACATAAATAACTTTTGAATAATCATTACAATTTTTCCTTAGAGAAAAAAGACTATCCCCTAAGACAGAGCTTTTAACACTACGAAACTAGTCTGAAATGTTCTCTTGCTATTGAAAAGATGAAAATGTGCTTTCTGGAGTGTTTAAATCTTGAAAAGTAGCCACTGAATAAATAAAATAACTCAAAATATAAATGTATTTTCTTTAGTGAATAGACACTAAGGCAGCTTTTTAAGTGACTGGAAGTGCTGATGGATTTCAGGAACCCAAGAATTTCCTATTAACAGCTGAATTCATGACTTAGTAATGGCAGATTGTCCCATGTAATGTATTCCCCACAGGCTACTATTTAACTTACGGTTGCCATTTTAAAATGAATTTTACAAAGAGCATAAGCAGTGTTAGGAGTAATTTTTAGATGTCTTTATGCTCATACTTATGTTTGATTGTCAATAAATATGCAAAATGTTTCTTGCCCTTTCCTCCATAAAGTGCAATTTAACAAAATAAATACTAACTGATGAAAAACAGGACTTTTGCATGCACGCTGATGAAGAAAACAATTAAGATGGAGCCGTCTTTTTTCAGTATCTTGTGTAGGGGGAGGGCATGAACAGTCCACAAGGACTGTGCCAAGAATGTTCTAAAATATGTGATGGAGTTCAGAGCTTCCTCCCCTAGCAAAAAAGATGATATGCACCAGAACCCAAAGTTAAAAGAAGGTCTCAAGTCTACTACTACAATGTACAAGTTTGAATGTTTCATACTTCCAAGACAATTTGATAAGTTTAACCTGACCAGATAAATAGATGTGCTAGCCTCGACAAACATCTACTGCCACAAAGAGGATGTTTAGAATATTCTAGTTTGAAAGGGGAGGCTGGGCTTATACAGTATCACTAGGCCAGCAATCTTCAAATGTTTTTCTCAGTTATTCCCAAGGAAGAAATACATGTTACACTGGCATCCTGTACACTCCTGCCTGCACAATCCTGACCCGCTAAAGGGTCCCCCGCAAAAAGAATGAAGCTGGGAGCTATTTCTTTTTCTAAAAATTGCCACAGTGACCTTCTTCAGGCTTTCAGAGCATATCCATCTTGTCTAGTATATAAAAAAAAAAAAATGAGTGAAATTAAAGCAGTACTGCGAATTATTTATTTGAGATTTGTGGTGGTGCAACTTTAAAAATTTAATAGTAGTAAGACTGATGTAATCCTTTAGTCCAGAAATTCACAGTGCTAAATACTGCATTAAACATCGTCATTGTAGCCAGATGAAATAGGATGTATTAGTTAATTCTTGCAAGTTATTCCTTTGAATGCTTTTCTACTCTGAATGCCCTTTTTCAGCTGATTTATTTTAAGATTACTGGCACTCTGGAAACCACTGCAGTAGGCATCCAGAGGTCATTAGGTTGAACTCTCAAGGGAGACCCTATCCTCACTTTTACCCTCAAATTAGAAAACGTGCCTCCAGTTTTCCAGTTATGAGCAAATCCTATTCCTTACCAATACTTAAAATGACAAAGTATTTAAAAAAGTAAGACTAAAATCTGGAAAAAATTCTTTATTGGCTAAGCACCTACTACACTTGGAGCGGCGGTGCTCGAATGAGGGGAGACCCGGAGGCTCCCAGGGGAGCAGTTTTACCTCCCGATTGGCAATGTCTGGAGATATTTTTGGTTGTCACAATGGGGGGGGGGGGGGGCGTGTTACTGGTATCTGGTGGGTAGAACCAGGAATGCTGCCGAACAGAACATCCTCCGAGGTGCACAGGACAGCCCCCCAGAGTAAAGAACCCCCCAGAGTAAATGTCAGTCGTCCTGAGGCTGAGGAGGCTGAGGAAGCTGAGGAGGCTGACTTAGAGCAAAGGCAAGGACCTCTCGGGAGGAAGGTCTGAGAGCCTTCTCGGCTGGGTTCCCTCCGGCCGGAAGGCTAAGGCTGTTCTGGCCACTGAGATACACACAACCTAAGAACACTTCCCTCCCACAATCAGCAGTCCAACGAAAGAGTTTTGGAGTCCCGCTTCCTGATTTTTAAAACAAGTAAACAGAAGTTACAGGAAAGAGAATGTTCTTTTCATTAGCCTACAGCCCTGGAGTCATTTCTTTCCTGGGCCAACGGCTCTTAAAATTAGGGTTTGAAAAAAGGTGCGGGGATCCCTGGGTGGCTCAGCAGTTTAACACCTCCCTTCGGCCCAGGGCGTGATCCTGGGGTCCTGGGATCAAGTCCCACGTCGGGCTCCCTGCATGGAGCCTGCTTCTCCCTCTGCCTGTGTCTCTGCCTCTCTCTCTCTCATATGAATAAATAAAATCTTTAAAAAAAAAAAAAAAAGAAAAAGAAAAAAGGTGCTAATAGGGTCAGGAGTAAGTCTCCAAATTTTCTGCTTAACTTTGTGCACTAGAAAGAATAATGATGACCTGTGACCAGCCAACACCACCTCCCGTTAGCCATTTTCTCAAGGCAGAGTTGACAAAGGCAGCATAACTACGACGGGAAAAATCCCTTTCACAATGGTTATCCTAGGACCAATCCGTGCGCCCTCACCAGTAACTCCAACACCACCACATCTTTCTCCAACATCAACACCACCATCACCGTTAGCTTCTCCTCCTCTAGACGGTTTCCACCAAACTATAACTGGCCATGAAGGACAGAAGCCTGTTGGTGCAATTTTTGAATTTCAGTGGAGAAGAAACACTGGAATTTGATCTTAATGCTCCTTTGTTTGGCTGCCGATTTATCTAGGGGATTGCTCACAGAACATGTGTTCACTTCCTCTGAAGAGTCTAAGGTCAGATGTGTTAAGCCAGATATAAATTTTGGTATTTTTCCAGGAAAATAACAGTATTTTTTAAAACTACTTATCCCTAGAGAAAACAGAAAGAACATTAAACATATATAAGTAACAATGAATGAATACAACGAAGAACATATTATTTTAGGCTGCTCTAAACTTCAAGTGTTTGTGTTTTTTTTTCTAATAAGCACATGCTCATGACACCAATTACATGTAACCCTGCCGCCACCCCCGTATTTTAGCCACATTACTACTAATACTTAATATAAATTATCTGAATGATTGAATAGTATTAATATAAATACTGTGTGACTTCTAAATACACTGTAACAATACCATACCAATACCATAGGCAAATGCAGAAGCTTGCACAAACATGCCACAAACGTAGAGCAATGTAACTTTCATTACAATCAGTATAAACTATGAACAGTTTATACTTTTCCAGTGAGCTTTCAAGGATTAACCCCTATTGAGTCTGACTCTACTTCCTATAAATGTCACTTCTATCCCATCTTATAATGCATTTGTGAAATCTTATAATAAATCAGCTGAAAAAAAAAAGGGCATTCAGAGTAGAAAGGCATTCAAAGGAATAACTTGCAAGAATTAACTAATACATCCTATTTCATCTGGCTACAATGACGATGTTTAATGCAGTATTTAGCACTGTGAATTTCTGGACTAAAGGATTACATCAGTCTTACTACTGTTAAATTTTTAAAGTTGCACCACCACAAATCTCAAATAAATAATTCGCAGTACTGCTTTAATTTCACTCATTTTTTAAAAAATACTAGACAAGATGGATATGCTCTGAAAGCCTGAAGAAGGTCACTGTGGCAATTTTTAGAAAAAGAAATAGCTCCCAGCTTCATTCTTTTTTAAGCCCGAACTATTCTCTGCATGTGTGATAATTTACAAAATTGAATTACATGAAGGAATGTGAGATGTATAAATCCTCTTTAATCCCCACCAAGCACACACCCAACTTGGAACACAGTGGTTAAGCAAATGAGTTCTGGAGTCACAGAATGAATTTAAATGCCCTATCCCACCACTCACCATGACCTTCAGGTTAGTTATTGCTACTAAACCTCGGCTTTGTAAAATGGGGGTACTAACAATTCAGACACACAGGGTAAAAATTAAATGAGATATTGTATGAAAATATCTAGTATTGAGGGCCTTACCTATAATAATGTGCTCCATAAACACTCCTTGCTGGAGGCTACTATTAAAAGCCCAGAAAGGCTTTTGCCCATCATAGGTAGGTAGAGGGCATCTGGCCACAACCTAAAGTAACAACAGTCCAGTGGAATGTCTTGTGAAAAGCATAAATCAGTGAGACAGTAATTCTCACTCCTCCTCTCCACGATGACCTGTACCTCCCTTCAGTAACTCTCTCAGGACCACCACCTGGACTTGACTTTTGCCACTGTTAGAGGCACGCCCACCCACCTGTGAACACTCAGAAACTTTGCAGTCTCACTCTGCTGGTCGGTGGGTGTCCTGACCTTGCAGCTCTCTCATACCCACATACTTTCTGTGAACTTGACGTCTCTCTTTTCTCCCCATCTATCAATCTGGTTCTGGCCTCATGGCTTTCCCTGCCCAGCCTAGACCTCAACATCTGGCACTAACTACCTCTTCCTGGTACCTTTACTTCCTAGCCTTTGTGTCCTTCCTGACCATCTCCCTCCCAAACCCTCATTCCTGGATCATATGATCTGCCACGGAGCTGAGCACTACTGGGGGGGGGGGGGGGGGGTGGGAGTCACAAACTCCAGGGGGATAGGTGTCATTAAAGTAATGGGTTCCAGAAGGACACCTGAGTGGCTCAGCAGCTGAGCGTCTGCCTGTAGCTCAGGGTCTGATCCTGGGGTCCTGGGATCGGGTCCCACATCGGGCTCCCTGTGAAAAGCCTGCTTCTCCCTCTGCCTGTGTCTCTGCCTCTCTCATGAACAAACAAAATCTTTAAAAAAAAAATAATAAATAATGGGTTCCAATCTCAAATGGGCACTCAATGCCACTCAGTTTCATCTTATTCAGTCATTCTCAGATCAACATTAGAATCACCTAAGGGCTAAGTAAAGGTTCTCAGATTCCCCCCTCTCTATCTCCCTAGATTCTAATAAACACATCAGAAAAAGGATCTTAAACTTGGAAATTGGTTAAAAAAAAAAAAAAAAAGGTGAGCAGCACATCTTTTCAATGTCACAAAAGCCAAAAGCTGCCCAAAGATTTATAGGACAAAATAGCTGAACCCAGTTTGGGTTGCATGTTAACATACCAACTGTTGTCTAGTAGAGATGCAGATCACTTTTGTCCAGCTGAAAAGATAATCCCGAAGGTTACTGTTTATGACTCTACTGGCCTTAGCCATCTAATCTAGTGATCATATCCTATGATCATAAACACCACTTAGTATCTCAAATACTCTCTGGACAGGACTTAACATTAGTGGCTCCCTCATTAATGAATGAATTGAATAAAATCTTTGACATGTGTTCATTTTATATTTGCAAAGCAGGTATAGTTTTGCCTCTTTTGCAAATTATAACCTGTAAAATAGCTCCACGATGGGTCCTAGGTTTTGCATTTTAACAAATCATAGAACGCTAACACTAACAGCAACAACAAAATACCACAGAAAATTCTTTCCATCTAGTGTCCCCCGACATCTACCATTTCCTTGTTCACTTTTCCTTTCTTTTACAGAGAAATTTCTTCTGTTCTCCATAACTGACATCTTACTTCTTTGCCTCCTGTTCTAAGTTTCACAGCACTGCAATTCATCTTCTGGACTGTTAAAGGCTGGACTGCATCCCTTCCAAAAAGATATGTTTAAGTCCTAATTTCTGGTACCAATGAATGTAACTGTATTTGGAAACAGGGTCTTAGCAGACGTCATGAAGTTACAATGAGGTTACAATGAGGGTGGACCCTAATAAAAAGTGGTGTCCTTATAAAAAGGTGAAAATCTGGACACAGATACAGACACAGGAAGGCTGCTACATTATAGAGGCAGAGACTGGACTGATACAAAGGAGCTCTGAAGATTAAAACGGCCGGAAGCTAGGAAGAGGCCAGGAAAGAGCCTCCCCCTAGCATCTTCAGAGAGTATGGCCCTGCTGATAACCCAATTTCAAAATTCTAGCCTCCAGAATTATATGCCAACACGGTTCTGTTGTTTTAGGCCACCTAAATTTGTACTAATTTGCAATGGCAGCCCTACAAAACACAGACCTACCTCCCCAAGGAAACTCTTCACCCAAGTGGGTGGTTTCCAAGCTGCCAAACATAAGTGGATACTTTTCCATCCTTATCATTTGTGACCATTCCAGATTATCTAGCATTGCTGACCCTTCCTTCCCTCCCATCTTTCTTCCTTCCGATTTTCCCTCCCTCCTTCTTAAAATTCTTCCCTGGCTCAGTTCTTTGAACTAATTGCAACTTCTCCAGCATCTTCATAGACTTATCTTTTTTTTAAATTTTTTTTAATTTTTATTTATTTATGATAGTCACACAGAGAGAGAGAGAGAGAGGCAGGGACATAGGCAGAGGGAGAAGCAGGCTCCATGCACCCGGAGCCCGATGCGGAACTCGATCCCGGGTCTCCAGGATTGCACCCTGGGCCAAAGGCAAGCGCCAAACCACTGCGCCACCCAGGGATCCCCATAGACTTATCTTAATACTGACTGCTGCTGCTGCTCAGGTCTTCCTCCATTCTGTGCATCTCCCTACTTAGTTTTCAGTTACCATGGAGTCTCCAACCTTCTCCTCGTCCTCAAAGCTGTCACCTGTTTATGTATTAACCACCTCCACTCGTACAGATTCACTCAACAAAAACTGACTACCCAAACAGGTTTGATCCCAGCCCCCAAACATTCTAGAAAAAGAGGGGACTTCGAGATTTAACAACAATAGAGTGGTAGTAGATATCCTCGATTGACATGCCTAGTATTTAAATGTAGGTGCATCTGACTCCAAAGTCTCCATACTTTCAAAGTCCACCAAAGTATGAAACAGTAGAGACGAAGAAAGTGTTCAGGTTTTTCAGAGTAAACACAAGCCGAAACCAAAAAAGGAAAAAAAAATCTGGCAGTTTAAATGATACTTGCAGGAGAATGGAGACTAGGCTGCAAGGAAATCCATATTTAATGAGTATTTGCTGCGCGCCACATACTAGGAAAATGCACAGCACGGATGGAGTCTACTCATGAGAACGGTCATCACTCCAAAAAGCCTAGATGTTAGGTACGTGGAAAGCCAACAGCCCAGAAGAAAGATGTACATGAGCCAGTGTGTATTTTGAGCATGATTCCAGGTACAGAATAAGAAACACCATTCGAGTTTAAATTATACTAAAACATTAACAAAAAATTATACTATAACATGACTTACGTTCCCTGATACAGCAGTGTCCTGGACAAGAGGAAGAGATGGTTTGGGGAAGAAAGGAAGGAGGCAGTTATACTGTGTGGGGATGCAAGCAGGGCCGGGGTTTGGTCTACACAGCTGGAGATTTGCTCAGTAGTCCACACTGCGGTACATGCAGTCCCACTGGCCACACGACTTTCTCCAGTAGCCCTGAGCTACCCAGAATCAGAGAAGACCGGGAGGACTGGCACATAGCCACATATGGGATCCGACAAGGAGAAGGGCATCAAAGGCAAGAGGGACACGGGAGGCTGGGATGACAAAGTGAACCTCAAGAGAGACAAATGGAACGGATGAAGGCAGAGGAACCTAAGGATGATGCCTGGCTAACACTTCAGGTACAAACTCCTGTCTGGCCCTCCATGGAAAGTCCTCCACGATCTTGTTCCCACTGGACTTTTCTGCCTTCATTTCTCATTAACTTTCCTCTGACACCAGATTATTGAAACTACCTGAACATTCTCCAGGAATTGGAGCCGTCAAAGAAAGAGGAGGCAAGGCAACTACTAGAACCACGACTGGGGGACTCTGATAATGCCAGTGGCAGTCAGTCAAATCAAAGTTTGAGAGACAGGGCCAAGAAGGGCACCCCGTCTGCTGACACTGCTAAATCAGTGAAGGCTGCTGCTCTTCAAGATGACCAATCAGACAAGGTGGGCACGGCAGTGTTTTCTGAGAATAGCCATGGCTGTGTGCAGAGTTCTGGTGGAATTTCCACCTAGGGAGCAGAGAAGCCTACCTAGGTCCCAGACGGAGGGCAGCTGGGAGACCCTAGGTGGAATGTTAGGCCCTGAGCAAGGAGGTAGTCAGTTGCAAGAGCGGGCTCTCCTCCCATGAGCCCGAAAAGTGCAGGCTCTGATGCTAACGGAGCCTGGGGAGGAGATGCCCAGAGACCAACACCAAATCATGGGCCTGGGGCAGCAGGTTCACTCCAGAAATGCCTTCTTAATTCATGTGTTTTGAATGACAGATATCATGCTGCATATTAGAAACAAGAAAATGAGTAAAACTCTCTGCCAGGACTAATCTCTAATATTCAGTGTGATTAATGAATGAATAGACATAACTGAAACGTCCCATCTGGAGATGAGTGTGTGGTGACGGTTAAAGAACTCCTCTCAGGGATAATACCCAAGAAGGGATATTAGGAGTTTACCAAGCAGGCAAGGAAAGGAAGAGGCCTTTCTAAGCCGAGAAAATAGCATGCGTAAGGAAGTCAGTATAGGGAACAAGGCAAAAAACCATGAAATTATACTCTAGAGTAATAAAAAGTAGTTTGGTCTTACCTGTGAGCTACATATAAAAGGTGACAGATGCTGGCATGAGATTAGGTCAGAGAGGAAAGGAGAGACCATGCTGTGAAAAAATGACATGTATAATATGCAAAGGAGTTTGGATTACATCTTACAGGTGATCAAGAGGCTGCCAGCCACACTGCTTCAGAAAGGCAATACCCCAGTGCCCCAGAACCATGGCCGGCAGTAACCAACCTGCCAATATCCACCCAATTATGAGGCAGGAGCAAGGCCTGGGGTTCAGGAAGGAGGCAGGAAGCCAGGACCAGGGACTTAGAGTCTTGCAACAGGCTAGGCTTCCACACTCCCAGGCCTTCCTGACTCCTTGCTATCTTTACTTCTCAAACGTCTGTCATCCTTGTGGCCTACAAACCTACAAATCCTTCAAAGCTCACTCAGTTAAAATAACTTTATAAGAAAGGCTTCTACCTCCTTAGGCACCACAAGTGCTTCTTCCCTGCAAACCCACAGCAAAATGCAACCTCCCTTGAATTATATATGCAACTTAAAGATAATTATCTCCCCAACTACACGGTAGGTTCTCTGAAGACAGAATGTTTTACTCTTCTCTAAATGTCTCAGGACATACGTGCACACATGCTTGGAAGCTCATAGTTGGTACTACGTCATGCTGCAGGTTCTCAACGAAAGGATGATAAAGAGTACCAGCATCTTTTCCTTATCAACCAAGGAATTCAGTTTTGACCTCCAACTTGCATGCACCCAACTCAACAAAAGCCTTGCCCACTTTCAGAGGGCAGTTGAGGGAACCAGCATCTCCATAATTCAAGTGGCTAATCAACATTTTTCTTCCAGCTACATATCCTTCAGCATGCAGGATGATTAGGAGGTAATGTTTTAGCAGGCTTTTAAGATTACCCTGTTATCCCATCTCATCTCCTTCAGTGGAAAATGGCATTCATTAAATGCTAGTTTACTTGAGTATCTGTACTTTCTGTCCTCATATATTACATTGATTTAATCCACATAATGATCTGGGAAATGAGCATTACATAGGTTTCTAAGCTAATATTTTGCACAGAAATATCTTCTTAAAAGACTCCACCCTTGATGAAGAATTCAAGCAGATGGACTAAAGAAAATATTGTAACAGCAATTCCAAACAATAGAGTAATTACTTCATAATGTCTTGTGATGAATTTTTACATTTTGAATATTTTTTTTGCTGTCTTTTTAAGTATTCCTATGGGTGCTAAATTAGCCTACACAGTACACAATTTCAACACAACATGCCTACAGCACATAACACGATTAAAATTACAACCACATGGGATCCCTGGGTGGCGCAGCGGTTTGGCGCCTGCCTTTGGCCCAGGGCGCGATCCTGGAGACCCGGGATCGAATCTCACATCGGGCTCCCGGTGCATGGAGCCTGCTTCTCCCTCTGCCTGTGTCTCTGCCTCTCTCTCTCTCTCTCTCTCTCTCTATCATAAAAATAAAAAAAAAAATAAAATAAAAATTACAACCACATAAGATTATTATGTAGGAGTGTGAATATGGAATAGGAAGAAACATATGAATAGTAAGCTGATAGGTTAGGGGGTAGAACTGTGGATAATGATCAAGTTTTTGGTCTTAAACAACTGTAATTATCTGTACAATATTTAATAAATACAGTGGCAAGGCTGTGTAGTAAGGTTACAAAGTAAACTGATTCCATGAGCCGCACAAGAAAAACCACCAAGTTGTCTCACTTCATCTTTCAACAATCACATTTCACTATATCTACGAAGCTTTTCCTAAACCTGACAATTTTATATCATCATGCTACATCCTTCCAACGAATTAAGAAGCTCAAATAGAAGCTATTTGCATGCATTCCTTTAATGCCCAACATTACTACCTGAGCTTTCCCAACCTAGGTTCATGGTTCATTTTGTTAAGTATAATCCTAAACTTAAAACCACTTCTATACACATGTAGCCTTTCCTCATCATATATATCCTCATGATTTCTTTTTGGAAATTAATTCATTTGTCATTTTCATTGTAGGTGGTACTTTCACTTAACACCAATTTCACGATCTTAAGGTAGTTTTTTTTTTTTTTAGTTGGGTCTTCTAGAATGAAGCTCAGATGTTCAGAGATATTAACCACCTCCAGAGGGAATTAATGTTTCCTCTTTGCTTAAAGCATCGGGAAATCTACCTAAAATCAATGACATACAATTCTACAATTGATTTTTCATTTGAGTTCTTAAAATGTGGATTTTAAACCTAATCATTAGCAACTATGGAATTTATGCTGTATTTCTAATTTTCACTGGGCAAAATTAATCAGAAATATAGAAGAAGGATGCTCTGATTTTTACCTCTGAACAAAACTACATGTAAGAGGCCTTTTTTTTTTTTTTAAGATTTTATTTATTTATTCACAAAAGACACTGAGAGAGAGGCAGAGTCACAGGCAGAGGGACAAGCAGGCTCCATGCAGGGAGCCCGATGTGGGACTCCATCCTGGGACCCCAGGATCATGCCCCTGGGCCGAAGGCAGACGCTCAACCACAGAGCCACCCAGGAGTCCCGAGAGCCTAATATTTTATTTTGCCAAGAAAAGACAATGGAAAATTCTAAATTAACCTCATGTCAATATTAGAAATAATTACAAATGACCATTGCTGAGGGAGATGTGCTCTTCATTTCTGACAATTTACAAATACTGTTGGAAAACTATTTACCTGCCTCACAACCAAATAAAGCCACTACATGACAGAAAACAATTTTTTCCCCACACATTAGTTCTGACATCACTGTGAAGTTGAATGATTAAGAATGAACTTGTCTCATAGATTTATGCAAACAAAAATCAGTACTTTCACAAATATTTCATATTAATAGACATAAACAGGTGGCTGAGCAGTTTAGCGCCACCTTCAGCCCAGGGTGTGATCCTGGAGACCCGGGATTGAGTCCCATGTTGGGCTCCCTGCATGGAGCCTGCTTCTCCCTCTGCCTGTGTCTCTCATGAATAAATAAATAAAATCTTAAAAAAAAAAAAAAAAAAAGAAGGAAATTGTAAAAAATTAATTCCCTGATATTTTACCACATTCCAATAATAATCTAACCTAGAAGGTAGCCAAACCCTCCAGGACACGAAGGAGGAAGCTGAGCTTGTGAGATGAGGGGACACAAATTTCTAGTCAAGATGTAAATCAGAGACACAGAATTATTCACAGTAGACTCTGAACTTCCTATTAAATACATTTATTACAGTAGCAAATATGCAATCATCATAATAAATTTGACCAAATTAAGTCTTCGGGACGTGTTATGGGAAAAAAAATGCTTTCAACAGCAAAAATATTCTGAAGATGAACTCAACTCAAACTTAGAACTTAAAAATACAAAAACATAAGCTATATCTAAAACACCATCATAGAAAATTAAATGTGCAGAGGCACAATCTATTTACAAATAAATGAAATAATATTGGTTAAAATACATCCCTGCTATGAAAGGTTGACAAATTTTCAGACCAATGATAAATTTTATTCTGAGCCAAATAAAAAGAAAAATCACTCTGACAGCAGAAAACCCGCTCAGGAATAGGTATGTAGAGCATTACAGCTGATCCCTGAACAACTCAGGGGTTAAGGGTACTGACCTCCCTGTGTGTAGTCAAAAATCCATCTGTAACTTCGGACTCCCTCAAAACTTTGTTCGCAGCTTACTGGTGACCAGAAGCCTGATCAGCCTTACAGATTACATAAACAGCCTATTAACATGCATTCTGTATGTTACCGGTATTATATACTGTATTCTTATAATAATACCTACCTTATTCTTAATTGTTAAAATACTTCTAGGCTATGCAGTTCCTCTGCAACTTTTTTCAAACTGTTGTAAGCCTCCCCCAAAGTTTCCAATATATTTATTGGGGGAAAAAAACTGGCGCATACAAATGGATCTGTGCAGTTGAAACCTGTGTGGTTCCAGGGTAAACGACAATTGGAATGAGAGTGAACACCTTCTGCTACTTCAAAACGATGTCTGAGAGATTTTTAAAAATTCCTGAAGCACAGTTCTTCCTCAACATATACACTGAATGCATTTCTACCAAGACTAAAGAAAGAAAAATCTAAGCATCGCAAAACATTTTTTCACAGCTTACATTTTGATTCTACATTAACTGCAGAAAATTGGGAAAAGCATACAAAAATTACCCACAACTCTACCACCAAAAGACAACTATTATTTTATCACTTCTCTTCAGTCTTCTTCCTAAGATTTCTTTTATAGTAAAAACTCAAGTTTGTCACCTAACACTACAATATGTAGACAGTCCCATTATTAAAAATTCTATAGGTGTTTTAAAACACTGCTTCTCATTTTGAAATTAGAGTTCTTTTCAGTTTATGTGAGAGAATACCAAGTGCACCCCAAAGTATGTGTCAGATTAAGACTGGTCTAAAAGCAATTCCACTACAGTCTGCATCAGGGTCTTTTGGGTAAAAAACAGAATTTTTAAAAATTAGAAAATAGAAATTTCACACAATTCCTGCGTGTCCAGTGATATCCACCTAACTGGTTCTTATTTATCAACTTAAACTCAAAATTAATAACAATAATCACAACTATATTATGCTTTTCCATTTGCAACACTCCTATGCATTATCATTTCACTTTTGTTAGGCTACAAAATAGGTACGTATTCTCATATCACTGATAGACAAAGAAATGAAATGACTTCACAAAATTTACCCAATCAACTCAGAAGAACTAGAAATCAGAGGTCTTTTAAATTACCACCATGATTTCTATTTGTGTTAATCTACACAATTTATATAAGACATCATTGTGAAAGAGGACCATGCATTCGTTAAAATGCTGTGCTACAAACTGAAATTACACCTGGAAAGAAAATAAGGTAATAATATTTGCATGTTAATTAGGCCAAGTTCAGGAAACTCTGAAAATTGAGACAACTGCCTCATGTGGGGAGACATATAACTGCTTCTATACTGTTTAAAGATTTTTTAAAAAACATTATAGAAACACTCTCACCCTAGAAATAAGCAAAACTGAATATTCTGCTTATGTAGCTACATTCCTTTCTGTATCAAGGAATAGATTATTCTGTTTATGTAGTTACATTCCTTTCTGTACTTTATATTTTTTGTGTCTCAGTTCCTTTCTGTTTGAAATGGGATAAGGCGATTTATCTCAGGTGGGTATGGTAAGGATTAAGTGTCTTAATACAGAGAATCCACTTAGCATTGCGCCCGCCTGCCACAAAGTTAAGTCCCAATTAGCGCTGGTCGTATATAAGCCTTCCTGGTCCCCCCCCCCCCCCCCCAGAAGGAAAGGATAGGCATACACTTGAAAACTTCAGTTGGGGGTAAGGATTCAACATTTTAATTTAGTAAATGCTGTTGTTTAAGAATTTATTTAAGAAGACGATCTAACTAAAAACCCGAATGCTAAGCCTCTACATTTTAAGTTACACATGTAGGAATGTGCCTACAACAAAAAGAAGTCAGTTTACAAAATATATTTCTCTTTATTGTTAGATTATACTTCCACATGCCTGTCAGAGTTTCAGCATCTTCATAATGACAGGCTTATGGCCATGATTCCACACTTTACTGAAAACCATTCGAGAGCAACATTTAAGCTGGACTTAAACATGGAGATCAACTTAAAAATCTTCCCAGCAATAAGTAACAAACCAAGCCATATCCTTCTCACTGCAGTAAAAACGGAAATGCAATGGAAAAATGTGTCCAATAACTGATGCCAAACTGATTAAAAAATTGCGGTTCGCTGCCTGAAAATAGTACTAAAGGGCGGGGGGGGGGGGGGGGGGAGAGGGGGAGGAATGGGCCCTGCATTCTCTTTCCATTATGATCATTATTCAATAAGTTTTGCTCAATTCTGAAATAGGTATTTCAAGGTCTGTAGGGGAAAGAAAGTTTTGTCACTTTCTGAAAGGGCTCATTACCCTTGCAACTCGGAGTGCTCCATCTGGGAGCACAGCTCGTAGGCGGGGCACCCAGGCCACCCGGGCCACCCAGCCCACCAGGGGTCACAGTAAGGGACCTTGAACCGCACGGCCCGAACCCAAGGCTCAAAGCTACCCACAGTCAGGGCCATTCGCGTGTGAACCTGAGCATTTCCACGAAAGAGAAGTGTGGCCAGTTGCCTTCAATTAGTCTAAGACGCTCTTTAATTATCTTGCCCTCCTGGTCTCTCCATCATTTTAGCCTAACTTTCGGGAATCACGCCTCCAAAACTTCTCTTTTTCCTCCCAAAGGTTCTCCCCAGAAGAATCCACTACAAGAGGGAGGCCTTCCTAGCCGGGTCTCGCTTCTCTCTTTTCAGGAAAGCCAGAGGCTTTGTCAAAAAGTAAAGGCGCGCCGGGGGGGGGAGGGGGGGGGCGCACAGGCAGAGCCCACCTTTGCAGCTGAAGCCCGGAGGGGAGGGTCCGGCCGGGTGCCGCCCGGTCCCGCGAGGTCCCGCCGGGTCCCAGGCACCGCCCCCCCCCGTGCATCTGCACCTTCGGCTCACGTCCCGGGGCCCCGCACCCCCCGGGCACCGCTCACCTTGCTGGGCTCCGGCGTCCTCGAGGAGCAGGACCAGGATAAGGAGCAGCAGGAGGGACAGAGGCATGGGGGAGGAGGGGGAGGAGGGGGAGGAGGAGCAGCCGCCGCCGCGGGGAGGGAGAGGGCGGGAGAGGGGGAGCGCGGCCCGGGCGGGGGCGGGGGCGGCGGCCGCGGCCCGCAGTCGCGGAGCCGGAGGGCCGAGCCCGGCTCTCAGCGGCGCCCCGCTCCCCATCGCCGCGGCCGGCGGTCCGCCTGCATAGTGCGGCGCCCGGGGCGAGGCGGCGGCGGCGGCGGCGGGAGAGCGAGCGGCGGCCGCGCTGAGCCCCGCGCCGGGACCCCGTCCGCCCTGCGCGCCGCTCTCGCCGCTCTCGCCGCTCTCGCCGCTCTCGCCGCTCTCGCCGCTCTCGCCGCTCTCGCCGCCCGCTCAGGTCTGCCCTCGCTCCCCCTGCCCCGAGACCCCAGAGCGGGGCGCGGCGGGAGAGCGAAGGGAGCGGGGCGCTGGAGCCGCGGCGGGCGGCTGCGCGGGAGCCGGGCACGCGCCTCCCGCCCCGCGGTCCTCCGCCGGCCCCGCTCGCGGCACACGCCCGGGCTCCGAGGGGCTGGCTCGCAGGCGGCCGCCCGCTCCCTCGCGCTCCCTCTGGCGCGCGCTGGCCACGCCCCCGGCCCGCCACGGCCAATCGGCGGTCGGCTCCGGTGCGTCTGCCCCCGCGCCCTCCAATCGGCGCGCTCCGTCCGCGGGCGGCCCGTTAGCTCCCGGCCCTCTCCCGGAGCTGGGCCGCCCCCCGTCGCTCGGCTCCAATCGCCTGCAGCCCCACGGAGGCGTCGCCCCGCCCCGCCCGGGCCCCGCCCCCGGCCCCGCCCCCGGCCCCGGCCCCGGCCCGGCCCGCGCGCCTCTCATTGTTGGGCCCGCGGCCCGAGCCGCTCCGGCCGCCGTGGCCGCCCGCCCTGGCCGGGCCTTCCGGGGCTGCCCCGCCCGCCTCGCTCCGCCCGCCTCGCTCCTCCCCGCCGCGCATCAGGCCACCGCAAGGGGTGGGCGCCCAGGCTCCTGGAGGCTCGGCGCTGGGGCCTGCGCCTGAGAAACCTTTTACAGAAAATAAAAAGCAGAGCGTGTGTGGGGGGGCGGGTGTTTTTAAATGAAAACTACAGCTGATTGTTGCAGCAACTCCGAGTTAAAATTTTAAAAAAATACAGTGTTCAATTAAAAAAAAACATGTATTTCTTTTTTCCTATGCCTTCTACTATTTTACTCTACTGGGAGCAGGACAAAAAAACCAAAACCACATATAACAAGATCCATGCCCCCAAAGCAGTTTAAACCTAACATCCCAGCAGCATTCGTTCAGCCATTCTACCAAGGGGTGTTGAGCACCTGCTATGTGCTTGCAAACCCTGTGCTGACACTTGTGGGATTAACGGCCCTAATACAGAAATCTTCCAGGATCTAGTGTTGGAAAGTCAGGATGCAACAAATGCTCATGAGAGATGGAAACTGTGAGTAAATACAGGGACAAGGACAACTGGTTTGGTGGGGGAGGGAAATCCACAGGACGAGGCAGCGATTGGTTTTATTTATTTATTATTTTTTTTAATTTTTATTAATTTATGATAGTCACAGAGAGAGAGAGAGAGGCAGAGACACAGGCAGAGGGAGAAGCAGGCCCCACCCAGAGAGCCCAAAGTGGGACTCGATCCCGGGACCCCAAGATCAACGATTGGTTTTAGGAGAAAGGTGCCATCCAAAATGTTTTTAACATGGGCCCCTAAGAAGAGGATGGTGTCATCCACAAATACAGAAAACTGGAAAGGTGGATTGGGTTGTGCAGGCAAGTGAAGTAATTTTGGACGTACTGAATTTGAGAGGCTCACTCAACTGCTAGTATTTGAAACAGGTGGACATTTTGGTCCAAAGTTTAGGTTGAGGAGTACCTTGAAGTCATGGGGGAGATAAATAAAGGGATGTGATATGCAAAACCATGGAAGGGACTAGTATCTTCAAATGAAAAGCTAAGAATGGGAAAGGACTCTGGAGGTCATTCTGTTCAACTCCACTATAAAGCCCTCATGCATTCAACTCTTCTACCAAGTTTATCCAATAAGCAATTTTGGAATGTCTGTTGGACCCTACTGTGGTATGGGACTCACGTAGGCAGTGGATATAAATCTCAGTAGAAGGAGCCTACATTTTCTGGAGGAGGTGAACAAAATCATTGCTGTCAGCATCATTTTGGAAGTTAGACTCCTGCCACGATACCACAGTGGAAGGAGGTCAAGAAACCCTTTATGGTGACTATGAAACTCCAGCTGAGCCTTAACTAAAAAGACAAAGTGAGGAAGGTGTTCTGAAGCTCTAGGCAGGCACCACAGTCTATCGTTGAGGGAATGGAATGGGGTCAACTGCTGATTTGACAGGAGGAACTGAAAACTAGTCTGGAAAAGTTAGTAGGGGCAAGATCTAAGACAGGCCAAGGAATTGGAATTTTATTTTGAGAACGCTGTGAAAGAGCAAAAGGGTTCTAAGAAAGAGTGACATTATCAAATTTTTATTTTAAAAAACTCAACGAGGCAGGAATAGATTGGAGTGAGAAGCCAGGAAGAGCTCATCTGACTAGTCCAGTGATTTGTATAGTCAAAGGCAGTGACAGTGAATCTGAACTGCAGTGGCAGTGGGCTTGGACAAGGGACACTGACATGAAGGATATTCATGAATGTAGAGACCGATGAGATGTGGGGAGTAAGGAAGAGTCAAGGAAGATGCTCAGGTTTCTAGGTAGAAAACATTGCCTTTCACACAGCAAGGGAATATGATAAGGGGAACTGGTTGGTTCCCCTTAAGGAGAAGGAGAAGATAAGATCATGGGCTCAGTATTGGACACATGAAACAGGATGTGCTAATGTGGCCAAGCAGTCAGTCACATACTAAGACTTGCAGCAATAGTCTCGCTGAGACAAGACATCTTGTTTGTTGGACAGTCTCTTTCCAAGGGCACTGAATGATGGATGACCTTGCCACAGAAGTGGGGGCAGAGCAAGGTATTGTGAATCTCAGGCTGGCATTCTGTTGGAACTGCATCAGAGGCAGAGGATTCACCTGTGAACTCTCAGCGTTCTAGAAGCCTTGTTGAAACGGGCAAAACCTGGGCTATCGTCCCCTCAACTCCTCTTTGCTAACACAGCATGGAAAGATGCCAACTCTACACAACTAAAGAAAGAGGTAAGAGTACTTACATGTTTTTCATCCCTGTTTTACTGACTGGTATTTTAAAGGGTTACTGAAAGTGGAGAATAGAGTAGTGAAGAGGTTCTGAATGAGGTCGGTGGCAGGAAAGGGATGAAGGAGGAAGGGACAAATTGGGATTATATTTAAAGAGGTGAAATAAAAAGTTCTTGGTGACTGATACTCTATGACAATTTCCATATTTCTGTGCTTCGGCTTCCTGGGTTTTGCTTTGGCACTGTAGCATATGGAACTCTGGCTAGAGAATACTTCTGGAGGCCCTACTGCTATATACATATAGGGGAATTATAGGTATAACACGGGTGTGAGAGATGGTTGTGCTATTTCTGTCCTGATTCTCTCTCCACTTCTGAGCATTGTCACTCTACTGAGTTGCAAAAACAATGGCAAGATTGCTCCGTGATGACAAAATCTCCTCGTGGGACCACACGCCAATGTCATATAACAGGCATTCACTTCTAGGACAATGCCTGGAGAGAGTGGAATTAGAGTTTACAGTACCTTTCTCACCCACTTGCATGCTGCTTTAGTCAACGTGGTCATCTTCCTTACCTCTGGGACTTGGGTATGTTTGGGGGTTAACATCTGCTGAAGCCATAGGAACCCTACTTGTCCAGGATCATTTTACCCACATGTCTCAGATGGCTGAGCTAGGTAGGATCTGGGGATTCTAATCAGGACCCAAAGTGGATAGGAATGGAGGAGGCCATCATGATAACAGAGGTTCCCAGAAGCTCGACTGCTTCCACAAGGCAAGCCCAGGTTCCAGCTCTTTCCTACTGAGTTTCAAACAGTTTTAGAGCTTCCCTTGGGGACAAGCCAAACAGAGAAAACACAAACTGAACAGGGTCTTCATTGCACACCCATTTACTGACATGTGCTAGGACTTGTGGCAGCCATGGTCATCTCCATTCATCGGTAAATGAACTGATGTGTTGGATGAAGGCTCTGGGGAAGACTAGAGCTTCAGGAAAAGAACATATGGTATAGTTATATATGAAACACCAGGAAGTTAAAACACGTATTGTTTGGATATATTTATGTTTGTTTGCTCCATGTTAAGGAATTAAAAAAACAAACAGATTGGGTCTTAACTGAAATTTTAATTCACGAGAACTTGTTCTCCTTTTTGTCTTCTCTCTCTTGTCTTCCCCTTTTTCCTTCCTTCCTTTCTTCCTTCCTTCCTTCCTTCCTTCCTTCCATCCATCCATCAATAGTGAGGGTAGAAATACAGAAAATGCAATTGCTCTATAGAGTAAATGAAAATATGGAAAGAACGGTTATAGCCTGCTATTTCTTCTTCCAAATGAATCCCAGCTCTGCCAGTGCTAAGGAAATGAGAATGGAAGGAAAGAACCCAGGGGCTGGTGCCTTTGCTTCTGTTCGTACAGAAACATCTGTGTTTTAATGGTGTGATACAGTAAGAATCATTGGCACCATCATTGCTATTAAATGTCTGTTAGGCATTAATAAAGCAGAAGAGATTCATTTAATATGGCATTTATACTGGAAACCTTGGGATGATGGTATGTAATGAATCACTGGTGGGCTTTATCAGTGAGTGTGTATTTTTGGCAGGATACCAGAAAGAGGGAACAAACGAGAATTTACTTTTGTGATCTTCCAATGGGATAGGAGAGGGAGAAGAATGTGGCAGTTCTGGGGAAATATTTTAAACTTCAAAGACCAGAGCCCTCAGATCTGGTTATTGTTCTCACAGGAGCATTTTCTTTGTCCTGTTGACTGTTTGGACAAATGTTTGCAACCAAGATTGTTGCTAAAAGTCTGAATTCTGCTGAGGAGACATTCTTCCTTTTTGTCAACAGAAGTGGTTTGGATACATTTTTTTTCTTCATCTTGTAGCTTCTTTCAGTTACTCCTTTCATTCAAAACTAACTCTCAGGTTTATTATTCATATTTTCTTAGCATTTATAAACTATTTAGGTAGCACAGCAAATTTAAGACCAAAGTGTTAGAAACTTAATTTTTAATTTGTTTTAGGAGATATTTAATTTCTGCTAGTGGATAATGGTTAAATACTTTTTTCTTGGCATATTTCAGCAACACGCCAGTCCTTGATCATATGCGGTTTGCCTTTTTCTCCACTACAGCCATCTCCCTCTTTCTCTTTCTACTCCTCACCCCCACCAACACCCCTTTGGTTTTTCTAGTAACATAAAAACTCATTGTCTTGTGGATCAGAACAAGAAGGCTTCAGGCTGGTATTTTATCTCTGAGGAAGGCTGCCAAAGAGTTTAGTAAATCATGTGAAAACTGTCCTCTATAACCTCATACCTAGAAATGAAATAATTTTTCGTGAATGATAAGAGAGAACTAAAAAAATGAAGAGGGAACATACCAGAGTATCTAAGATAATAAGATTTAGGTGTGCAGTAACTGCGTGCCTCCCCTGCTATACGCCTGTATTCTTTCCTGTGGGACCTTTGCTGGCAACACAGTTGAAAATTAAATACACAGAGCTGAAATGCTGTTTGGCTTCTGAAAAATTGAGTTGTTTCATGAGATCATGGAAACAGCTCTGGACCAGACTCTTGTATCCAACTTCCATTTAAAAGCACTCTATGGCCTCCAGCAATGCTCCTAACCACTCTAGGCCTCTATTGCCTTATTTATGGACCTTATGATAGGTTCAAAGTTTGACAAGTTTTCCAAATTCTCATTTTCCATCACTTGCTTTTATCTCACCGCCAAATTCTAGGTTCTGGATTCCACAACAGCTACCTAATGTAGGAAGGAGAGGAAACAGCAGCTGATGACTGCACAATTCTCCTCTAGGAGAACATTGTCTGTGCTGACCCAGAGAGCAAGGGTGCACTTAGTTTGGAAAATAACCCTCATGTCCCCTAACCCTGGCCCAGCGATGCCTTCATGAACTGGGGCTAGATGAAGAGCCCTAGGGCTGTTCAGTGAAAGAAGCAAATAGGACCTTGGAGTGGGGAGGGTAACCTTGTCAGGGAGGAGATGAGGGAGATCAGAGGACCTAAAGCAGGCCATGATGTGGTCGGAAGCTGGAGCTCAGGAGAAGTGAAAAAACAGTGAAAATTTCCCAGTGGTTAGAATGTAAAAATGCTTTGAAAGATAGAGATATCTAATAAAAAAAATGCTTTAGTTGTTTGCTGTATGTGCTATATTGTAACACCCCACCCCACCCCTTACCTAGGCTTTTCCCCAAACTCTCCCTTCAATTTACCACAGTTTAAGCCTTGACTGGATGAAACTCTGGGAAGGAGGGTCTTACGAGTAAAGGGAGAACAGTCAGGTTGATGTCCAACTCATTGATTCTTCATGGAAAAGGGCAGTGCCCTCAGGAAGTGAAATGAAAGCAGAGAGAAAAAGATCAGAAGTAGCAGGAGATTCCTAGAACCAGCGGGTTTTGAGAAGCTTAAACCTCTGCGCTGCCTGCCGTCCTTTTGGCAAGAGGCTTTCATCCCTAGGTAAGTTGGGATATTTGAACAATTTTGTGGTTTTGCTGTTTGCTTTTAAGTTTTTATTTAAATTCCAGTTAGTTAACATGCAATGCAATATTGGTTTCAGGTGCAGGATTGAGTGATTCAATGCTTGCATACATCACCTGGTGCCCATCACAGCAAGTGCCTCTTTAATCCACATCACCTATTTCACCCAACCGCCCCACACACTCTCTTGAACAATTTTGTTTAAATATAAAAGGATGAGTTGACTGTAGCAAGCTAGAGGATTTGAAATCATCCAGACAGCTGACATTTATTACAGTAGGACAAGCAAATAATAGTACAATAATTCTCCTTTTTATTTTCTAAGAACCAAGAGAATAGAAATAGAAACTGGGATTTTTCTTTATGTAGGCAACTCTTCCTTTGAATCCTTTAATTAAATTTTAATTTAGATGCTTTAAATTTAATAAGTTGATAAAATAGGAACGAATGTTTTAAATAAGAGCAAGGCTTTGGAAATGCAGTTTTTAAAAGGAATACCTAAGATTTTTGAAACAAAGAAGGATAGCATCTTCTTTATATCACATTCATAGACTAGCTGTTGGCCTGCTTTTTAACACAGTAAGATATAAATGGGATGCATAATATATTCTACATTTTTATTTAAACAGATCTTTTTACTTGGGAATTTCTTTTTTTTTTTAAGATTTTATTTATTCATGAGACACACAGAGAGAGGCAGAGAGATAGGCATAGGAAGAGGGAGAAGCAGGGTCTAGGCAGGGAGCCTGATGTGGGACTCGATCCCAGGACTCCAGCATCACGCCCTGGGCTAAAGGCAGATAACGCTTAACCGCTGAGCCACCCAGGTGTCCCTATTTGGGAATTTCTATTAACCATGATTTTAAAATGGCAGATTGTGGACTAAAAGGAAATATTAATATGTTGTTCAGATTAACCTTACCTTCCAGGAGCTTCTGCATTGATAATCAGGCTTTAATGCCAATATAAGTAATACTTTACATTTGACTGGAAGGTACAACCATTTGTTCATAGTTAACATAGTGCATGAGTAAAAATGTCAGAGATTTTTTAAAGGATTCGTTGCAGACCAAGGTAACTCCTGGGAGGGAAATAAAAGAGAATACACTTTCCCTGCCTTAGCTAATTAAAAAAAAAAAAATCTTGAAGGACTGTAGAGGCCTAGTGCTCATAGAATTTTGAATAAAGAAGACTATCTTCTCACCACCTATCTGGCCTTATTTACCAGTTATCCCTTTAAATCAATGCTTGGTTCCCACTTGTAAATCTGAAGGAGGTGCTTTCATTTCTGGTGCATGTAATCAGTATATTTGATGCTACTCACTTGACTATAAGAGATGATGAGAGCAGGCCTTGGTAAAAGACATAAATTATTGAATCACAAACAGTCACGTAGTAACAAAATTCATGGATTTCCTATTTACTTAGCACTCATTCGGAAGACCCTCAGGTAGTAACAGCTCCATTTAATGAGACAATTTAACTATTTGTTTAGCTGTTTGATTTGAAACAGTAAAAGTGGTTTTATTCCCCAAATTTCCTATTTACTTAGTACTCATTTGGAAGACCCTCAGATAGTAAGAGGTCCATTTAATGAGACAATTTAACTATTTGTTTAGCTGTTTGATTTGAAACAGTGAAAGTGGTTTTATTCCCCCAAAACCAATGACCAGACATAAGGTAACTCAGAATTCACTTTAGTCTTTCTCTCATTTGCTATTATTCTCATATTGATAAATAACTAATATTGAGAAAGTACTTCATTATCACAACTGAAATATATCCACTCACCGTAGATGCCCTTAGAAAGCCACATATGCATGGGATTAACCAAATCACCTACAAAATAATGTCCCCACCAGAAAGCCATGCTGAATCAGCACTCAGGGTTTTATTTTAATAATAACAGCAACAGTGCGTACAATTAAACTGAGATTCTCTCCAAACTCAGTCATTCATGCATACTTATTATGGCAACCATCCATTTAAAGAAATTATAGTTAGACATGGCCCAGAATGAATTTTTAAACACCATCTGTGCCCTAATGGAAAACAAGATGAAACAAATGAGCCATGTTTGTAGATAGGTTAAAATATTACACTCGAATCCCATCTGTAATCACATATTCTCTTCTGAAAGTTACTTCCCAACATTTACGTCTATATATTTGGCATCTAGAGGATTTATTTTCTTTACTCATTTCTTCCTGGCCCTGGAACCATTTTCATAAGTGTGTATGTTACTCTATTCCATCATGTGAAATAACCCTCACCTTTATTTTCCCAAAAAATGAGTACAAGAGGTAGTTAACACTAATGAAAAGTAAAATGAATAGTCTCTAAATATTTTTCTTTAAAAGTTGCTCCGGTGAACTTGATGTAGCTAATAAATGATAAGAAAACTGTGGAAGAGAAGACAATATGAAGACTGTATTTAGGAGAAGAGAATCTGAATTGGAGAATGTAAAACATTCTTTAAAAAAATGCAAAGAAGCTCTGAATTCTACACCCTACTCAAAGAATGTTAATTTTTCCCTATCGGGTTTCCAAATTGATTTAAAAACAAGTTGCATAAAAATTATGACGCGATTTTATGGACCATGGGATAAAAGGAGCTACTCTGCTGGGATGGTGAACACCAACCGAGTCACCTGACGGGGCTCTCTGACTTTTTGGAAATCTGTGGTTTCCTTTCAATAATGGTAGGAAAAGTGTTGAGAACCACTGGGTTAGGACATTTAATTCTGACAGCGAGGCTGTGTGAGTTCATTAGGGTCTTTGGCTTTTTCAGATTTACATTTAAAAATCCTCTGTGTCTATTTCTGCCAAACTTGTGCCCATCCTAAGCTGTATATCTTCCATATTCCTTCTCCTCTGCTGCAAGACTCTAAATGAAACACTCTGAACCATTAGTGGAATGCGGTTGACCCAGTGCCCTCTCTGTCACAATGTTGATTCACAGCCACAAGGAGCGATGGGCAGCAAGCCCAGATGCAGACAGTGTCTAAATCGCAGCAACAGGTCAAATGTGGTGCTTGCTTAATGGGCCCCTCTGTCCTGAGCAAGCAGGTCACCTGTCACAGTGGGTACAATTTCTCATGGTAGGAATTAGTTGTACACAATTTCCTGTCACCAGGATCCTCGGAAGGCTGTGACCAGGATGAGGTACTCTTCTGTAGCAACTGAAGAGTCCTGCACTCTAATGCTGGCCACCTCCGTGCTCAGGGACTGTGGCCAGAAGACAAAGGGCAGGGGATTCAGGTTTAGTGAGCCCCTACCTCTGCTTGGCATCTTACACAGATGATATTATTGATGTCTTGTGGCATTTCCGTGAAGTATGATTATTAACACATGGGCACACTGATTCAGTGATTAGGCTGGGACTCAGCTGGGTTGAGACTCCAGGCCTGTCTAATGTGAGTGCTTGTGTGTTTTCCACTTGACCACACTGCCTCCATAGTTATTCTGGGAATTTTGCTTATATCACTCAGTGACCTAAATTCTTTCCAAAGCCTTCTACCGGCAGGCAACAAAACGCCGAATAAAAGCACGCTATTTTTTTGGTTACAAAATTGTTATTTGATACAAATGCCTATTTTGGAAACTGTTAGTAAGTGTCCATTTTATCTCCTGAGTTTTCTGAAACTTCGTCAAAAAATTCAAACCTTGAATATTTTGAGAGGTGCACAAGCTTAGATTCTGGAGTTGTTTGGTTGAATTTGGCGTTCAGAGAATGTACTGGCATAGCTCATCTTTGCATAATGTAGTCCCACAAAGGCTTGGAGAATCTGGGAGATTAATTTCCAGTTAAAAATGGTGAATTAGGGACCCCTGGGTGGCTCGGCTCAGGGCTTGATCCTGGAGTCCTGGGATCGAGTTCCACATTGGGTTTCCTGCAGGGAGCCTGCTTCTCCCTCTGCCTGTGTCTCTGTCTCTCTCTGTGTCTCTCATGAATAAATAAATAAAATCTTAAAAAAAAATGAATTGACCATGAACATTTATTCTTTCCTCCTACTCTGAAAATGATGTCAAAACATTAGAAGAATTAAGAAGGTATGTATCAATAAGGACAAAGGCTAGAGTTTTATAGATCCAGGGAACACCAGGCAGAGGACTAGAATTTAAAAACCAGAGCTGAAAATGGTGTTGAGTGGGTGAGTAGAGTGGGATGGGGGTGGGGGGTGCTGCATAAGTACACGTCTTCATACTGATCTCTAGTGTTCTTTCACAGACCAAAAGAACAGGCCACAGTGTCATCTAAAAATTAAGTGGAATGTTCTGAAACTTCACTAAGGTTCTGGAATATTCTACTATACCATTACTATCTATGCTGCTTAAATTTTGTCTTGGGCCTGCTGTGGGAGGCACTATGTATGGCAGGCTTGGTCAGTGGTTACTCTCATCCGATATTCCTGACATCTCATGGCCCTCTTTGCATTTCAACAGCTACTTACTAAGTGGGCAAGAGCATGCATTGACATGGGGCCAAGCTAACCTGGGAAGTGGCAAGCTAATTTCTACTGAGCCAGTTTGGCAACATGAAACTGTGAAATTTGCTAAAGAAACATACAGGAATTTTGCGACAAAATTAAAGGGGTCCCAATAGCATTTCTTTTCAACCACCAGTTAACCTTAGAATAACCCTTTAATATCATAACCCCAGAAGAGACAATTGCTATGTCAAAAGTCATGCTGGTATCTATCTCTACTTGCCCCTCCTTGCTTCCTCCTCCATGTTTTGTGCAGTTTGCTGTGTACAATTGCATGAAGCGCACCCACACTTCTCTACGGTGTGAGCAAATGGCATGCAATAAACTATGAAGAGTTAGCTGGAAATCATAAATATCTCTTTACACTTTTGGATTCTCTTAGTATATGCTTAAGGTTTTAGAGAATCTCTTCCAGGGGCTGGATTTTTTTTAAATCTTGTCATGAAGGAATCTGTAAACCACTCTTTAAGATCTAAGCTTACCTTAACTGTGAATCATCTTATACATGTGCTTATACTGAATTATTTGCTGCTTGACAATACATAGCACTACAGTAGGTTTATGATAAAGGTTTGATGAATGAATGTACAGATGAAAGGACTGACTCTTTTGGACTAAAAAATTCTCTTATTGTTTAGATTCTAGGTGTCACCCTTCTATTTCCAGGTTTTACCACTAGCTTCTGTCCTACGTCCCACTTTACAGGACAAAAATAAAAAATACTTCTATTTATTTAACTTTATATATTCAGGTTTCTGATATTTACAGCAAAGTGCGATTCTAACTGATACATGTGTATGGCATCAGGGAGTTAATGGTGCTGAAAGAAAATATAAAGCAGGTCCACACTGAATGTTTTTAAGAGGCATTTGTACTGAAAAAGACTTTGTTTTAATTGGTATAACAGTACTTTCATGAATGCTGAATACAGAGTTACATGAGCCTGCTATTCTCTAATTCCTAATCTGATTAAATATTAAGTCATTTCTAACATGTCTAAGATATTGTCCTAATACTATAGCAAGATATAAATATGAGTTAGGAATGGCTCTCTAATAGGCTCTAATAGAAGCTTCTATTATAGCCTATTAGAGATGACTGGATAAGCACAAATATTTATGATGCAAATTGCAGTCCACTGCATACCATGAAATAGATGTAGATGTAATGGAGAGAGACATTGCATTTTGCTGAAGGATCTGGAAAACTTCATAGAGAAGGACTTTATGAATGGATAGGATCTCATTAGGTTGAAAGGTTAGGACACTATCAAAGAAGAAAATGGTACAAAGTCATGAAGGTGGGTGTGATCTAAAGAGGTATTAGCTACTGTATAAACTATGCTAATTTTTTTCAGCTCCTGACAACTGTCAAAATATCATTTTAGATCATTGAGGTCCCTCATTTACATTTTAATTTAGCTACCTTCAGTACTCTTGCCAGGAAAAAAACATTATTTCTCCATTTAGCTTGAACAATGAAAGTAGGGACTTGAAGATATTACAATTTGAGGGTATTAATGTAAATGAATTCCTTATTTGTACCCGCTGTCTGTGAGAGAGCTTGGAATATACTCGTACATCTTTATTTTCCATGATGACTTGAAAGATGCCTATTTTAATGATATCAGGATTGTAATAAATGCAATCTCCTTGACTATCCTTGCCCACTGTATAATGTGTGATGCTCTTTAATTGCACTCTTTGTCAAGCAAAAGGAAATTATACAAAGGAAGTGGTACATCCTGTGAACAGATAAGAGCGTGCACTTTGCAAATTGTTGGGGAGTGCAGGAGAATCCCTAATGAATTTTTAACCATCACTTTATCTCCCTTATTTTTGAAATGCAGTCAATGACATACATTCTTTCTTGATGGCACAATGGAGAGATTACCCTTCTTCAAGGTTGCCAAATAATTAATACCATGGATTTTTTTTTTTTTTGCATATAACCTGAACAAATCATCTGAACAATTGAAGAGATTTGAAGGGTTTCAGCAAAGAAATTTAATTCATAAAGAGTGTATATATCCAAAATGAGGTCAATGTATGGACACGGAGAACAGGAATAAGGCTCCTTTTGAGAGTGCCACATATAGGCTGTGAACTGGTCAATTCTGGAGCGTGGCATTCACATCATAGTCTGTGCATTGGCTCTCTCTCATACAGGGCAGCCCAGGCCATTCTTTGAGTTGTCTTTTGTTTTGTTTCATTGTGGCTGCAAGGGTTTCCTTACCAAGTTTCCCCGTGTTTTTGGCCTTTCCTCCAGCTCTCACTTTTCCTGGAGCATTGGCAATGGGAATGACTGGCAGCTGTGTTATCCTGCACTGTCTTTGGCTGTGTCCTTGACTACCCACATGACCCTGAAAACTTGCATTCATGTACCCACACAGGTTCAGTGTGGACCTGCTTTATATTTTTTTTATATGTAAAATAATTATTATCATCATATGTAATTGAACAACAAAATAGCCTTGTCTGAAAGCACTGGATCAAACTGTCTTCCCAAGTCTTTCCAAGTCGTGATTCTACATATTACAATGAAATATTTTTAATATTTTAATGACAAGTCCAACTTGTCATGAACTACAAGTTTTTATATTATGCCTAAATAATGAACTTAACTTTAACTACTATAGCAATGATTTAAATACATGTGCTGTTAAAAAAGTTACAAACATGCTGTGAATTTTTTTTTTATCTGTAAGATGATATTAAAAAGGATTCCACAATTGCTTCATTCCTTAAGAACTAAGAAGCAAAATACTGAACACAATAAATAAATAAATATACAACCTGGAGCCCTAGAAAAGGATATAGAACACCGAATATAATAACCTTTGTCTTTGTCAGGTAATTAGTGGTGATGTTTCTACCTTACTTACCCTTTTTTTTTTTTTTTTTTGTTCCTTCCAGATGTCAAGGTCTTTCCCTGGTTATGACTTTGCCTTAAAGATAATTGCAGAAATGCCTGGGTGGCTCAGCGATTGAGTGTCTGCCTTTAGCTCAGGGCGTGATCCTGGGGTCCCGGGAACGAGTCCCACATTGGGCTCCTTGCAGGGAGCCTGCTTCTCCCTCTGCCTGTGTCTCTGCCCCTCCATCTCTGTGTCTCTTATGAATAAATAAATAAAATCTTTAAAAGAGAGAGAGAGAGAATTGCAGTTTGTGTCTTTTTATTCGAGAGGCTATATCATATATTGTCCAATCAGGGACACTTTGAGGTATATTATATACTCATCCTAGCTCAAGGATGATATTGAAAATGAGACTAGAATAACAGGTATAAACTGGACTGTGCTGGGCACCCTCCGGGGGGGGGGGGGGGCGGTGTGTGTGATCACCTTTCCTTCTCCTTCTCTAAACTGATAAGGAACAAGCTCACATCTGTAAGGGAGAAGCTATGTTTGGAATATTTACATGCAGTAAACAAGTAGCTACTGTCCTACTGTCCCCAAATACACCCTCGTTTCATGTCACTTTCTCCAGGACTCTCCAGACCTCCCTACCCCTTGGCATCCAAACTGCTAACCCTTGGCATGGCTGGAGGCCTCTACTCTGTCCCAGGCCTAAGGCTGGCATCTGTTGGGATAGGAGCTGTGCCATATCACCCTACCCCAGCCTTTTCTCTATCTATCGACAAAGTCCCTTTTTCTTTTACTTATTTTGTCATACTATCAGAGTCCAGTCCCAATATTGCAGATACCCAAACTTCAGTTTTTTGTTTCGTCCCTACAGAGAGGTGTGTTCCATTCAGCTTTGTAGATGTTAGTTATATACACATCATAAATGGTAGGATATTTTTTTCTCCCTCAAGGAGAAGAAGGTATTTGATTTTGTTATCAGCCTCATGGAACCACATTGATTATGGTTACTCTAAGTAAATGGCTTTGAAAGAAGAGCTCTGTCTCTCATTGTAATAACAGCATTATAGAAAGATTGTTTCTGCCTGTGAACTGCCTCCTCTGACTGGAATGTGTAGATGATGACCGGTCTCCACGAGTAAGATTAGAAAAACTAGAGAAGAATTTCACTGTGCATTATGAATAATAAAAAAGAAAGGGTAGAGAATGATTGTGTCTTTTGCTTCAAAACCATAAGCCAACTATTTCAGATTACTGGGTGAAATTAAGACATTTCAGAAAGCAGTAGAAAAAAATTTAAATTTTATGACTGGTGGAAAAAAAAAAACTCCCTTTTTTGAGAGCACCAAATAAGAAATCAGGATGAAGTTCCTCCTCCCCTATAGCACCTGTGAATTGAAGGGTGAACTCTGGATTTCAAGAGTCAGTATTTTCATGACTTCATATAAATGTGAGATCTGAAATATTTAAACTGCTAAGAGGTCTTTAATCGGAACTTCTTTGGGGAGTTAGTGGCTTTTTTGTCACGTCCAGAACTGAGATCGAGAAAGACATAAGGGGAGCATAAAAAGTCTAGGGATGTGATGGGGCTGCAGAAAGAGAGTATGACTTATAGTAAAATGAAATCTGGGTTCAAATCCAGCTGTGTCCCTTGCCAACTAAACTTTCTGTGCAGGGACTTCCTCATCTTAGAGCAAAGCAAATACAATTTAATGTAGCAATACAATTTAATGTAGATAAAATGACTAGCATGTCTACTCCACCATAAGTGCTTGATAGAGTCATACATTAAAATCTGGAGTAGCTGATGCAGAGTGTAAGAACTAAAGAGATGATTTTTTAAAAGATTTTATTTATTTATTCATGAGATGCAGAGAGAGAGAGAGAGAGGCAGAGACACAGGCAGAGGGAGAAACAGGCTCCATGCAGGGAGCCCGATGTGGGACTCGATCCCGGGTCTCCAGGATCACTCCATGGGCTGAAGGTGGTGCTAAACTGCTGAGCCACCCGGGCTGCCCTAAAGAGATAATTTTTTAAAAAAGAAGCTAAGAGAGAGAGGAAAGGAAGGATCAATGTGACCTGAAAACTAGATGGGAGTCCAAGGAATGTGTGGAGATTTGGAAGAAGAGCATAAAATGAAGGAAGGAGAAAGAATGAAGCTGGCATTCCTGGAGGAGTTGATTCCATATCAGGTTGACACCAAAGGTGATCCTGGTGTATACACAGTCCCCTTGCTTCTCTGGAGGTCAAAGGGAAAACAGTGGCAATTTCTGGCCCCAGAATGATAAAAAGAAGGCAGACTGTTACAATGACTGCACCTCCTGGATCTGTGTTGAGATGAGACATTTATAACCCTGAGGTCAAGGGACTCCTAGAGGAGCTGTCAGTGTGCTTTGGGAGGCCCTGTGATGACTCTGAAATTATGTGAAAAATTTGGTGTATATTTGTGTTTTCTGGGAACAGACTCCATTGCTCTCTTCAGATTGTACAAGAGTGGTCATGGACGTTAAGCCTCCAATATTCCTTCTGTGGCTCCCTCATTGCGCAGCAGCGGTGTAGTTTTGGGCTCTAGGGATGTGCTTGATCTAAGGACAATCCCATGCCCCTTTGCAATAACTGGTTTGATATTAGAAAGAATTGAAAACAAACCTGATGTACTCAAGACTCAGCTTTTTCTCTGACTCTTGAGAGAGAAAAAGCGGTCCTTCCTCTAAACACACGTGCCTGAGGAAGCACACGGCCCAGCCTGGAAACCAGCCTACAACCATGACGGGATGAATCTGACACTGTGGGTAGAAGAATAGAGAGATGGAGAAAACTGGGATCCTCAAGACATTCTTGAGCCAATGGTTCAACAATGTCCTGAAGCCTGACCTACATCTGAACTTCCTCTCCTGTAACTAATAAATGTTATTGTCTACACGAGCTTGAACAAGGTTTTCTGTTGCTTTTAATCAATTTTATCTCAATAGATGTGGTGACCCTCAAAGTGTGAGGGCCAGTAGTTTATACTACATTAAAAGGAAAACAATCATAGCGAATGCTTAAGGAGAGCTAGCATTCAAAAAGAGGAGGTGGTGGGAAACTTAGGGAGTGTGTGTGAGGGGCCTTTACTTATGCAGTGTATAGACTTTATGGAATCACAATAGTTCAGACAAACTCAAGTATGTAAGAAAGGTAATTGGGAGGGTACATAATACAACTGCCTCAAGGCATCACCAGCATGGGAAGTGTCTGCTTTTAGGTCTTGACCAACCCCTTGCTGGCCTTTTGCTCCAGAGGTAGCTCTTTCGGTTTGGTACTTGACAGGAGTGATTAAGTGCTCTGACTTCATTGGCAAATGAATACTCTGTAGGCAACCGACCCAGCTTGTGTTCTGCCTTTGCCTTTGCCATCTGCAGACACAGCCGAATCCTAATCCAAATAGACAAATGAAGTACCAATCCGTATCTTTTGGATATGCACTTCTCTAGACTGCAACACTCTGGTTGGGCACATTACCTTGCTTTCTTTCTAGAGAGCTTTCATCAAAACTCTACACTCTATTCAGGGCCTACAGTAACTTTCAAATGCTCTTTATATCACTTTAGGTCTTGGACAACTTGGGAGGATGAGGATGGACACTTATGCCCCCCTATTGGCTAGATCTGCTACATCTCTCTCTCTCTTTCTCCCTCTCCTCCTCTCCCTCCCTCTCTCTCTCTCTTTCTCTAGACCTTCTCATGACTGTGAGGCTGTGTCTTCCAACATTCCAGGCAGAAAGCTAGGCAAACGTCCACTCTACACTGGAACTCAAACTTAAAGTGAAATCTGAGAGGGAATTCTAGGGTGGGTCCTTGCTGCCATCCTCTGCATTTTTATCAACCACTTGGGTTAATGAATACAAATCAGTCTACAGATGAATGGATGAACATAAAGTCATGGCTGCAAATGCTTGTTTAGTGCTTACTATAGCCATTCTTCCTGTGCTCTTCATATATTAGCTCACTTAATTGTTATTTCATAGATGAGGAATTTGGGACATGGGGACATCAAGCTACTTGCCCAAAGCCATACAGTGAAGCAAGACTAGAGTAAAGTGTGAACCCAAGTAGACTGGCTCTAAAGTGCATGCATTAACCATTATGTTTTGATGCCCTAGGCATGGTATAATAGTCAAGCCACTAGAATAGATTCCTTAGATTAGCTAAAACAAAGGGGTGAGTAGAGTAGGTAGGAAAATACAGATTTTATAATAGTCTATATGGCAAAAGACAAGGGTTTTAGTTGGTTATCATCTGGATTTGAACACGAATAGCAGCTCTTAAAAGGTTAGCACAATCTCAGACTTCTGGCAAAGAATAACATGATTTCAGCAAAAAAGAGGTAAATGTTTCACTGTATTCTGAGTACTGTAACCAATAGATTATGCTGGAATATTTCATCTAAGCCTAGTGCCAGAGTTTACAAATAACACCAGTAGACTCAAGATGTCTAGGATACGAGGCAAAATGATGTTCAGTCCAGTGATCACTTCATATGAAATGGGACAGAAGCTTGTCAAAGAGGCCATGTAAAAAGATGTTCAGATATTCTGAGAATGATCCCAAGGAAGAGGTCATTTCAGGTCAAGAAAGAGTTAATATTTCAGCTCAAAACTGAGAAGAAAACATCTAAATGTTCAAAGTCTTCCACAGTGGTCAGGGCTTGCCTCCTCATGCATGAGCTCCCCATGACCTCAAACTTCAGAAGTTTGAGGAAGTGACTGGATAACTCTTTGTTGAACATCTGATGGGAAATTATATTAATGGAAATACCATTCCAACAAAGTTGTTTTAAGAATCTGGCTTTTCAAAGATAAGTTTTGGCCAAAAAGACATTTCCCACAAAATTGTTAATTAAAAAACATCAGATTACTATAGGCTTCCCCAAACTCATATTAGTACATAATAATGAGCAACATTGCCATTATATTTGAAAGAATGAAACTTACAATGAAATTTCTAAATGATTTACTTATCATATGTTTTGTAAAAATGTTGAAAGCCCAATTTCAAGTGGATGTTTTCCAGCCACTTTAATGTTTTTAAGTGCTCTGTCTTTGGGAAGATGCTGCAATAAATAGAAGTGTGCAAGTGGTTGGATGCTCTGCCAACATGCTCTGGCCCCAACTGCACAGGTGATGATGAGTGAGGAAGGCAGAAAAGTTCTTGTGATTAGAGAAATGAATTCAGGGTAACCACAAAGAACATGTCATGTGAATCACCCGTGTTCACATTTCTTTGAACTTTGTCTCTCCTAAGGGAGGTGACGCAGTTACGTAGACATAACGTCTTGCCCTTTCAGTACAATGCATCCCACATCCCTGCATCCATTCATCACCATCAGAGGCATTTGTGTTCAATGCTGTCATGCAGACCTAGTTGCCAACAGTTATTTAAAAAGAAACCAAAAGGTTATGCATTCAGCAGACCAAGCAAAGCCAGTTTTTACAACCTGTACTATAAAGACATCAATCCATTAAGGAGAAAAGTCACTAAGAAGCCTCTGAAAGATACTCTTTTATCAAGGGTTATTTCCAGAGAACTAAGAAGTGAATGAAGTGATTATCTATCACTTGTGATTTCTCTTCTCTGAAACAGAATCCACGATGGCTATGACAGCTGTATAGCAGCTTACCCCTCTCCATTTGCTGTCCATTTTACCTATATTCTCACTCACTGCTTGTGAAAACCTTTTTCTCTGGACCTTCCTCATTGCCTGCTTTTCTTCGTCCAAACAATAAGAAAAATACTTTACGATTTTATTACCAAAGACATTTCATGTTTCAAGCATCCTGTCTGATACAGTATTGCTACTATCTCTCTCAACTTCTTAGAAAAAGAATATTCTTAATATATTTTTCTCTTCTCCTCTTCCTCCCTCTCCCTCCCTCCTCTTTTTCCTTCCCATCCCTCCTTTCTCTTCTCCTTTCCTTCCCCTGGTACTCGTTTCCTAAAACTTAAATGTCCTTGAATCCCAATCAATCTTCCCATACCACTAATAAGATAGCACTTCTATTGTGCCTGCCATGTACCAGGCAGTGTTCTAAGCACATTACATATATTGGCTCACTTAATCTTTTCAACAACTCTAAGGGGAGATACAGTATTGCTAAACCCTTTTATAGAAAGAAAACTGAAGCATTGAGAGGTCAACATAATTTGCCAATGGTAATGTAGCTAATGAGATCCGAATACAGGTTTTGTGGTCCCAAAGTTTATGATTGAAACAGTGACATATATCACTCCTTTAACACTAGGATTTTTCAGAGCAGTGACTTTCTTAGAGGCTGAAGAAGAAGGGAACTAACAAGGGCATCTGGGTGGCTAAATTGATTAAGTGTCTGTCTTGGGTTCAGGTCATGATCTCAGGTCGTGGGACTGAGCCCTACTTCGGGCTCCCTGCTCATTGGGGAGCCTGCTTCTCCCTCTGCCCTCCCCCTGTTCATGTTTTTTTTTTCTCTCTCTCTCTCAAATAAACAAAAAACTAAAAAGAGAGAGAGATAACTAAGATCCTAGGCTTCTAATTTATGCCAGGCACTCAACATATGTTATCTAGTTAGATCTCTGGAACAAGCTAGACATTATTATCTCTGCTTTCCGGACAAAGTTAAAACAAAACAAAACCAACACAACTAGCCTTTACATGATCTTCTTGCTCATTCTGATATCCTGAACTCCTGATATCCTGGACACTCTAGAAAATTTGAATTCCTCAAAGCTTCATCTTCCTTTGTTCTCTTTTTCTTCTTTCCTTCCTCCCACCAAGCCCTTCTTTCTTCTTTCCCTCCTTTCCTCCCCTCCTCTTATTCCTCCCTCTCCCCCACCCTTTTCCTACTCTTTGTCATAGTCCTCCTCCTCCCCTCCACCTCCTTCTTACCACTCTCCTCCTCCTCATTCTCCTTCTTCTGTCTTTCTATTTTAATCTACTCTAAAAAATTTGTTCTCTTATCTGGGAGACTTAGCAGACCTACAGCATCATCTGGTCATGAGTCATATTGCTGACTCTGATCTGTATCACGCATTTTCCCCCCTTTCTTTGTTATCCTAAATACTGAAATGGGATATTAAGAGGAAATGATTAAAGGAAAACTATATGCATCACATTATAAAAATTATTAAGTTGAACCATATGAAACTAATGTTTTTGTAAGTCAAATAGTATGCCTTAATATGGATCGACATCATATAAGATTTACAATTCCCATTTTTATTTCCATAATTTGGAAAATATAAATTACAGAAAACAGGCTAACTTTAAGGGAAAACATAATCCTATTACCAAGAAGTATCATTAAAAAGCAACAACATGGGACACTTGGGTGGCTCAGTGGTTGAGCATCTGCCTTTGGCTCAGGGTGTGATCCCAGAGTCCGGGATTGAGTCCCGCATCAGGGTCCTTGCGAGGAGCCTGGTTCTCCCTCTGCCTATGTCTCTGTGTCTGTCTCTCATAATTAAATAAATCTTTTTAAAAAAAAAAAAAGCAACAACACATGATAGCTCTATAAAAAAAGAACTACTTATGCATAAATCTAACAAGATGTATAGAATCTATATAGTGATAACTAAAAAATGATAATGAAAGTACAAATCTTTTACCTCTTTAGTTATGTTTACTCTGGTTTTTGGTGCAGTTGTAAATGGGATCAATTCCTTGACTTCCTTTTTCTGATGCTCATTATTGGTGTATAGAAATACTATAGGTTTCTGTACATTGGTTTTATACTATGCAACTTTGCTAAATTTGTATATCAGTTGTAGTAAATTTTTGGTAGAGTCTTTTAAAGAACGCTTACGAAAGAAATTGAAGAGGACACAAAGAAATGAAAAACATTCTGCCCTCATGGATTGGAAGAATAAATATTATCAAAATATCCATGCTATCCAGAGGCGCTGAGGTGGCTCCAGTTGGTTAAGCATCTACGTTCAGCTCAGGTCATGATCCCAGGGTTCTGGGACTGAGCTCTGCAATGGGCTCCCTGCTCAGCAGGAGTCTGCTTCTCTCTCTGCCCCTCCTCCTCCGTTTACTCTCTCTCTCCTTACTCTCTCCCAAATAAATAAAATCTTAGAAAAATGTCTGTGCTACCCAAAGTAATCTACACATTTAACACAATCCCTATTAAAATATCAATAGCATTTTTCATAGAGAAAACAAATGATCCTAAAATTTATATAGACCCACAAAAGAGCCCAGATAGCCAAAGCAATCCTGAAAAAGAAAAGCAAAGCTGGAGGAATCATGATGCTGGACTTCAAGCTGTATTACAAAGCTGTAGTCACCAAGACAGTATGGTACTGGCACAAAAGCAGACACAGAGATCAACGGGACAGAATAGAGAACCCAGAAATAGACCCACACTGATATAACAAAGCAGGAAAGAATATCCAATGGAAAAAAGACAGTCTCTTCAACAAATGGTAGAAGAATGAAACTGGACCACTTTCTTTCAAAAAAAAAATTTTTTTTTAGATTTTATTTATTTATTTGACAGAGAAAGAAAGAGAGAGCACAAGCAGGGGAAATAGGCAGGAGAGGGAAAAGCAGGCTCCTTGCTGAGCAGGGAGACTGATGAGGGGCTGGATCCCAGAAACCTGGGATCATGGCCTGAGCCGAAGGCAGACACTTAACCAACAGAGCCACCAGAGCACCCTTAGACTACTTTCTTACATCATGCAGAAAAAAAGATTAAAAATGTATGAAAGACCTAAATGTGAGACAGGAATCCATCAAAATCCTAGAGAAGAACACAGGCAGCAACCTCTTTGACCTCAGCCATAGCAACTTCTTATTAGACACATTTCCAGAGGCAAGGGAAACAAAAGCAAAAATAAACTATTGGGACTTCATGAAGATAAAAAGCTTCTGCACAGCATAGGAAGCAATCAACAAAACTAACAGGCAACCAGTGGAATAGGAGAAGATATTTGCAAATGACATATCTGGTAAAGGGTTAGCATTCAAAATCTATAAAGAACTTATAAAATTTAACACTCCAAAAATAAATAATCCAGTTAGGAAATGGGCAGAAAACATGAAAAGATACTCAATATCACTCATCATCAGGGAAATACAAACCAAAACCATGATGAGACATCACCTGACACCCGTCAGAATGTCTAAAATTAACAACAGGTTAACAACGGATGTTCCTTCCATAAAGGAAACAACAGATGTTGGCGAGGATACAGAGAAAGGGGAGCCCTCTTACACTGTTGGTAGGAATGCAGGCTGATGCAGCCACTCTGGAGAACAGTATGGAGGTTCCCCAAAAAGTAAAAAAATGGCACTACTTTATCACCCAGCAAATGCACTACTAGGTATTTGTCCAAAGGATACAAAAATTGAGATTCAAAGGGGCACATGCACTCCGATGTTTATAGCAGCATTATCAACAAGAGACAAACTATGGAAAGAGCACATTGACTGATGAATTTTATATATATATATATATATATATATACACACACACACACACACACACACACATAATGGGATATTAGTCATCAAGAAGAATGAAATCTTACCATTTTTTTGATGTAGAAGGAGCTAGAGTGTATTATGCTCAGTGAAATAAGACAGAGAAAGACAAATATCATATGATTTCACTCATATGTGGAATTTAAGAAAGAACACAGATGAGCGTATGGTGAGGAACAAAGAGAGAGGGAAGCAAACCAAAAGAGACTCTTAACTATAGAGAACAAACTGAGGGTTGATGAAAGGAGGTGGGTGGGGAGATGGGCTAAATGTGTGATAGCGATTAAGAAGGGCACTTGTGACAAGCTCTAGGTGTCATACGTAAGTGATGAATCAGTAAATTTTATACCTGAATCTAATTTTACCATATATGTTAACTAACTAGAAAAAAGAACTTGGAGGGAAAAAAAACCCAAAACCAAAATGATGATGAAAGAAAATTCTTCCAGAAACCTAAATAAATGAAGAGACATACTGTGTTTGCAGATTGGAAAACTTAATAAAGATGTTTGTTCCCCTCAAATTGACCTATAAATTTAGCACAATTCCAATGAAAATTCTTGCAGGATTTTTGTAGAGCTCAAAAAGCTGATTTTAAAATTTATGTGGAAAGGCAAGGAACTAGAATAATTCAATTTCAAAAAGAAAAAGTGGAATCTTTAAGATAAAGTCTTAATCTTAAGACTTACTATAAAGTAATAGTAATGAAATTAGCGTGATAGTAACAAAGAGATAGACATATGGATCAACAGAACAGTGTGGAGAATGCAGAAATTGATCCACACAAATATGGGTGATTGATTCTTAATAAAGGTGCAAAGATAATTCAATGGGATAAGCATAACCTTTTCAACAATTGGCTCTGGAACAATTGGATAGCCATGGACAAAGAATTGAGCTTTGGCCAAAGTCATATCTTATACAAAAATTAACTCCAAAGGGATCACATATCTAAACACAAAACAAAACAAAACAAAACGACAAATTTCAGAAGAAAACAGAAACTCTTTATGACCTTGGGTTAAGCCAAGAATTCTTACCTCAGACTCTAAAATCCCTGAAAGAAAATATTCATAAATTGAACATCAAAAAAATGAAAAAAACATTTGCTCTGTGAAAGACATTGTTAAGAGAATGAAAAATACAAATTACAATCCAGTAGAAAATATTTGCAAATCATATATCCAACATCTAGACTATAAAAAGAATTCTCATCTGATCATGAAGAAACAAACAACCCTATTTAAAAATGGGTAAAATATTTGAACAAACACATCAATAAAAAAGACATATGGGTGGCAAACCAAGCATATGAAAAATGCTCAATATTACTAGTCATGAGGGAAATCCAAATTAAATCCCTAGTAAGGTACTATTATACACCTATCAGAAAGACTAAAATGTTAAAAAAGCAACAACACCAAAACCAAATGACAATGTCAAACAGTGTCAAAAATGTATAACTAGAACTTTCATACATGTTGGTGGGAATGCAAAATGGTATAGCCACAATGGAAGAGAGTTTTGGAGTTTCTTACAAAGTTAAATATATATTTACCATATAATTCAGGAATCTGACTCCTAGGAGTATGGAAAATAAGTACTTGGGTTCACACAAAAACAGTGAAATGAAAGCTTATATTCACACTAAAAAACCAGTACACCAATGTTTATAGCAGTTTTATTCATGACAGCCTCCAGTTAGAGACAACCCAGATGTCTCTTAATGGGTAAATGAACTACGGTACATCTATTGAATGGAATACTGCTCAATAATAAAAAGGAATGAACTATTGCTATCCCAATATGACGAATCTCAAAGCCATGATAAATGAAAACAGCCAGTCTCAAAATGTTACATACTGTATAACTGACATTCTAGAAAAGGGAAAACTATGGGGATGTGAAACAGATAAGTGATTTTTGTTACACACGGCTCCTGGTCCACTGTCTAGAAGTTAGAATTTCTGGAGAGTTACTGCTACTTTTACTTAAGCAAAGGAGAGAAGATGGAGAGAGAGTGTTCTTCCTTTCATAGCTAAGATGGAATATTGCTAGGGTTCTCCTCCATATGAAAGAGTAAATTCATTGTTGTCACCTTTCCCTTTAATTCAGAAATTGTCTGGAAGATAAGGTTTCTAAAATCAACAGACATTTAATGAAATATTCTGCTCATCCGATACTTGGAAAGAAAGCTTAGATTGTAATCGTGATGCCTTCAAGGATTTTAATAATGATAAAGGATGAAGGTGTCAGGTCTTTCTGATTTTTTAAAAATAAAATAGAACTAACCAAAATTAGAAACTGAATGTTATTTCTCTTGTGGATGTAAGGCTTGCCACTCTAGTGGGGAGGGTTTGGGGAGGGAGCTGGAGGAACTATGAAATCCTGCGCTGTGGCTCTTAAACTTCACAATCACACAAGAGTTTTCTTTCTCAGGCTCCACACCACCAGGCCATTCTCCTTGAAGAGACAGAACAGCAAAATGAACAATTCTGGTGTACAACTGCACCACCATTTGGGGGTAGTTCTGCCAACTGCAGAGAACCAGCCAAGAGATTCTAGAAGGGAACGGGAGTGGCATGAAGCAGTGGGCGTTGAACCTCTTCAAGATCATTGCTTAGTTTTCTTCAGGCCTTTGGAATGGTTTTTATTAAACAAATGGCTTCCTGTCAAATTTAAACTTTTGCTTATTCTCATAGTAAGAGGAATCATAAACGACCCATCGCTACCCAGAGAATTCTCTCTTTTTGGCATCAGGGAGTAGAGCCAACAGACTCTCCTTTAATCTCATTACAGAGTCAGTGGTGCAACAGAATGTAAGTCACAGTGTTCCTGGAGAACACTCAACCACTATTTTTTTTTTCAACCACTATTATAGATATTCTTCTTGGCTACGTTTCAGCTACATGAGAATAACTTTAACTTCCTGACTCTACCGATCTCTTCCCCTTCACTGTATTTAGCATTAACTTTGAATTAGAATGTGTGTGGTTGAAAATAAATTTTCAGCCACAGTGTACATTTACAGATGAGGGTTCATAGCAGTTCAATTTCCTTTAAAGAAGGCATGGCGTATTATCAATATTAACTCTGTGCTTATCCATCCTGAGTATTTTACTTGCAATTATCAAGTTGCTGTCCTGGTTGCCATTTCTATTAAGGACGTTTTTAATAAAATAAAACACATCTGAATGAAAAGTTTCCTTCTCTCACATCAAACTTCATTCTCCCCACAGTCAGGGCAACAGCCAAAGGGCCAATGAGACATAATCTGGGGCAGCCTGGGTGGCTCAGCGGTTTAGTGCCACCTTCAGCCCAGGGCCTGATCCTGGAGACCCGGGAGTGAGTCCCACGTCGGGCTCCCTGCATGGAGCCTGCTTCTCCCTCTGCCTGTGTCTCTGCCTCTCTCTCTCTCTCTCTCTCTGTGTGACTATCATAAATAAATAAAAATTTAAAAAAAAAGAAAAAGAAAAGAAAAGAAACAATCACAATTTACAGGTGTCATGTATTTCATGAGTTGGAGATTTTAAGTGTCCTATGAAAGATATGAAAAATCATTTGAGTTAGCTATTTTGTTTTACAGATTTAAGAAAATTTGGGGCAAATGGGCAGCTCAGTCAATTGACTGAGTGTCTGACTCTTGGTTTTGACTTAAGTCATGATCTGAGTCATGGGATGAAGCCCCCCCATTGGGCTCCATTCTTGGTGTGGAGTCCTCTAGGGATTCTTGACCTCTCCTTCTCCCTCTGCCCCTTTATGAAGGCACTCTTTCTCTCTCTCTCTCTCAAATAAATAAATGAAATCTTTTAAAAAAGAAATAAAAAGAAAAAAATGTCTGAAATACACAAAGATTAGGTAACTTACCTAGCATCACACAACTAAGCTACTGACTGAGCCAGTACTAGAAATGGGCCTCCTAGTGCTTGGGAAAATCAATATTGAAAGAAATGAACTGAATCCTAGCATGTCAAAGGATGTATAAAGTATTATAATTCATCCAGGTCTATTTGATAAGGCTTTTAAAAATCTCATAATTCAGATATATTATGATAAAAAATAATGTACTGCAGGATTTAGATACTGATTTCCTTCTAAACAGTTCATTAAAATGTTTGATTTAAACCAAATAAAAATGATTATTAACGATGTATTCCTGCTGACTTCTGAGGAGCTACAAATAAGTGGTATAGGGAGAAGCTTGTGGAAGGAATGGAAATGCTAAAGTAAAGCCATAGGAGAGATAAATGACCCAGTGGGAATGTATTTGGAATAAATTTTTTTTGTAATAACCTTCTCAACATTTAACTTTCCCGATTTCTCAAAATCTACATTTATTTTTCAGACTTAAATTTTCCTTCATTCTCTATGTTTTCACTGTAGCTTAAGACACAGGTGGATAAATGTTGGTACTGGTGGCAATAATACATTTTTATGGCAGGTTAGTATTCTAATTGAATTTAGTTAATAAAAATGAATGTGATTTCAGAAACATTTAAAACATTGGTTTTTATTTTTTGAGCTGAATTTTAAAAAATAACTGGTTGTTAAAACAAGACAGATTTTGGATGGAGTTTGGCTTCGAATAATGAGTTTCTGTCTTAATAAGTTCTGTGGCCATGCTAATATATGGCAAACGAACTCAGAGCAAAAACAACCAATCAATTGTGCCAAATTCATTAAGTTCAATTAACCAACATGCCAATCTAGTTAGATAAAGCACAATCAAATGGATGAAGTACCAAATATTGATGTTTTATTTACTCAATGCTTTATGTGTAGGCTTGAGCTTTTCACAGAGAGGAGCTTCTGAAAGAATGCCAGAAAACCAACCCCTCTGCTCTTACTTTGTCTTTTGGCTTTGCTCCCTTGTCTCTGTGCTTTGGAACTATGTGGATGAAGGGAGTTGACTTCCTTCCCTTTCTGGGACTAAGGGAAGAATCAGGCTCATTATCTTTAGCTTGCTCCAAAATTGTGAATCAGATCAGACTATGAAAAATATTGATAGCAGCTGTCTGTTCCAGAAAAAGAATTACATCAAAGTCTGTATGTTGCCTTCATACCTATAGAGAAAGTATTGATAATAAGATCTAATATGTATTTTTTAAAAGATTTTATTTATTTATTAGAGAGAGAGAGAGAGAGAGAGAGAGAGAGAGAACATGTGCAGGGGTAGGGGCCAAGGGAGACGGTGAGAATCAGATTCCTTACTGAGCAGGGAGCCCAACATGGGATTCGATCCAAGAACCCTAAGATCATGACCTGAGCTGAAATTGGCTGAGCCACCCAGGTGTCCCTAGATGTAACATGAATTTTGTGCTTACTATTTATAATTACTACTTAATGTATATGTTATTTAATCCTTAACACTTTAAAGAGGTAGTTTCACTTATTACTAATACTGCCATTTTCCAGATGAAAAAATAAAGGCAGAACAAGGTTAAGCTACTTGTTTAAGATATTCAGCTCATAATTAATAGAGCTGGAATTTAAACCCAGGGACCTAAAACCAAATTCTTAATCATTCCATCCTTCTTCCTCTTAATTAAAGCTCAAGTTAGAAATGTTTAAAAAGAAGGTGATTTATGTGACTCCAAATAAATTACACATGGAAATGAAAAATGCACAAAAAATGAAAAATTTAATAGATGCACCAAGATGTTAGTCCATCTGATTTTTTTTGGTAACAATTACTGTTATCAAAAAAAAACAATTACTGTTATCATACCTTCTATAAACATCTGAGAAATGTAACAATATAAAAACACTTTATAAGATAATCTAGCCCATACTTTGTCTTAAACTCGGGATGACTAGAACAACAATCTTGAAAGTCACTCAAACTTCTGTTTTTTTTTTTTTCAGCAAGTATTTACTTGTTAGTATTACAAACAGTTGAAAGAATTTTAAGATATAGCTCTTGATTTCACGGAACTTACTATTAGGAAAACTGGTCATTCACATTGCACATTAGATAACCATACATATCAACACAGGGTAATTAGATTTAGTTAAGTATCACAATGAATACTACCCTTGCATTCCCTTCGCTGGATGTATTCAAGTAGGAGTTTAACAAGGTGGATCATTTATGAGAAGTTTCATGAAGGAGGTGAGCTTGAGCTAGAACCTGGATGCTGGGTAAGATAAAGAGAATGGTGAGGTGGGCTTACTAAGTATAAAGTAGGATCAGCTTGGTATGTTCAGGAGAAAGTGAGGAGACAACCGGGGCTGAAACAAGGTAGTAGAGAGAACAGTTAGGTGGGTAGGGTCAGGTGTACTCTTAGGTTTAGGAGTTTAGATCTTAAAACAGCGTAGATTATGAGGGGGTTGTAAGGTGATGTACAAGTGTTTTAGGATGATAATTACAAAGATGTGGAGGATAGATTGGAAAGAGGCGATCTCAAGTTAGGAGAATAGTTAAGAGACTGAAGCACAAAGCCTGATATGGAACAGAAGATATGAAACAGGATGGAATCTGTGTGTCCTGCAGAGATGTGGGTCAAGCTAACTGATATCATGGCTTGTCCCTGAGGTGGTAAGTTAAGGCAGAGCCAAAACAAACCATGTCAGAAGAGATAAGAGCTACAGAGCTCAAAACCCAAGAAGCCAAAAACGGTCCAACATGGGGCTGAGAACTAGAGATGAAGTCAAAAGTTGCTGGATGAAAGCAAGACCTGACCAGGTGGTGAGGAGGCAGGATAGGGGCAAAGTGAGAATGCTGAGAGAGGGCTAGAGCTTCACTGTAGAAATGATTATATTGGCTAAAGCTCTTCTGTCCCATAGCCTACCAATTAGTTATTCTAAGCAGAGGATGGACAGACGACCATCACTCTGGCTTATGAAACATTAAGAAGCCTGCAGCAGTTGCCAGCAGTCTGGTTGGGCACTGAAGAGTCATGTTTTTGAGGACTTGGGAAAATCTAAACTGGTTCTAGGGGCTTTCTTAGGACTTTGCTTTCCTCTAAAATGACAAAATATCTTGGACAACCACAGTTTTGCAAGATCTGAGTTTTGGACCTCAGAGAGATTGCAAGATGGAAATGAGTTCAAGAAACTTGCAAAGCTGAATCAAGATTTTTAAAAATAGACAAAACCTCAAATTAAAATCATATAGTTTTAGAGCAGAAAGGGACCTTAGAAATTATTTGTAGTTCCCCACCTATGGTCTAAGCTAGATTCTCAAAAATAACATTCACTACTATCTTAAAAGTGTTTTTACATCATCAAAAATATTTCTTTTAATTTTTTAATAATAAATTTATTTTTTATTGGTGTTCAATTTGCCAACATACAGAATAACACCCAGTGCTCATCCCGTCAAGTGTCCCCCTCAGTGCCTGTCACCCATTCACCCCCACCCCCCGCCCTCCTCCCCTTCTACCACCCCTAGTTCGTTTCCCAGAGTTAGGTGTCTTTATGTTCTGTCTCCCTTTCTGATATTTCCTACCCATTTCTTCTCCCTTCCCTTCTATTCCCTTTCACTATTATTTATATTCTCCAAATGAATGAGAACATATAATGTTTGTCCTTCTCCAATTGACTTATTTCATTAAGAATATTTCTATATATTTTATAGCATTTAAATCTCTCCTTTTGTAATAGATGGGACTCATAGAGAAATGTGGTTTTTAAAAGATTTATTTATTTTAGAAACAGAAAGAGAGCACAGAGGGTGGTGGGAGAGAGGCAGAGGGAGCAGGAGAGAGAAACTCAAGCATACTCCCCAGTAGGGCTCAATCTCACCATTCTGAGATCACAATCTGAGCCAAAACCAAGAATTGGGCTCTCAACCTACTGTGCCACCCAGGTGCCCCTCATAGAGAAATATTAAAGTTTACAAGAATAAACTACCATGCATCTTATTATAAACCCTACTTCCATGATAATATTCATTAAAGAACAAAATACATTGAGACATTTAGGTGTAGATGACAGTATAAAATATAATCAAGATTGGCTGCCAAAAAATACAAAAAGTGGTTTCAAATGATGTATTTGAGAATTCCAGTGGGAAGTTTCTAGTCTTGTCAATACTACTACTCTACAGTTGTGCCCCACATGATTACACATGAGATATTTAAACAGTAAAATCCCATCTGTTGCTGCCACAGAGAGCAGCGGACAGGGCTATAGAAGTCATATAGAACCAGTGATGAACATCCAGTTGGGAGACATTTTTAAGAGGCAGAGAAAAAGAAAATTTTTACTTTAAACCTGAACATTGACCATGGCTAGAGAAGGACCAGGGGATATTCTCTTGTTAAATTTTTAGTCTAGCATGAGCAAATGAACAACCATAAACATTAAGGTAATAAAAGAGAGAGATCCGTGAGGGATCGGGATTTTTATTAGCTACATCTGACTAAGCTTTCCATCAACTCTCTGTCTAGAGAGGGACTGACACTAAAGCCAGGACCAAGGAAATCTATTCAATATTATTTTGTGTGTGTGTGTGTGTGTGTGTGTGTGTGTGTATGTTTATAAATAGAATTATAGTATCCTTATTCTATCATCTTTAATTAAGAGAGGTAAGATTATGAGCTGAAGACAATGGATTAATTTGTAACAGATTTTTCTTCAGCAAGTTAAGTACCTCCTGGCTCATTTGCTTCACTGTTTTTTTCTCATTAATTTTAGTATGAGGAATATTCTTAAAACCAGAGTACAGAACCAATCACAGAGACATAATCTGAAATAATATTTTTTCTCCACATAAAAAAAAAGACTAAAACAGTATCAACACATCCTAACCAACCTCTCCCCAGAGAATAAATTTTCTGCTCACAAAATAGTTGTATATCCCATCTTGTTCTAATTATAGTTTAAGTCATATAATGAACTGTGAAAAGAATGTTACATGCCAGTGTACCTTGTCCTCATACTAAACAGCTTTGGAGCACGCTGCAGTAAATGTCAGTTTGTCATTCCTTGTTTAAAATATGATTCTTGTGATTCTTTTGGAGGTAGCCATCTACAACTTCAATACTATTAAGTCATTCTTTGTTTCTTCTTTTAGATACTGTTGGGTAACTTTAAATGTTCATCACTTTTCACTTTAAGCCCTCATATATTGTAGATTTATAGTAGCATGCTTTGGGGGTTTTTTGCAGTAAAACTGTGGAAATAAATTTATGAATCATCTGCTCAGTGTGCAAAGCAGAATGACACATTTAAATTGCGTTGACATCACTGACCAACTAGTTAGTAATGTAGGAAATTTTCTTAAAAAAAAAAAATCCTGATCTGGATGTCTGTCTTGCTGAATTAGCTAATTTAGGGAAATAGCTCCAAGAAAGACAGATGAGTAATATGCATGCCCAAGATGACAGAAGTATTTGAATCATTTCTATAAAAGTGGAGCCCATCCCTCTGGTCTTAAAAATATTCAAGGCTGATTTTACATGGGATGAATGAAAACATTTGTGCGTTGCTGGTTCAGAGAGAGCAGTGCAGGTTACAATGAAGGGTTTGCCACTACAAGGTTTTCTCATTAGAAATTCTCATTGATTTAACAATTTAGCTATACACTCAAGCTTGTGTTGGACTTCTGGGGCCTGAGTTACATGTAATGATTAGTCAAGATGAACTCTAAAAGGAAATGTCCATGGACCATTTGGATGTGTAGGAATGAAAAAAAACTGACCCAGGCTAAAAATTAGTGGCGAATATGGGATACGCAAAGAAGGGTGCCTTCTGGTGAATGAAAGGCACACCTGGGATATCTGGTCATCTTGTCGCTCAACTTATAAAAACTGATAAATGGAAAGTTACTAGTTATCTCCAATATAAGTCAAACGTCTATGAGAAAAGTATTTTAAGCTTGAAAATAAATTATTCCCCACTGCCAGTAAGTGCTCATACTGGTTAGTAGCTAATCCTTGAAATTGTATGTATCTATTTTATTATAATGACTGAAATGTGAAAAAAATGGTGCCTGAAATACAAACATCACCAGCTAAACTGCATAAAAAATAGTAAAGGAAGGTTTGAAACATTTTTGTATAGTCAGAATGAGGGGCACTTTGTCCAATGATTATTTTTTTCTAGAATATTTTTTTGATTGCAGATATAAATGTTCTGGAAATCCCACACTGCACCGACCATGTTTCTTTACTAACTGTCTAGGAATGCAAAAGTTTGGAGTTTATGGAAATTCCTTTTTTGATTTAGTGCCATATGGAGATGGCCGAGAAGAAAATATGACTTTGTGTTTTTTAAAATAAAAAAAGTTGATAAATTCTTTGAAAACCAATCAGTGATGAGCAAGTAAATCTAAAAGAAAAGTGTGAGGCATCCCTTAATGAACCTATGAGTGTTATATAAGTAATTTATCATGCAGTGGAAATAGGTTAGTACAAGAGTCCCACATGAAGCCATGGCTTTATTATTGGAATTCCCAAATGAGAAAAGATGAAGACTAGAAAGGAATGGCCTCCTGGGAGAAATCCAGCTGTGCCAGATAATTTTCTTATTAACTCAAAAAATTGTTTAAAAATTTGATAATACACATCACTTATGGAGTATGTTCCATGTGCCAGACACTGTGCAAAGTATTTCACGTGCTACATACCAGGCTTCATGCTAAATATGTCTCCTTAAGTAATCCCAGTGACACTATGAGGTAGATGCAGTTATCACTGGGTCCATTTTGGAGGTGAAGGAATGAAGACTAAGTGGCTTACCTAAGGCCACTCAGCCATAACCTGCATCTATAATTGCCTAGCTTCAGAGCATATGTTCAACACTCAACGTTGTGAAATTGGAACATTATATTATATTTATATATATTTATTTATATATATTTTTATATATTTATATATATTATATTTATATATATTTATTTATATATATTTATTTATTTATAAAAGCAAACATGTCTTTTAAGTAGAATTATTTAAACTGAGTAAAGTTTTATTCCAATTCAATGCTACTGCATCACTGCTCATCACTGTTCTTGGGAATCACACCCAGCACAGAGTATAGTTACTTATTAACAAGAATTATGGAGTTATTTCTTATTTTCCCACTTACTCCTCTTTTGTCTCCTCACACTTATGTTGTCATCCTTTTTAACATTACACATTCTTGGCTTTAAGAATTAGTTCAATACTCTTCTGGAGTTTCAATTCTTTTAACATTCCCACCTAGTGCTTGATGACCTCCCATGAGGGAAAATTTCTCCCTACTGGTGCTGCCCATTCCATTTTCAGACTATTCTGACAATGAGGAATTTATCTCATATTAAAAGCTAAGAATTTCTTTCTGTGACTGAGTTTCACCTACTATTCCCAGTATAACTGCAAGGCCTCACAGAATAAGCCAATCTTAAAATGCATTTGCTGAGTAGACCAAGTATATTTCCTATAGAAAAAGGTATTTGCTAACAATATATGGTAAAAAAATATATATAATGATTGTGTACTGTTAGTAGGTGGGAAGAAGAGGACAGGTAAGAAGACAGGAAGAAGCAGAGGAGACGGGGCAGAAGGGAGAAGAGCAAATGAGAAAGAATTTTAAAAGTTTTTATATAAGCTATTTTGAAATGAACACAATGCTCTATTCTTCTATGAAAACCCAGCAAGCAAGTGGCTGAAAAATAAAAGGCCACAGAATTTCACAGATACATCAAGAAGTCTAAAATCTTCAACTAGTTTTGTTTTGTTTTGTTCTGTGGATAATGCCACCATGTGCTTCCTTAAAGACAACTGTCTTAAGAGGGAGCTGCTTTTCTCTACTGGATTCTTGTTATTGTTAGTTTGCTTAGCAAACCTTTTATCATACATGTTACACATAGAACGCTGGCCAATGTCAGGATTAAATACTACCAAAGGGGGCAGCCTGGATGGCTCAGCGGTTTAGCGCCGCCTTCGGCCCAGGGCCTGATCCTGGAGACCCGGGATCGAGTCCCACGTCAGGCTCCCTGCATGAAATGGAGCCTGCTTCTCCCTCTGCCTGTGTCTCTGCTTCTCTCTCTCTCTCTCTCTCTCTGTGTGTGTCTCATGAATAAATAAAAAAAATCTTTAAAAACAATAAATAAATAAATAAATATTACCAAAGTTTGAGTTAATGGGGTCTGATGATTTACAGAAAAATTTAGAAATATTTCCTCATTTTTATTATTCTTTTTGAGGTATAGTAATTGTCTACACAATCCAATTTCAGTTATATCATTTCAGTTTTTAAAATGTGGTAGAGGGATGCCTGGGTGGCTCAGTGGTTGAGTGCCTGCCTTTGGTCCAGGGCGTGATCTTGGAGTCCCACATTGGGGCTCCCTGCATGGAGTCTGTTTTTCCCTTTGTGTGTGTCTCTGCCTCTCTTTTTCTCTGTGTCTCTCATGAATCAACAAATAAAATCTTTAAAAAAATAAAATGTGGTATTAATAATGCTCACATTGTAGTAGTAGTATCTGACACAGTTAAGTACATATTAAATATTCCATAAACACTTTTTTTTTTAGATTTTATTTATTGATTGATGAGAGACACACAGAGAGAGGCAGAGACACAGGCAGAGGGAGAAGCAGGCTCCCTGCCAGAGCCTGATATAGGACTTGATCCCCAGACCCGGGATCACAACCTAAGCCAAAGGCAGATGCTCAACCAGAGCCACGTAGGTGTTCCTCAATAAATACTTCTTGAATGTAATTAAGTTAAATTAAATCAGGTAATAGATTAATTTTTATGTGGACTAGTTAACCTTACAGAGTTGATGAAGAATGTTTCAAAGGCTAAATTGGTTTTCTTTTGCAATTTATTAAAAAAAATTTATTCATTATGCCAATTAATCAGTAATAAAGATGGGAGTACTTATTTTGTTTTTTTTTTTTAATTTCAAGTTTTAAATTCTAGTTAGTTAACATATATGGTAAAAATTGGTTTTAGGTGTAGAATTTAGTGATTCATCACTTACATATAACACCTAGCGCTCATCATAACAAGTGCCCTCCTTTATAACCATCACCCATCTAGCCTATCCTCTGTTCACCTCCCTCCATCAACCCTCAATTTGTTCTCTATTGTTAAGAGTCTCTTATGGTTTGCTTCCCATTCTTCTTTCTTTCTTCCCTCTATGTTTATCTGTTTTGTTTCTTATATTCCGAATCATGTTTTAATTTTAGCTGGATACCACACAAGGACCTAAAGAGAACACAGATATAAGATTGGAATAGTTTAGACCTGGTACCATAAAACTCTTAGAAGTACACATAGGTAAAAAGCTCTTTGACATTGGTCTTGGCAAGGATTTTTTTTTTTTTTTGGATGTGACACCAAAAGCACAAACAACAAAAGCAAAAAGTCAACAAGTGAGAATATATCAAACTTAAAAGCTTTTTGCACAGCAAAGGAAATCATGAACAAAATGAAAAGAATGGGAGGAAATATTTGCAAACCATATATTGGATAAAAGGTAACATCTTTTTACATCTAAAATATGTAAATAACTTATATAACTCAATAACATAAAAACTAAACTGATCTAAAAAAAATAGAGGATCTGAAGAGACATTTTTCCACTGAAGACATATACAGGTTGACAATGGGTATATTAAAAGATACTGAAAGTCACTAATTTTTATGGAAATGAAACTAAAAGCATAATGAGATATCACCTCATAGCAGTTAGAATGGCTACCATCAAGAAGAGATAACAAGTGTTAGAAAGAATGTGGAAAAAAGAGAACCCCTCTATAATCCCACTGTTGGTAGAAATGTAAATTGCTTCAGCCATTATAGAAAACAATATGGTGGTTTCTCAAAAAATTAAAAATAGAGCTTACAGTATAATCTAGAATTTCTATTTCTGGGTATATACCTAAAGGGAATGAAAAAGGGCTTTTGAAGAGATATATGTACTCCTGTGTTTATTATAGCATTATTTACAATAGCCAAGAAGTGGAAACAACCTAAATGCCTGACCCTAGATGAATGGATAAAGAAGATGTGTGTATATGTACATACATACACAGAGTGGAATACTATTTAGCCACGAGAAAGAAAAACATCTTGCCATTTGTGACAATATGTTTACACCTGGAGAGCATAATGCTAAATGAAGTAAGTTGGTTGAAGAAAAACAAATACTAGATAATACCAGATAATATCACTTATCTATGGAATCTAAAAAAGCCAAATAGGTAAAAACAGCAAAATAGTGGTTACTGGAGGCTAGGGGTTGGGGTAATAGGTGAGATATTGTTTAAAGGTACAAACTTGCAATGAGTAGTAAACAAGTCCTGGAGACCTAATGTGCAATATAGTGAGTATAAACAACAATGTTCTATTATAATCCTCAAACTTGCTAAGAGACTAGGTATTAATTATCGTAACCACTAAAAGGAAATGATAATTATATGATATGATAAAGGTGATAATTATTGTTACAATGACATATTACAATGTACAAATGTATCAAATAGACATGTTGGGTACCTTATTTTATACAGTGGTATATGTTAAATATATTAAAAAATTGGAATACTTCAGTGAATACCACCACTTCGATAAGAAAGAAGTAATGTGGGATCCCTGGGTGGCGCAGCGGTTTGGCGCCTGCCTTTGGCCCAGGCCGTGATCCTGGAGACCCGGGATCGAGTCCCGCATTGGGCTCCCGGTGCATGGAGCCTGCTTCTCCCTCTGCCTGTGTCTCTGCCTCTCTCTCTCTCTCTGTGACTATCATAAATAAATAAAAAAATTAAAAAAAAATGTTCATTATAAAAAAAAAAAAAAGAAAGAAGTAATGTAAAAATGTAGCATAGAAGTAGTACTAACTTTTGAAACCTGCAAACAACTGACAGGAGTTAAGCTATTAAAAATCAAACAGGTCAAAAAAAAAATCAAACAGGTAGTAAATAGCTCAACTTCTCTGAATCTCTAACTTTTTCATGTATAAAACCATGACAACAATAGTTTAATCCAACAGTGGCGTAATTTAATTATTAAAAGTTACTGAACAGTGTGTGTACAATCATATTATTTTGTAGAATTAAATTAAATGCCTAGAAAAAGTTCCCGAAAGACCCGTAGTGGGTGCCTTTGGTCAGGTGGGTGCTTGGATTATCCCTACATTAAACAAATATTTTTTGTGTTTATATAGTGCAGCTCTTTGGACATTAATGTCTTAACTCCTTATTTCTTTTCTTTTGATGTACAATTTTTTAATTGTAAAATAGACAAAATAAAATTAATCATTTTAACCATTCTTAAGTATACAGTTTTATGACATTGGGAATATTTACTTTATTTTTGGTATAAAGCTAGTCCATTCTATTTTATTTTTAAAATTAAAAAAAATTAATTGAAGTATAGTTCACATCAACCCTCCATTATTTTTTTTTTTTTATAAATTAAACTTTTTTTTTATTTTTTTTTTATTTTATTTTTTTAATTAACTTTTATTGGTGTTCAATTTACCAACATACAGAAAAACACCCAGTGCTCATCCCGTCAAGTGTCCACCTCAGTGCCCGTCACCCATTCCCCTCCAACACCTGCCCTCCTCCCCTTCCACCACCCCTAGTTCGTTTCCCCGAGTTAGGAGTCTTTATGTTCCGTCTCCCTTCCTGATATTTCCCAACATTTCTTTTCCCTTCCTTTATATTCCCTTTCACTATTATTCATATTCCCCAAATGAATGAGAACATACACTGTTTGTCCTTCTCCGATTGACTTATTTCACTCAGCATAATACCCTCCAGTTCCATCCACGTTGAAGCAAATGGTGGGTATTTGTCGTTTCTAATTGCTGAGTAATATTCCATTGTATACATAAACCACATCTTCTTTATCCAGTCATCTTTCGATGGACACCGAGGCTCCTTCCACAGTTTGGCTATTGTTGCCATTGCTGATAGAAACATCGGGGTGCAGGTGTCCCGACGTTTCACTGCATCTGAATCTTTGGGGTAAATCCCCAACAGTGCAATTGCTGGGTCGTAGGGCAGGTCTATTTTTAACTCTTTGAGGAACCTCCACACAGTTTTCCAGAGTGGCTGCACCAGTTCACATTCCCACCAACAGTGTAAGAGGGTTCCCTTTTCTCCGCATCCTCTCCAACATTTGTTGTTTCCTGCCTTGTTAATTTTCCCCATTCTCACTGGTGTGAGGTGGTATCTCATTGTGGTTTTGATTTGTATTTCCCTGATGGCAAGTGATGCAGAGCATTTTCTCATGTGCTTGTTGGCCATGTCCATGTCTTCCTCTGTGAGATTTCTCTTCATGTCTTTTGCCCATTTCATGATTGGATTGTTTGTTTCTTTGCTGTTGAGTTTAAGAAGTTCTTTATAGATTTTGGAAACTAGCCCTTTATCTGATATGTCGTTTGCAAATATCTTCTCCCATTCTGTAGGTTGTCTTTTAGTTTTGTTGACTGTATCCTTTGCTGTGCAAAAGCTTCTTATCTTGATGAAGTCCCAATAGTTCATTTTTGCTTTTGTTTCTTTTGCCTTTGTGGATGTATCTTGCAAGAAGTTACTGTGGCCGAGTTCAAAAAGGGTGTGGCCTGTGTTCTCCTCTAGGATTTTGATGGAATCTTGTCTCACATTTAGATCTCTCATCCATTTTGAGTTTATCTTTGTGTATGGTGAAAGAGAGTGGTCCAGTTTCATTCTTCTGCATGTGGATGTCCAATTTTCCCAGCACCATTTATTGAAGAGACTGTCTTTCTTCCAATGGATAGTCTTTCCTCCTTTATCGAATATTAGATGACCGTACATTTCAGGGTCCACTTCTGGGTTCTCTATTCTGTTCCATTGATCTATGTGTCTGTTTTTGTGCCAGTACCACACTGTCTTGATGACCACAGCTTTGTAGTACAACCTGAAATCTGGCATTGTGATGCCCCCAGCTATGGTTTTCTTTTATAAAATTCCCCTGGCTATTCGGGGTCTTTTCTGATTCCACACAAATCTTAAAATAATTTGTTCTAACTCTCTGAAGAAAGTCCATGGTATTTTGATAGGGATTGCATTAAACGTATAAATTGCCCTGTCAACCCTCCATTATTAAATACAATTCAAAGCAGGAATAATTTTCTCAAAGTCAATTAGAAATTAAAAAGCAAAAAAAGTGAAAACTTCACCAACTCCCTATTCCTGCCAAATTCCGAAAAGCAGACCACAATGAGCAGAGGAGGGCAAATTCACCCAAATTTACAGTGAACAAGATGCCAAAAACTGATGTCCATTTTTAAAAATGGTAAGTCATTACCAAGATTAAATTATAATGTTGACCAATTTGATTTTACTTAAATTGGGGAAAATCTATTAACCAAATTATCTAGAGTCCTTGTCAAAAGCTGCCTAGTGTTTACATCTTTTGTAAGACCTTTTTAATCTAAAAGTTTAGAAATCATAAAAGCTCTTGGTTTGGCTCTGGAAAAGATGGTCATCATAATTTCAGGGAATTTAAAGAGTCTCTTTAGGGTTAAGTAATGGACCCTTTATGTCAAAGGCAGCATATTGCAGAAATACACAGAAGTGTTTGGTTTTGTCCACATGAAATGTTGGGAAGGCTCTTTCCCTGATAAAAACTGTGGCATTCAGAATCTTCTCTCTCCAAAGGTGAAAAGAATGGTGCTTAAGTGATCTATATGGTGCTATATAAATATTGTCCTTTGAGAACCTTTGATTTGAGGGCTGTTTTACCAAAACACCTCACATGCCCAATGACATCAAATGTGAGTGTTTTGTGAACAGTCATATTAGCTTGCTAGTTAATTTATTTTGTTAGAAGTTTATTTTTATTTGAAATTTCCAATTTGGCCATTTACACTGACAAGATTAACAGTGATTGCGTAGCAATAATAGTAGTAGTAACAGTGACAGGCCCAGAAGGCTTGTTTGTTAATGCAGTAGATGTAAAAAAGAGACACTTGATAAACTAGTAGGTGTTATTGGAAGTAGCCAGATGAGATCAAGGGAAAAAAAAAGATTTTGTTGAAAAAAGTCAGAACTTACTAGAAAGATCAATTGATATCAGGACCCCACAACGACAATAGAGAACCTGAAGTTGTAGTAAAGAGAGTAGTGTATAGGATGTCAGAAGTCCTGAGTTTGACTAGGTTGTCACTTAGTAATGTTGTGCAATCATTGGATAAGTCATTTAACTTCCTTGATCCCAAGTTCTCTTATTTCTTAAGTATGATTAATAACAACTGGTACTTTCCCTACCTATGCTAGAACTAAATCCAGTAAGACAGGGTTCTCCAAGGAAATAAATGTTACTCAACCTGAGACAGAAGAGGGGATAGGTATTGGAATGCAAAAGAGAGAGGGAATGTCTTTATTTTCAGAGTTAGGTAATAGAGGAGGACAGGGAGTATATGGTGGTGTTGGGCCTCTGTTCTAGAAACCCCTCTGGAGTGGCACAAATGTTGAGCAGTAAGGGACACACCTGTAGATATTACTTAAAAAAAAAAAAGAACTTTAAGAACTGATTTGCTGAAACATTGCAAATCTCAACATAGAGTAGACCTTATCTGATAATACTCAACAGATTTCTTCCACTCCAAACCTCGAGAGTCTATTTCTAAATCACCTGTGTTCCTTTTTTTTTTTTTTAAGATTTTATTTATTTATTCATGATAGTCACACAGAGAGAGAGAGAGAGGCAGAGACAGGCAGAGGGAGAAGCAGGCTCCATGCACCGGGAGCCTGACGTGGGATTCGATCCCGGGTCTCCAGGATCGCGCCCCGGGCCAAAGGCAGGCGCCAAACCGCTGCGCCACCCAGGGATCCCCCTAAAGCAATAGTAGGAAACAGTTAAACTTCTTAGTTATTGGATACTTTTTTTCTGATTTCTCTCCTTTAGGTGATAGTAACCTAAAGCTGCCTGACTTCCTAAACTGCAGAAGCATCCATCTCTTGGAGTTATCACAGGAGGGGAGACCGTGAGAAGAGAAAAGGGATATTCTTGCAACAAGTGGGATGGGGGCTCAGAATCGTTTTGTTAAATGATTGAATATTATGAGTAGCCTCCATTTTGTATTCTGATGTAGTTATGGATATGTGTACGTTTGTGCGTGTGTTATGTGCGTGTGTGTGCACCTGCACAAGTGTCCTTGGGAAACTCTGAAGTATTATGAATATTCTTTGCACAGTCGTTTGGCTACATTACCCAAACACTTAAACAAGTGGGAAGGTAGGAATAATATAGAGAGGATGTAAATGATTAAAGTGACGACAGTGACATTGGAGGGCAGGTCATAAGGAGCACCCTAAATAGATTTCATTTATTTCAAGAAAGAATATTTGGTAGAAGAAAGCTATTACGGACTGAATTCTGACCCCTTCCTACTCTCCCAAATTCATATGCTGAAGCCTTAACCCCTAACATGACTGTATTTGAAGATAGGGACCTTCAAAGAGCTAAGGAGTTATAGGAGATCCTAACGGTGGGCCTCTATTCAGGTAGCAGTGGTGTCTTTATAAGAAGAGGAAGAGACATCAGAGCTTTCTTTCTCCCTGTGCATCCAGAATAAAGGCCAGAAGAGGATAATGTAAAAAGGTAGCTATTGACGAGCCAGAAAGAGAGCCTTCATCAGAAACCAACCCTAATTGGCACCTTATCTTGTTAGAACTCTGAGAAAATAAATTTCTGTTGTGTAAGGCTCTTCTTGGTCATGGTATTTTGTTATGACTGCTCTAGCGGACTAACACAGAGGCCTTCGTGTTTGGATAGCACCAAGATCAATTTGTGACAGTCGTGGCCAAATGGGAGGCAGCCCACCTGATAGTCCTTGATTAAATATCATTGGAGCGATGGATTGAGTTGTAGAAGCAGAGCATGATAATTCATGGATATGATAAATTCTGAAGGCAGTAATAGCAGCAGCAAAAAAATGCCACTAGAGTAGAGAGGCTGTCCAGCATAGGAGGTAAGGGTGTAGTGTCTGGTGCCAGACCGGGTTCAAAGTCCACCTCCAACACTTGCTAGTTGTATGACCTTGAGCAAATTACTTAAACTGTAAGATGAGAGGCAGCCCAGGTGGCCCAGCAGTTTAGTTCCACCTTCAGCCCAGGGCCTGATCCTGGAGACCCGGGATCGAGTCCCATGTCAGGGTCCTGCATGGAGCCTGCTTCTCCCTCTGCCTTTTTCTCTCTCTCTCTCTGTGTACTTCATGAATAAACAAATAAAATCTTAAAAAAACAAACAAACCTGTAAGATGATATAATTATCATACACCCACTATATAATATACCTATAATATACTTACTATGAAAGTTCAGCATGAAGATTAACTGTATGTGTTATATTACATGTATTAATACATGTAGGATCCTCCAATTAAAGCCTAGGCATTATCACCATGAGTTATTATTAATAAGAAAAAATATTACAATGGATTGCACTTATAAGAATTTTCCTGTTTACTCTCAGAGCCTGGTCATTAGAGTTATAATACTAACTCCCCTAGAAGGCACTTAGCCCTAAATCCTACAATTCTCATTCCACATACCATAAAGATGTTCACTTTCATTTTCAAATAAAAACCATTAAGATATATATAAACCCATTATCTTTTTCCTAAAGACATAAAATAGCAGGTTTGATTCCTAGGTGACCAACAAAATAACTCTATGGAAGACGGATATTATGATTTTTATATTCTCTGTGAACTGACATCATCTTAGGACTTAAATTCTGAAGGTGCCTCATCCTCAATATTGTAATTCCTGCAATGCCTGGGTGGCTCAGAGGTTGAGCATCTGCCTTTGGCTCAGGGTGTGATCCTGGAGACCGGGGATCAAGTCCCACATCAGGCTCCCTGCATGGAGCCTGCTTCTCCCCCTGCCTGTGTCTCTGCCTCTCTCTCTTTCTGTGTCTCTCATGAATAAAGAAATAAAATCTTAAAAAAAAAATATTGTAATTCCTTTAGTCTCCGTGATATAAAACCTTGTATCTCAGTGACATAAAACTTTGCGTCATACAACTAAAGAGTAATTTGAATAAATCAATATCAAGGAAAGGAACATGTTCTGATGTTCCCAAACTGGGTGGATCTAAAAAGGTTAACAGCCAGGTGTCATGGAGCTCATGCCAAAGGGGGTGATTCATGCCTCCCTCTGGGACTCATTCAGTTCAGTCTCCCTAGAATCCTTGGTCCTTATAATTCCTGAAAAGGTTAACCTAAGTGGGTATATGTCCTGGAATTTGTACAACCTACTTTGTAGATTTTCAGAAAAATTCATAGCCAGAGTGTTAAAATTAGATTAGGAAAGTGGAGCCAAATGATGGAAGAGTAGGCTTGCTTTTCTTGATGTTAGGACTTGAGTTAGTAACCTTAGCTTGGTTAGCTGGCTGCTAAACTGCATTCTCCTTTGAGATGAATTTCCTAGTAAAGCTGTTGTTGGTCATTACAGACTGAAGATGGTTTTTATCTCATTCTAATACATTAGTAAAGAAACCTCTCTCTGACAGCTTTCTATTGCTAGGCTCATGGAACTGCCTGATTTTATGATTATAAATGGCCTGTGGTTAGCCTGTGGTTTGGGTATATAAATCCTATTAAAAACCTTCTTTTTTTTTTTTTTTTTTTTTTTAGTCTCAATCAGTAGCTTTGGCAAAGACGTGGTTCATGATTCTATCCTAAAACATCTATCCTGTACCTGGCACTTGGAGGTATTCAGTGAATAATAATAATAAATATTTGATTTTAATGTAAATAATTTTTATTATTTTATTTTTTATTATTATTATTAGGTTGTTTGTAATGTAGTCTTACTATGGGATACTGTTATTTTTTTCAACACCAGAAACACCATCATTTTGAATATTAGGAAAGGAAAATGATGATTTGCTAGAAATTCACTGACATTAATATAATGCGAAGTGCCAAAGATTTAGACAATTATGACCATAATATTTTTTATTTCTAAATCTTTGTTCTCTACTTGTTTGTTCCATTTAGTTATTTAACATCTGAGCAAAACTCAATGCCTCAATGCTAAATCTGAACTGTCTGTAGTTTTCAGTGAACTATCTTCCAACCAGCCCCAGAATCAGCAATATCTTTGACTAATTTCTTAATTTTTATTCAAATTATCCAAAAGTGCAGGGATACCTATTTATTCATCATTTGAAATGACACACATTTTCCCAGTATATCCATTCCTGCCTTTCCTTTACTGTATCATCAACCTCAGGCCAAGGCTTCTCCTCCTTCACATTATGTCTACCTCTGCTCTCACTACCAGTAACCCCTAGTTGTCCTAAGCTGCCATTTTCAGATACATTTGACTAGAATAACTCTTTTATTATTTATTTTATTATTTGTTACTGCCTTCAGTGATATATCCTTTAAAGTGCAAGCAAGCATCTTGTACTGAGGAATTATCATATTTCCATAAATCTAAAGACTCATTATTTAAAGACACCTTGCTCAGAAAATAAGGAGACATAAGCTGAAAAGTTAAGACAAATTCTAATTTCAGATATACTAATATTTGGAGGAAAGTGTGTATCTAAGGACCAAGGAATTATGGTACTTCAACCCTGGAGCTCTAGAACTTAGCCTGGTGCCTATTACATAGTAGATATTCCTACTTGTTTCATTATTACTTTTGTGTCATTAATATTATTGATATTAATTAAATATTAATTGATGGCAAATAAACACTATAATTTCAAACTGATATGCACAGTCTTTGGTTCTCAGTTTATCCTGCCCCACCTTTAAAAACCATATAGTTTTTAATTTAGTGTCTTCAGTTTCTTTACTTTTCTGTCATGTAAGTTCCTTCCTCCAAGCTTTTTTATTCCCCCTTTTGTTTTAGGTTATCTTTGTCTTCCAGATTGGAGTTAACGCTCTGCCTTTCCTTCTGTCCTCTTAGTTCTGAAATCATATATTTGATTATCATCATTTGGCACTTCGTATTGATTATTAAGATGAAGCCAGATAAATACCAACCATTATCTTAACAGGTGGTACTAAAATTTTACTTACTCAGAGTAACTGCACGTGTTTAAGAAAATATCCCCACGATTGTGAAAAGAGAGGCTCCTAAGCAGAGTCTGAAAGAAAGGCCAAAAAAAAAGTGGGGGGGGGGGGGAATGCCCTGCATAGAAAAACAGTAGTAATAAGAACTTGATTTTTTTTTTTTTTTTTTTTTTTTTTTTTACCTTTGAGAAAGAAGTACAGGAGGAGTAACTTCACCAAGAGGCTAGAAGACAGAGACTGAAGCGAAGTTGACAGAAATGGCCAAAGGACTTTAAGCACTGATAAATCTAGTATTCGCTTATTTTTTTCTAGCATCATGGTTACCTTAACCCACTGGCATACTCTGCAGCATTTTGTAACGATCACATAGGTACAGTAACTGGGTTATCTAGTTGGAAAAGAGACAATATATGTAAAACCCCAAGATAGTCCATAGGTTGACACAGTACAAAAAAAAAGAAGCTCGAGGAACCAGCAACCAGGAAAGCCATCCCACTCCTACTCCTCATGCTGCCATGGATATGAATTAAACCTGTTTCCTTTGTAGGGTCATCATTAGCAGAAATCTTGGCTTTTTATTTATTTATTTATTTATTTTACTTCCTGCTTTGCCAACAGGGTATGAAGCTAATAGTACACAGTTAAAAAAAAAAATCTGTTTGAACTATTTGGCCATTTTCATTAATGCAGAAAGAAAATTCAGATGCACAGAGTGGCTGAGGTTCAGTTCAGTTTTAGAAATCTGCTCTCAGTCACTAGAGATGTATCTCTCAGGTACCTTATTTCCCAATATATAATTAAAGCTTTGCTCACAATTAATATTTCTTGTCACTTGTCAGTGGAAACTAGAAGGATACCTATAAGAGACAGAATAAGAATACAGTGAATAATGGCTTTAGTGATTTATACGGGCAGAAAAAAACATTTACCTTGAGAAAAATCCAGATTGGTGTTTTTGTTTAACACTTACTCATATGTCATTTAACATAGTTCAATATCATTTTTCACTAGCTTGATACCATCTAGCCTCTAGTTACTTTTTTTTTTTCTTTTGAAGGGACCATGTGAGTGTTTTTTTTACTGAGTTTCTCTACAGAGCAGTTTATAAGAAAAGCTATAAGATTAATGAATATGAACTTCCTCCAGTGATACGAGTAGATAGAAACTGTGGGAAACAGATCTGTAAAGAATGCAGTACTGGCTAATCTAGGCTGAATTTCCAATGCTTACAGCTAGGAGAATTCAAGGGACACTTAGTAAATCTGTTGGAGCGATTTAGGCTAAAGTTCCATAATTGCTCAATAATAATATTCATCATCTGCTATTTGGAAAGCACACAATTAGGCACTGTGGAAAGCAAATATGAAGAAAACACGGCCTTATATTTAGAGATTGTATCATCTAGGGTCAAAATCTGGTTTATAATCTGGGCATTAAGTTAACAACGTCAGAAAGTGCCCTAAATCACACTACCGAATTCTAGGATTCGGAGGAAGACATGTCATTTTCTGTGGCTTGATCTGGGGACATAACATTTGAACTAGACGCTGGGGTTGGGCTGGATTTAACAGGTCAGCACAGGGAAGACAAGAAAGTGGGGAGAGAAATCCTAGGTGGAATGAATGACATGCGTCTGCCTCCAAAAATCTCTCTTCAATTTGCCTCTGAGCATCACTACCCTTGTACTTACCAGGTGTCCATTGTACTTAACAACTGTCCTTAGTAATTGTACTTAGTGATTGTGCTTAACAGTTACTCTTGTTACTTCCTGCTTGCCCTTATGGCAACTGCCTCCTCAGTAGTTCTTCCTCCTTTGCTAATTTATCCTCTGAAAGGATCGTCACATATGCTCCTCGGCTACAAAAAAAACATGAAATGTTTCTGATTGCATACCTAAAAAATAAAGTTCACATCCAAGGCCCTTCATATGTGGCCCAGTCCTCCCAGTGGTGATTTTTGCACCCTCTGGGGGACATTTAAAGAGTAGAGACATTTTAGGCTGTCACCATTCAGGGGATGGTGCTCCTAGTGGCTCAAGGATGCCACTAAATATCCTATAAGGCATGGGACTGCCCTCCACGACAAAGAATTGCCTCACCCAAACCACCAATTGCACTGAGATAGGAAAAACCCTGGTTCATACAACACCTAATTCGATTGTGCAATTATAATAACAAGTGTAACGGAATTGAGAAAAGGGATGACTGACTCAATAAATGTAGCGCTCAACCAGCAGCTACAGGATTCTGTGGGTGAAGAGGAGAGTAATTGCTTAGCATGAGCACTTAGCGTGTGTTCCTGCACATCACCCAGTGTTTACACAGGAAATGCAATGCAGCGCATTGTTTAATCTCCAGTGTTGTTTTAGCGGATGGTAAGGAAGGAAGCTTTTATTGAACAAGCTATGTACCTTGGCATTGCTGGACTCTCGCATCCATTCTTACCTAGGCCTGGAATTCCCTTTCTTGCTCTCTGCGAACCCACTTCTCTTTCAAGTCCCACAAAACTATCACATTCCAGGGAAAACTTTCCCTAATTTTCCACATAGTCAGTTGGTCTAGCAAGTTCCTCAGACCTCACTTACAACATGCTTCACACAGAACTGTACTCATTTGCAATGCATGGCTCTTCTGCGTAGAAGTACTGTGATACTAATCACAGTAGTGGCCCATCAAAAAGAAAGCAACACATGTTGATTTACTGAATGGATGAGGAAGGATGAAAAAAATTACATCTGCTAGAAACAGGGAATAGTCACCTTTGGATGGGAAAGCAGGCATCCATGGAAAAGTGGTGAAAGCTCAGACTGCAGAGACACATGGGGCTTTGTGTGCAGTGTGCTTTGAAGGCCTGGGACTAGTGGTTTCTTTGGGAGCATCTGGAGTAACTAGAATGGGTTTCTCATAAAGGGGTGACACGAAGTGGCACTGTAGAAACCTAATCTGGTGGAGCTATTAGAAAGTATTTGGTAATTACGAAGCATTTGATCATTGGATCATAATGTACACCAGGCTTACGTAAGCATTGTGGTTTTAATGCCTGTGATGAGAGCCTGTGAATCTTAATCTGGGGTCACTCCCAAGCCTAGAAGAGTAAGAGAAAGAGGCAAAACAGCACTGCAATCCCACTACCTGTCTCGGGGAACCTGTGTATTCCACTAAAGAATGGGAGTGGATCCAATTGCAGAAACCATGACAGGGTTTCGAGCTGCCCAAAGTCTGAGATGCACTGGGGGCGGGGAGAAGTACCCTCCTGGTTGCTATGCTTTCTCGGTATCATCGTTGGTGGGCCCTACTGTTGGTATCTAGGCCACCATAGAAGAATCTGGTGACTCTTATTTCTGTCCACTCATCTTTTCCATCTTTCTTTTTATAGCCACAGCATTTCCTTTCCTTGGGGGAATTCTGGTCCTGTTCACCCAGTTCTGGTACGCGTATCAATTATTGCACACCTACCCTCTACCTTTACAGGTGCATCTGAATACAGGGCTCAGACGGCACCAATCAGCTTGCCACATCCCCCTGGACAGTTGCGCATCTCCCAGGGTTGTGCATAAACAACCAAACCAGGCCAATCAGGGTTCTTTCCCAGAGCTGGAAGTTGGAGTTGGAGAGGAATTGCTTTCTTCTGCTTAGTAAACTCTAAGGATATGGACCTGGATTGTCAGTGGCCATCCTCTCTGATGTGTGGAGACTCCTTTCATGGAGTTGAAAATAAAGGAGCCAATGTAAAGAGAAGCAGGGACCAACAGCAATAAGAACTGGATGGAGACAAATATAATTGTGGCACTGAGGTCCCTGGTCCAGTCTCTGAGCAATTGGTCTCTGTGGCTTTTCTTCCAAGGTCATGACCTATCTCAGTATGCTTCCTAACTAGAGGACTCAACCCACTTCCCTTCTTGTGTAAGTTAATTTTTGTTGTGTTGTGGTCATACGTAACCAAAGGAAATGTGACTACTAGTTACCCCTTAACCTGAGGGTGTAGTAATACAGGGAACAGGCGTCAGCAGCAGGCTGGCATCTGAAATACCGGCTCTTGCTGTCATGTACAATTTTCCTCCTTCTTGATCAGGGATACAAAATAGGGATATCCCACCTTGGTTCTCTACCCAATTCTTCTCAAAGTCCAAAAAAATTCTTAAAAATAGAAACACAAAGGCTTCAGTTCCAACAGCAAAAGAGCTTAAAACATTTAAAATATGAAGAACTCTGTTCTTCATCTGGATCACCTCAGCAGTGATTCCAGGTGTTCCCTTCTAGCAAAGTGAGCCTGTCAGGATGTGGTTCCTCTTAGTTGGAGACTTGGAAAGCACACAGACAGGGTTTCTCCATCTCTTCCTGCTCCCCAAATAGGTGACAATGGTTTAAAAAAAAAAAAGGAATGCAGCAACTGACACACTGATTTGGAGATGCAGTGGGGCGGGCAGCCCTGGGGCGTGGAAGTCCTGAAAGTCTTGAGTGAACACGGTGAGTAGCAGAAGCCTTCCTTAATCCCGGGGTTGTGACCCTGTTCTCTGGAGGAATCATTGGGTCTGTAAGTCTTTGCAGGTTGTGTCCATCTCTCTTTATTCTTCAGTGGATCTAAAGTGGGTCTTGGGGGGCGTATTGCCTCCTTGGGGGCTGTAATATTAGTTTCACAACCTATTTTCATCAAGGAGGCTTAGAGGTTCAAGATGTGTTTTAACTCAAATGCTTTTCTTGTCAAAATTCTTCCCTTCCCTCTTCTCCCTTCGCCCTTCCCTCTTCTCCCTTCGCCCTTCCCTCTTCTCCCTTCCGCTTCCCTTTTCTTTTTTCTTTCTTTCTTTCTTTCTTTCTTTCTTTCTTTCTTTCTTTCTTTCTTTCTTTTTCTTTATTTCTTTCTTTCTCTCTTTCTCTCTCTTCTTCTTCTTCTTCTTCTTCTTCTTCTTCTTCTTCTTCTTCTTCTTCTCTTCTCTCTCTTTCTCTCTCTCGTTGCTTTATTTCTATGCTTCTTTATGCCTATGCTTTGCTTTCTCCAGAGTGTCTCAGAGCTACTGAATGTAAATGGGAAGATACCTTTAATCTGGCTTTGCCTCGGAGCACTTTAATCACCTCCGGGTTTTTATTCAGTATTTTTCACTCAGAGCTCTTCTTCTTCTTTTTTTTTTTTTTTTTTTTTTGTCCTGTTTTCTTACTTTTGAGGTGTACAAGGAGTTGACTGAGTTGACTTTCCAATCTGGAAGGCTCTGAATTTCTGGTCTTTCTCTATAATTCCCTTCCAGTCTTCTTTCCAATGGTCAATTCTTTCTGAATTCATTTATTTTGTGCAAAACCTTACTAAATGCAGTAAAAAGCCACTAACGTATAATTCTGAATCTCTATTTTCCACCATATTACTCTGAAACCTCTGGCTAAATATCCACGTAAGCTGACTCCCCAGTCACTGCATGTGATAGACTAAATATTTTACCACCATCAAACACATGTCATTATCTCTTCAACATCTGTTATCAATTCCTTGCTGTTTATTACTCACTAAGCGTACTTACGCATTTTTGATTTTTGTTATCCCACAGTCAGGTATTATTTTCCTTATTGGGAGAATTAGCACTACCTGCCACAACAGACAGTCTGTAATCACCACGCTTTTACAACCAAGAGTTAATCTTATCCACATTTTATGTCCAGAAAGAGTTGGCGACCAGGGATGAAGGAAATTCTCCTTTGCATAGTCACTCAAGGAGCCAGGCTAGTGAAGAGTCTACCATTTTGTACCTACATCATCTGAAACACTATACTTTTGAGGTTTCTCTGGCCCAGGAAGAGAAGAATGGAGTGGCACACTAATTCTTAACTCCTCAGGCCCAGAAGTTATACATTTTAAAGAATTTTCAATCTCTCTTTCTGAAATTTTCTCAAGGATTTTAAACAGAAAGTCTTTATTGATATTTATTTCTACAGAGCTAAATGTTGCTGGGTTTTTTTTTCTATTATCTTTTTTTTTTTTTTTTTTTTTTGAGACTCTCAAGGAGGCCCCATACCCAGTGTGGAGTCTTACTTGGGGCTCAATCTCATGACTCTGAGATCATGACCTGAACTAAAATCAGGAGCTGGAATGCTTAACCAACTGAGCCACCCAAGCACCCCAACATTGCTGTTCTGAATTTCATACATTTAAGGTAGATAGGCCAGATCTCTTCCACTGACCCCCTCAAATTTACCGTCTACTTGTCTGAGCCTTGCTTTCTGCCCAGACAGTCTGACTTATGCAGACCACATCACTGGGTCGCCCAGGCTCCTGGTTTCTGTCTGTGTTTGCCAGTGGGAGACTCTGGAGGTAGATTGGATGGAGGAAAGGAAGTGAGGCCCTGGCACCCTTTCTGCAAGATTTTCTCTCGCTGGCCATATCTCTCCAACAGAATTATTGATTCTCTCACGGCAGCAAGCATGACTCTTTCTCTGGGTTCCTGTACTGGTCCCTTCCCTCTTAATACCTTCGGGATCAGACTATCACTATCTAACTCTTGGATGCACAATTACAATAATCCACATATCTCTGCAAATGTCTCCTTGTAAATAAACTGTCATGAAATTATTCTATTTTGACTCCACCATCTGTTTCCTCTTGGGAACTAAGTAATTCAGTGGATGTCTCTGTTTGAATCTGTTCTCCATGATACTACTTTCTCTTTTATTTGTGCTATTATTATTGGCACTTTATCTGTGTATTATGTCTGCTATTCATGCCATTTCTGTGTATTTCTATTTAGTATTGTGTGCCTCTGAACTGCCTTTATATTCTCTCCCTAATGAGGGCTGTGATTCTCAGATCTGAAGTGTGTTTCTTTTTTATTCTTTTATTTTGAAATAATTAAAAAAGTTGGAAGAATAGTTTGGAGAGCTTTTTCATTTTGAACCATTTGAGTAAGTAGTTGATAAGATGTCCTATCACCTCCAAATATTTTGGTATAAACTCCAAATACTTCAGTGTGTATTTTCCACAAATAAATATAATTTTCTATAAAACCATAGTAACACCATTGAAGTCAGGAAAGTAATGTTTACACATGCTACTATCTAAATCACAGATGCCATTCAAGTTTTACCAATTGTCCCAATAATGTTCCTTTTAATCAAAAGAATTTAATCCAAGGGACAGCTAGGTGGCTTAGTGGTTGAGCATCTGTCTTTGGTTCAGGGTGCGATCCCAGGGTCCTGGGATCAAGTCCCATGTCAGGCTCCCTGTGTGGAGCCTGCTTCTCCCTCTGCCTATATCTCTGCCTCTTTCTTTCTCTGTGTCTCTCATGAATAAATAAATAAAATCTAAAAAAAAAAAAAAAAGAATTTAATCCAAGATAACATGTTGCACTAGCTGTCATAAATCAGAAACTTTTCCTTGTTTTTTTTTTTACTTTTATGACTTTGACAATTTCATATAGTTTATAAAATGTCTCTGAATTTGGGTTTATCTAGTATTTTTTATGATTAGATTCGAGTTGTGCTTCTCCTAGTGCTGGAATACCATAGTAATGATTTTGTGTTCTTATTTCATCCAATTAGGTGGTACATGTTTTCAATTTGTCACCTTACTGGTGATGTTAATTTTAATAATTTGTTTAAGTGGTGTCTGCCAGATTTCTCCACTGAAAAGTCTTTTCTTCTTTGCAATTAATAAGCATTTTTAGTTGAGACTGCATAAACCTTCCATTTCTTGTCAAACTTGTGCTCATTAATTTTAGCATCTATTATTAGACGCTGAATTATTACAATGATAGTTGCCAAAAGCTTGTTTTCTAATTTCACTGTTCCTCCTGTGTTTCCTAGTTGGCATTCTACTGTAAAGAATTTATAATTTAATTTTTTAATTTAATTTTTTAACATATATTTATAGCATATGAATTTATGCATTCCTCTTCTATTCAATGGGCTATTATATTTTACTGACATTATTTATTCATTCTGATGCTCAGATTGTCCTGGATTTGCCAGTGGGAGCTCTTTCAAGATGGCTTCCATAATTGTTAAACCATTTCTTTGCTATATTGAATAAAATATTTAGGCTCACCTTTGATTATCCCTGCTTTAGCTCTGAAGTCAGTTATTTCTGCAAGGAGATCTCGTTCCTTTTAGCAGAGAATTGCATTTAGGAACCCAGATGTAGGCATTTGGAATGCTTTGGTTCTGAAGTGTCACTGTACCCAGACCCTGTCAATGAATAGAACTGGGAAATATATTTAAGTATGTAATCTCTACACATACATAGATTCACAAGTCTATTCGCTATTCATTGCTCCATAACAAGCTCAGTAGGAAAACAGTGGACATTTGGTACTTCACAGTTTGGTCCAGAATTCAGAAGCAAATTAGCTGGGGGCTTCTGGCAAATCACATGAGGTTGTCATCAGATGCTGGCCAGGACTACAGCTTTCTTACAGTATGACTGGGGCTGGAGGATCCACTTTCAAGGTGGCTCACTGACAGTTCTGGTAAGCCAGGACTGGTTGTTGACAGAAGGTCTCATTTTCTCATGTCACTGATTTCCCCACAGGGCTGCTGAGTGCAGCTGGCCTTTCCCAGAGCGAGGAGGCCAGAATGTCTTTTATGCCCTAGCCTCAAAAGCCTGCCTCTGTCATTTCTACAGTATCCTGTTGCTTACACAGGTCAACCCTGTTCGGTATGGAAGTGGACCACAAAAGGTCTGAATACCAGGAGGCAAGAAGTTGGGGGCCACTTTAGAGCCTGGCTACTGCAGTATCTATAGTGATTATTTCAGTATCTCTATTTTTATGTCTATCCATTCATCCGTCTTCACCTATCAAAAACTATGTGTTTCTACCCATAATTTCAATTTCAATCCAACACCACAAGATTCATTTTAGTTTTTGCCCTTTCTGTGACAGGGAGAAAGCTGACTCCCATCATTCTCATATATTCCCAATATATTTACTTATTTCCTCAATCCTCCTTGTATGTAGCCCATCCCTTGGTCCCATACCCAGCTACTTCCATGCCCTGTGGAAATATTCCCCTCACCAAGCATCGGGGCTCTTATCCGATGCTAGGCCACTGCAGCCCTCTTCCTACCCACCCCAGATGACCTACTCACTCCCTGAGACCCCACCTAATGGTTTTTGAACTGAGTCATTCAGGAAGTTATTCCATACTATTCAGGAAGGAAGCGAAGTAGGTATGACTCTGGTTGTTGTTGTGAACTGTATTGTGGCAGCGGAAAGAATTTATAATAGATTTGAGCTACAGAAACAAACGTCTAGACTTAGTCTAAACTGAAAAAAGTTTCTCCACGTGGATACAGAGATCCGAGAACTGTCACATCTCCCATGCCTCTGGGTCTGGCCTCCTTCCTTTATGAACAGCTGCTTGCTTAAACTGTCAAGGACACCGTTACATAGGCCACATATTTATTCTTTTATCCTCTCCCTTTTCTTGCTTCCTCTTTTCCTTCTTTTTTTTTTCTCTTCTGCTTACATTCCCTTCTCATTTCCCTTCACTCCCCATAGCCTTCATCCTCTCCCATTTTTTTTTTAAGGTTGTCTTTGCTTTGAGCTGGTCACAATGTCTATTGGCATGAAGACATTGTTTTTCTCAGAGCAGCCTGAAGGTTATTAATCGGCTGGTGTTAAACAAACAAAGCTCCATTCATGCTTCTTTTTTTTTTAAATGAGTATATTTGGGGCACCTGGGTGGCCCAGTTGACTAAGCATCTGCCTTCCACTCAAGTCATGATCCCAGGGGTCCTGCATAGCGTTCCCTGCTTCCTTGCTCAGCAGGGAGTCTGCTTCTCTCTCTCTCTTTCCGCCCCCCACCCTCCTGCTCGCATTCTCTCAAGCACACTCTCTCAAATAAATAAAATCTTTTAAAAAAATGAATATATTAGAATGTTCACCCTCTAGCCCTCTGTCTCAAGTGAGCATGCTTACTTTGAAGTCATGGCAACAGAATTTCCAAAAGTTACCATTATTCCAATATTTCTTCTGAAGAGCTTCTTACTGACCCGAGGACTTCAGTTTCTGTATAAGAAATAGGGTAGAGGCAAGGCAAAGATTTCTTACATACGATTAACAATTATCCTAACAATTTACCTTCTTTAAATTACATGCTGATGAATCACAGAAAACATCTTTCCTGCTCTGGTTCTTTCATTTCCCCAGAAAGTCAGGGTGATTAACTCGATGAGACATTTCCTGAAAGTTATGAAACAGAGGTTCCAGACACATCAGAGGCATCAGAGGTAATGAAATTATGGCTGAGCAAGCTGCTAAACCATTACACCCTTTAACAAAAAGAGGGATAATGGATTTTTTTTTAATATATCTGGAATTGGAGGTTGGATTTGGTTAAATCATCCACAGAATTACACGAAAACCGGGGGACTTCAAGTAGGAATTTTTTTCTCTACTCACAGAAGCATATTAGCATCTTTGTTATGCTGTTTTGTCTGTGGAAAGCTACATGGGGAGGGAGATAACACACACGACATGTCAGAGCCAGGGGACTGACACCTCTGAGCTCAACAATTTTTACACCTCACTTGAGAATCAAATGTGGAGAAGGTCAGAGAAAGGCCTACCTACCGAGTGTGCACATGGGAATGCATGCTCATTAGGGAGGCTCGGTAGGGCGCCAGGGAAATGTGAGCAGATTAGTGTTTAGTGCACTTCGTGGGCTCCAAGGTTATCACTACCCAAGGCTAATCAGTCATGTCAGTTTTGTGCTGTGAAGAATTTACCACAGCTTGTAAAATGGCCTGCATTTTTTGAAATAAGGTCAATGCCAAATTTTATCTAAAGTAACTCTCTAGAAATATCATTCCAACAACTTAAGAAATGGATGAAATAAACAGCTGTAGAAGATAAAAATTCTTAAATGTGATGGTTGACACTTTAGAGGAATACAGAAAATTCCTAGATAAGATAGTATGACATTAGCCACACTACAGAATAGAGAGTTTCCAAATACCACTTTTATCTTGTGCTTCTGTTGAACTATGCTAAGATTTCCTGAAATGAATCTAAAACTGGCTTTTTATCACTGTTCCTTTCGATTTTAAAAAGATAACAAAATAGCAACATTTCTCCGATGTGAATATTGACAATAAAACCTCTTTGTCTTCATCCTAACTCCAGTTTTTCTGGATGCATTTAGTGTTTTTCTTTAAGATGAAAAAAATAAAACGGGGCATTAATGTAAGGAAAATGCATGAGGACAGAATGAGGTATGATCTCACTCTGGGGAAGGAAGGATTGGAAAGCAATATAAATCCCAGTGGTTCTTTTCCAGGAGTCATCATGGAAAAATTAAAAAAACAAAAATGAAAACTGTGGTTTTACTGAACTCTCAACAATTCAGTCTTTCTCTCTTTCCTTGAGTGTGTCTTTCATTTGTCTTTATATGATCACTAAAAGGAACAAGGTTCATGGAGTTTCCAAATAAGATTTGTAAATGATTAACAAAAGTATGTGTGTGTGTGTGTGTGTGTGTGTGTGTATATATATATACACACACACACATATACACACACAAACAATTTTCTGTTTATAAAAGGCATCTTTCCTCTCAGTGGGGGAAAATTCCATATGAACAAAATCATTAGAATTTCTTAACCTTGGCCTAGAGTCTGTCATTGTTTTTCAAAATATGCAAACAACGTTTTCTATTTCCTACTGCAATTTGTGTGTGTGTGTGTGTGTGTGTGTATGTGTCACAAAATACTACCCGCCATTATAGTACAAACTTATCATCTTGTCCCTCTAGCATGGTTACTCCTTCTCATAACACCACCTTCATCTTCTTTTCCCACGTGCAGTTCACGTGCTATGGGGGAGGCTGGCTCTGCCTCTCATTGGCCGAGTGACTTAGGCCTGAGCAATCAGCGCACTGCATCCCTTTGGCACCAGTGATTGGCTCCTGCATTGTCATGTGACCCAATTTAGGTCCGTGAGAACCAATTCCAGGACTTAGGTGCACTTATCAGTAATAAGTAACTTTTTCTGGGATTCTTAGCTGTAGATTAGGGAGGCCTGCAGATGCTGGGAACTACCACACAGGAAGAACCAGCCTGAGAAGAGAAGCAACACAGAAGAAAGTGCTGAGAGGTGGAAATGGACATATTGCACACCTTTGTACAAGTTTCAAAATGAAGTTACTTTTTTAGATCAAATTTCTGGTAAAAAAAAAAAAAAAAGAAAAGAAAAGAAAAATTAACAGAGGGCAGATGCAGGCTATAGAGGGAGTCAGTATTGATTGTTAAGCAATGAGTAGCCCATCAGTCCTGAAGTTTAAACGCTTGTTTGCTTTCATTTATCCCTGTTTTTAAAATTATGTAACCAAAACATTTTGTGATCATCTTGTGCCAGCCTCTGCTTAAACCACTTCACCAATAACTCACTTAATCCTCATAACAAACTAACGGTGTAGGAATTATTGACATCCTCATTTTTAGCATGAAGGAAAATGGAGCACAGAGAGGTTATATAATTTGTCCAAGGTCACACAGAGAGCAGGGAGCAGACCAGACCTGGGAATTGAACCCTGTCAGCCTGACTTCTATTCTAGTGTAACCATTACTCATACTGCTTTTTCAGAACAGTGCCCTACCCTGTCCAAGCACATACACAAACACAGAGAATGTATCCTGTGCATTTTATGAAGAAAACTGACCCAGATGGATAGTGTCACATACCTTGTAAGTAAAAAAAGTGAGTCTGAGAGGCAATGTGGTGTTCTGATTAAAAGGGTGGACTCTGCATTCAGACAGCCTGGATTTGAATTCCAGTTACACTAACTCCAGCTGTGTGGGTAAATTACTTTACCTCTGTATGTCTTTGTTTTCCCATTTATAAAAGGGAGCCAATAGCCATACTTACCTTTCTGGGTTGTTATGAGGATTAAAGTTACTGTGCCTGACTAGCATTTAGCAAAGTATACTAATTTAACTATAATTATTAATAAATCTCATCTTTTTTGTTATACCTTTCTATGCATGATGTTGTTTTCTCTTTTCCATTTATATTCTTCCTCTTAATACATCTGGCTATTCTACTCTCATTTAAAATAGTGCTTTAATTACTTTCTTACAAGTCCATTCTTTTAGTTAAGTCCAATATTTTAATAACTTCTGAACTTGTTTTAATTATTTCTTCCAGTTCTAAGAGACTTTTCTTTTGGTACAATGAGAAAAAGGGTGAGATACAGAAAAAGTCAAGTCCCTGGTCCTACCTTTGGCCTCTGTCTTTAGAGAATCAACAAGGTACTACATATTTCCTGTTCCTGTAAAAGTTGAGTTAGAGGTGTCACTTTTTAAGCCCTTCAAAGAGTTTTCTTTGGAGAGGAACTATCAGGTATTTGTTAGAGAGTTGCCCCCGGCCCCCATGATTCTGTACAGAAAGGCAGTGCACACATTAACTTGATTTTCAAGGGTAAAAGTCAAGAATCAATTAATAGGTGAATTTTAAAATTTTGCTACTCTGTTTGAATGACTGGTAAGAAGGTGTTTAAATACATAATGATAGGATACTATTAGAAAATCTGTACTAAGCAGTATCGATCGTGGTTGTTTAGTTCCTAAGCTAGGTGGGTCATGGGCAGCCACCATTAAGTGCTTCCGAATATTCCTCAACTTGGCCCAGTGACAGATGCTTTGCGCTCACAGAAAAGGGCAGAAGAGCTTTTCCCTCCTCTACACCTGGAAAAAAGCCCTGATCTACTCCAGGAAGAAGCATTATGGCACTTAGAGAGGCAAGCAAATTACTATTGTACTACATTCATCTTTCTTTTCTTTTTCTTTTCTTTTCTATCCTTTTCTTTTTTTTCCCCATCCATCTTTCTGCTCTTATGACTTCCTACATTAATCATCCATGGAGATAAATTTAAATGTAATCATCATATTTTACCATAATTGCTTACAAACTCAATAGTTTAGTTCTCCTGGACTTTATTTAAATTGAGATAATGGCAAAGGCTTACCTAACTAAAAATTTCCAGTCTAACATTTTTGTGAACCAGTTAGATTTTAAAGCTAAAGCAGAAAATTGATCTAATATTCTTTTATTCTTAAAAATCAAATTTAATCTCTTACATTTTCTCATGTGGTAAAGAAACATTAAAAGAAAATATTTTCACTTGTCTGTTTCATCTTCATAACAAGAAATGTTCTTAAACAAACATTACCCTTTCCTCTGAGGAATTCTCCACTTGGCCACTGCTGGTGGTATGTTGTGGTATTAAATGTACAAACATGAACTCATGCTTCCAATGTTAATGTGAACCTTTGAGGAATATTAAGCAGTTTTTCCAAATAACTGGTTTAAGGTTTAAAGCATCGAGAAAGATAAAATAGAAGCATTCCCCTGCTTCATCTTGGCATTAATTTGTCTTTGAAACCATGAGTCATCCTCCTCTTAGCAAGTAAAAAATGCTCTTAAAACAGCTCATTAGTCAATGATTCAGAAAGAATTTTGAAAAACTGATGACAATGTTGTCCATTCTTTTGCAAAGGCAATAAACTTATCTAACTTTCCCAGGTCTAGAGGACTTTTTTAAGTCTTTGCCTTACTGTTTGTGGACAGTAAACTGGTGTAGGTTGCTTTTTCATTGGGATGTTGGCTTAGAGGTGAGTTCCTAGCGGTCAGTGAGATCCAAAACACTTGGATCTATAGATTCCTTGATGAATTGAGTCCTTGGTAAGTTAAAATAAAGAACTCCCTTAACAGTGATTTGCTTTAGCACATTAGATTGTTTGACTTTATGGGAAATAAGATGAAGCAAGAGCTTGAGATGAAAACCTTCAATAAAAGGTAATAATATGTTGACTGACCTATTGTTGAAACCAAAAAGAATTAAATGCACAAGGAACATTCTCCAGAATAGATCACACAGTGGATCACAAACCAGCTCTCAACAAATACAAAAAGATTGAAATCATAGCGTGTTTTAAAAATGCAACACTATGAAATTTGAAGTAAACTGCAAGAAAAAATGTGGAAAAACCTCAAATACATGGAGGTTAAAGGATATCTTACTAAAAAAATAAAAATAAATAAGTAAAAATAAAGGACATCGTACTAAAAAAATAAACAGGTTAACCAGGAAATTAAAGAAGAAACAAAAGATATCAGGAAGCAAATGAAAGTGAAAACACAACAGCTTAAAACTTTTGGGATGCAGCCAAGGCAGTCCTAAGAGGAAAGTATATTGCAATACAGGCCTATGTCAAGAAGCAAGAAAAATTTTAGCTACACAACCCAACCTTATATCTAAAGGAGCCAGAAAAGGATAGAAAATAAAGACTAAAGTCAGCAGAAAAAAGGGAAATAATAAAGATTAGAGCAGATATAAACAATATAGAAACAAAAAAACCTCAGTAGAATGGATTAACTAAACTAAGAGTTGTTTTTTTATTTTTTTATTTTTTATTTTTTTAAGAGTTGTTTTTTTAAAAGAATTAATGCAATTGATAAACCCCTAGCCAGACTTATGAAAATGAAGAGAAAACAGAGCCAAATAGATAAAGTCTGAGTGAAAGAGGAGAAATCACAACCAACACCACAGAAATATAAACAATTATAAGAGAATACTATGAAAAATTATGCCAACAAAGGGGGCAACCTGGAAGAAATGGACAAATTCCTAGAAACTTACAAACTACTAAAAGTGAAAAAGGAAGAAAGGGAAAATTTGCATAGACCCATAACCAGCAAAGAAATTGAATCAGTAATCAAAAATCTCCCAACAAACAAAAGTCCAGGGCCAGATGGCTTCCTCGGGGAATTTCACTAGACATTTATAGAAGAGTTAATACTCATTCTTCTCAAAGTTTCCAAAAAATAGAAATGGAAGGAAAACTTCCAAACTCATTCTATAAAGCCAGCATTACCTTGATTCCAAAACCAGGCAAAGACCTCACTAAAAAGGAGAATTACAGGCCAATATCCCTGATGAACATGGACACAAAAATTCTCAATAAAATACTAGCAAATCATATCCAACAGTACATTAAAAGAATTATTCACCATGATCCAGTGGGATTTATTCCTGGGCTTCAGGGATGGTTCAATATTCACAAATCAATCAGCATGATACACCACATTAATAAAAGAAAAGATAAGAACCATAACATCCTGTCAATAGATGCAGAAAAAAACATTTGACAAAATGCAGCATCCTTTTTTGATAAAAATCTTCAACAAAGTAGGGATAGAAGGAACATACCTTGACATCATAAAGGCATATACAAAAGACCCATAGCTAATATCAACCTCAATGGAGAGAAACTGAGAGGCTTTTCCCTATGATCAGGAACATGAAAAAAAAAAAAAAAGGAACACGACAGGGATGTCCACTCTCACCATTACTTTTTAATGCAGTCCTGGAAGTCTTACCCTGAGCTATCAGACAACAAAAAGAAATAAAACTGGCAAGGAAGAGATCAAACATTCACTATTGCAAATGACATGCTACTCTATGTAGAAACCTCAAAAGACTCCACTAAAAAATGATAGAACTAATACATGAATTCGGTAAAGCTGCAGGATATAAAATCAATGTGCAGAAATCTGCTGCATCTCTATACACCAATAATGAGGCAATAGAAAAAGAAATCAAATAATTGATCCCATTTGCAATTATACCCAAAATAGTAAGTACCTAGGAATGAACCTAATGAAAAAGGTACAAGATCTGTAGTCTGAAAACTATGAAACACTTATGAAAGAAATTGAAGAGGACACAACGATATGGGGAAGCATTCCATGCTCATGGATTGGAAGAACAAACATTGTTAAAATGTCTATATGCCCCAAAGCAATCTACATATTTAATGTAATCCCTATCAAAATACCAATAGCATTTTGTAAAGAGCTAGAACAAATAATCTTAAAATATTTATGGAACTACAAAAGACCCCAAACAGCCAAAGCAGTCTTGAAAAAAAAAACAAAAAACAAAACAAACAAAATAAAACAAAACAAAACAAAAAAACAGCTGTCTTCAAGCTCTATTATAAAGCTATAGTCATCAAGACAGCATGGTCCTGGCACAAAAACAGACACAGAGATCAATGGAAGCCAATCGACAATTCAGATATGGGCCCACAACTATATAGTCAACTAATCTTCAACAAGGCCGAAAAGAATACCCAATGGAAGAAAGTCTCCTCAACAAATGATGCTGGGAAACCTGGATAGCAGCATGCAGAAGAATGAAACTGGACCACTTTCCTAGAGCAACCTCTTTGACTTCAGCCGTAGCAACTTCATACTAGACACGTTGTGTGGGGCAAGGGAAACAAAAGCAAAAATGAACTATTGGGACTTCATGAAGATAAAAACTTCTGCACAGCAAAAGAAAACAGTCAACAAAACTAAAAGGTAACCTTCACAATGAGAGAAGATATTTGCAAATGACATATCAGATAAAGGGTTTGTATACAAAATCTATAAAGAACTTATAAAACTCAACACCCAAAAACAATCCAGTTAAGAAATGGGCAGAAGACATGAATAGAAACTTTTCCATAGAAGACATCCAGATGGCCAAGAGACACATGAAAAGATGCTCAATGTCTCTCATCATCAGGGAAACACAAATCAAAACCATGATGAGATACCACCTCAGACTTATCAGAATGGCTAAAATTAACAACATATGAAACAATACGTGTTGATGAGGATGAGGAGAAAAGAGAGCCCTCTTACGCTATTGGTGGGGATGCAAACTGGTGCAGTCACTCTGGAGAAAAGTATGGAGGTTCCTCAAGAAGTTAAAAATAGAGCTACCATACAACCCGGCAATTGCACTACTGGGTGTTTACCCTAAAGAATAGGTAGTGATCTGAAGGGGCACCTGCACCCCAATGTTTATAGTAGCAATGTCCATAAGAGCCAAAGTATGGAGAAAGCCAAAATGTCCAAGGACTGATGGATGAATAAAGAAGATATATATATATATATGTGTGTGTGTGTGTGTGTGTTAAATATATATATATGGAATATTACTTAGCCATATATATAAATGGAATATTACTTAGCCATCAAAAAGTCAAGAAATCTTGCCATTTGTAATGACACAGATGGAGCTGGAGTACATTACTCTAAGTGAAATAAGTTAGAGAAAGACAAATACCATACAATTTCACAGGTCACATGGGATGGTGGGAATTAATCCCGGCCTGCAAATACGAAAACTGAATTACCAACACTGTTTTCCCTTTTCTTGCAAAGTGACCTTGGCAAGCTCCTTAATGCTTATCTACTTTTGTTTCTTCATCTCTAAATCTCTTAGGTCATGAATATGTTGCAAGTTTTATTTATTTTATTTTTATTTTTATTTTTTGTTGTTGTTGCAAGTTTTAAATGAAACGATTGCAGGAATAAAAATACTTCTGCTTGGAACCTACAGCCTTCTTCCAGCCTCATTCCTGGCTCTCTTTTCTGCCCTCACCTTCAGCAAAATACAAGAACATCGGGCCTGGAATTCTTTTTTTTAAAGATTTTATTTATTTATTCATGTGAGACAGACAGAGAGAGAGAGAGAGAGAGAGAGAGGGAGAGAGAGAGAGAGGGGCAGAGACACAGACAGAGGAGAAGCAGGCTCCATGCAGGGAGCCCCGATGCCAGGACTCCAGGATAATGCCTTGGGCCGAAGGCGGGCACCAAACCACTGAGCCACCCAGGGATCCCCTCAGGCCTGGAATTTATCTCTTTTTTAATCTCTTCTATTTTAATTCAGAAACACTTGCTATCTCCTGCTATCTAGACAACAATGAATGAGATACAGAGCAATTCTTGTTTCCTTGATGAGTGTGGTTCAAGCTGGTTAAGCTAATTTTCCTATTTCTTTTTTTTTTTTAAGATTTTATTTATTTATTCACGAGACACACACACACACACACACACACACACAGAGGCAGAGACACAGGCAGTGGGAGAAGCAGGCTCCATGCAGGGCACCCAACAGATCCATGCGGGACTCGATCCCAGGTCTCCAGGAGCAGACCCTGGGCCGAAGGTGGCGCTAAACTGCTAAGCCACCCGAGCTGCCCTGGTTTCCTATTTCTGGCACATTTGACTTTCACTAAAATTTAACAGTATATGACACTGGTTTTTTTCTAGTAATTTGGATCAATCAAAGAGAGGTGATTCTACTAGGATACCTTACTTTAGAGTCAGTAACTTATTTTGGGGGGCTTCTATGCTTAAATTAGTGCTTCTGTCACAAATAGTTAAAAACAAACTTTAAAAGTCTAGAATGGTTTCAGCTTACTACAAATAATTGATGGACTAATGAGGTATTCTCCATCAAATTTCCTCAGGGGTATACTGCTCTGATCAGATATATTGCTTATTCTATTTTCCTGTGTGCTCTTGAAGTAATAGTGATTTTTTTCCAGAATATGCTCTTCTTGTTCTATTTAATTGTTAATAAATACATGTTACTAACCACAAAGGCAAATGCTATTTTTGAGGATCAGAATGATTTGCTAGGAGTTTAGTTTAATTTAAATTTAAAGATTCTATTTATTTATTCATGAGAGACACACAGAGAGGCAGAGACACAGGCAGAGGGAGAAGCAGGCTCCTCGCAGGGAGCCTCATGTGGGACTCGATCCCAGAACCCCGGAATCACGACCTGAGCCAAAGGCAGATGCTCAACCACTGAGCCACCCAGGTACCCTGCCAGGAATTTTAAATATCATCAATCTTATTAGCCCCCCGCTTTGCCAAAGTTCAGAAATGTTTGTAAATAAACCAGGTCAAACCCCTGATATTTTTCCTGTCAGGATTCAATGCCGCATCTGCCTGAGTCTGAAATGTGATCTCTGGGTAGCTCAGTGGTTGAGCGTCTGCCTCAGCCCAGGGCATGATCCTGGAGACCCGGGATCAAGTCCCACACCGGGCTCCCTGGGAGGAGCCTGCTTCTCCCTCTGCCTGTGTCTCTGCTTCTCTCTGTGTGTCTCTCATGAATAAATAAAATCTTTAAAAAAAAAATGAAAAAATAAAATGTGACCTCTTTGTATAATACCTTGAGGCAAAGCTCAAGTTCTAACTTCAAGATACTACTTGCCAGAGCGAGCCAAATTTTCCTCTTTCTACACTTTTACATTTTACATGAAGGGCCGTGTGTCTGAGCTGGCACATCCTTGGTGCTCTATAAATACAGAGTCAGTGAAGAACTGGTGAGAGCTGCACTCGGAAGGAGCTTTTTGTGTACACTTCAGAAATACCCTGGAGAGCTTTTCTGGAGTGTCTGTGCAGTTGTGGTGGCTCCTGGAATGACGGCTGAGGATTCCTCCGAGGGAGAGGGAGGTGGTTTCCTATAGGAAGAGGGTTGGGTGGTGAAGCCACAGAGGTTTGCTGATGCATTTGCTGACACAACTGCTGGTTACTGAGAAGGCTCTTTTGTGGCCCATTAATAAGGTGTTTCCCGGAGTGTCACTGCTCCAAGAGCCATCTCTCCCACCGGAGTTGATGGCTTCCTGGTCTACAGCAAAGGGCAATTATTCCTCAGCACTAACCCTGATCTCTGCATCACTTGATTCCAGTAATGAGCAGAAAAAATAAGCAATACCGGAATCGATTTCTGCAAGGTGTGGAATGTCACTAATCTTTTGACCCCGAAGTGATGATGGTGTGTAAGATTATCTGAGCATTCTCAGGAATAACTGTTGCACCTATCTGTAGAATTAACAGGTGGAAGCTAAAGTATTCTCTTTGCGTGGGAGTCATATATTTTCTTTTTATTGTTATTTTATTATTATAAGATAATGTATGGGTATCAGAAAATATAACTCAGAGAATAGTTGAAGGAAGAGAAAAACATCACTTATAATTCCACCACAACAAATAACACAATTATTGTTAACATGTTGGTGGATTTCCTCCCAGTCTTGGCATTTTTTTTAGTCTTGGAAGCTCAGGTCACAATAAACATATAATTTGTACCCCCTTTTTGCCTTTTCACTAATGTTCTATGAACATTTTCTTAAGTTACTAAAAATCCAAAAAATATTCTAAAGGATTTTTAAAGTTAATGTTATGATTATTTTCAATATTATAAAGCCTCATATAAGTATATGATACAAGAATCACATACTTCTTTTCCTATAAATCAGCCATAATTATCCAAGGTCGCATACCTTGGTATTCAAAAAAGAACTAGAACCAGAAACAATTTTTTCTTGTTCTAAAGAAAAAAGCTTAATCCAAGTTGTCTTTCTGCATCTTCCCAGAGCTCAGATAATATTAGAAGTAGAATCGGAATTTTGATTGAAACTAAACTCACTCTTAAAGAAGAGTTCCACATCCTGTATATCCATTTTTTTCCCCATGCTTCCCACAAGATCATTCTGTTTAAAGGAGTGAAAAGAACGCAGAGAAAAAACAATGCCAGGAATGCACTCTAATGAGATTTATTTTGCCGGTTAAAGAATACATCACCTTTGTGCTGGTACCAGATGGAATATAAGTGGATTTTTAGTGACAAATGATATAATTTTATGGCATCTACTATGGGTTTGTGGGACTGGGTTATGTTGTGGTTTTAATTATAACAATTTGATCTATAGTTTGAGCATGAACACTGAGACTGTCCCCCTCCCCCGCCCCCACAAATGTTCCTCGTTATTTTTTATAGACAAAGAAATAAGAATGTGGAAGTAGAGTCATTTGTCTGAGGTCACAGAGGGAGATGATTACACAGCTGGAATATAAGCCCTGTACTTGACTCAAACCTTGGCTTTGTCCACAGGCCCAGCTAGAGGCATAAAGCTTTTCTCTTCCCCAACAGTGACTTTGAGTACCAGCTTTCAGAGATTTATTTGACACTGAATCTAAGCTTTGTGATAAGTATTTAGCAGGAGAAGAAAGGGAGGAATTACTTATCCTTTGACATGCATTAGCATGCAAATAAATCCTTCCCCTGCATTGTGGAAGGGCCTGAAATTGTCACAGATATAATATATCTTTCATCAATGGCCCTGAATACAAATGCTGCTTTGAGGAATCCACATTTCGAGCCCTTCTCCAAACATTTACAGTACTTCTTTTTCTTAGAATCAGAACCTCTATCTACTGTCATTTTTTCACAAAAGGAGAATTATGAATTACTTTATTCATTATTTGTACCCTTTCAGTTGCCTTCCCCTGTTTTCAGATGGCCTGCATTGATATACACGTATCCAATAAAGCTTTGAATTTAAATAGGAATTTTACTTAGCAAAAGAGATATCTGCATCTATTTAACAGACTCGGAGCAGTTATTATCTGCTGCTAAGGTTTCTACTAAGGATGCAGGGACAAAGATGTCCTTACACTTTCTGTTTGATCCTGTCAGCCGAGACTGAGTGGGGGTAATGTAGGGGGGGAAACACTGAGATCATGTTTACGGCTCAGAAACGACCTTGTAAACAGTGACCTGTTATACTCCAAAGAAGAATCTAAAATTTAAGTTCAAAAAAACAAACATACAAATCCAAAAAGACAGTATCTTTATAACTTTCACACATTGTATTTACATGGGTAAATTACTGAGCTTTTCTTTAAGTCTTGTTTTTTTTTTTTTTTTTTGCCAGTCCAGGGTAAATCAGAAAGAATCATTCAAATCTCATTTGATTTTGGAAACATTAGATGATTTCAAATGTGATATAATTTTTCTGTATTAATATCTCAAATTAGCTTATTTAAGTGCTTGTATAGGAGGGGCCTTATCGCTGTCTAAAGACTACAGCTACTATTGTTTGAAGACTAGGGAAAAATCTGATGGTAGCAGATGTTTATTCGCTGGGAAATAATCAGCTGATCCCACTGGCTGGCATGCTGCACACGGCAGGCTTAGATAAGACTTGAGAATGTTTGCTTAACACACTGAACAGTGGAGAGGACCAAGCTTGGAAGTACTCTGACTTTCAAAACTCTTTACCAGTGGTAAGCGGACTTGGAATTTTTAAAATTGTTATTGGTTTTATGTTTCCCCATGTAGTTGTACATTTTTACTGATCTGCAAAAAAACTCTACGTAAGGACATTATATATTGAGCATATCAACCTTTGATGATAAGTAAAGAATTTTTCTAAATTCATTGCTTACTTATTTATAATCTCTGAACTCTTATCAGATATAGCAGTGAATGTGGTGCAGTGGTTCCTGATAGAGGTGATTTTGTATCACAAGGGACATCTGGCAACTTCTGGAAACATTTTTGTTTGTCAGAATCAGGGGAAGGGTCCTACAAACAGTCAGTGATTAGGAGACAGGAATGCTGCTAAACATCTTATAATGCACAAGGTACCCCCCACAGCAAAGAGTTACTCAACCCCAAATGCCAATAATGCTGAAGTTGAGAAACACTAGTCTAAACCATTATTTCTGTATATTGTTTTTTCCAGCTTTCTCTATTTACAGAAGATGACATGAAGATTTCCCCAGAATTTTCTAAGATTATAGTATACCTGTTTATGTCTTGATCCTTTAAGACTTACTTGCTAAGCAGTCATTAACTGGTTAAGGAATGCTAGATGAAATCACTAAAAATACCAATTTTTCTCTAATGAATTAAAGGTCATCATATTATTTTAGAGGTCCTGCAGAGAAAATTGCTCAGAATGTTAAGACCGGAGGCGCCTGGGTGGCTCAGTGGTTGAGCATCTGCGTTTGGCTCAGGTCCTGATCCTGGATCAGATGGAGTCCTGCCTTGGGCTCCCTGCAGGGAGACTGCTTCTCCCTCTGCCTGTGTCTCTGCGTCTCTCTGTGTCTCTCATGAATAAATAAAGAAAATCTTAAAAAAAAAAAAGTAAGATTGTCTCTCACATTAAATTCTCCACTAGTAATCCTTTCCTATTTAAATACCCTTGTGTCTGAGACCTGATTGCAAGTCTTTGTTGCTCCATGACCTAGCCCTGTGATCTAAGGTAAATGACAATATCTTCTGTTTTCCATGCCAAATTTCATTTAAAAAAAAACTTCATTGAAATACCATTAATGTACAATAAATTGCACATACATAAGGTCACATAATTGGTTAAGTTTTTATTTATTTATTTATTTATTTATTTATTTATTTATTTATTTATGATAGTCACAGAGAGAGAGAGAGAGAGGCAGAGAAACAGGCAGAGGGAGAAACAGGCTCCATGCACCAGGAGCCAGACGTGGGATTCGATCCCAGATCTCCAGGATCGCACCCTGGGCCAAAGGCAGGCGCTAAACCGCTGCGCCACCCAGGGATCCCTTGGTTAAGTTTTAACATAGGTGTACATTTCTGAGATCTTCCCCTCAGTCAAGATAATGAACATATCTAGCACCCAAAAAGTTTTCCTTTGTCCTTTGGGAATGCCCCCCTCTAGTCTCTCCTGGCCTCTCTACCTCATCCTCAGGCAACCAATGCCTTGCTTTCTGTCACTATACATTCTTTTTCATTTTCTGAGCATTTTATAGAACTGGGAGAATCATACATGTTTTCTTTTTTTGGTCTGTTATCTCTCACTCAGCATATTTATTTTGAGATACATTCATGTTGTTGAGTGTCTTAATTTCATTTTTATGCAGAGTGCTATTCCATTGCATGGATAAACCACAGTTTAACTGTTCACTTTACCCAATTGTAAACACAGTAAACTCTACAGAGGAGGAAAAAAGACTTTAAAGTACAATACCTTTTTCAATTTATTTTTCTGTCATGAAGTTTTATACTATTTCATTATTCCTCCTTCTATAAGTATTTGAGAATGAATTTAAAATTAAAAAGGATCCATTGGACCCACATGGTAAATTGTAGTGACTATTTTTTTCTGGTACACCGAAGGATGCCCAAGGAAAACGCTAAAGTTCTAATCTCTACTTACCAAAAGTATTGCTGGAATATAAGTACTTTTTTGAAACTTGAGATCTCACTTTGAGCAGTCTTTTATCAAACAGAAATATATTGGACAAACGTTAAAAAGACTACCACTAGCACCACAAAAATGATAAAAATGGAGAGACTCAATGACAACACTAAATGCCTAAATCATCAGCTTTTTTCTCACATCTTTTAAAACGATTGCTCTTCTCAGGCTCTCAGCTCCCAGAGAATGACATACATTTCACCTGGAGAGCGGAAAGCAGTGAATAAGAGAAAAATCTCAGGAACATAAAGGAGTTGGCCTGTGAAGTTGGATAACCATCCAGCTTAACATTAGAATGATAAAGTGCCTTTTCTACCTGGATGAAATATTTCTTGTGTTTCAGATTTCAGCACTGGAGCACCCTTTTGGAGGGCTTCCATCACTCCAATTGGTTGCAAGTGAAACACAAAAAATCTGCTTCTCTCAGGCTGTTTGATTTGGAAGATATTGATTAACAATTACCAGCCAGGAAATAGGAACAACCTCCTTTGATCTCACTAGTTTATCCTCCTTAAACTGACATTAGGAGCTACTAATCATGATGCCCATAGTGCTACATCAAAGGATACGTGTCCTCAATCCTGAAGTATTAAGCAATTTCTAGTTACTAAAGAGTTTTGAACAAAAGGAAATCTATTATCATTGGAAGCTTTTCAGTCTGTTGTTCACTGGAAGCAGGACAGGGAAAGAATATGCACTACAGGTGACTTCTCCTGCGGACCTTCCACACATTCCTAAACAGGTATGAGTGTCTATCCTCGGCCCTTGTTATGATATCTTTACTATCCTTGCCACAGTTTTAAAAAATTAGCTTTTTATAATTATTTTTATAATCTATTGTATAATTTTTATAATTATAAAACAACCACAACAGCCCATTAAACTATCCATTGGTAGACCCAATTGATTTCATTAGGTCTAAGCTATTCCCATGAAAGGTGATTACAACAAGAATTTAAACTCTGCCATTTACAGAAGATGCATATAAGCACCATTTTTTTAAAACAGACTCATTTCTTATCTTTATTTATTGGAAAATGAAAAATATATTTTCTGAAGGTTACTAAGAAACATCAAAGGACCTACTCAGCTCCCAGGCTAATTACTGTTCTTTTCCTAAATTGCTTTTACATCATGTGCAAGTCTTGAATATTGGCACTTAACACATGTTTGATGAACTCCACCAGGCTGAAGGATGCTTGTCTGCTTTACATTCCTCAGCCTGTAAAGCATTTTTTCCTGCTTCACATGCCTAAAGGGGCAAAGGTCAAATCTCCTCTGCTGCAGATGAGGTCATCCTTGCTGATCCTCTGCAGCTGATCACAATAAAACAGGGTTTCCCATGTGAACGTCCTCCCCTTTTAGAGCAGTGATGTCATTTCTGGTGAGACAGGATGAGACCTGCAACTAGTTTTAAATTGAATGACATCAATTTTTCTTCTGACTTCACTGAAACCTTTATTTACTTTACCAGAAAAACAAGTTTGGTCATCCTTTCAAACTAAAAAAAAGGAAAAGGAAAAATAAAGGAAGCCTGTATTTTACAAACAGTCATTTGTATCTATTAGGTTGAGCCAGATGAAATCGCCCTTTTTTTTTTTCCTGTCAGAATGATTGAATAATGGCAGTCTCAATGGTTCACCCTAATTCGAAAACACCCACCTCCAAGAATAGTGTATGTTCTTTCACGAGTTCCAGAGTCAGGGAGACCTCAGTTTGAATTCCAGCTCTGCCGTTTCCTAGCTGGGTGAACTTAAAAGATTTAGGGTAATTTTCTGAAACCTATCACTCAATTTTCAGAATGAAGAAGCTAATATGTACCTCACAGGTTTATATCTGACTTCTATAAAGTGCTTAGAAGGCCACTTGCCTATAGAAAGCATTTCATCCATGGTGCTAGTAATAATAGCAGTAATACTGGTCATGTAGTAACACAGATCCCTTAGCCAAACCCTTAGGGACAGTTGTGTTTAAAAATTCATAACTTTTCAGATTTTAGAAAGGTACTCTAGTACTTATACTCAGGACTACCTGTAGAGAGTGAATCCTTGAACAAGGTGGGGACTGGGGGCACCAGTGCCCCCTGCAAAGTCAAAACTGTCCACATATCTTTTGACTCCCCCAAAACTTAACTTCTAATAGCCTACTGTTGACTAGAAACCTTACTGATAATATAAACAGTCAATTAACACATATTTTGTCTATTACGTGTATTATATACTGTATTCTTACAATAAAGTAAGCTAGAGAAAAGACTGTTATAAAAAATCACAAGGAAAAGAAAGTATACTTATAATAATACTCAGTATGTGTATATGTATGTATTGTGTATGTATACGTATATTGAAGAAATGTTGCATATAAGTGGACCTGTGCAGTAGAAACCTGAGTTGTTTAAGAGTCAACTCTGATTTGCAGGGTCCTATGCAAAATGAAAAATGGAAAAACTCTTGTTCAAAAATTATTAAAGACCTCAAGATGGTGACAGCAGAGCTCTAAGCCAAGTGCAGGATCTGAGCGTGGGGCCCAGTGTGACTGCTCTCTACTTATACAATATTTTAATATATATCCACAACAAGGGTCTGAGACAGTAAGAAAATATGCTAACAGTCCTCTAGTGAATGAATGAATGTTCTCATCAAGGAGGATAGATAAAGACTATAAATAATAATGATATCTTCATGTCAGTTCAGGTCAGATTTACCATCACATGAATTTATCATAAACTTAGGGTTTTCAGAGCTTTGTTGGATTTTGGAATTCCAGATTAGAGATCACAGTGGGATTTGTATTGTATTTTTCAGGCCAGCCACACACTGGGCATTTATGGAATAGACCTAACAGCCAGTTAGAGAACATTGAGGCCAAGGGGAACTGGGTTTGGACCCAGTTTTGAGGGTTATAGTCATGAGACTATAGGCAAGACAAAATAGAGGCAGAAGTGGTGTGGTTTTCACTTCAGAGGAAGAAGCCAAGGCTGAGGGAGAAGAAGGATGGGAGATAAATCAAAGCCTTCAATTATTGGTGACTGGATGCAGCAAGTTTCTAAAATCAACAACAAACCAACTTCCCCCACCAAAAAAGCCCTTTGGACTTCTTCTTGTACTTAGTTGAAATCCTGTTTTCACAGGATTTCTCCTGATTTCTCCGATTCTTTTTCAACATGGTCATGCTGTCATGCTAACATATATATATTTACAAACGTGCTCAAAATGCAGAATGTACTCAGATAAAATAACTGTGCCTCCTATCTAAGCACCCACCCTAGGCTTGTCATTGTCTAGAATTGAGTCTATGGGATAATAACATATATAATAACATACATATAATATATGCAAAATTTTTTCAATACACAGATACACACAATACATACATATACAGACTATTATAAGTATATTTTCTCTTATGATTTTTTAAATAACATTTTACTGAAATGTATTATTTGGTAAACAAAGGGTAGTTGAATCCATGAATAGTAGGGGCTTGGATTTGGACTTTCTATTGGTATTTGTGATTTATTTATCAGGGGCTAGGTATACATGCAACACCCTTTAATTACCTAACAGAACAATCTTTGAGGTAAACAATTTCAATGCAACAAAATGAAACATGAGTGTATACTTAAATTTTCCTCTAAATACAGAAAGATTCAGGTTATTTTAATCTGTATAATATGTATTGTGTTATTAACATACAATCTTAATAGAATATAAAATAAGTAGGCAGACTTTTTAAAAGTTTAAAAGAAAAAAATAGAATTTTAGTGGAAAAAAACCAGATGAACATGCACCAGAAAAAGAAAATACTGGTCTTTGATATCCTTACAGAACAAGGTATAAGACATTTGACGGAATTGTCCTCGTAGAATGCACGACTATGCAATCATTTCAAGCGTGTTAGATTGCACAAATGAAGGGCAGGGTCTGTATTCCACTGGTTTGCTTCCTAGAAATTGAGGCTGCCTAAGAAAGCAAGCATGACCAACTCCAATTATTCTTCACAAGCAGTGCGTGCAATTGTGCTATCGTTCAATAGAAGTTCAAAGTAGGAAAGTATCTTATTACAGTTGGGAACACATCAAGGAATTTCCAATTGAAACAGCTGGATTGTCAGAGTGAATGGAAATATTCAGAAATGAGTATGCTTACCTACAATATCTAAAGACTAGATGCAAAATGTTTGCACATAACTCCCTCATTTTTAATAAACAGAAATGAACACAAATAACATGATCGTTGAGGTTAAGTCAGGGGTGGACTTATTTAGTAATCTGCAGGTGATGATTTGTGTTAGAGAAGTCTGGATGAGCTGCAAATTCTAAACCTGCAATAAAAGCCCTAGTAAGAAGTCTTGTAAATGAGAACAAAAAGTGTTTAAAAATGGGCTTCAGAAAATACCCAATAGGCCTCCTAAATATATAACATTTGATCACAAGATACCCATGACCCAGGGCCATGAGAGAATTCTGCTAGATGCCCCTTAAATTTCACCTGTTACTCCTCAGGCTGGAGAGGCTCAGGTTCAGCATTTCCTGTGACTGTCCCCTCTTGGCCTCAGGCTACACATGGTCACCTGACAGTTTTCTTTCATTTATATACAATAGGGGTTTTCAAAAGTCTTTAGGAGTCAAGACAGTACAACCAACCAACCAACCATATATTCTTTTAAAAAGTCCCACAGAGGGTGCCTGGGTGGTTTTGTTGGTTAAACATCTTTCGCTCAGATCATGCTCCCAGGTTCCTGGGATTGAGCTCCACATCAGGCTCTGCGCTCAGCAAAGAGCCTCTTCTCCCTCTCCCTCTGCCTGCTGCTCCCCCTGCTTGAGTCCTCTCTCTGTCAGATAAATAAATAATATCTTTAAAAAGAATCCCACAAATATAAAGAACCTGCATTGTAAAGTTTCTTATCCAGACTTGGCTCACCCCATCCCATGTGACTGTGGCTTTCACTAGGCACCCACTAGCCACCTCTGCTTTTATCTTCTGGAGAGAATAACTGAATCCTCACATCTGCCTAAGTGCTTTCTTATTTTGTGGGAGATGTGGGGATGCTGTGATTCCCTCCAGTGTCCTAACCCTTTATGGGGAGGAGCCTCGTGCTTCACAATGCCCAGACACGCGGAAGCTCCAAGTCTCTCCTCGTTGTTGTCACAGCTTCTTTCCAATATCCTTGGTTGGTTTTGGTTTCACTCTTCAAAAATCCTTCTCTCAATTTTGCCTGCTACTTCCTTCTACTCTACAAAATCCATCCTAAGAACGGCCACATTTATCTAGCATTGACTCTTCTGAGTACTTGACCTCCATTTATTCATTTGGCCCCATGACATCTCTCTGGGAGAGCTGTCATGATTATCGTCCTCATCTTGAGTGAGGAAATTGAGGCAGAGAGAGGTCAACCACCTCATCAGGGTGGCTTCGTTAATAAGCGGCAGATCCCTGATTCATCCTAACCCCGTGCTCCCAAAGCCCGGCTCTTAAACTCTCCCCTCACTAGCCTTTCCTTCTGTGGCTTATTTTGATTTGTGCCTTTAGGGCAGGATCATTTTAACCCGTCATCATTAGAAAGCCTTCGATTTTTTTTAAAAACAAACCAGAAATAAATGCTGAGGGTATTTTGAAGTCTTTTCAACTGTTCCTACTTGAGACATTTTCTAGCTTCATCACCACATGCATAACCTTCTCTGAATCCCAAGACTTCCCTTAGGCGCAATATAGGGATTTTAGCAACTGTACCACAGTGTTATTAGGACACTCGATATTATGAGAGAACAATCGAGCTCATCCATCTGGATTGCTGTGATGGGGCTTCTTATGTGGCACTCTTGACTCCAGAATCTTAATTTTAATGGTCAGTTAGGGTCCATTCAGTCTAAGAACCGGTACTACCCGGAGGCCTACTTGATTTTAGAACCTGAGAAATAAGAACTTTTTTTTTTGAGAATCATTACACTCACCTTCTGTATTTAATTACATACAGATTCATATTCATATGTGCCACTTGTCAGTTTAGTGCCTCTCAGCTTCAAATTTACTGTCTAACATCTGCTCTGCAATAAACATCTGCTCTGCAATAAAGGACAGGATGCCTGCGAACACGTCTCCTGTACAGTGAGGAGATGTTCAGCTTTGTCAGTAGAGGGCATGAGAAGGACCTTGCAGGAAGAGCATCTCCTGTTTCCAGAGACTGTAAGATCGGTCAGGTGTATGGGTGTGAAAACAGACAGCTGTGCCCTCCCCTAACCAGGAACCCAGAATGTATGACCCCTCCGCATCCCCACAGCTCCAGCCCAGCTTGGTGATCACTTTCCTGCACCCTCCTTGACCTCCACCCTGCGCATTGCTGGCCGCCTGCTCTCCGAGTCACCCCCACTCCCTCAGCACGCTAGAGACCCCCTCCCCGGCCACGAGCTGAGGCTCCTTGTGCTCTGCCTGTGTCTGGAGGGCTACTGTGCGAGTCCAGGTGCCTGCCCAGTGACGGTGGCAAGCCTAGGCCCCAGGAGGCAGCCACCTTGTCTGCCCAGTGACTGCAGACTGGATCTGTGGATCTGGACCAGGCCCATCAAGAAGCTTCTCTGGTATCCTGTGGGCTGTAACCTCATCTTCTCCAGTGAGGTCTGAAGTCAGCCTGGGGGAGGCAGTCCCCCTTCTAACTGTGGTCCTCCTCACGTTTATTCCCTCCATCCCTCAGCTCTGAACATGGCTGGATAATGTGGCACTTTGTCATCTCTCTCTAACTGGAGGGTGCTCCTAGTGTCCTGCTGAAGAGACTCCACTTTCTTTCCCCACTGTTTACAGTGACCCCCCTTTGCAGTGACTCTGAGAGGGGCTCTGAAGGTGATTTGACTGGAGCTTTCTCAGTCCCAGCATCTCACATTCGGTCAGCAGCTCCCTGACACCACTTCCCATGTAATTCTGCTGCAGGATACAGCTTTCTCTTATGAAATCAGTTTCTTAACCTTTTGCAGGTTAGAGATGCTGGAAGTGGAAGTCATAAGGTTTCCATGCTGGTACTAAGGGGTCAACAGCTAGACACTGTAAAATCCAAGGTTCCCGAAGGACAAATTATGAATGCCTGTCTATGAGAGGTTGCTATGAACTGAAAATGGCTTATAGTTTCCCATAGGGAGGAACCACTGAGGAACCGTGGGGTTTCCAGAATAAGCTCTGGGTCCGGGCATTTGAGTTGTTAGTCCATAAGGAAAGCTGCTCTTTCCTTGGCTCCTGGAGCTGGTCTCTAACTCAGCCTCACACATCTGATGCCTGACAGCTTCCAGATGACTGCCCTCAGCTTCCCACAGTCGCGTTCCTGCTCCCACAAAAACAATTATGCTGTGGGCAGAGGCTAGCAAGCCCCCCACTGTTCGACATCTTATAAAGGAGAAAAACAAGGAAGAGACATTCATCTCTTGCTGACACCATAGAAGAATTATGGTGAAAAAAGGGTTATAGAGAAATGATTTTTTTCCCTAGGACAGTATTTCCCTCTGCTGGTGAAAGCCTGCAAGTCCCCCCACCACCCCCCTCCAACACAGCTTTAAAAGGAAGTAATCAACCAGGATTGTTGTTTCTGTTTTCTAGGGAAACATTTGGTGTTTTCTTGCACATAATATGTTGTTTTTAGAGCCTGACAAACCCTCCAAGGAAATCATGTGTTACCTCTTTCTTTATTTTCTCACATATTCAATTCTGAAATTTTCCTTCCCCAAACAATGCCCTAGTGTCTGGGGAGAGACTGCATGCATTTACCAAATGAGCATTTCTCTCCCGGCGTGTGGTTTATTTTCCACAGAGGCCAACTAATTATGATTTAGAAGAAAGCTCTCTCAATGTTTACCCCTTGGAGACTTTCCTCTTCGCGCCTCCAGAGAATAAACAGAGTTGGGAAATGATAGGTTATTTTGTCTCAAATTCAGTTGACTTAGTAAGATCCTTGAGACCTAAACTTGAGGCCACCCCACTGATTTCTGTCTTTTGAGGGAGGTTAAGTTAGTCCTAGAGGAAGTGGGATGTCTTAGTGACTCACCTGGGAAAGCCCAGAGGATGTTCCTCCTTAGCCTCAGAGGATGACTGAGCCCCATGATAGCTACACGTTTCACCACTAGTGGGATTTTTGCATTGATATTTAGCACACAGATGAAACAGAAGTAGAGGGAGAAAAAGGAAATCGGCATTTGGAGTAGGCTCATTTCAACATTCATTTTGAATGTTTTGATGAAGGCAATGGGCTAAATAATGAGAGCAATGTATTTACAGGCGGCTTTCAGAATATTATCTGAACACGATTGCAGTCACAGTGGGCGTGCACCGTGAAGTATGTGCATAAATGTTTAAATGCATCCTTACAGCACTAATAATTATTCCAAACTCAACTCCCGATTAATCCTGACAGCCTGGTGTCCCCTTCCCACTCCCCTATTTTTTTTCCCCTTCTCTTGTTTTGAACTGAATATTCACTTTTTCCTAAATCTAATACTATTTTGGAGAGCAGTAACAGATAATTTTCAAAAAAGAAAAAAAGGTTAAAATTACGACCCTCCTAGAAATAAAAATGGACAGGTGTTAAAGATTTTATTCTACTCCTCAACCAATAAGGCTACCGGGCAGGTGTCACAAGTGGTTCAAAGAGAATCTGAACAGACACATTGAAGTGAAGGTTTAAATGGAGGCAAAATTGTGTCTCCACAGGGAGAGGGAAATCAATGGAACCCTCTCCTGGACGGGACAACATCTGCATGACAATAGACCAGGATTATTTGGCACTGTTGCTAGTTATCTTCAATTTACAGACTTGCTGAAGAGCTCAAGGACAATAAAAGGCTAGAATCAGATAATCCTGAGAGTGTTCTCTAGAGCCCAAAGCAGTATTCCAGGGAAGCACAATTTTTTTTCCCCTACCAGAGAAAATAACTTCCTGTATGAAGCTCTTTCCTCTATGAGTTTTCTAAGAAAACCGGCAGATCCAACTCTCACTCAGCAAACTCTGGGTTTCCCTATCAGATTCGACTTGCTATTTCTCTCACACAAGATACAGGGATGTAGGTAAGAATTTGCAATGCACACATGTGGGATCGTTTATAGTTAGAGGGATTTTATTTCCTTAATGCAGTTTTATTTAACTCTATGAAATAGCCAATTTTCTCTTGTTCCTCAGCATTGGTCTTATTCATTTTGTTAATATTTGCCAATCACTTACTTATCCAGGCTTAAGAAAACAAAAGTAGATCGGACAAGGTGTCTCAAGGATCTTGAATCCAACAGATATAAAGTTTATTCAAGAAACTCAGAGGTATAAGAAATATCAACATTCTTTCCTTCCAATCAAAGCTATTCTGAATCTGAGACCCAGAAACCTGCTTGGCAGATAATTTAATCTCAGTCATTATCCTTGAGGTTATGTGAGGGTCCCAAGGGTTTCCTTGGGGGCATATGAAGGTCCCATGGATTATAAAAAAGCAAAATATTTGTGGGGCTTGTCTGTGGTCTTTGGTCCCATGGGGGGAAATTTTGTAAGACTTTGTAATCTAGCGAGCAATTTAGTTAGCTCATCCATGGGGGTGGTCTCTGCTTTTGGTTGCCTTTCACTGGGTTATTTTACAAGTTCCTAGAGATAGAAGTTAACTAATAGTAATGCAAATATTTCCCGTGCATAGCTAAGCAAATGATTCCTGTCTATGGCCATTCAAATTAGTTCTGTCAGAGAACGTAGATCTCTGGAAATCAAATTTCCACTTGAAGTGGTTTTCATGGATGTTAGTGGTTCTCCCATTAATTATTGAACTAAATAAGATTCTTCATGTGGTCATTTTATATTTGTATGTCAGGCATGATTTTATCCTCTTTTAGTCTCACTAATATGATCCCCCTGAAGCACGTATGTCATTTGAATGGCTTCCTTGCCTCTGCGAGGGATGAGAGTCCTCACCAGGGTCTGGAGCCTCACGACTGCTGTGTGGTTGCACAGGTTTCGCAGTACACAACTCTCAACCCTAGGGGGTGCCATTCACATGGACCAGGAGTAAAACAACTGTACACCGTTGCTTGACCGCATAGGCAGTACATAATGGATAGACGTAGCTGTGTTCCCAAAAACCTGTTTACAAAAACAAGTGCTGGCCCATAAACTGAAGTTTGCCAGCTTCTGACACAGACAACCATAGCTTATCAGCAAACCCCTCTTGGAAAGCTCTAAGGCAGTGAGAAGTAGGGGCTCACCACTTTTTTTTTTTTTTCTGCTGCCCCACTTACCCCTCAAAAGGCCCTTGGGATTTTTTTTTTCCTTGTTATCCTCTAGCATCATGTTCTCAAAAAGTCAAATCTTTTAAAAATGAAAGACAGAAGGGAAATGGGTAGGGAATTTTTCTTTGGTTTTATGATGGATTTAAAGGACAAGAAGACTGGCTACCTTGAAGGAAAAGGAGAGGAGACATATAAGATCAGGGCAGGGACTGATAGTGCAGCAAATTATCTTGTCACAAAGATAAGTCCTATTTTTTTTTCCCTATAATCATCATTTCAAAGCATTTTCTTAGTTTTGTGAAACACTCTATGGTTTTTCAAAGCATTTTTCTGCAAAGAAGACAGGCCCAGAAGACAAAGCAGGAAGAGCTAAGTCAGTGGTGTTCTAGTCAATGTTTACCAACTGGTTGAAGATGTAAGCCAGGTCAGAAAAGGCCATATGGCTTCTGTCTGTTGTTTCTGGGATCCTTGCTTAGGAGGAAACCGGCTACTGTACTGGAAATCTGACTACCCTGAGTCCACCTTGCTGGAGAAGACGTAGGTAGGAGCTGTGGCGGATGGCCACCATCAGCTGCCAGCTGTGAGAGTGAGCAGCCTGGGACAACCAGGCCAGTTAGCCCTTCAGACAACTGTGGCCTCAGCTGTTGCCTGAATGCAACTATACGAAGAACCTGAGGTGAGAAGAACCTGTAGCTGAGCCAGTCATGAATTTCTGACCCATATAATTGTGAGCAAAATAAAATGGTTGCTTCAAACCAATGAAATGTTGTTGTTTTAGATTCGCTTGTTATACGGCAAGAAGAACTGTGACAGGGAGAAAACAACAGTATTTGAAGCGTCATTGTGAAACTGTGCCCCACAAGGTTAATGAGATTTAATACCAGCAGAAAAGTTAAAGCTTGTTTTTCAGAGAACTGTTTCTCCCTCATCAGCTATTGTTTCTTTTCAGACCCCACTAACAAATGTACTCGCTGTCTCTGTAGAAGTCTGGGCTCAAGGTCAACTGATACCGTTCCAGCCTGTGCACAAGCAAGGCCCTGCATTCTTTGCCCAAATTGTCTTAGACCACAAATAGCTTTGGAGTACCTACTGGCAGACCAAGAACTAGCCAGCCTAAGCCAGCCTAAAACCAGTTTGAGTTCAGCTACCAGGTCAATGCCTGCACAGATAAGCCAAGAAGTATCTGGCGGTCACCTCTGTGTCATTGCAATGTGAAGGTCTCAGGCCTCGGAGGAGCACAAGCTTTGTTAAACATACATGTGATGCACATGCGTGCATGTTTTCTAAGTACACCTGTGCAGCAAACTTTTGCCTGCCTTTCCATGTGATGACAAAGCTCCCCTTCTTAAATATTCGTCCTAAACCCTAAATAAAAAGAACCTGCTCCCCCCCTGCTTGCAGGTGTGGGGTGAGTCACAGCGTTGGAAATTATTCCCCATGATCTTATTTGCTGCAAATAAAGATTACTTTGTGTGACAGCTCCATCTGGTGTAGTCTCTGTCGGTAACCCATCAAGGAACAGACTGTTAGGCCCAGTTGCAACTGTATGAGAGTAAAGGAGAGAGAGGAGTCAAGAAGATTCTAGAAGATTGACTTTTTTGAAAATAATTCCATCATCTTGAGGAACAGGAAGAAGGGAATGATCTCGACTACCTTCAATTTGGGATGTGTCTTCGTTCAGCCGACTCTAACGGAGTACCACAGACTGGGTGTCTTAAGCCACAGAAAATTGTCGCTCACAGTTCTGGAGGGTGGGAAATCTAAGATCCAGGCACCAGCAGATCCTGCGTCTGGTTAGGGCCTGCTTCCTGGTTTGCAGAGGGCCATTGTTAAAAAGTAAAATTCAGCTGAGTAAATCTGAAGATCAGACTGGCTTTATGCAATGATTCATGAATTGGGCACCATCCTGTCTAGCAAACAGAAAGGAGTTCCACGTAGCTGTTTAGAATGAATGGCGTTTATGGGCAGAAGGGAGCAGAAAAAAGGAAGTGTCTAGTAAGGAGTAAATTGTTTCAGGCAAGGCCACCTTCCTTCGGGGAGAGGTGGGAAAGTCTAACAGATAGCTTATCTGGCGCTGATCAGATCGTTCCAGATTGCCTGGTGAAAGGTCACATTCCCGGGAGAGACTGAAACTGCAGTCAGATTAGATATTAAGTCTTGGTTCACAGATGAGTGGCTCAGCACAAGGGAGTCAATTTGGGCCTGTGGTGTTATTTTAACATGATTTTTTCATTGTATCCTCTCATGTCAGCAGAGAACTAGAGAGCCAGTTCTCATGTCTCTTTTGAGAGCACTTTGATATGATATCGAGAATTAAATATTTGGTCTTTATCACCATCCCCGACAGAGAGCTCCTAAAGCCCTAATAATTTCTGAAGTGAGAGAGCAGTAAAGATGTCTTTTGCTATCCAAAACAATTTCTTTCAACTACACCTGAGTTTTTGTTAATGAGGTGACTTTTGGAATTCCCTAAATGTAGAGGCTGGTTCCCAGAGGAGTTAGGTGGTTAGAGGGTTGAAGCTTGTAGCTCCATCTCCCAATCTCCAGGGAGGGGAGAGGGGCTGGCGGTTGGATTAATCTCCAAAGGCCAATGATTTAACTAATCGTGTTTAAATAATGAAGTCTCCATAAAAATTCCTCAAGTACAGAGTTTGGAGAGCTTCCTGGTTGAACAGATGCAGGTACTTAGAGGGCGACAACCCCAGAAACGGCATGGAAGCTTCACTCTCCTTCCTACATGCCTTTCTCTATTTACCTCTTCCATTTGGCTATTCTTAAACTATAATTATAAATCAGTAATCTAGTAATTAAATGTTTTCTGAGTTCTGTGTGAGCCGTTCTAATAAATGAATTGAATCTGAGGAGGGGGTCGTGGGAACCTCTGATAGCCAGTCTTTCAGAAGTACAAGGGACAATCTGGGATTTGTGGCTGGCATCTGAAGCGAGCACAGTCTTGTAAAACTGAACAAGCCTGTGGGATCTGATGCTATCTTCAAGTAGAGAGTATCAGAATTTAGGTAAGTTGTAGGACACCCAGATGTCTACCAGAGAATTGGACAAGAGCTTGGTATAGGAAAAAACCCACACATCCAGTCACAGAAGCATTCAGTATGATTAGCAAAGGAGAAACACAGGATTTTAACATATGAATCACAGGGAGACAAATATTTGGTCCATAACAGGGTGTGTCAAAAATAGTACGTATGTCCACAAAAGGATTTGTACAAGAATATTCATAGTGCTTTAATCAGGTTATTCCTAAACTGCAAATGACCCAAGTGTTCATTAACAGGAACATGTCTAAATATCCAAGTTATTAAAAGAGGTAATTTTCTTTAATTAAAATGAACAACGTTGATGTAATATCCTTTCTTTGTTTAATGTTAGTTCTCTCTTTTAGAAAAGAGTATATATGAATGATATAAAAACACTTGGGAATCAACAGGCCTTAAAAAAGAGTTAATAGTCACAATATATTTGTATTGAGATGATTTTCAAAAAGAAGAGCTTATCCCTGGGGAACGCAGAGTTTGGAAGATAAGAAAATGACTTGCAAGAGAGAATCTCTCACTGAAATGAGTGGATTGCAGATTGGCACAGTGTGAACCAGGTTTCATTCTAAAAATTCTGATTATTTTTTTTTTTAATTCTGATTATTTGAATGTAGATTTTGACCTACTGTTTCATTTGAGCCATAGATACTCTAATCACTTGTAACCATTGCAAAATTACTACATTTCACACAATTTACTTATAAAGATTTCAACAACGAAGGATTTTCTTTTCTTGAAGTACTGCACTACATGATGAAAAAATTCTAACAGTTCAAAAGGGTTTATGATAACAAAAGTCAATTATCAGCCTCTTTCAGACCCTTTTCCTCCTTAGAAGCAGCCACAGTAAAGAGTTTCTTGTGGATATTTCCAAAAATATTCTATGCTTATGTAGTGTACATAGGGGTATGTGTACATACATATATCCAATTTTTATCCAAATATATTCTTTATGTTGCTACATCTGAGAGATTGCTCCTTTTGGACCTAACTCTGGTCTTTTTATAGTGGCATAGCCTTCTAATGCATGATAGTATATATCTTACATATATATATCTTACATATATAGTGTTATATATATGATTATATTTAACATGTTTCTTATAATGAACATTTAGGTTACTGTCAAATTTTTATTTTTATTTTCATTTTTTTAAAAATTTTATTTATTTATTCATGAGAGACACAGAGAGAGTGAGAGACAGAGACATAGGCAGAGGGAGAAGCAGGCTCCCTGTGGGGAGCCTGATGCAGGACTCGATCCCCAGACCCGGGATCATGCCCTGTGCTGAAGGACAGACACTCAACTGCTAAGCCACCCAGGCGTCCCAAGGTTACTGTCAAATTTTTAAAAATTATGAGTGCAATTAGCATGTGTGTGTATATACATATTTCATACATATAAACATATAAGTATACATGTATATATATATGTATGTGTGTGTGTATATATATCTCAAAAGAGGTATATGAGAGTTTATAGCATAAAATGAAAGTGGAAGGGATAGTTCAAATAGCACATGAGTTTTAGATTTTAAAAGATAATACCAAATTGCCCCTAAGGAGATTTCCCAGCTTCCTTCCCACCGCCTATTTTCTCACATCTTTACCAACGCATGTCATCACTGAATAATTGTCTTTGCATCCTAATTTGTGAAAAATTATGTCACTGCTTTAATTCGCGTTTTCTTAATTATTAGTTAGGTTGATATGTTTTAAATATATTTTTGACCAGCTATAGTTCCCTTTCCTTGATCAGTTCTCTTGTTTTTAATAGATTTTCAAGGCTCCTTGTGTATTAGGAACGCACAATAATGATGCATTCAGTTGCAAATGAGTGAGCTGCCCTGTGGAGGAGCGTGGGCCAGTGGAAGGCACATTCTGGCCATCTCGCCACATGGGGATGAGTGAATACAGGCAGAGTGACCATGAGGGGAGAAGTCTCCTCTCAACAGTCCTGAAAGGACCAGGACTTCTGTTTTACTGTAATGAGCAATGCTGGAATATAATGATCATAAACATGTCCAGCTGCATGAATAATCGTTAAATGGTATATACCTTACTCAAAGGACAGGGGGACAATGATACAAACCATCTTTGATTTACAGTAAAACATTAGACCTGGCTTCTAAAGTAGCGGGTTAGCCGAGCTCTGTGGCGTGATCCCCGTCCTAATCTGAGGTATTTGCTTCTCTATCTTCAGTTCTAAAATAGAGCAGCAGAGATGGAATGTTCAGACATTTAGCAGATACATTTTGGAGCTTACAACCACATGGTGTGTGTGTGTTCCTGTTAACAGCATTCACTCGATCACGAAGAACTGTTTTCCCAGGTTGGGACCATCATTCCCAGGTCTGCAGAGCACCCTCGAGACCAAAGATTTAATCATCTCTTGAACAGGGGTGTTGAAAATGGATTTGGTGTTCTTTGCTCAAATATGGACAAAGGGCTGAGAGGCTGAGCGACTAGCAGCCCTTACAGAAGTCAGCAAGTATGCGAGGGCCGCCCAAGGAACACAGAGAGGTTATGAACTGAATTCTCCTCTCGTCGCAAGTGGCCGGTGCCCAGCCAGCCCTGCAGGTCAGCAGGGAAAGCCACATGGCTCCTCCGTGTGATTGCAGCTGCCACCGTCACGTCTGCCCTGACCTCCAGGTGGCCCAGTTTCCTGCGTAGCTTCTGCGCTGTACCCAGAGTGACCAGAGACCCCCAGTTGTGCCCTTCAGACTCCAGGTGCTGCCTGCCTCTCCAGGCTCTGCAGAGATTATAATTTACAGGCCACTTGCTAGAGGAGTTCAGAGACTGAAATGTCAGCCAGTAACTGAGTCAGAGGCTGTTGGGAGCCAGATGCTTATAATCTTCTATCTGACAGAGGCTTTATGCTGGACAGAAGGCTGATGTTTTAAAAGATAAGGATGGGGTTAGTCTCCAGATAAAATCATCTGCTGCTATTCATGCTGCTGGTTTATCTGAATACTGAAGAGGTGGAAAGTGCTCTAATGGGAAAAAAAAAAATGTGCAGCACCTTGACACATATCAAAGATCAGCAAAGGGACTGAATGAGATGATGGATCAGAGAAGTTCTTAAGGCAGGAGGGGGTGATTGGTACAGTGAGGAAGAGCCACCCAATGCTGTACCCTGAGTATGGGCTCTCTGCTGGCCCACGGGGAGACACCTGAGATGTTTGCTGCATTTCTGAAGACTCAACAGGGCTAGCACCTCTCGGCATAGGCTTAGGCTATGCATCTTTAGCAGGAATATCACAGAAGTGATGGAGTCTTGCCCTACACCTTACTAGGTGGCCTACTGCTTTCACTTACTGTATGACTCCTAGTATTTAGTTTGATCACACGATTAAAGTTGTGCCAACCATGCTTCTCCATTATAACATGACGCTCTTGTCCTTTGTAATCAGAAGGTATTTTGCGGGAAGATGCTTTAAATCTGTATAAATAGCTCTTTCCTTATTACTTTCAATTTACCCACGTATTTATTTGTTATCTTGTTTAGCTTAATAGGTAACCGTCTATTACTATCCATGTGTACTTGGGTGCTCAAGTTCTGCCCGAGCCGGAGCCAGCCAGGAGGAGTCCATTTCAGCTTTCTTTTTTTGTCATTTTGATGTGGCCCATTCTTCTTTGAATACTTCCTGGGTTTCTACCACAATAAGATGTTTTCTTATCATTTTGTATTTTTCTCTTCCCCAGTCTGAAATCAGGTACTATCCTCAGATGCCTTGTAGTAGATAATTAAACACCATGATCTGAGGAGTAAGTGTGCTCATTGATTTGAGGTGTTGCTTCTCATAGTTCCTTTGAGTGGTCACCTGTAAATATAGATGCCTTTGCATTTACGTCTCTATGTTTTATTGTTTTATATTTTAAAGATTTTATTTATTCATGAGACACACACAGAGAGAGGCAGAAACATAGGCAGAGGGAGAAGCAGGCTCCATGCAAGGGAGCCCGATGCAGAACTCGATCCCAGGACCCCAGGATCACAGCCTGAGCCAAAGGCAGACACTCAACCACTGAGCCATCCAGGCATCTCTATGTCTCTATATTTAAAAAGTCAATTTTATTGAAGTTTATTTACATACAATAAAATATAGCTATTTTAAGTATATAGTTAAATGAGTTTTGGCAAATGTACACAATCTTATAACCACTCCCCTCCCCTGACCAAGATATGGTACATTTCTATCACCCAGAAAGCCTCCCTGTGCTCCTTTGCCGTCACTCCTAAACCTACCAAAGGCAGACACTAATTTGATTTCTACCACACTAAGTTGGTTTCATCTGTTCATACGATATTTATGAGACCGTATATACTTGTCTTGTGTTTGATTTTACGCATTCAGCATGATGTCAATGAGTTTCTTTCACGTTATCACACGTGCCAGTAGTCAGTGCCTTCTCATTGTTGAGTAGCATTTCTCTGTAAGAATGAACGTGGTAGGTTTATGTCATCATCTGTTCATGACCATTTGGACATAGGCTTTCATTCCTGTTGGGTAAATACCTAAAAGAAGTGTTGGTCATATGGAAAGTGTATGGTTAACTTTATGAAGAAGTGCCCAAATTTTCCAAATGGCTATATCCTTATCAGCAATGAGTTTCAGTGGCTCTATACTCTCTGACACTTGATAATGTTGTTTTAAAATTTTAGCTATTCTTAGTACGTAGTGGTCTCTCACTAGTTTGAATTTTCATTTTGTTAATGGATAATGCTACTGAGATTTTAAAAATGTATTTATTGGTCATTAATGTATCATCTTTTTTCATCTTCAAATATTCTGGAGATTTTTTTTGGGGGGGGGGTTGTTTACTTTTTCTTACTGAGTTGTAAGGGTTCTTTTAAATTCCAGATGCAGGGACACCTGAGTGGCTCAGTGGTTGAGCATTTGCCTTTGGTTTAGGTCATAATCCCCGGGTCCTGGGTCCTGCATCAGGGTCCTCGCAGGGAGCCTGCTTCTCCTTCTTTCTATGTCTCTGCCTCACTCTCTGTGTTTCTCATGAATGAATGAATATAATCTTTAAAAAAATTGAATAAATTCCAGATGCAAATTTTTTGTCAGACATATATATTAAAAATATTTTCTTCCAATCTCAAGTGCCTCATCTTTCAGCTTTCTTAATAGAGCCTTTTAAAAAGCAAAACCTTAAAATTTTTCTGTAGTTTAAGTAACCTTTTTCTTTTCTCTTATATGGCTGGTGATTTGTGTGTCCTGAATAAGAAATATTCTCCTAACTGAAGGTTACAAAAATTTTTCTACGTATTGAGTTTATTTTTGCGCCTACAAAGAGGACTGTTAAATTGCATCACATATTTGAACTTTCATGATAGCACTAATAAGTATACTGGATCAAGGAAGATGTCTTCTTCTATTGTAAACCATGGGAAAGGAACTTTGGGATTAAGCCATGGTTGGGCTTCCTCACTGTTCTGGGTGAAAATGTCTTGAGCAAATACAAGTAGAAATCAAATTCTCAAGTGCTCCAAATTTTATTGCAAAAAAAAACAACAACATAGAAATAAAAACATGCTTAACCCAAAATCAGACTGATTTTTTTTTTTTAAATTGCTTTTTCAGTGACTTTATGGCTCAAAAAAGAGAATGTTAACTGCACTGGTCTATAAGTATATAAAGTCAAGGACTAATTTTCTCCACTGAATAATTTTTTTTTTTTAAATTTTTATGGGGAGGCAATCTACTTCCCCATTTTCCTTCTGTGTGTCACTTAAATGGTGGTTATTTGCCGTGTTGTCTTTCATACCCATGAGTGTTCTTCTTAGGACTGCTTCTGTGTATCATAAACCAGGGTTTCTCAATCTTGGCACTATTGACATTTTTGGGCTGGATAATTGTATTAGTTTGCAAATGCTGCCATAACAAAGTACCACAGGGTGGGTGGCCTTTAACATGATTCCCCCCCTCTCCCCCCAGTCCTGGAGGCTAGAAGCCCAAGATCAAGGTGTTGGCAAGTTTGGTTTCTTCTGAAGCTTACAGATGGTTGTAGGGTCTTTCCTCTGTGAAATTCCTAATCAGATTAGATTAGGGCCCACCCTAATGACCTCATTTTAACTTAATCACCTCTTTCAAGGCCCTATCTCCAAACAGTTACATATTCAAGTACGGAGAATTTGGACCCTAACATAATGAATTTTGTGGGGACATAATTCAGCTTATACCAATAGTTCTTTTTCGAGGGGTCTATCCAGTACATTGTAGGATGTTTACCAGCATTCCTCACCTTTACCCAGTAGATGCCAGTAGCACTCCCCAATTGTGACAGCCAATGTTTCTGGAAACAGATCAATGTCCCCCCTGGGGAAGGAGGGTTGGGAAGATAGGGTTGAGAATTACTATTTTAAAAGAACTTAGAGATGTTTTGCAATTTGTTTACTTTCTGTCTCTCAGGTTTTGCCACAATTGCATACAATCACTCAGTGGTTTAGATCATTTTGAACCCAGAAATTACTTGAACTTGAATCTACTTTCTACTTCTACTTCATCATGTTCTCCTTGCAACCTAAATGTTCAAAAAAACTTAAGTGAATCTGAGAACATACATTACTACTTATTAATGGCATATGCAATATCTCTCTATCGTCCATCCATCCATCCATCCATCCATCCATCCATCCATCCATCCATCATCTATCACCATTTGCAATTCTAATCTAACATACAGGATGTTATTCTAGTTTTCTATCTTTCCATATTTTTACTGCCCTTCTTTTTGGCAGTGAGTGACCTCCCTTTATATATGTGGGGACATATCTCTAACTCTATATGTCCAGATGTCTATCACAATTGACCCCCATATGTATCTAATCTCTCATTGCTGTCACTACTGATGTCCCATCTCTCATGTGCATGCCCTCTTTGATCTTCTGGGCTCTGATGTTTTTGGGCTACTCCCCTGCATAGATACCCTTTTCTCACTGCTCTAACATTTTGCCCTTAGCTGGGGTACTGCTGCAGAGGGTTGAGCTGCCCTTCTATCAGGATGACCTCATCATGTTTGGATTCTGATACCTCATGCTGGGTCACCCTTGCATGGATACCCTCCTTTATGCCCCTCAAGCATTCTGGCATTCTGCATGCAGCCCTCCTAACCTCCTCATGGAATTGATCTGTTCCCTCCATGCCACAAGGATGTTCTCTTCATCCTGCTTGGGCTCTAATAGCTCCTGCTGGCCTGACACCCGGTCTGGATGTTCTTTTTGCCCTCTCAGATTATGTTGTTCTGCTCCCCACACTCTTGTATGGATACTGACTCTGCTCAGCCCCATCTGATGAATTCGTGCTGATTTCTGTGTGTGTGTGTGTGTGTGTGTGTGCGCGCACACGCGTGCGTGTGTTGGGTGGGTGGGGATTGGTAAGGAAGAGAAGGGAAAGGAAAGGAAGGGAATAGAGGCATGAAGACCTTAAAGGAACTAAATGGAAATGAAAAAGAGTTGATCGGTAGAGAGCTTATTGAAATTAAGATTCATTTTCTTTCTCCCCATGCTAGCCTTTTCTCCTATTTCTATCTCTGGTGATATTTTCCTAGTCAGCAATAAGCTTTTTGGTGAAAAATTTGTCAGTGAGCATCTGCTAACTGGTTAGAAAAGAATTTTTTGTGAGATTTTCCCAAGTCATAGGGGTTTCTTCATTGTCTGACGTGCCTTAAAACCTTTTTTTTTTTTTTTGGAGTTTCGGGATCATATAATAAAAAAAAGATTACTTGCTAAAATGTCATAACAATGCCAACTTTCTCAGTATCTATGGCTCTTGGGTGGAAGACTACCTTTTATACTGGACAGGGATTATATCCTGACACCAAAAATCTGTTTAAAATCAGATGTTTGCAAATCAGATGTACTGATTCCTCTTCCGAGAACTGTCAGTAATTCATCATTTCATTAGACAAATCCTGGACTTTGGTTTTTCTTTTGGTAGAGTGAGAACAGCATTTCCCATTGGCCAAAACAAGCAGAGGTCAGTGCAATAGAAAAATTTAAAAACAAGACATGCTGCACTTCTCAGGTGAAAACTTTTAGGTAAGTAAAAAGTATTGATTTATTTCTAAAACATCCTTATCTTTATTAGAAACACTCCAGAGGGCAAAACACTTCATTGCTTTGGAAATTAAAGTACCAGCAAATGTTGGCTTAAAAAATGTAACTAACGGGGCCATTTTAAAGACAATCATTCATGTCACTGACATTTGAAATAAAATAATCATGCAAAAAATGAGTGTTTTGATTATTTGTGACGGGAAAGTACAGAGGTTGGCTTCTTGGTCATGGAGTTTAAAAAAGTTAAGAGGAATTTGTGGATGCTTGGAGAAAGACAGATTGACCCAACTACCTCTGGAATACTTATGCTAGATATTTTTTTTTCCATGATCATTTTAGTCTCTCTTTTGTCAAACAAAACACTGGATTTTTTAAAGTTTAACTTTATGACCTGTAGCTTTTATTATAAACTATTAGTTCTGCTGGTAGGAAGTCACTTGGCTAAGTTCTCTTTGTATTTTATGGATTTGAATGACTCTAGCTGAATTACATTCAGATGAAGTTGTCGATTGTTATAGTTGTCCTGGAAGGCCAAATGATTGTCTGGAACGCGTACTGGACACAGAGTCCTGAGAACTGGGCTCATGCTCTAGATCTGTGGAATCTTAGCTAAGTTTTCTGCTTTGGGCCTCAGTTTCATTTGTCAAATAGGGGATGTCACTGTCGCATGGATCCACCTCATGTCGCTCTGTGTGACACTGAGTAAGTGTGAAAGCAATTTTTGAAATCCTATGAAGGTGTACTATAGAAGACACTAATTTGTATTTAACTGCCTCTGTGGTGATCTACATCTGTCAGGCGAATTTATCTTCATTTCCACATCTACTCTACTTTTTAACTACTCCTTTCCTGTCATCAGTGACATAGCTATTCCTCTAATCATATAGGCTGGAGATTTTGTAGAACAGTTCTATTTTACTACTATGCTTTTCTGCTTTCTCCAATTTTTCCATCAAGTCTCATTATTTCTTTCTCTATATTATAGTTCAGTTTTCCTCTTTTGCTCTACTATAAACTTATATTGAACCTTCTCTTCTTTAGTATTAAGTCAGGAGATAGGATAGTAAGAACCATTTTCAAGTTTATTTCTACTTTTATTCTCTACTGAGAGTCCTCCCTCACAATTTAGCCACATTTTGACTAAATCTCCCCAATGGAAAGCAGATTATGGCTTTTACACCTCCACATAAAATCTTGTTTTGGTGCAGGCATTCTGGGGATACCTGAACTTGCATAAAAGGAAAACATGATATCCAGATGTTGTAGCTACAGACTGTATATAGAAGAGATTCAGGGAAGAAGGTGGTACTTTTGACTGGGGTGGGGGGAGGTTCTTCAAAAGAATTGAGATTATTCCATTCATGAACAGAGCATAAGATTAGTGATTCTAGAAGTGGGCAATATTTGGAAATCTGGGGTAGGAAATAGCACCTAGAAAATCTGTTATCAGAGAGCAGAAGCTCAGGGAGTGAGCAGGAGTTTGGATCTAGGGAGAGAGAATGTGAGGAGCTGGTAATGTCTCTAGCCAAGGATGAGGGACTGGGTATGAGTTTATCAGGTATTAAGAAATAACTAGATTAGAGGTGGGGATCAGGATGTCAAGTCAAAAAGGAAATCAGGTTAACAGAATGAGGATAAAATAATCTAGCATCTTCTCTGAATCCAAGTGAATAATGCTGAGTTCTACAAGTTTAAGTCAAAGCTCATTAAATCCTTTCTACTTAAAGTCACATTTTTCCTAGGGATTGAGATATTGCTGATGCTGATTCAGCTATGGAGGAAGGAGTCCATATAGATAATAGCTTAGACTATAATCTAGAGAAAGCACATTCTTTTTTTTTTTTCTTTTTTTTTGAGAAAGCACATTCTTAATACATAGATATAGTCTTTCAAAACACCAAATAAGGGACTCTACTGTCTTTTGTCAACTTTATTTTCCCCAACAGTAGCAATTATGTTTTTCTTAGTTCTTTAAATTATGTTCATGAAAGAAAAATACCCAGCCTTTTTGCAAAAAACAAGGGATGAACAGAAGTGCAATACCAGACTAAATCCAACAGGTGGCTGTATTTCTCAAAGTTTCAAAATCAGCCAGCAGGACTTGCTTGAAAATTTACAGCTGGGTTTTCAGTGCCCTCACATTAACTCTGTGATTCCAGGATGATTAGTTTTATGACAATGCTAATCAGCGGTGAAAAGGAGAGAAGTCATCACAGGACCAGAGATTATTTCATTGGCTTTATCTGGTGCTCCTGTTGCTCGTGCAACAAATTTGTAACCAATATTTGTCTGTGCCTTTGGTCTGATGAGACTGTCTGTGGTAAACTTTCAAATGACACAGGGAATATACAAAAGAGCTGAGACATTGGAATCCTGAAAGTGTCATATAGCAGCTGAATGAACTGGAAAGCTATTTATCTCTTGGAATCATTTAATCAGTAAAAGACTTTAATAATAATTCCAACTTCCTGGTATTTTAGGAGGTTTTATATAGGATGTTTGGCAAAAGCCCTTAATTTTTATTAAGAGGGTTTTTTTTTTAATGGACTGTTATTATCACTATTCATCTTTCCCCTCTCTCAAATATTTTTCATGTTCTATTTTATTTTATTGGAAAATTTTATTCTATTAAATGCATAGATTTCATCCTATTGACTTTGAATGATCTCTAAATGATTGTGTTAACCTCATTATTAAAGATTTTTAGTTCATTCTTATTCCCTAAGCACTGACATAGGACATCTGAGGCTATGCCATTCCCCATTTTCCAGATGTTTTTCCTTGAATATTCCTGCACTTGTGTTTGTCTCCTACAATGGCATTGTCCAAAATGGAATCTAGTTTTACTTCAAAACACAGTTTTAAAATCTTTTGTTCAGGTCAGCATGTTTTTTGCTGTTATTGTTTTTCAATCAGAAATGATCTTTTAGGTCCTTATAAAATAGTGCTATCCCCAGGCCATTATTCTGATATTACAAGTCAATGCACAGAAAATGAAATTTAGCAATTTATAAACTATGTACAAGACACTGTAAAAAGATGTGTTAGCATATAAAATTCTAACCCCAGGAAGGCTATAACCACATATGAAACAGAATAAGAGATAATCCTCTATGCTATAAGTTGGGATAATCTTTTCATTTTCTACTTTATTACCAGACATCCACTTCCGATATCATTCTCTTTCTACAGAAAAACTAAAGAGAAATCAGTGGACATGAAAAATGTTGGCAGGTACTCTGTTCACTTCAGGTACGTGCCTATAGCCATGCCAGATAACCGTACAGGTCTCATGTTCCTCCATATTTCCATGCCTTAAGGACACATCTTGAAATAGAAATCCTACCATCCATCCTATGGGGAAGAGATTTGTGCATTTTTTAGTCTTCAGAATACTGTAGTCTATTCTGATCATTTTATCTAACACAGAATTTGAAAAAGCATAAAAAGTAAAATAATCAAGAGCCTTTATTGATTAGAGAAGGTCAGTGGAAAAGATTACAATTTCTTCTCAGTGTTAAAAGATAGTTGGCTGAATTGGAATATGAATTTCTATATTTTGCAAATGATATCAGCATATGAGACTGTAATCATTCACCAAACATTAAGTCAATAAAGCATAGAAAAGTTATGGTCATACATTAATTCAAGAAACATTTGTTCAATGCTTTTTATAGGTCAGGTGCTGTGGTATATGAAGAGGTTATAATGGTAACCAAGACAGATGTCATCTCTGTCCTCATGGAGTGTATTAGATTTTTACAGCTGCTGTAACAAATTAGTGCAAACTTTGTGGCCTAAAACAACACTGATTTATTATTTTACAGTTCTGTAGGTCAGAAGTTCAACATGGGTCTCACTGGGCTAAAATCAGGGTGATGAAGAAAGCGTATTCCTTTCTAGAATCCCTAGGATAGAATTCTTGTCTTACCTTTTCCAGGGCCCAAAGACTGGGCTTGTGGCCTCCTTTGTCAATCCTCAAAGTCAGCAAAGTGGCATCTTTCTGACCCTTCTAAAAGCTCTCTACTCATGTGATTAGAGTGCGTCCATGTGGAAAATCCAAGGTACTCTCTTTATCTCAAGGTCTATATTCTTTTCTTTTCTTTCTTTCTTTTTCTCTTTCTTTTCTTTTTCTTTCTCTTCTTTTCTTTCCTTCTCTTTCCTTTTCTTTCCTTTTCTTTTCTTTCCTTTCCTTTCCTTTCCTTTCCTTTTCTTTTCTTTTCTTTTCTTCCCCCATAGGCTCTATGGCCACTGTGAAGCCCAATCTGGAGTTTGAACTCACAACCCTGAGATCAAGACCTGGGTTGAGATAGTCAGTCACATAGGACTGAGCCACTCAGGGGCCTGTCAAGGTTTGTACTCTTAATCACATTTGCAAAGTCCCTTTTGCCTTGTAAAATAATATATTCACAGATTCTGGGGATGAGGACATGGATTTTTTTGGGGTCATTATTCTATTACATGGAACTTATAGTCCAGTACATGAGTAGCAAATGCAAATTCCCATAGGGCAGGCAGGTGACTGAAATGAATGAGACTGGCAAATGAACTGGATCATGATAAACTGGAACATTAATGTTGACTGTGAGCTTATGAACATACTGGGTTCATGTTGCCAGATCTTTCCATATTTCAAGAAAAGCTAGAAATCTGGATTATATGCATCTACTTAGGTTTATTCCCCAGAAGCAATTTGGATTTGAAAATTGGTATAATCCCTCTAAGGAAACTGGGAAGAAATACAAAACTAGGACAAAGAAAGAAAATCCCAGGAAGGATGCAATTTCAGGCAAAGTCCTACAAAGGCAAAGGGGAGCTCTGAAGCATGTCATATCTCATAGTTATTCCCATGAATGGGAAGGAATCTGGGCTTTCATAATTGTGAACTGCTCAGCCAATGGTTAAGAGATACCTGAGGGCATGTGAATTGCCTGGTATTACTCAGATGATCACGAATTGGTGCCCATGCTATTTTCTTACTTGGCCTGATCTTCATATGACCCTAGACATCAGGGTAACAGCAAGTGGAAAAAGTATCTGTGTGGCGGGATGCCTGGGTGGCTCAGCAGTTGAGCATCTGCCTTTGGCTCAGGGCATGATCCCCGAGTCCCGGGATCAGGTCCACATCAGGCTTCCTGCATGGACCTTGTGCCTATGTCTCTGCCTCTCTATCTGTGTCTCTCATGAATAAATAAAACTCTTTAAAAAAAAAAGTATCTGTGTGGCTAGTTGACAATCCTATTTCTAAATGCACTTCTGAATCTAGAAAGTATGTAAGGGAGATTGTAATAGCATCATTTAGGTCAGCAAAAGCCTTTATAGTTTAGCCAGTTGAGCTCACATGTTGTGTAAAGAGGGCATGAAAAGTAGAGCAGGCCAATGTTAGTGAGAAAAATTTATTCCACTATCTTTGATCCTTTCTTGGAAACCACTATGCATTGCCCAAGACTACATCTAACACTTGATGTTGCTACTCAAATGAATGTCATCAGCACCTTTGCTACAGTTTCATGAAGTAATCTGGGTTCTTATGAAATGATTGGCTTTCTGTATCTTTTTGGGAAGGAGGGGTGACAGATGCTAGTTTTTATTGATGTATTTTCCAAAGCACTAGAAGAACCCAGATGCATTAAAAATTTGTCATGTTACTTAAGACATCCAGGTAAATTGGCCCCTTCTTCAGAGCTCAAATAAAATAAATCAGTTGATATTTAGAAAAAGAAAATATTTAAGAACATCTGTGACTCTTTTGTCACTCTGTTCTGCAAGATTTTTTAAAGGAATTTTGACAATGAACAAATTTGGTGAGCAAATTTAGTTACAAGGTAACCTGTTCCTTTTTGGATGCCTAAAAGGGAGTGGACATGCATTAGAAAGTAACAATAAGGCAGCTGAAAATTTGGGAAGCCAATATTTTAACTTTAGTGTTTACAGAGCTGAATGAAATTGGAAAAATAGAGCAGTTGACTATCATGCCCAAGAGAACATGTGGTGTTAGTCTGAGGATAATCTCATGAGTCTTATTAAAGAAAGATTATGAATGTGCATTGAAAGTTTTGGCTCAATTCGGATTGTCTACACTTAACCTGTTCATAATTATATCCTCACAATATTCTAGATGTTGCAACCACTATCAATTGCCCAAGTAAACAATAGATTCCATATGGACACATTTGTCTTGTGAAGTTCAAATCACAATTTTTCATTTTAAAAAAATCTTTTAATTGGTTTAAAGCATCAACACCATGTACTGAAGGCTACCAGTGCACTATTTGAAGACAAGTTTAGGAAAAAAAAGGAATATTTATATATTAAATTCCTAGGAATTTTCTATGAGGTCAATAACTTGGATTTCTTTTTATGGCGTGTTATTAAGTAAATTGCATATATGATTTGCTAATATCTCTTATGTTTCATCTTTACACTGTCATATGTGAGGTCTCAAATGTTATCAAACCTACAAATAATCATGGTAGAGACAGGGGAGGTAACTTTGTCAAGCATACATGGGTGTTGGTTTTTTGTTCCAAAATGGTGATGGGGTCAAAAGGATACCAATTTGGAAGTGGGAAGGCTTGGTTATAACTTTTACTAGCATGTGACAACACATGAGTGTCTTAGCCTGTAAATATCTATTTCCTTGTCTCTAAAAATGAGTTTAGGTTTAGATAACTTTTGAAGTCTTTTCCAACTCTGACATTCTGCCTCATTTTCTGTTCCTCCATTCAGACAGGCTAGAGACAGGTCAGAATGACATCACTGTCTCCTCCATTGCTCAACTGATTTATCCTACACTTGTCTGGCCATTTCCCTTCTAATCTTAAAGTCCAAGCATAGGAAACACTAGCTAGTGTTCTGGAGTCACTAGATCCTATAAAGGGAGGCATGGGATTTTTTCTTAGCCAGTCAAGCCATTTGTTCCCTCCATGAACATCATAAAAATTATCTGTTTTTGGGTTGACTCATAGGCAGTGGAAAAAAAAAGTGCTTAAGATATCAGTCAACTTTCTTTTTCTGGTCACTTTCAACTGGTGGTCCTGGTGGAGGAACAAGGAAGGAATTGACAAGCATGTCTCTGGAAGACATGGGCTATATGGTTTTATCCTGCAGCATTTGGACCTTACAGGACAGACCCCAGGGAAGGCTCTCCACTGGAATCAGGGGTTAGGGTGCACTTTTGTTTTTGGAAATAGAGATATTCTTCTTTTCTGACTCACAGTCAGCATGAATATTCCAGTTCATTCATGATCTCATCATGATCAAGTTCATTTGCTACTCAAGCACTAGACCATAAGCTCCATGTACTAGGCAGAATAATGACCCCCAAAGAGTCCATGTCCTAATCCCCAGAATCTGTGAATAAATATATTACTTTACAAGGCAAAAGGGACATTGTAAATGTGATTAAGAGTACAAGCTTTAAACAGTTCAAACTTATGTTTACAGTACTTACATGTTCTCTTTGTTTTTTTGCCCCCTATCTCTGGTTTTGTGTTTTTTTCCAGAACAATCTATAAACTCTTTTAGGGCCTGATATTCCTTTTTGAGAAAGGAATTATGTAGCCTGTAGAGGAAGGGAATGCAAAGGGAGAGGAAGTAGAGAAAAATGAACCACTTCTACTTCCTTTCCAGGCTCTCTTCCTATCTTGAAGATTTATATTATGAATAAGGGGAGGCATGGAAAGAGACCACATGTTTTCCTCACAAACCTTATAAAAACACTATTTTTGTCCAAAGAGCCTTATATAGTCAGAGGGTTCTGAGAGTTTAAACCAAGAGAATCCCAGCTTTTACAGTCTTGGCTCTGCTTCTAGGCATGCTTTCCTTGGGACCAGGTGTCTGAAAGCCATATGAGACTATCAGTCCCACGAGAGCAACATAGTTGCTCAGCCTCCATTTCTTGTCCATTGTCTCATTCCAAGTACTTACTAGGTTTAAAAATATAGTCAAACTGGGGCACCTGGGTGACTCAGTGGTTGAACATCTGCCTTTAGCTCAGGGTGTGATCCTGGGGTCCTGGGATTGAATCCCACATCGCGCTTCCTGGAGGAAGCCTGCTTCTTCCTCTGCCTATGTCTCTGCCTTTCTCTGTATGTTTCTCATGATCCTGGGTCTCCAGGATCAGGCTCTGGGCTGAAGGTGGTGCTAAACTGCTGAGCCACCCAGGCTGCCCTAAAATAGTATTCTTAAACTTGCTTTTGGCAAATCAATAAAGCTGTAAACATAGGAAATTTGGTTTTCAGTGAATTGGTTTTCAGAAAATCCATGTCAGAGAACCAACTTAGAGTCCTGTCTTATCTGGTAGCCAAACTGGTAGCTATCTTGGAAAGGACCCTAGGACCATGAAGGTAACTTAGCAGCTATATTAATAGAATGCATCTCTTGAGAAGGATGAAATAAAAGGTATGTTGGTGTCACTTCTCTTTGTGGTAAAAAAGCCCAAAGGTGTCTCATCTTAGGTTCATGTTTTATACATGGGTTTGCAAAGGAAGCATCTGGATGAGAGGCATTTTTTAGATAATATCATGGTTCCTGTGCCTACATTAAAATACTAATTTGGCCTTTAAGCCAAATTAACAGTACCTACCTTGCTTGGCCTCCTTAATTGACATAATATTTAAAATTTGCCCATCTTACTTATAAAAACAGCATGTGTTTAGAAGAGGGCAAGAGAGTCAAAGCCATGGTATACCTATTGTATTCCAGTTAATGCATGGAGATTTTATTTGCGAAGCTTATTGGAGCAGGAGACTGAGTTGAAAACATGTAGGGAAGGAAAAGAGAACTACTTTAAAACCCATCTTGCCCTGAAGTACTCCAAAGCTCCACTATTAGATTGACTCCCTTTGGTTAAGTAGTAAGATTGGGAAGAATAGATTAAGGAAACTATGGTGCCCCAAAAGGCAGATATTATTTAGAAGGCAGTTGAGTTCTGGAGATGCAACTAAGATTTAAGTATCCTTTATTTTTAAAAAAATATTTTATTTAAATTCAATTTGCCTCTTGGCAAATGTAGTATAACACCCAGTGCTCATCCCATCAAGTGCCCTCCTTAGTGCCCATCACCCAGTCACCCCATGCCCCCATCTGCAACCCTTTGTTTCTCAGTTAGTAGTCTGTCGTGGTTTGTCTTCCTCTCTAATTTTTCCCCATTCAGTTTCCCTCCTTTCCCTTATAGGCCCTTTCAGTGTTTCTTATATTTCACATGTGAGTGAAACCATATGATGATTGTCCTTCTCTGATTGACTTATTTCACTCAGCATAATACCTACCATTTGCTTCGATGTGGATGGAACTGGAGGGTATTAAGTGTCCTTTAAATTCAAGTAAGGCTTAAGATGATCCTTCTACCTAGGTACCATATTAGAGAGCAGTTTCAGAGGGGTGATGAGGCACACAAGATACGGAGCATACTTGAACAGAGACTGAGAGGAAACTCTAGGAGCATTAACCCAAGCCCCAAAAATCTCTAGTTGGGTTACTGGAAGTCAGAGCTGTCCACCAGCCGGCATGTGTGGCGGAGGCAGGAAGGGAAAGAAGATTTCAAAAGTTTATACATAGGTTAAGGTCAAATCCTTCCACATGGTATTTATTTTTATTTCTTAAACTAGAGTTATCCTGGTTGGCAAAACTCAGAGTGGATGATTTTGGATGTTTGTTGATTCTATCAACACATTATGTTACAAGTTTAGAATTGCCATAGGAAATATGCTGTCGATTTCCCATCCATATTAGACGTGACTGATGTACTTTTTCCTTATTAGCTAAGACTCCGCTTCAGAATCTTACTCATCATAGTACTTTGAGCAGCCACCGCCAAATAATTAGAGTTGGCACATGAGTTAAAGCTCACCTATCATTTCAGATGCTTACAGATCAAGATATATACCTAATTATTACTATAGTAGTATTACTAAATTATCCTTTAATAAATCTTTATAGTATCCACAAAATTTCCATCAAACCCAAATCCTTGTCTTTAGAGTCCCCTATTTTGGCATATACTTTGGGAGTGCACTTGGCTGGACATTAAATGGCTTAGAAACTTTTTCCTCTGTCATTCTTTCACAGTACTTTGAAAATCTCAAATCTTTTATTTGAAGGCAGAGAATTTTAAGCAGTCAATAAATACTTGTTTATTTGACTTGCTCCAAATTTGCACATCATCACCAATGATAAATTGTATTCAGAGAGTACTATTTAGTATTCAGATAAATAATTTGATCCTTATTTTAATGGGAGATTCTACTATTTTGCCATTAAAGGGAAGTCAGGAAGTCCGTCTTCCATTCAAAGAAGTAGAGTTGAATGCCACATGACTATTCTTATGGAGCTTTGGAGTTACTTCATTTATGTTTGCCTTTGCAAAGGCTAGGTCTTTAGGAACTTGGAAAAGTGGGCTTTATGCATTTCAATTACTTTGTAATCTTTCAGAGTAAAATTCATGACTTCAGGCAAATGGATATACTCATGGCTTCCTCATTGTTACGTTCCATATTTCTCTAATTGCCTTAGAAATTTTTCTTAAACATGTCAACTGTATTTGCCTAAATTTGGAATCTTTTTGACAGAAGGTCAATACCTTCTGTATTTTATATGCGTATTCATTGTAAATACAACACACATATATGAAATATTAAATGTTACAGCTTCTGTGAGGTGTATTAGTGGTGTTCTTCTGCTACTGCATCACTATCTTCCCAGTTGGTTGTTTATTCAAGGAACAAATATTGAACCTCTATTGAGAGCCAAGAACTATGATAGGAACAATAGGAAAGATGATACTGGGAGACTCTGGTATTTTTCCTTTGCTGATAGATACAAAACCAATGTCTGCATTCTTTCATTAGAATAATAACAGTCTAGTGCTTATCTCTTAATTTAGCAACCTTCAAATCAGTTTTGTGTCTTCTGTACCAAAAACCAAAAACAAATACCCCCCCCTCCACACACACACACACACACACACACACACACACACACACAAAACACCAGTAGGGTAGCTTTAAATTGCGTTATCTAGATGTTATTGATCTGTATTAGCATTAGGCTCATTATCAACTAAAATTGTTTTATATTCTCATAAGAGCTGCTAAGTGACATTCCTTCTTTCCTGAACTTGTGCAATTTATTTTCATCTTATTCTATGTACAGTTTCCTTCATTCTCATAAAGCTTCATGTCATATCAGACATATTTTTCAGCCCAGAGAAAATATTTTGAATTATTGCACTATGGATGTAGCTATCCAAAATATTGGTTTCTAAAGATATAAGCATGCTTTTGTCATCATACAAATCACTGATAAACACATGGGCTAGGGCAAGTCCAAACACAAGCCTTGAAACACAGTATCTGTTCAGTCAGGCACAAATTCCCCTCACTCTGCCAAAACCTAGCTTATATTTCTCCATCTTATCTATAAACTTATTTTGAAAGAGATTGTCAAATGTCTCAATACATTCTCCTTTATCTACAAATTTTGTTCCTCCAAATTGTAAATGAAATTACTTTGGAATACCTTCAGCTTAGAACTGAGAATAGGCCATTTCCAGTTCTTATGATAGGGCAAAATGTGGAAAGCATCTCTCTAAGAAAGATAAACTAGTCAGTGCATCTGAGGCTGGGTTGGAGATGGAAAAACAGGAAAAAAGAACACAAGAGACGAAGCCTTTGACACAATAAAAGTGATAGGTAAGGAAAGCCCCAATTAAGATGTGGGTAGCAAATAAGGATGGGAGAAATACTATGCATGTTGGAAGGAAGGATCAATAGAGCTTCTTGGCTTTGAGAGAGACTCAGGATTACTCTGGGGTCCCAAAATGAGTAACTTTGGAGGGGCACCTAATATTCTAAGATGTGGCATTTGGTATAGAACAGGAGACATTAATTATCAATGTCAATTTCATGTGAAATAACAAGTATAAAGGCATAAGGTACTTTTTCGTTCATGACACATCACTTCACAACATTCTCTTGGACTTTCCCCCACACTCCTCACCACTAGCTCCTCAGATGTCTAAAACAGGTCCATAACTCAAAATGTATGATAATTGAAGGTTGGACAAGTGGTAGAGGTTAGAGGTAGAAGAATGGTGGATATACAGGAGGAAAAACATAAGGGGACTGAAACAAAGATTAACTGGTCAGTAAGGTAGAACAAATAAGAGTACAAAGATGAATATGAGCCATCAAATACCTCACAGCCTAAAAAGGCACATGAATATCAATCTAATGACAGCATCGTGAACTAACTAGTTCTAGAAGTATGCTGGGATCAATGTACTCAAGCTGAGGAACTTTACTAGAGTGTTAAGAAAAAAATAGATGATGTCATTTAGAACATGCAACATTTAAAGAGGGGTGGCTTGGGAGGAGAATCCTTGCAGTCACTCCAGCAGAGGGTACCTATTGTGAGGTAGGAGAAGACTAAAGCCCCGGAATATGCCTGAACATGGAAACAGATAGGCCATAAACATAATGCTAATTCTTGAGCTTCAATATTTTTGTTGCCTACCCATGAGCAATTAGCACACAATGTGAATTCAACCCAGAGTTAGAATGAAATGTTTCAATAAATTATGCCTCTATTCTCAAACAATAGTATCATAAATTTGCCAAGCTGATTTTGGAAGCCAAAATAGCCCACATAAATCAATTTTAACTGAGAAGGTTTAGATCTAATCTCGATTAATAATGAACTTCAAATGGGATGTTGTCTTTTCTCCAGCAGTTACCCAAATAAATATAGATCATCTATATTTTGATTTATCCCCATGGCTCTCACTGTTAGGATACTGGGATTATTGTCCATGGCAAAACACAAAAGGAGAAAGAGAAGAAGGGGACTGGGAAAATGAAGTTAAGTCCAATTTTTTCTTACTAAACACTTCCCTTCTGTTTTATTATTATTTTCACAGAGCTATTAAATGTCATGTTTGGAGTAAATGTCATTAAAAATCCAGAGGCAAATTAGAAAAATAACATCTGAATTTAATAATAAAATATCTGCTTAGAATATACAAGCTGGTGAAGAGAGAATTCTCTGTACCTCACCATCCCTCCACATGTTCTTAACTCACATACCACCTCCAACCTTTCCTCTCCAAAAGGATATCCAATTGTGCACTTAACCAATGAAAGACAACTGTCTCACTGGCTTAGAGTTTGTTTGTTTTTTTTTAGCTGCTCTAGTTGTGAAGAAAAAAAAAACACTTTATTTTTCCCCAAAATGTTCTCTTTTAGGACATGATGCAAACCATCCACCAAATTGGTGATTTTAGAAATGCACATGATATTTAGCAGTTGCATTCTTTCTAAATGTCAGTAACGTGCCAGCCAATACTCAGATTATAGAATTGGAGTACTCTAATGTTAGAGACTTTTAAAAGGGAACGTTTTTGTTTCAAACTCACATTAACCTACAGTGAGAAATACTTTTAGTCTATTTTAAAGAGACTATTGCAATATTCAGATGTCCTGCTTAATGGTAGAATCTGGTCACTACATTATTGATGGTCCTTTAGGGATACTGATCTGATTGTACTGCATATTGTCATAGGTTTAGAAATATCCAAAATATTTGTTTTCCTTAGAAATCTCTAAAATATTAGTTTTCTAGCTTGATCTACAGACTTATTTAAATAAGGACTCTACCTAATTGCTTTCATTTCTTCTTCAGATGAGGGATTATTATAAACCTTTGTAGCAGAGAAAAGGGACAAATAGTCATTTAATACTTTGTTTTTTTTCCAGGCACTAAAAAAAATTACTTTTATCTTAATATATTCACCTCAGTTTTTGATAATAATATAATTCATTGAGCATCTCCTATGTGATGATTCTTCGCTGAGAACATTCCACATATTGTCTCTAAACTCAACAGCCCTGCATGCCAGGTATTATTAATTTTCTCTTTTCTTTTCTTTTTTTTTTTAAGATTTATTTATTTATTTTAGGGATTCCTGGATGGCTAAGTGGTTGGGCATCTGCCTTTGGCTCAGGGTATGATCTTGGGATTGAGTCCTACATGGGGCTCCTCATGGGGAGCCTGCTTTTCTCCCTCTGCCTGTGTCTCTGCCTCTCTCTCTCTCTCTCTCTCTCTTTGTGTCTCTCATGTATAAATAAATAAAATCCGGAAAAATATTATATATTTGTTTTGAAGAGAGTGAGCATGAGCAGGGGGGAAGAGCAGAGGGAGAGGGATAGAGAGAGCAGCAGACTATCTAATGAGTGCAGAGCCCAATGTGGGTGGTTGATCCCACAATGCCAAGATCATGACTTGAGCTGAAATCAAGAGGTGGACTTTGAACCAACTGAGTCACCTAGGTGCTCCTTATTAATTCTCTTTTAGACGTGAAGCAGCTAAAAAATGGTAGACATAAAATCTGAGCATAGACCCAGGGAATTCAAGCCTCATGCTTTAACTAAATCAAAATTGTATCTTCTATGCAAGAATTCATGCGTTTACTTACACAGTTTTCTGTTCACACTCTTCTCAGTAACATCACCAATTAGACTAGAGTAAATGTAGTTACCACTGTGAATGTCTTTCAAAATCTAGAAGCAAATTAGTAAAATAATGCCTGCACTTAATAAGAAAATTTCTGTTTAGAGCTATACAAGTTGGTGGAAAGAAAATCTCTGTACCACCACAGGCTGCCACAGACATCTCATGATAATGCACATATCCAGTGAAAGACAACTATCTCACTGCTCCATAAATAAGAGACGCCCTCCTCCCCACACACACTCATAGCCCCTCATGTAGCTGAGAATCATTGCTAACTAGATATTTTTGCAGCATTATGATTCTAGAATTTAATCCTGGGCCTGTATAAAAAGGGTCACCTGAAAGACATGTATGCACTTCCATAAAATTACTACCATAAACATGATGCACTGTGATTTAATATTTCTTAAGAATCACTTGGATGCCTTTGTAAAGTTAAGTTCTGGGAAAATTTGTCCTAATGAAAGAAACAACAAAAATTAAGAACATTAATAACAAATGCCTCTGAAGCAATTAGCATAAAGTGTGGTGAAGAGCTCATCAGAGATGGAGAATAATGTTTTGCTTTGTGCCTTGGCTCTCAGAAAATTCAGATTTATATTTTGCATTAAAATGCAGCACTTACCTTTATCCTAAATTGCTGGTAAAAATGAGTTATCTTTTGATGGCTCCTATTATTTGATACTTAACCTTTTGCTGCTAATTTAATGTTCTGTCTTATATGTCTTTGATTCTAAGATGTCTCAAATAACTTTGTATACAAGGACCATAAATAATACAGTTAAAAATAAAAGTTTTTATTTGTTCTTTTTAAGAATGCCTAGGTCTTTTTTTCTGATACTGTTCTCATTAAACACAAATCTAATCATTCATATGTCCTTTTGACTCTTTTCTAAAGAAAAGACTCTTCTTTCCCCAATCTTTCTGCCTGTCTCATCCTTTTTTTTTTTTTTTAAAGATTTTTTATTTATTTGAGAGAGAGAGCACATAAGTGGGAGGGACAGAGAAAGAGGGAAAAGAATTTCAAGCAGACTCCAAGCTGAGTGCTAAACCTGGCATGGGGCTCCATCCCACAACCTTGAGCTCATGACCTGAGCTGAAACCAAGAGTAGGATACTCAACTGATTGCACCACCCAGGCATCTTTCCACCAGCCTCATTCTAATCCAAACTTTCCTCATTGTTAAATTACTGAATGTTCCCCAGCTCTTTTCCTTTCCCCAGTCACTTGCCAACTCTTCTTCTCTCCCTCCTGCCTATAAATGGGCATTAGTTATTACTGCATTCCCATTGCTGGGTACTTATGATTTAATGATGAACAAGGTAGACATCAAAGATAGACCTTAAATGAATACTATAAATCAGGTGAATACTGCAAAAGAAATGTGCAGGAGTTGCTCTGATCTAATGCAGGGTTTTTACACTCAGCACTATTGACATTTTGTATCGGGGTGGTGGGACTGTACTGCATGCATTGTGGAACTTTTGGCAGCATCCCTGGCCTCTACCTGCTATATGTCAGGAGCACTCCCCAGGTGTGACAAGCAAGTGTCTCTCGGCATTGCAAAATGTCCCCTGGTGGCAAAATTAGCCCCCTTGCTGAGGATCACTGCTTAGTTATAATCTGTGTGGGTTGGGGGTGGTTTTGTGTGGAATATTTACCCATAAATAGGCCCTTTGTTTTTTTGTTTTTTTTTTTTTAAATAGGCCCTTTGGATTGAGAACTAAAGGATGAGTATGGATTAGTAGGAATTAAGGTTGTAGAACGAAGAAGGCAGGAGGCCTTGGGAGATGGGAGAGTCTCAGTGTTCTAGGAAGGAAGCCCAATATACCAAAGATCCTGGGATGGAAGTGAATCTGGAAAATTCCAGGAATTTAAAGAAGCCCAGTATGGGCTAATACACAGTGTCCTGAGAGAGTGGCTACCACCAAGTTTGAGAGATGCACCCATCTGGCCAGTCTGTGTAGACAATGCTCAGAACTATGAACAGTGAGAAACACTAAATGGTTTTTAGCAGGAAAATGACAAGATATTGAATTCAACCAGGATAATGGTAGGAGTCGGGGTGAAAGGAAAGACAGCCTACAACAGTACCTCCAGTGAATGAGGTTAGGGCTGGGCATGTGTATTGACAGCAATGACAAGAGGAACAGGGGGATGACTAATTGGCTAATGGTATAAAGCCTAAGAACATGTATATATGCATAATCTTCCCATCTATTTTAATAAGAGTCCATTTGAAAGAATCTAGGAAGGCTTTGTAGGATAACACCAGCTAACCCTCTCAACCTTGCAACCCCTAGGGAGGGAAGGTGGGCATGGTGCAGGAGGAGAGCTTCCACTGGAAAGGAGCATGGAGGAGATGGTCTTGTAAGAGACAAGGAAAGAGAGAATGTTTGTTGAAGAGATTAGGAATATAAGGCTGTTTTCTCTTCATCAAACACCTGAGGATACTGTTGGATGCAGGGGAAAGAAGAGGGGTAGAGTCTGGGGTTTGAGAGACAAGCTATTTCTAGGGCAGATAGCCTGGCATGGTTTATTTTATTTTATTTTATTTTATTTATTATTATTATTTTTTTTATAAATTCAATTTTTTTTAATTTTTTAATTTATTTATGATAGTCACAGAGAGAGAGAGAGAGAGAGAGAGAGAGAGAGGCAGAGACATAGGCAGAGGGAGAAGCAGGCTCCATGCGCTGGGAGCCCGACGTGGGATTCGATCCCGGGTCTCCAGGATCGCGCCTTGGGCCAAAGGCAGGCGCTAAACTGCTGCGCTACCCAGGGATCCCTGGCATGGTTTAGATAAACAGGAAAAGCAGAGAATGTGGTATAGGTGGAGCAGTTCTGACCATCTTGTGAGGCACAGTGGACAATTGGATCTAATAGGGAGATGTGGAGATTTTGGTATCATGAAATAAATGTCCTCAATACTCACTTTTATAAAGCTACACTCTAACCCATTCCTTCCCAATCCTTCCAGAAATCTGGCAAATAAGTAAGACCTCTATAGCCTGTCTTTCAAACCTTGATTTCAGTTTTGCTTCACATGAGCTTTGATCTGCCTGGCCTGGTCTTAGCATTCTCACAGCATGCCTTGTTCTCTTCCCCCTATTCACGTCCCTCTTACAAATCCTACCCATTTTAGAATGCATAGCTCATATCCCGCCTCCTCTATGGCACCTTCCCAGCCACTGTGCCCACAGATGTTGGCCACTCCTCTTAATTGGCACTTAATTAAAAAATGCCTTGGGGCTTCTTTTGTGCTGCTATCTCACATGTTAACTTTTCATGGTTATGAATTTGTTGTTTCTTAAATTGAATTGCAAATTTTACCAGGCTCTGTGTTTCTTATACTCCAAAAGGCCTAATTCAGGACTTGACACACAAAAGTTACTCAATTGTTGATCTAATTAATGGATTGGTAAGATACATATCATTTCCTGGAAGAGATGCAGAGGAGCATAGGAGTCCCTGCTATGCGGCATGAAGACTCAAGGTATGAATCTGCCCATGCATTTATTCTTTTTCTCCTTTGCACAAAGGCTCTGGGAAGGAATCTGATATACTATTCTGCTCATTTAAAGGGGACCCATTGTCTTTTGTCAGACAACTATGGGATAGATACAGATTGGCAACTTCAAGTCTTCAGTTTTAGCAACAAAGAAGTGAGAAAAGCTCTGGGCGTGGATGGAGTGATCAGGAATGCAGGGAAGGACCTGGCTGAGCCAGATCAGCCATGGTGGACTATAAAGACATTGGGGCCAAGGGAAGAGCAAGAGGGTGAGGGATGTCATTCCATTAGTATATGTGCTGCTGAAGCCAAGCACTGGTGAGGGATGTCTAAAGGAGATGACAATTTTTCAACAATTTGCCTCGAGTTTGTGTTCTGAGGTTCATATTGTGAGCCGCTGTGAGGAACATTTCAGAAAGAGTAAGCAAACTTCCATTTATCAACCACCAGACTTTTACTTCTATGGTCACAATTGGAAATACACCTTCTTCCCAAATTTGCATGTTCAGTCCCTTAGCTGAAACAATAGGTGTAAGGAAAAGAAGAGTTTGGTCTTGGCAAAGAAAGGAAGAGTGGTGATACATGCATGTTTGACCACTTTGAGCATTTTCAAACAAAAATGTGATTTTTACTGTTTTGTTAAATGACATCTTTGCCTACTCTCCTTGCCATTAGTACAGATGGCGGTAGAGCCATTTTTCCAACCTGTCATTGTTTGGTTGCTCTTTGGCAATTGACAAATTTTCCTTCTTCCTCTGGGTTGGGGGTGGGGGAAGTAGGGCTCCAAGCCGAGCACAAGCAGCACTCCAACAAAGCCTGACTAATGCCAAGCTTGGTGGGAGGGTTACTGCACTGTCTTCCCAAATTACCTTTTTATTATTCCAGCTCACGCTCATTTGCCCCATTAATAACAACATTGCTGTGTGGTGAGTCCTTCAGCAAGCCTGAAGTGAAAAACTCGCTTGTTTTAGACTACGAGTTAGTTTTCTGGATCTCACCGCCCCACTTGGGTCAATTTCACTTAGATTGGGATCTAAACCTATGGCCAGTTCAGAAATCCCTACTCATTTGGAATAGGCTACCATGGCGTATTAACCATATCTTTTATTTTCAGATGCTTTGCCATCTTGGGGCCTTGCTGACCTTGATGCTCCTCCCAGGGTTAGTTGATTCTTCCCAGGGTTAGCTAATTCCTAGAGACTGCCAAACCTCCGGCATACCTTCCACATGCAAACCTACCAATCCAGAGCCCACAGGCTCTCACACTTCAGGATCACTATCTGCCTGTCCCTGTCATCCCAGGACTGGGTACCAGACAAACAGCCCCTCTTCTCCAGAGCCTGTGGAAATGATTTAAACTAGCCAGTCCTAAACCTGTTTAAACTGTGCTCCTTTTTGCAGAACCACAAGAAAGCCTTTGTCTGTATTTTCCCCTTTCTCCTCTTCCTCCTGACTGACCCTGATGTGACCCTCATACAGTGTGGCATAGCCCTTTTCCTTGGAATCTGAGTGACAACTATCCTTTCAAAAGTAATCATCTGTTGTTGGCCTCATCATACCTAAATAATGATAAGACCTACATTTTGAGGCATGCATTTACAAATATGGGACCAACTTTTGTCATAACCTTATAAACAATATGGCCATCAATAACAGCCAACTCTATTTTTGTGGGTCATATTAATCTTTTCTGAGCCACAAATATTAACATTCCCAAACCTTCACTGTACAAGCTAGTTACAGAGATTCTGGATGAATGTTTTATTATAATCTACATCAAGTTTATCTCACTTACATAGATCACTTTACCATTATATTCTCTAGAACTAGATTATGAGGTCTTCGAAGGAGGGAGCAATGGTGATACTATTTTTTTTTCTTCTTTTTACGAAAGGAACATGATACTTCTTTGGCATTTCTGGCAGCACAGTAAAGTGAAACTAGTAAGTACTTTTGGCCAAATAGTGCTCACTCTCCACCTGAAAGGTTTCTTTTTAATTCAGCGTCATTTGTGGAAGGGATGGAGGTAAAGTGGTAAGAGAGGATAGAGATACTTATTTCATCAATGAGGAACCAGTTTCAGTTATGTGCTCCCTTACATAACCTTTAAAACCATACATTACCATTTTATTATATTAAACATAGTGATAGGAAATTTGTAAGTCACTGAGATAAACTTCTTAACTATCTTCTTTTGTTTTATATGTAGAACCTAAACATTCTAGTCTTCCCTATCTAAAATAGAGTTCATATTCAAATGAACCAAATAGAGTTCAGTTTAATCTCTGCTCCTGTAATGGGACCTCATAAAAGCCCTAAGTATACCCCAATTATTTCTGAGGGTCCCCAAAGGTTCTCTCTGACCAAATCAGTATGTCAGCCACAGTTAACAGTGGCATATCCTGCTGTCTCTCACTAGAACCATGTCTGCTGTCAACAAAGGTCGCTAGAGAAGTCTCATGGCTGGCCCTGCTGATAGTGCCCAAGATCAGCACTCCTCTAGAGATGCCAAAGGTGCTATTCCCAGCTCTGGGGTATTACCCTGGGTGCTGGCCCTGAAGTGCCAGAGTGAAGTTTCACTGAGAGACAAGAAGAGTCATCTCCACTCTGCTCAATACTACCTTTCCACAGGGCCTGGAGTGTCACAGCATTTCTTGTGTACAGTTTGGCTTTTGGGTTCATCACTCTAACCATGGCAGCTCATACTCAGTTCAAGGAGCCAGAGGGAGATAAATTTACCAGGCCACTTATTCATCCTTCTCTTGCATCAGCTCTAACCTGTCCTCTCCACCAAGTACTAGAATTTTCTCCAGATGCAACATGCCCACCAAACAGTTTAAAAAATACTGGAGTCCACACATTTCAACTTTACTATGGAGGCTTTTCTTTATCTTTATATGAGACCCCTTGAGACAGTTTCCCAGGGCAAAGGAAGATCTACACCATTTGTAACGAGAGAAAAACTCAATGCTTTGAAATTATAGTTTTTCTTTCTTCTACTCTCTCCAACAAATTTAGAGAGATCTTAGGGCTGATTTAAAATTCAAGGCCAAGAACTTCTTTCTCATTTGTCTTTGCTATAAGGAAGCTTCCACTAATCTAGGAGGTTGCAACCCGAGATACACATTAGAATCACCTTGTGGTGAGGGGTGGCTGTTAAAATACATTGGTTACTGGGGTCCACCCAAGACCAATTAAAATAAGATGGGGGGGGGGGCAGGGCTTAGAAACTGATAGTTCTTTAAAGCTCCCCAGATGATGACACTATACATAAGGACTGAGAACCCCTGTCATAAGCACATGACTTAGGGATCGGGAACTTCAATCTGAAAAACTGACTAGAGTAAGTACATCTATTCTTCATCTCATCTGAAAATTCAGGAATCACTATCTTTTTTCTTGTTTGACAAGTAAAGGGCAACTTAATGTAATTATTGCTAATTTCTATCCCCTGTGATGGGTGATGATTCTTGAAAGGTTTGAACTTGTTGGATCAGCACTCTGATTATTTTCTTCCGGACACTTCAATGCTATTAGGAGACACTGTCTCCAGGTGGGCTTCTGCTCTAACCATGTTGGTTTCCCTTAGGTGTGATTAATAAAGGAATCAACACATTTATTTTCTTTGGATTCTCCTGAAAATAGTACTTTCCTTCAACTGGGAAAATGTATATACACAAAAATAAATTGTATACACTTTTAGAGCAGTTTTAAATAAGTTTAAAACAAAAACCAAGGTAGTTTGATTTTATATTTACTAATCCTGAACTATTGTTAAACACCGCTTAATATAGTTATGGCTTTTTCATACTTGTGCAGAATTAGCTCACTCTGAATATTCTATTGAAAGTGGGTTTAGGTACCAATTTCACATGCTTTTCAAGTTCTGACAGCCCCACTGGGACTCAAAACTTCTGAAGTCTTATTTAGTCTTTAATTATAACAACCACTTGATACTTTCATAGAAAAGGCATCTGTTTGGATTTTCAGTATCTTAGCACTTTATTCTTATCTGATTTCAGTTGGAGAAAGCAGAAAACCACAGAGAAATGTTGTATAGATTTTGACCTTGGTAAAGCTGCTCATTATTTCCTTTCTCATGGAAAACTGTCTTTGAGTATCTCTTCTAGTTCTTGCTCCCGCTCATCTGGGATTTGTCATGCATTTATGTGCCTTGGTACTCTTATCAATAAAAAAACCCAAAAACCTAGAGGCATAAATTTCTTGCTTGAAGCTTTAATTACCAATGCCTCAGCTCCCCAGAATAAGATAAACAGAACATGCATTCTAAGTAGTTAAAAATATATTTAAACAACAATATTGTTTCTCCCTGGCACAACAGATGTAACACTCTTACTTTAAAATCATACTGAAAGCATAATGAAAGTTTCTTAATATTCTCATGCATAAAAATATTTTCCAAGAATATCAAAATTTCTTTTCTTTATATTCTTTGGACCTTACTTGAAAGATAATGTTTTCATTGATATGATCTAGGAATTAATTAGATGTTTATAAAAGTTAATTGACAAAGAACATGTCAAGAATTTTCCATGTTACTGTATTATTAAGGATTGGTAAGTGTCCATATTGGTAATGGAATACTCTTCAGTATCTGCAGAAGAAAAGTAATCTTTCAAGAAGGTATAAACAGGCACCACTAAAATTACACATGTAATGAAGATAAATATAAAAGTCTTGAAATAAGGAATTAATGTTACCCATTATCTTCCTTAGTTTTCCACTTAGACTTTGTATAGGTTCTTTTTCACCTAATGAACAAAAGGATGTTTTATCTCGTGAATTCATGTCCTAACTCATTAGAATACAATGATTACTTATGTATTACAGAAGTGAAAATGAAACAAAGGCTGGGACTGACTACATAGTGTACATGATACACCACTCATCTTTGTTTACACTTGTAATATTCAGTTGTCTCAGCTTTTGACTTCCATAAAAAAAAAAAAAGCTCAGATAAGTCACTTGGTATGATTGAGCACAAAATAACCACTGTGGATATTATTTTAAGTGAGGGAATTGTCACAAGAATCTGTGCTTTCCAACAATCTCAGGGTATGTAAATCACTTTGAACTTGCACCAAGAAGAGCAACCTCTAGAGCAACCAAGTCTCTACCAGCCATCTACACAATCCCATGCCTTGTACCCTTCCTATTTTTTAGTTAAACATCCACACATACATCTCAGAATTGTTTTTGAGAGCATACCACGTGTATGGCTAGATACTATATAGAGACAAAGATGAGTGAGACACAGTTCCTCTAGACAGTACATTCTACTTTTAGCTGCAATATAAGGCAGAGTATGTTAAATAACACTAAGGAACATTAAAGTAAAGCTCATAATGGTTCAAAGGAAGGAGAAATATCTGACTTGGGAAATAATGCAAACCTAATAGAAGAAATAATACTTCATCCGCACATGCATTAAACAAATACAGTCAATGAGCATAGCATAAGATTCAAGTGGAAGTGGTGGAGGAAAGGGGAAAGTGATAGATTTTCAACAAGTAGGGGGAGGATTTTCAAGGAAAACAAATGGTTCAAAGAAATACTCCTGAGGGAACACTTGTTGAAATGACGTGTAATTTCCCATAAATCAGGAATTAAAGATAAAGTTTTAAGTTTTTAAAAATTTATATAAACTAAACACACTCCAACATTTCAGCCATTTCTTCCACTCCACATCCACCATGCCACTTTTGGGAACCACCAATCTGTTCTCCATATTTGAGCTTGGACTGGTTGATTGATTGATTCCACATGTAAGACAGATCAAATGGTATTTGTCTTTGTTTGATTTATTTCACTTAGTATAATTCCCTCAAGAGCCATTCATGCTGTAGCAGTTGGCAAGATTTTATTATTTTTTATGGTCGAATAATATTCTATTATATATATACTTGCAATTTCTTTATCCATTCATCCATCATTGAACACTTAGTTATTTCCGTATCTTGCCTACTATAAATAATTCTTAAACGAACTTGGTGGTGAACATATTTTTTTGAATTAGTGTTTTCATTTTCTTTGGATAAATACATAGAGGTGGAATTGCTATATCATATGATGGTTTTATTTTTAATTTCTTGAGAAATCTCCATACTTTTTTCCATGGTGGCTACAATAATTTACATTCTACCAACAGTGAATAAGGATTTTCTTTTCTCTATATCCTAGTCAGTACTTATTCTAGCCAATAGCCATTTTGACAGATGTGTTATGTATCTCTTTGTGGTCTTGATTTGCATTGCCCTGGTGATCAATGATTTTAAACATCTTTTCATGTACCTGAAGGCCATTTGTAAGTCTTCTTTAAAAAAATGTCTATTCAGGTCCTTTGCCTATTTTTTTAAAAAAAGACCTATTTATTTGAGAGAGAGAGAGAGAGAGCGTGCACGCAAGGAGGGGGAGGGGCACAGGGAGAGGGAGAGGGAATCTCAAGCAGACTCCCCACTGAGCATGGAGCCTGATACAGGGCTTGATCTTACAACCCTGAGATCAGGACCTGAGCTGAAATCAAGAGGCAGATGCTCAATTGACTGAGCCAAGCAGGCACTCCTCTGTGCCCACTTTTAATCAAAATTTTTATTGTTTTTGCTATTGAGTTGTAGGAGTTCTTTATAGATTTTGGACATTAACCTCTTATCAAATATATGATTTGCAAATATTTTTTCCCCTTCAGTAGGTTGCCTTTTTAATTTGTTGATGGTGTCTTCTTCTACCATACAAAAGCCTTTTAATTTAATGTAGTTCTACTTGTTTATTTTTGTTTTTGTTGCCTTTGTATTTGGAGACAGATCCAAAAAAACATCACTAAGACCAATATCAAGGAGCTTACTATGTTTTATTCAAGGAATTTTGTGGTTTCAGTTATTATGTTCTTTAATCCATTTTGAGTTTATTTTTGTTCATGATGTAAGAAAGTGGTATAGTTTCATTTTTTACATATAGCCATCCAATTTTCCCAGCACCGTTTATTCAGAAGAACTGCTCTTTCCCCATTATATATTCTTGACTCCTTTGTCATAAATTAATTGACCACATATGCATGAGTTTATTTCTGGGCTTTCTGTTTCATCGATCTATGTTATCTGTTTTTATGCCAGTACTCTATTGTTGAACTTACTAAAAGACATTTAAACTTAAGTTTAAGTCAGGGGAAAGAATATTCCAAGTAATGGTAACAAAAGGCCCTAAGATAGGTACAAGCTTAACATGTTTGAGGTATGGTAAAAACATGACCATAGCTGAAGCAGTTGTCGAGGGGACAGTGGTAAGGATGATGTCAGAAAGGAAGTTGGGGATTTGCTCTCAAAGGACTTGTAGACCACTTAAGGGTTTTAAGCTTAATTCATTTATTTAAAATATTTTATTTATTTATTCATGAGAGACACAGAGAGAGAGGCAGAGCCATATGCAGAGGGAGAAGCAGGCTCCCCATGGGACTCGATCCCAGGACCCCAGGATCACAACCTGAGCCAAAAGAAAATGCTCAACCACTGAGCCACCCAGGTGCCCTTAAGCTTTATTTTAATCATGCTGGGAAATCATTGGGAAAATTTAAGTAGCAATTTACGTGATCAGATATATATTTTAATAAAGTATGGTGGTTTCCAGAAAAAGAATCACAGAGGACTAAGAGTAGAAGTCAGAAATTCAGTGTGGAAGTTCTTGAAATTGTCCATGTGAATAGTGATGGTGACTTGGCCTATGGTGGTGATTTTTGAGATAAAGCATAAAGGACAGGGTCATTATTTGTTTTGAAGATAGAATGAATAGAATTTGTTGGAGTAGCCATGGGGAGTTAGGAAATCACAGGAATTAAGAATAACTCCTAGATTTGTTTTACACTTGAAAGCTGGGTGGGCAGGGGTGCTATTTTCTGGGGTCATGAAGAAGTGGGAAGAATTAAATAAGATGCCCATTTGACATTCAAAAGAGAGGTTAAGCAATTGGTTATACAAGTGGGGAGATTAGAGTTGGGGATACTGATTTAGGGTTTTAGTCACATAGGTGGGATTAAAGCCATGAGACTGGATAAGGTCACCTCTGAAGAAAGCATCACTAGAAAATGGTGCAAGTTTACCTCCCTAGAAAGTGTAGTGACTTATCAGGGAGGGAGAAACCAACAAAGGATAAGGAGAAGGAAAGACTGCTCTAGTCATCAATTATATTGAACTGCACTATTGCAATGTTCTCAAAGCTGTTGTGATATAAAGAGGAATTTCCATCTTGTTGTGTCTCTGTCAACTGACTTCAGGTTGCTCTACTTTTTAATTACTACTCCTCATCCAGGATGTGAATTTTTTTTTTGTTTGTTTAATTTAGAGGTGAGAGAGGGGTAGAGGTGAGAGAGGTGTAGAGGGAGAGAGATTTTTTTAAAAAGATTTTACTTATTTATTTGATACAGACACAGAGAGAGCAAGCACAATCAGAGGGGCAGCAGAGGGAGAGGGAGAGGCAGGCTCTCCATATGGTGGCTCAGCAGATGCTAACTGACTGAGCCACATAGGTGCCCTGAGAGCGAATCTTAAGCAGACTGTATGCCCAGTATGAAGCCTACTGCAGGCCTCAATCTCACAACCCTGAGATCATGACCTGAGCCAAAAATCAAAGGTTGGACACTTAACTGACTGACCCACCCAGGTGCCCCCAAGATGTGAGTTTTTATTTGCTGTGTCTAATATGCAGTATACCAATAGATTAGATATCTTTTGAAGCAGAGTGGCTACCCTATTTAGACAGAAATGCTCACTCTTACCACTTCTATTCAACATTGTAAAGTAGATTCTAGTGTAATAAGACAAGGAAACAAAAGATTTGGGCAAAAAAAAGTATAAGAAATGGAAAGGAAGAAACAAAACTTATTATTTACAAATGATGTGAATGGCTAAGTAGAATACAGCACATAATCAACAAATTGTTAGGAGAGTTTAAAAGAGCAACTGGACACAGAAAAATACAAAATGAAGTGCATATCTATGCAGTGGCACAAACTGAAAATATATTTAAAAAATGAAAATCATTTATAATAGCAACAAAAAGATATTTAATAATAAATCTAACAAAAGATTTGCAAGACTTTTATAGAAGTTCAAAACTTCAAAATAAAGTTACCAGTTTTCCCCAAATTCATCTATAGATTCCATATAATTCTATTAAAAAACTCAACTGGGTGTTTTGAGGAACTTGATTAGCTGTTTCCAAAATACTTAAGAAAGGAAGGGTGGAGGGATCCCTGGGTGGCGCAGCGGTTTGGCGCCTGCCTTTGGCCCAGGGCGCGATCCTGGAGACCCAGGATCGAATCCCACGTCGGGCTCCCGGTGCATGGAGCCTGCTTCTCCCTCTGCCTGTGTCTCTGCCTCTCTCTATATCTCTCTGTGACTATCATAAATAAATAAAAATTTAAAAAAAAATTAAAAAAAAAAAAAAAAGAAAAGAAAGGAAGGGTGGATGCTCAAGATAGCTAAGTCATCCCAGAAGTAGAGTAAGGTGAAGATTTATGCTACTAGATATTAACATTTGTTGCATACTTATTGGAATAAAGATAGTGAAATATTGGGGCACAGATAGACAAACTGACCTGAATGACCAGAGAACCTAGAAGCAGACCTAGCACATAAAAAAAATTGATATAGGATAGAGGTGACATAATATATTTTTGGAATAATTATGAACTATTACATATGGAAAAAATAAAATTGGATTTTACTTCACACAAAGCACAAAATTCCATTTGAGTATGATGAAGAGCTGAATGTGAAACGCAAAACTTTAAACTATTTAGAGGAAGTATAATATAAGAGAACATTTTATATTGGTACAGAGAAGGATTTCTCAAATATGGTGCAGAATCACTAGCCATAAAAAGAAAGTAAGGAACATTAAAATTAATAACTTCTGTGCATCAGAAGTCATTGTAAATATGGCAAAAATATGGGCCCCAAACTTGGAAAACATGTTTGCAACATATAAAATGGATAAAAATATTAGCCTACAGAATTAGGTTGATGGCATTGCAAAACTTCAAGGTAGACAAGCATATTCTATTTTGAGTTCATGGCACTCTCTGCATTTGAGAATGTGCTTCTTGGAAGTGTGCAATATGGTATCATTGCCTAAAATACATAAAGAACTCATAACTAATAAAATAACTAGAGTAAGTTAAAAGACATATTTCATGATAGAGCAAATGCAAATAGCCAATACATGTTACAATAAGATACTAATCCTCAGTATTAGTTAGAAAAATGTAAATTAAGATCATAAAGAGATTTGATTTTATACTACAATTGGCAAATTAAAGCTGACTGACTGTACTAAAGGCTGGTAAAGATGCAGATTAGAGTCAGAATTATACTGTATCTGTCTGTTTATCTAATGCCAGATGTTTGACCTTCAATGCTTTTCAGGAATGTGTTATATAGGAAAGTAGGAGTCCTCTTAAAGAAAAATTTAAGTGAAATCTTTGAGTTCTACATAACTGAATACAGTATTTTACAAGAGAATATGAAAAATCTCTTGAGTGAATAGGATCCTAGAGATATATGGGTTTAATAAATACTCTAAAAATATCTTTGAATTTCATTTTAAAGCAAAAGATATGATGAATATACCCCTCTCTTGAGCATGGAAATGATTATCTTCCTAAAACTCTCCTGTGGAATCTTGTATAAATAACCCATTTTCTTCTCGTGTTGATGGTGTCTTGGTAATCCACGAGATACAGCTTCAGGGTAGAAATGATCTGAACTTTCTAAAACTCTCCAAAAGGTGGCTGAGCAGCAGCCTGTTAAATTAAAGAAAGATATTCTCATTCTAGAGGAATTTCAATTTCATTAAAAAAAAAAGGGGGGGGGGTTCTTCCTAAATAGTCTGTGGTCTGAGCTTTTTGCTTGTGGTACATGCTGCTCTTAAAAGTGGCTCTGTTTTATTACATGTAAAAAAACAATCTTCCAAGGAAAATAATAAATATATTTCTAATTTTGTCCTTGTGGGATTATTCCATTGGAAAAAATTATGTGGAGCCTTGGGACAGGTATCCAAAAACAGCTGGAAGTCCAGAGCAGCGGGGAGGGCACTCAGTCTGAATGTTTTGTCTGCAAAATATGAACTTTTAAATTTTTATTCCTTCTAAGTTTTGTTTCAGACATCTTTGTTTTCTCCAGCCTTTCCTTGCAGACATTTATTTTTAAAATTTGGTTAAGGATTATTTTCATGGGCCTGCTCTGTGGAGTCTTGAGTAACAGAGGAAAATGCTTTTTTTTACTTTTACTTATCTAGATATTTGTTCAGTACTCCACTACAATTGTTCTTAATCTTTATGGAGCTAAAGATCCCCTTAAGATTATTATAAAAGCTGGAATTCAACTCCCAGAGAAAAATTTTTATAGGCACGTGCAACTTGAAGGGTTATGTATTCCCTGGAATAGAGTGCGTGTGTGTGTGTGTGTGTGTGTGTGTGTGTGTGTGAGTGAGTGAGGGGGGGGGGGGAGAGAGAGAGAGCAAGAGAGAGAGAGAGAGAGAGAGAGAGAGAGAGAGAGAGAATCCTTTCCCCATTGAGCATTCTTGGCTTCCTTTTCAAATGTTAGTCGACTGAATAAGCAGTAATTTATTTATTTCTGGGCTCTCTATAATGTTCCATTGGTTGGTCTGCATGGCTATTTTTATGCCAGTACCACACTATGGGTGGTTTGTTTGTTGGTTTGAACTATAACACTGTCACATAGTTTGCAAGGAAGTGTAATGCTCCAGCTTTGTTCTTCTTATTCAAGATTGCTTTGGCCATTAAGGGTCTTTTCGTGATTCCATACAAGTTTTAGGATTCTTTCTTCAATTTCTGTGAAAAGTATCATTGGAAGTTTTGTGGGAACTGCAATGAATCTATAGATGGCTTTTGGTAGTACAGACATTTTAACAATATTAATTCTTCTTCTTAGTGAGTGTAGAATATCTTTCCATTTATTTGTGTCTTCTTCAACGTCTTACAGCTTTCAGTGTGCAGATTTTTCATTTCCTTAAATTTATTGCTAAGCATTTTATTCTTTTGGATGCTTGTAAATGGGACTGTTTTCTTAATTCCTCTTTCACGTAGTTCATTGTTAGTGTATAGAAACCTAACTGATTTTTATATATTGATTTTGTATCCTATAACTTTACTAAATTTGTGTAATCTAGCAGTTTTATTTTTTTAAGATTTGAGAGTAAGCAAGAGAGAGAGAGAGAGAGAGAGAGAACCGAGGGAGAGGGGGAGGGACAGGGAGCAGCAGGCTCCTCACCAGGAAAGACACCAACATTGGGGCCCAAACCCAGGATGCTGGGATCACTTGACCTGAGCTGAAGGCAGATGCCTACCTGACTGAACCACGCAGGTGCCCCTATTCTAGCAGTTTTATGATAGAGTTCTTAGATTTTTCTACATATGCTATATGACATCTGCAAATAGAGAATTTTACTTCTTCCTGATAGATGCCTTTTCATTCATTCTTACTTTTTTCTTGTCTAATTGCTCTGGCTAAGACTATCAGTATTATGTTGAATAAGAGGTGAGAGTGGTCATCCTTATCTCCTTCCTGATCTTAGGGGGAAAGCTCTCAGCCTTTTATTATTTAGCATGTTAGCTATGGGCTTGTAATATGTGGCCTTTATTATGTTAAGATATGTTCTATCCATACCCACTTGGTGGAGAATTGTTATCATGAAGAGATGTTGAATTTTATCAAATGTATTTTCTGTATTTATTGAGAGGATTTTATGATTCTTATCCTTCCTTTTTTCTTTTTAGTGTTGTGTATCACATTGACTGATTTGCAGATATTGAACCATCCTTGCATTCCTGGAGTAAATCTGTCTTGATCATCATGTATAATCCTCTTAATGTACTACTGACTTCAATTTACTAATATTTTGCTAAGACTTTTTGCATGTATGTTCGTCAGGAATTTTGGTCTGTCATTTTCTTTCCTTGTACTGTCTTTGTCTAATTTGGTATCAGGATAACATTGGCCTTATAAATTAGTTTGGAAGTATCCTTCCTCTTCTACTTTTTAAAAGAGTTTGACAGGATTGGTATTAAATCTTCCATAAATGTTTGGTAGAATTCACAAGTGAAACCATCTGGTCCCGGACTTTTTTTTTTTGGTGTTGGGGTAATTTTTGATTGCTGATTTAATCCCCTTACAAATAAATGCTCTATTCAGATTTTTTTTTTCTTCCTGATTCAGTCTTGGCAGGTCTCAGAATTTATCCATTTATTTTAGGTTGTTTAATTTGCTTGTATATAATTGTTCAAAGTAGTATTTTATGATTTCTTATATTTGTGTGATATCAGTTGTAAGGTCACCTCTTTCATTTCTGATTTTATTTGGGTCCTCTCTTCTTTTCCTTGGTAAGTCTTCCTAAGGGTTTTTTAAATCCCCCTCTATTTCCAATTTTCATAGTTCTTTTAATACACTGAGTTAAAATTATCATAACATGAAAGATCTTTGACTTATGATAGGGTAATATCCTGATAAACTTGGGAAAAACTGAAAATATCATGAGTTCAAAATGCATTTAATACACTGACCCCAGACAACATCATAGCTTAGCCTAGTGTATTTTAAGTGCTCAGAACATTCACATTAGCCCACGGCTAGGCAAAATCATCTAACACAAAACCTATTTTATAATAAAGTATGTAATATTTCAGGTATTCTGTTGAATACCAAAAGTGAAAAACAAAATGGTTGAACGGGTAGAGAATGGTTACAAGTGTATCAGTTGTTTGCCCTCATGATTGCATGGCTGACTGGGGACTGCAGTTCACTGCCATTGCCCAGCATCCTGAAACAGTATTGTACTACATACCACTAGCCTGGGAAAATAACTCAACTCAAAATTTGAAGTACAGTATCTACTCAATGTGTATTGCTTACATGCCATCATAAAATCAAAAAATCATAAGACAAATTATTCTAACTTGAAGACTGTATATCAGTTTCAGGTGTAAAACATAGTGATTCAATATTTGTGTGCGCTGTGAAATGGTCACAGTCTAGTTACTATCTGTTGCCATATATTGTTATACATTTTTTTTCTTCTGGTAATATCTTTTAAGATTTACTCTCTTAGCAACTTTCAAATATACCATACAGTCTTATTAACTATGGTCACCGTGCTGTACATTATATCCTCATGACTTATTTTATAACTGTGAGTTGTACCATTTGACCAACTTCACCAACCACCAATCTTTTCTATGTATCTATGAGCTTGGTTTTTGTTTTATATTGTTTTGTTTTAATTTAGGTTTTTTTTTGGGGGGGGGAGGCTCCACATATAAGTAAAATCATATCATGTTTGTCTCTCTGTCTGACTTACTTCATTTAGTGTAATGTCCTCAAGTAACATCTATTTATGTTGCTGCAAATGGCAATATGCCATTCTTTCTTAAGACTGAGTAGTTTTCCATTGTGTGTATGTGTGTTTGTGATATTTATATATATCACATATTCTTTATCCATCCATCCATCCATGGACACTTTGGTTGTTTCCATATGTTGGCTATTGTAAATGATGCTACAATGAACATGAAAGTGGGAAAAGGTATTTGCAAATCATATATCCATTAATGGGTTAATTTGACCTTTTCGAATTTAGTGTTTTTTTTTTCTTCAGATAAATAGCTGGAAATGGAATTGCTGGATCATATGGTAGTTCTAGTTTTAATTTTTGAGGAACCTCCATACTGTTTTCCAGAAAGACTGAACTGCCTTACATTCCTACCTCTGTTACAAACCTATAGTAAACAGTTTGATATCAGCATAAAAACAGATATGTAGGGACACATGGGTGGCTCTGGTTGAGCATCTGCCTTCAGCTCAGGGTCTGATCCTGGTGTCCGGGGTTTGAGTCCCACAACAGGCTCCCCCCAGGGAGCCTGCTTCTCCCTCTGCCTATATCTCTGTCTCTCTCCCTCTGTGTCTCTCATGAATGAATAAATAAAATCTTAAAAAAAACCCAGATATGTATATGAATGATAGAGTCCAGAAATAAACTCATGAATGTATGGTCAATTCATTTGTAACAAAGTAGCCAAGAATATACAATGGGGAAAGAAGAGTGACCTCAATAATGGTTTTGAGAAAGCTGGATAGCCACATGCTAAAGAATGTAACTAGATTACTATCCTACACCATACACAAAAATTAACTCAAAATGGATTTAAGACTTGAATGCAAGACCTAAAACCGTAAAACGCCTAGAAGAGAACATAGGTGGCAAGCTCCTTGACATAGGTATTAGTGATAAATTTTTGGATCTGACTCCTAAAGCAAAGCCAACAAAAGCAAAAACAACCAATTGGTTATTTTTAAACTAAAAAGCTTTTGCACAACAAAGGAAATCATCAATGAACCTGCTGAATGGGAAAAGGTATTTGCAAATCATATATCCATTAATGGGTTAACATCCAAAATATACAAAGAACTCCTACAACTCAATAGAAAAAAAAAATCTGATTTTAAAAATTGGTGGAGCGGGGGGGGGGGGGGGGCGGGGGATCCCTGGGTGGCTCAAAGGTTTAGCGCCTGCTTTTGGCCCAGGGTGTGATCCTGGAGTCCCGGGAACAAGTCCTGGGGCGGCTCCCGGCATGGAGTCTGCTTCTCCCTCTGCCTGTGTTTCTGTCTCTCTCTCTCTCTCATAAATAAATAAAAATCTTTTAAAAAAATTGGTGGAGGGGGCACCTGGGTGGTGAAGTTGGTTAAGTGTCTGACTCTTGGTTTCAGTTCAGGTCATGATATCATGGTCATGAGATTGAGCCTTGTATTGGGCTCCACACTTAACACAGAGTCTGCTTGAGACTCTCTCTCTCTCTCTCTCTGCCCCTCCCCACTGTTCTGTCTCAAATAAATAAAGCTTTAAAAAATTGGTGGAGATCCTGATAGACATTTTTCCAACGAAGACATACAGATGACCAACAGACATGTGAAAAGATTCTCAGTATCACTAATCACCAAGGAAATGCAAATCAAAACCACACCTCACATCACCTCACACTGCTAGAATGGCTAGTATCAAAGAACAAGAAATAACAAGTCTAGATAGTTTCATCTATTTTTTTTTATCTTTCAAAAAATCAGTTTTCAGTTTCATTGATCTTTTTATTTTCTTTTTAGTCTCTACCTCATTTATATCTAGTCTATTATTTATTTCATCCTGCTAACTTTGGACTTTTTTATTCTTATTCTAATTCCTTGAGGTGTAAAATTAAATTGCTTATTTGAAGTCTTTCTTGTTTCTTGATGTACACATTTATCACTGTAAACTTCTCTCTTAGAATTCCTTTGGTTGCATCACATGTTTTGGTATCCTGTATTTCCATTTTCATTTGTCTCAACATTTTTTTTTTTTTGTCTCAACATTTTTAATTTCTCTTTTTATTTCTCCTTTGACCTATATGCTGTTCAGTAACATGTTTGATCTCCATATATTTGTGAATTTCTAGTTTTCTTCCTGCAACTGCTTTCTATTTTTATACCATTGTTGTGGGGGAAAGATGCTTGATATGATTTCATTCTTAAATTTATTAAGTCTGCTTTTGGGGACTAACATATGATCTATCCCGGAGAATGTTAACCTGTATCTAAGAAGCATGTACATTCTGACATTGAATGGAATGTTCTAGAAATGTCCGCTAAGTCCATCTGATCCAATGCGTAGTTACTCCAATGTTTCTCTTCTTGAATTTACGTCTGGATAATTTATCCATTATTGAAAGTGGAGTACTAAAGTCCCCTACACTATTGTATTGTCTGTTTCTCCCTTCAGATTTGTTAGTATTTGCTTTATATATTCAAGTGTTCCTATATTCAGGGCATAAATATTTATGCCCTCTTGATGAGTTGATCCCTTCATAATTATATAATGATCTTCTCTGTCTCTTGTTATATATAGTCCGTCTTTGGCTTAAAGTCTAATCTATTTGATAGGAGTACAGCTACCTCTACTTTCTTTTGGTTTCCATTTGTATGGAATATCTTTTTCCATTCCTTTTTCAGCCTACTTGTGTCTGGGAAGTTGAGGTGAGACTCACACAGGCAGCATAGAGTCGGGTCTTATTTTTTAAATTCATTCAGCCACTCTACATATTTGATTGGAGAATTTAGTCTACTTATATACTTAAAGTAATTATTGATAATTGTGGACTTACTACTATCATTTAAATTAACTGGCTAATTGCTTTCTGATTATTTTTCATTCCTTTCTTCCTCTCTTTCTATCTTTCTGTGATTTGCTAATTTCCTGGAGTGGTGCACTTTGATTTATTTTTCTTTCTCTTTTGTGTAACTACCATAGATTTTTGTTTTGATAACCATTAGGTTTACAAAAACCATATTTTATCTATAATAGGCTATTTTAAGGGGAAAACAACTTAATTTTGCACATACAGGAAAGCTGTACATTTTTACAGCCCTCTAACATTTTGTTTTTGATGTCAAAATTCACTTTTGCATCATGTATCCATCAACAGATTATTGCCATTATTTATCAAGACTTTTGCTTTTTAACAACTATTACAAGTCATAAGTGATTGTCCTAGCACCATTATACTATTAGACTATTCTGAGTTTATAGTGTATTTACCTTTGCCACTAGAACTTTCCTTCATATGTTTTCCTATTACTAATTAGCATCCTTTTGTTTCAGTTTGATGGAGTCCCTTTAACATTACTTGTAAAGCTGGTTTAGTGGTGGTAAACTGTAGCTTTTCCTTGTTCTGTAGAACACTTTATTTCTTCTTCAATTCTCAAGTACAATTATGCCAGATAGAGTATTTGGGAATGGCATTCTTTTTTTCTTTTAGTACTTTGATTATATTATGCCACTCCATTCTGGCCTTCAAGGATTCTGCTGAAAAAAATCTGATGGTAGTCTTACAGGGGTTTCCCTGTATATAACAAGTTGTCTATCTCTTGCTATTTTTAAGATTATCTTCTTGTCTTTACACTTTGGCTACTGAATTTTATTTTTTGTTTTTTAAGATTTATTTATTTATTCATGAGAGACACACAGAGAGAGGCAGAAACACAGGCAGAGGGAGAAGCATTCTCTTCTCAGGGAGCCTGATGTGGGATTCAATCCTGGAACTCCAGGATCACGACCTGAGCCAAAGGTAGACGCTCAACCACTGAGCTACCCAGGTGTCCCTGGCTACTGAATTTTAATGTATCTCCTGGTGTGGGTCTCTTTGGATTCATCTTATTTAAAACTCCCTGGGATCTCTTGACCTGGATATATGTTTTGCCAGGGTAGGAAAATTTTCAGTCATTATTACTTCATAAAAGCTCTCTGTCCCTTTTTCTGAGATTTCTATAATAAAAATATTGATTGGCTTTATGGAATCCCATAAGTCCCTTAAGTTATCTTCACTCCATTTCATTCTTTCTTCTCTTTGCTCCTCTGAGTGGTTGAATTCCACTGCTCTTTCTTCCAGCTCCCTCATCTTTTCTTCCACATGATGTAGTCTGCTGTTGAACCCCTTTATTGAATTTTTAGCTTTGTTCTTGTATTTTTTATCTCTGTGATTTGTTTGGTACTTTATTTTCTATCTTTTTGTTGAATTTCTCACTTTGTTCACGCAGGTTTTCCTGATTTCAGCAAGCATCTTTTTGACTAGTATTTTGAATTCTCTATCAGGTAAATCATTTATCTGTTTCATGAAGTTCTGATTCTGGAGTTTTATTTTGTTCATTTGTTTTAATATATTCCTCTCTTTCTTTGGCAATGCGTATATTACATAAAACCACCACCTTTCTAATCTTGACAGACACCTTTTATCTCATGTAGGAGATAAACCTTGTTAAGTATACTGACCCATGCTCTTGATTGTCTCACAAAATCTGTGCATGTCCACGCTGTCTTGTTTATTATTAGTGCTTTCAGTAGTTGAGGGAATGCCAAGACCCATCATGTCTCAAAGGGGAGGAGTCAAGTTCAGCACCTGGATGCAGGCCAGTTAAAAGCTGTATCATCAGGCAGCAGGTGGACAAGTATGTAATAGGCACCTTCCAGGAAGAAGCTGGAAGGTGGACTTTTTTTTTTTCTATTCCCTCTGCTAAGCTTGTATTTCTGATGAGAAGAAAGTTGAGAGGTGGACTGTGCTTTTGTAGTGCCTCACATGGTTTCTGTATCAGCAGCCTCTTTTTTTTCCCTAAGCATTCCCTATCTTTGCCACTTACCAATTTATTGCCCCTCAGCTTCATACTTCTTTGCCCTACTTTGCACTTTTACAGCTGGGCCCTGTAATATTTCTCCATTGCCAGCTGGCTCCTTGTTAGGCTTTATTAATAGAGGAGGCTGGAGGAATCCTTCAAGACATAGAGATGAAGGCCTCCCTTTCTGCTTCTGAGGTGCTTTATTTTTAGCTCTCATGATATGACTAGAAGTGGGAGACACATTGGCAGTTAATCTTCAGCAAGTCATTCTGGCCCCTCAGCAGATAGCTTCCTGAAGGCCAATTCCAGCCTGCTAGCATCTCAGCAAACTTCTGCTCTTTCCAGCAGGCTATAACTATACCTTCTTCAAAAAAGTCAGATTTATAATCTTGGGATGGGGGAGTGGTCTTCCTTCAGGTTTTTAGTTCTATTTTTGGGTATTTTTCCTCAGCCCTGGAAGCCATTTTGCATTTGTTCTTCCTGCCTTCTTTCAACCCCTTTACCTTTATAATAGCTAACCACCTTTTATTGTTAATAATTCATTCCATTAATATCTCTCTATTCAAATTACTGATGTGGTTTCTACCTTCTGACTAGACCCCAACATTTAATTTCAACTTTAATGACTTCTATTTTCAAGCAATATCATTTAGATTACTAGTATGACAAAATGCTCCCCTAACCAGCACTTTAAAAATAAACTTTGGCAGCTGTTTGTGTCAGGCACTGATATCTAATTCTCTTTTACCTGGAGGTACCTGGAAGGATACCCTTAAAGTTAGGCATATGACCAGAACTGATGCATGTCATTTCCATGTAGAAGCATTCAATGGCTAGTGCTCAACCAATCCTACAACTAACTCTCTGAACACCTATGCTTTTGTTTATATTTGGCTGTTAATTAGTCTCCACTAAATAAATTTTCAATATCTACAATATGGTCCAGGGATTGTCAAAGAGAGTCCTAAGGAAGAATTGTTAGACAAGAAAATTAATTGATCAGTGCTATGCTAAAGTATCCTTTCCCCTGCCCCACAGAGCTTTTGAATATGTTTAATATGCTAATATGTAATGTACATCTCTAGGGCATTTATCAAATTGTTTTGACCAAGGAACCCATAATTGCTGTCGCAGGTGAAGACTGTGGGTTGGCAGTTGAACTCTATCAATGGAATTCTTCTGTGGGGGAAATGACATTCATCTCTTCTGCTCACATTCTTACCTTTTAAGGAATCCTTTCAGGTACTTCAAAGAAGAGCAGAACTGATGATCAGTCAAAAATAGCAATGTATGCCACAAACTGCTATCAAATTAATTAAAACAAGAGCATCACACAAAATGAACTTGTGATGAGCACTGTTACATGTAAGTGATGAAACACTAAATTCTACACTTGAAACCAATATTACTGTATACGTTAACTTGAACCTAAAAAAAAAATATGAACTTTTTGTGATGGTGGGAACCCAAAGAATATTATTTAACAGTAGAAAAGTCATTTAAGTTTAAATCACACAACTGACAGTTTGACCCTGTAGGATGGCTTGTGCTACTTATACATAGGATACCCCCAATACACATGTATCATTATGCTTTTGCTTATTAGAGAAAACCATACAAAGAGATTAAATGCTTTATCTCTTACAGTTATTGAAAGAGATTAAATTCTTTATCTCTATGGTTCTACTCAGTGACTAATGTATACTAAAGTTTCTTAGCTATTAGTAAATGTCTGAAAGCCTTAAAAATTATTGGTAGCTAAGGATTTTGAGTATTGTACTAATTAATGTTCTAAAGTAATGTTCAAAAGAGCCATTGATTTCTTTAGGTTTGTTCTATTTGATGCAAATCCTTTTACATTTCCATTTTTGCAATAGAACCATGTTTTTGCATTAATAATAAACATCTTACATGAACTATTGCTGCTCAGGCCCAAAATAGTAGAGTACAAGGGTCTTAGGGACTGGGATTCCAATTCTAGTTAGTAAAAGTATAATCAAATAGTCAAATCTTTAACTTTCCTGGTCTTCTTTTTTTTTTCCTGTAAAAAAAATAGAGGATTTGAAATAGGTGATCTCTATGACCTTAGAACTTTTGATAAAAATATTTAGAATTTTAAATCCATATCCTCTATCGGAATGTGCATCTTATAGTCATGATAGTTCATATTTTATATGATTCTTTCATTAATTTTTTAAATATTTAATGAGTGACTTCCATTAAATGAGTGCCTTCTATCACTTTCCAGGGCTCTGCAGATGAAGTGAATAAATTAAATAGGTCTATGATATCAATAAGTTAATAGCTCAGTATTAAGCTTTCTATAATTATATTAAAAAAACCCTGTTTTCTGTTGAAATATAATTGAAGTCTACTGAAGAGAGTGGGAAGATTGTATTCAGGTCACTGGGATAATTGGAAACTTTTTCTTTCAACAAGTTAAATGAAAGATCACTGTTTTTATACAGTTTATTTTTTAATTTTTGTATATTTTTAAAGATTTTATTGATTTATTTGAGAGAGAGGAGAATGAGCAGGGGAGGGGAGAGACAGAGACAGAGAGAGAATCAGACTCCCTGCTCAGCAGGAAGGCTTACTTGAGGCTTAATCCCAGGACCCTGGGATCATGACCTGAGCTGGAGGCAGATGATTAACTGACTGAGCCACCCAGGCATCCCAAAAGATCACTGCTGTCACATCTGAACAAAGTGAATTGTAATTATGAGTTTTAAGCTGCAAGAAATTGCTGCAAGAAATAATGACTCCATTTCATTAATTACATGTCTCTTCATTAATTACAAAAGCAAAATAAGCAATTGGGACTATATCAAGCTAAAAAGGTTTTACACAGTAAAGGAAACCACAAAATGAAAAGTCAATCTGCTAAACGGGAGAAGATATTTGCAAATGATATATCTGATAAGGTGTTAATATCCAAAATCTATGAAGAACTCATATAACTCAACAACAAAGAAACGACCTGATTAAAAAGTGAGCAGAGACTGAATAGGCATTTTTCCAAAGATATACAAGTGGCCAAAAGACACATGAAAAGATACTGAACATCACTAATCATCAGGGAAATGGAAATCAAAACTATTATGGGTTATCACCTCATGCCTGTTAGAATGGCTTTTATCAAAAAGTTGAAATTAACAAGTGTTGGTAAGAATGTGGAAAAAGGGAAAATTCATGCACTGTTCGTGGGAATGCAAATTGGTGCAGTCACTGGAAAACAGTTTGTGGTTCCTCAAAAATTAAAGATGTAAATACCATATGACCCAGCAATTCCACTTCTGTATATTTATCCAAAGAACTGAAAACACTAATTTGAAAAAAATACATGAAATACATGCACCCCTATGTATACTGCAGCATTGTTTACAGTGACCAAGATATAGAAACTACCTAAATAGATGAATGGAAAAAGATATGCTATATATGCAATAGAATATCACTCAGTGGCAAAAAAGAGTGAAATCTTGCCATTTGTCAAAATATAGATATAAAGGGTATTAGACTAGGTGAAATAAATCAGAGAAAGACAAATACATATGATTTCAGTTATGTAGAATCTAAAAAACAAAACAAATAAAAAAAGAAACAGACTCATAAATACAGAGAACAAATTGGTGGTTGCCAGAAAGGAAGAGGTGGATGGGATAAATAGGTTAAGGGGACGAAGAAGTATAAACTTCCAGTTATAAAATAAATAAGTCACAGATATATAAAAAGTACAGCATAGGGAATAGAGTCAGCTTTGTACAGTGACAGATGGGAACTAGACTTATGGTGATGATCATTTTGTAATATATATGATTATTGAATTACTGTGTTGTATACATGAAACTAATATAATATTAAATATCAACTATACTTCAACAATAAGAAAATATACAGATTATACGGGACTAAAAACAAGCAAATGACGATTAGACAAATGGTAGCCTAGTGAAGTCAAAAGGAAAAGTAAAACAAAACCAAATTCTAAATTATTTATGATTTTATCATTTGACTGTATTCTTTGCTGTCAAAAGACTTTTCTGGTCAAACACCTGCTCATCATTTTCAGAGATTATAGATTCATACTAGTTGCTTTTTATTTAACTTTGAGAAAATTGAATGCAAATGTCCTGCCATAGTCATAGAGAAAAGTTGGTATTTAAGTTAAAAAATTTAAGTGCCTAGGTAACTTGCACCTCAAGATATATTCCTCTTTTCTCATCCTATCCCCCTCACTATTCCTTGTACAATAAATGAGGTCTGATAGCTTAAAAATTTTACATCATGAGAAGGTGCACTGGGTGGAAGAAAATATAGGTGAGAAAACAGCGCTATTCCATTTATTAGCTTGAAGTAGATTTATATAAATAAATCCATCTCCACATTCTAGGTAAGTCTTTCAGATTTGTTGTATACATCCTTATTAAATAAATTAGACACATTTAGTTTGTCTCATTTTACATTAAGTTTATATCAAGATCAATTCTATTTATCTGATTTTTTAAAAAAATATTTATTGACTTGAGAGAGAAAGGGCGAGAATGAGCACAAGCAAGGGGAGGGGCAGAAGGAGAGAGAGGGAGAGAGAGAATCTCAAGAAGATTCTCTGCTGAGCACAGAGCCTGACTAGAGTCTGGGTCCCACAACCTCCAGATCATGACCTGAGCCAAAACCACAAGTCAGAAGCTCAACTGAGAACCACCCTGGTGCCCCACATTTATCAAAGTTTTTATGGAAAAAAAGATATGGTGGTATTCTCTGTAGATTAATTTCATCTCTTTTTTTTATCTAGCAGAAAGTTAATGGTGTTTAATCCTGGGATAAACTACAAAGCTTAACCTAAAACATTTAGGCAAAGTATAATAAATTAAAACTAAGTTTGATGGAACAATCTAATTATTTTACAAAAATTTCTGGAAGTGACCTGATGGCAAAGATCATAACTAGGAGAGGTTTTAAAGATCTAATTAAAGTAAAAACAACTGTGGAAGTTATGTGAACATTTGGTGTGGATTGGATTATAAAGCATTTTAATATTTTGGTTAAGGCTCAGTACTCACTTGGAAAACTAGTGAAAAAAACGAGGAACTTGACTTGCAATAATTTACTTTTTGGGAAAAGGGGGAAAAAACTACCTGAAGCTACCAAGGCCAAATATTGACATCTATGTTATCTTGCTGTTTGTTGGTTATATAGGCGTCTCTCCTTTTTTCCTATTTGTTTAAAATATTTTGTTCTAAAAGTTTTCAGGGGTGGGAGACATCACCTTTAACTTTTAGAGACACAGACTGAAATATATTGGGATGAAATGACACATCTGGGATTCTTTAAAATACTTTAGCATTGATAAGAAAATAAAGTAGTATAAATAGAACAAATGTGGTACAATCTTGTTATATGTTACATACAGATGATAGGTTTACACATATGTATTTTTAAATGAAGGCTGATATGTTATCTTAAAGCTGTTGGTCTTCAATAAACACAAAAGAAGAATGATGGATTAAGGAGATTGATTGGCATATATTCTTTTGCACTGATTCTGAGTTTCTAAAAGTTTCCATTATTTTGCTTGTATCATTCAAAAACTTCAGCTGGTCCATTTCTGACAAACATAGAATAAGAGTTACAAGTTAGTTTGCTGGGAAGTTCTAGCACTTTGCCTGTATAACCCTTATTAGTAGGCTAGATAGTTCTTTAAGCATTCTTAAATCATCCCCCCAACTCTGTATCACCCACTCGTTCAGGAGGGATACCTTAAAGCTGTGTTCTAGGGGTAAAAATGAGTAAAAACAGGAGTTAATGGGAACTAAGTAACGAATATTCTGAAATTGAAAGGATATGGGAACATTCTCAGCAGGATGGAGTCCTGGGACTGGTGAACATTTACCACATCAACATCTATGACTAATAAATAGGTCAAATTTATTTATCAGAGCTCATCTAAATAACCATTCTTTTTCGATTATATGTTATTTCCTTGTTTCCTCCTGTAAACACATTTCACCCTAAGAAGTCACTACAGTGAAAAGTTAGCTTAGTTCTTGAAAATTTTGTTAAGAAAATATTTGCACATAAAATGAAAAGACTGTTATTTGAAAATTAGCACACATCTTTTATCCTGCCCAAAGGCATGATAAATCCTTTATTGTATTTCCTTAATTTTTCCTGTGTCCTGTATATTTTGGACTTGACTGCATTGTGTTGCATCCTGTGTTGGTGTTTCTGTTTTGGTTAACCAGACTAACTTCAGGATTCAGGACTTTTAGCGCCCATCCCAACGCATGTTAAATCAATTATGGAGGCCCAGGGTAGCAGTGAAAGCATTTCTACCCAAAAGGCCCTGCTAAAGCTGTTAGATTCAATTAGGCACGAATTCTGTCTTGGGGATTAGAGTTTTATATTCCAAGCCAAAGCTCAATTCCCTTTGTTCTCCCTTATACCCACACATACGTTTTGCCATGAAGCTATGTGTCCTCACCATGCTGTCTAGCCCTGAAAAGACACAGTGATTCACAGCCCTCCTGAGAAGTTGATTACATTGACCAGTTGGGTTTGGAAGAATTCTGAAGGCCTCTTTTTGGTGGTGGTGGTGGTGGTGGGGGGTGTTATGGAGAATGTGGGAGAGGGAATTTTTTGCTGGGCTACTACAGGAGAGATTTGGGTTTTGGGTTTTATTTTCATACCAGGGTTGGGTTGCTGAGCCGGAAATTGAATTAAAACTGGCACGTTTCTGTGGCTTCATTTGCTTTTCTTCCGGCCATGGGACAAGCTGGCACAAAAGCCCTGTTTTTGAAACCCTGAAATCCAAGCCTTAGACTGTCAGTGCCAGTAGTGTGAGTTGAAATTATTTGGTTTGAATTTCCATAGAATTGTGGGGACCCAAATAGAAAAGCTGAATGAGAGTTTGTCTTAGCAGCCTGTAGAATATCTTCTTTGGGCAGACTTGGGAAGGGCCTTGGGCATTGTCTCACAAGATGTTTAAATGTTAAACTTGTACCAGCCCTTCCTCTACTGTGTGTAGCATCCTGTTTATCAGAGAAAAAAAATAGATGTGTAAAGGTGAAAAAGAAAAGTGTGGGCTGTCTCATTTTGGAGCAGAGTTTGTGGGTATTTTGTAGAAGAAATAGAGAAAATTGGGGCAGGAATTTGTTCAATGTGGAACATTGGGAGAAAAAGGGATGAAGAAAACTTTTAGAGACTTTTTTTCTCCTGTATATTATGAGTAGAATTCTCTTTGGAAACACTTTGAGAAACTTAAGTAAAGATTTAAATTGCTTTTAATGCCCCCGCCCCATTTTAAAAGTTGGACTCCTTTAAAAATGGAGTACTCAAGCACTTTTATCGATTAAAAGTGATAGTACTTGGGACTTGTTCTCAAGCAAGTTGCATAGTTCACTTAATATAGTAGCTTTACACGCAGGAAGAGTTTTAAATATTTCCTTTCATTAATTTTTCTTCAATATTAGATCTTGAGTTTGGAAATCTCTCCAATCTGAGTCAATGCAACAGGAAATTTGTCTCTCTTTATTAGTTTTTATCCAATATTAGATTTTGTAATTGGAAATATTTCTAACTTCAGGCAGTATATTATTAATAGAGGGGTCGGGACATGTAAAGCTCACTGTAACTGAAGTCCAGTGGACTACTTTTATGCAAAAATGAAGATCAGGTAAGAGTGTAAAGACACAGCCATGAGACTCCTTGTACTCTTTTTTTCTCTCAACAATATTATATATTAGAAATATTTTAAAAATAGTCACAGACTATGAAATGTGGAAGGAAGAAATGCAGAGAAGAGAATGCTACCACATTTGTTATGTGGAAATGATAACCAGCTAGATTATTCAAAATGCCTGGTGTCAATGCCTTGACTGGAAGAATGAAACAGAAATGCAGTTGTTATGCTTTTAAAGATTCCTTTCTAGATAAATTGACTCAGGGTTCAATATTTATAATTTTGTCCAGATATAAATTTGAGAAGAGGAAAATAGATTTTGATATTTTCTATGGATTTTTTGGGGGGTGGGGGGAGCTGTGGACTTACGTAGCCTACACAGAAGCTCAGGCATTACAATTTAGATGTGTGATAAAGGCCCCATTCTTTTTTCCTGAAACAAACAAACAAACAAACCTCCAAACAAAATAATCTCTTAGTTTATCTACTGGACATTAAAATCAGAGTGAAAAGCTTTTCATGAATAGTAATCTTGGTGTGAAATGTGAAGCTTTTATTTTAGTGCCCCCTTAGCCTCTGTACCCTCCATCATGATCTCTTATGAAGTGTATTTGAAGACATACAAGCCAAAAGAGACAACTGATAGTACTGTGAACCATGGGCCAATTATACCTCATATAATTTAACAAGGATTGGTGATAACAAAACTTCTCAAATTAGGGAAGCTAAATGCTATGTATTTGCCAGATTTGAGCAACACGAATGTTTGCAATTCCACATCCATACCTAATGTCATTAAACTTCTCTGGTTATTCAGATTTCACTGTACATTCTAGTTCTCCTTCTATGCAAAGCACAGAATTGTTGCTTTACTCCAGTCTGACTGTTTAGTTAGTAGTTTTTGGAAGAAGAGAGTTTCATCAGGCATTGGAGAAGGTTATTATTTTATTTGGGAAAAAGTTAAAGACATCACTTTAAGTAAGATTAAAATATGTTTTTAATCAATACATTCTAAAACTATGATGTTTAAAGGTGGAATGAAGGAGGATAGCTTCTATTTATTTGGGCATTAATGTAGTCTTGCTTTCCACAGCAGTCCTTAGAGAAGAAATGGGAAAGGAATGGAGGTCATATTAATCATACTCAGAACAAGTCTCAGGCTAGACCTAATTTAATTTCTTTTTTTTTTAAAAAGATTTTATTTATTTATTTGTGAGAGACACACACACACACACAGAGGAGAGAGAGAGAGAGAGAGAGAGAGGCAGAGACACAGGCAGAGGGAGAAGCAGGCTCCCCGCAAGGAGCCTGATGCAGGACTTGATCCCAAATCCTGGGATCACACCCTGAGCCGAAGGCAGAAGCTCAACTGCTGGGCCACCAAGGTGTCCCCTAATTTAATTTCTTGATAGATAATATCATGGCTACTCTAGTCAACTTTCAGGTGAATTGAGACTAAATTTCAGAATCAAAAGATTTCTGAGAAATATTAAGGCTGAAGATAAAGACTGTTCTATTGAACTGAAGAAGATACAGCCAATGAATCCTAACTTCCAGGAACTGAGGGATGTTCAAGTTCAAGACAGGCCTTATCTCCAATTCCAGAAAAGACTATGCTTTAATTTTTATGAAAAGGTGAATATTTGCCCAACTCTAAAAAACTCCTCCTTCTAAAGGAAAGAATTCCATTTTGTTCTTCAACTAATAAAAATTATAAGGATTTTCCCTTTCAAATCTGAATCCCTCCTACTTTAGCCAAGTTTACGGTTAAGGTGGTTCTCCAACCTGATATGATTCTGAGACAGAACACAAATAAGAACATAGAATCTCCTGACATTATAAATGCAACAACAAAATTGAATTAAAAGTAACAGTTTTCAGTTTCTGAACTTTTTTCTTCTCTCAGGTGACATGTTATTTTTTGGAAAGGGTGTCAGAAATACAGGAAGTGACCCCGTTGATTAGTTACTGCCACCTTGCCTTTGAGATAGCTGAGGGTCAAATGAGCCACTGGATGAAAAAGTGCCTGAGAATCCAAAAGTTTTATTTGTATATGAGAGATTATTTCCATGGCTTGGAGCCTGATAAGCTGTCTTATGCTAGGTCAGTCATTAAAACTCATCAGGTCTCAGTGGCTTCATAAGAAAATAAAGATTGGATTAAATAATATTTGAGACTACTTCTGGTTCTAATGTTTTATGATTTCAAGATGCTTGCTTTTAGTTAATTCAAGTCTGTTAAAAAAAAAAAATGATTATCCCAAAGGTAAATATTCCTGAAATTGTGTCTGAAAGCCATGGGTTTGGGAATATTTGGTTTAGTAGGAATTTATTTATTTTTTAAAGTAATTCCTGTTCTTTTGTAACCTGGGTTATTTGGGGTGGACCCTAGTGTCTCGTACACCTTCCTACTTTAACCAAGGGCCAAACTTTCTGGTGAAGAAGTCCCAATTATACACCAAACATAATCACAAGGCTTTGGCAGAGTATTTTGCCCACCGTGTCCAGAACTTTCACATTCTGTGCTGGTTTGGGAGATCAGTTTTTGTTAAGTATTTTCCAACATTGCTCTTAATTGAACCCTGAAGGCTTTTCTTGGCAATTGATTTCGGCCCTCACCAAGTCCGAGAAGGCCCTGCATGTGGGCAGAAGCAGTGCACTGTTAGGGGCCTTGGTTTCTCTCACAAAGTTCTGCTTATGCAAACAAAGACCATCTCCTGTTGCTTGATTGATGCCAGGCAAGATTTTCCAAGATAGAGATTGCTGGTGCGCAGGGTTTAAAACAAACCCCACAATGGCTGCCAGGGAATGTGGTTTTGAGACTGGAAGTTAGGTATTCACATCTCCCTATTCGTCTTGGAGTCCACTTCTCTTGTTCTCCAGAGGGCAAGAGGAGTTGGCTAACAAAATTGAGCGAATTAGTGATTGATGGTATTTTTCCCTCTATTGAAATTCATTAGTATTTCTCAGACCATCTGTAAGTTGCTGGTTTGAAAGCTCTTCAAAGGTCTGAATGGTGACAAAATTTACATGTTGCCTTGCTCTTTTCTCTCAGGAGGCTAGAAGTAGCTTTTCAAAAATGAAAATAAATTTATGGGAAGATAAACAAGCATTGCTTTGTATATTTGCTTACAGAAAGCCAAGGTGCGGCACAAATGAATTTGTATAGTGTTACTGGCTAAAAATCAGAACGTAGCCTAGATTACAGTTAAAGAAAAGATGTTTCAGAACACTTTGCTGTCAGGAAGGATGGGTGATGCCTGATAAAATGATTTCATATCGCATCAGCAATATTTGCATTAATATCTTGGCACTATTGTTTCTTTCCCACTGGGCATGATCTTCCCCTAGATAGTTTCGGCCACCCTGCCTCTTAGAACAATCGACTGCACCTGTGTGATAAGCTACTGAGTCACAGAGCAGGAACAAGGATCTGGTGTCCTTAGTCCTAATTCAATGATGAGGCTTTATGGGCAAGTTGGGCATATTACTTTGTTATGGATTTATCTAGCTGGAAAAACTCACTTTTTAAAATTTAAATCCAATTTGTTGTTGTATGTTTGTTTTCAATTTTAAAGTGACTGACTTTCTTCTGTCTTCAGTCTTTATTATCTTCCTGATTGCAATAAAGAACCCTCTGAACTAAGAATTTTGGTGAATACTGGAAGGTCATCCTTTTCCATTGCCTCTCACTTCTTTCTTTCCTTTTACGTCAACTTTTCCTCAATTTCAGATTTGTTCTTCCTCTCTGAAATATTTTTTTGACTCAACCTATTACTGATTATAAGGTAGAAAATTGACACTCCACTTTTTTTCCCTACTAAGCTTCTGGGTAATAGCAAAATTTTTAAAAATGGGAAAATTCTCAATTTCAATTGGAGTCAGATGGCTTGCTTTTGAATCCAAACTCGTACTTGTCAGATGTATAATTATGAGCCCATTACTTAACCTGTCTGTGCCTCAGTTTCCCTAATAAGGCATTACAAGCAAATCATAATAATCACATATAAATGTTTGTTATTTATTGCATCTACAAGAAACAAATTAGCCTATTAATTCTAATTTTATTTTATTTTTTTAAAAGATTTTATTTATTTATTTTCATGAAAGACACAGAGAAAGAGAGAGAGGCAGAGGCACAGGCAGAGGGAGAAGCAGACTCCATGCAGGGAGCCCGACGTGGGACTCAATCCTGGGTCTCCAGGATCAGGCCCTGGCTCAAGGTGGCACTAAACTGCTGAGCCACTCAGGCTGCCCTAGATTCCAATTTTAAACTACAAATATACCCTGAAAGTTTGAAGCTGTTCAGTCAGCTGAATTATTTTAAACAATTTATTTAAAATTTGAAAACCTATATGCCAGCTATGAAGATAAGGACCTTCCTTATCCAAACCTTAAAACAAGCTTACAGTATGGATAAATTATCTGTAGTGTACAGGTGATGAAAATGAGTCTTACAGATGTTTTATACCTTCTCCAACATCATTCACATAGCTAGGGAGTGCCAGAATGGATTTCTAACCACTCTGGGCTATATCTCTTCTCAAAAACTAGTCTATGACAGTTAGATGAGAGGAAAAATATTTTTTACTGGGATGTGAGAAGGAAGGTAGAATTAAAAGTCAGGAATTCTGGAAAATGAAATTATGAATCCCTTGGATTTCTAAGAATTAAGAAATGGTCCTGAAAATGCCAAGAACTAAACACCTATGTTGCAGTTGTGACTGGTAATGAATGTTAACTACATGTTGCATGGCAGCAAAGTCATCTTTCCCATGGTAAGTCTCCATGGTGTGGGGATCATGTTCAAAGTTACTCGGCAATTTAAAAGGATTAATTATATTACGTGATAAGGAATTTTAATGATTTAACAGGAAATTTAAAAATATTATATATAGGCATTATACAAAGGTAAATTTTAATTTTTCTAATAATCCTTAAATAAGTTTTAATCTTTAAGACAGAATAGATTGGAGGAGCTAAGATGGCAGAGTAGTAAGAGGACCTTAGGGTTGCCTGGTCCCTCAAATTCAGCTAGATCAATATCAAATCATTCTGAATACCCAAGAAAACAATCCAAGGATGGACAACAAAAATAGAGGGAGATAAGAGTCCACATCCTGGAAGGTGGGAGGTGCAGGGATGTGATTTGGGGGAGAAATATATCACAGGTGCTGTGGAGGAAAGGAAGCCCTGGTCACAGAGAGAGGAGAAAGGGGAAAAGAGAATGAGAGAGGAGTCATAGGGGATTGCATAAGGAAAACACTTCCCTAAAGTCTTTGGCTGGGAAATAAAAGGGGCTGAATTGTAGAAGTTTTTACAACCAGTGGGGCTCAAAGACCAAAGTTTTAGAGATTTGTGGCATGACCAATGAGGAGCCTAGTTGGATGCTGCAGTGCTCCCGTGGAGAAGGAGGGCAGAGTGCCTAGGAGCATACAGCATCATCTGAGGATCCCCTGGGATACACGGAGAGAGACTGTTCCCCCTTCTTGGAGTGCATCGTGGAGAGGTGGCATTGCCTCTCCAGGGACAAAAGAGCTGGGTGGGCACCATTTCCCTCCCCTGTCCCTCAGCATAAACTACTTCAGTGAGTCACACAGCACCAACACTGGTGGCCTAAATCACTTATACCAAGCTCTGCCCCTCTGAACTTGCTGGTGCTGCTTTTCTTGGTCCAGTGTGCCTGAAAACCAGTACAGTGGGCCCCTCCTCCAAAAGACCTCCCCTCCCCGCACCACATCTACTAACCACAGAGTTCTGCAAAGCTTCAGCTCTAGTATAAATAGCATTGGTCTCTTCTGTCTCTTAAGAAGCAAACCAGAGGGCACATAATTAAAAGTCACCATACTATGGCTAAGGTCCAAACACTACCCATGGCAGACAAGGAGAAACTCTGCAGAGGACTGACCTGAGGGAAAGACCAGCCAAAACACAGCAGCAGAGTGCATACAGAATATACCAGAGACACTTCCTGAAGTGCCAGGCCCTGGACAATAGGTGACCTCTTATATAGAGAGAGCCATTACTTCCAGGAGCAGGAAACATAACAAGCTTTCCCAACACAGACAAGACAGACAAAATGTCAAGATGAAGAAATTCATCCTAAAGGAAAGAACAAGAAAAGGTCATAGCAGGGATCTAATTGAATCAGATATAAGTAATATGTATGATCCAGAATTTAAAGCAACAATCATAAGGATATTAGCTGGGCTTGAGAAAAGCATAGAAGATACCAGGAAGTCCCTTACCACAGAGACAAAAGACTTAAAAAGTAGTCAAGCTGAAATAAAAAAAATGCTAAAACTGAGATGCTAAACTGACTGGTTATAATGAACAAGAGGATGGAAGAAACAAAGGAACAAATAAGTGATACAGAAGATAAAATTATAGAAAATAATGAAGCTGAAAAAATAAGAGGGAAAGAAAATTACTGGATCATGAATGTAGACTTAGGGAACTCAGCAACTCCATAAAGCATAATAACATTTGTATCATAGGAGTCTCAGAAGAAGAGAAGGAAAAGGAGGCAGGAGAATTATTTGAAAAAATTATAACTGAAAACGTCCCTAGTCTTAGGATGGAAATAGACATTCAAATCCAGGGGGCACAGAGAACTTCCATCAAAGTCAACAAAAGCAGGCCAACACGAAGACATATCACACTTAAATGTGCAAAATACAGAAATAAAGAAAAATATCCTAAAAGCAGCAAGACAAAATAAATCCATAACTTACAAGGGGAGACAAATAAGGTTAGTAGCAGATCTTGCCACAGAAACTTAGCGGGCCAGAAGAGGATGGTATGATATATTCAATGTGCTGAATGGGAAAAATATGCAGCCAAGAATACTCTATCCAGCTAGGCTGTCATTCAGAATAGAAGGAGAGATAAAGAGTTTCCCAGACAAACAAAAACTAAAGGAGTTTTGTGACCACTAAACCAGCCCTGTGGGAAATATTAAAGGGGACTCTGATTGGGAGAGAAAAGTCAAAAGCAGTAAAGAATGGAAAGGAACAGAGAAAATTTACAGAAACAATGACTTAACAAGCAATACAATAACATTAAATACATATCTATTAATGATCACTCTGAATGTAAATGGACTAAACACTCCAATCAAAAGACATAGGATGTTGGATTAAAAAAAACAAGACCCATCTATATGCTGCCTACAAGAGACTCATTTTAGATCTAACATCTGTATTGATTGTAAGTGAGGGGATGGATAACAATTTATCACACAAATGGACATCAAAAGAATGCTGGAGTAGCAATACTTATATCAGATAAACTAGATTTTAAACCAAAGGATAGCAAGGATGAAGAAAGGCACTGCATCATAAAAAGAGGGACCTATCCAACAAGAAGATCTAGCAATTATAAATATTTATGTCCCCAACTTGAGAGCACCTAAATATATAAAACAATTAAGAGCAAGCATAATATTGATAATAATACAATAATAGCAGGGACCACGCTTACAGTAACCTAAGATCGTCTAAGCAAATCAACATTTAAGAAAATCATCTAAGAAAATCAACAATGAAACAATCCTAGATGACCTTAGCTGACACACTGGACCAGATGGACTTAACAGATATTAATAGAACATTCCATCCTAAGACAGCAGAACACATTCTTTTTGAGTGTGCATGGGATATTCTCCAGAACAGATCAGATTGTGGGTCACAAATCAGCCCTCAACAAGTACAAAAAAATTGAGATCATATCATGCATATTTTCTGACCACAACAATATGAAACTGGAAGTCAACTACAAGAGAAAACTTGGAAAGATCACAAATACACGGAGGTTAAAGGACATCCTACTAAATAATCAATGGATCAACCGGGAAATTAAAGAAGAAATTAAAAAATACATGGAAACAAACATTAATAAAAACATGATAGTCCACAATTTGGGGGATGCAGCAAAAGCAGTCATAAGAAGGAAGGATATAGCAATACAGGCTTACCTCAAGAAGCAAGAAATATCTAATATATGCAACCTAACCTCACACCTAAGGGAACTAGAGAAAAAAAAACAAAAACAAATGAAACCTAAAGACAACAGAAGGGAAATAATAAAGATTGGAATAGAAATAAATGATATAGAAACAACAACAAGAAAACAGTAGAACACATCAATGAAACCAGGAGTTGGTTCTTTGAAGAAATTAACAAAATTGACAAAGCCCTAGACAAACTTATCAAAAGGAAAATAGAAAGGAACCAAATAAATGAAATCATGAATGAGAAAGATCACAACCAACACAACAGAAATACAAACAATTATAGGATAATATTATTAAAAATTATATGCCAACAAACCGGGCAACTTGGAAGAAATGGAAAAATTCCATATAAACTGCCCAACATAGCAACTACCAAACATAAAGAAACATATACCCTACCAAAACTGAAACAGGAAGAAAGAAAATTTGCATAAACCCATAACCAGCAAAGAAATTGAATCAGTAATTAAAAATATCCCAACAAACAAAAGCCCAGGGCCAGAGGCCTAGCCAGGAGAATCCTACCAGACATTTAAAGAATTAATACCTATTCTTCTCAAACTACTCCAAAAAATATAAATGGAGGGAAAACTTTCAAACTCATTCTATGAGGTCAGCATTACCTTGATCCCAAAACCAGACAAATATTGCACTAAAAAAGAGAATTATGGGCTAATATCCCTAATGGACATGGATGCAAAAATTCCTCCCAAATACTAGCAAATCAAATTCAACAGTCATTAAAGAATTATCCACCATCACCAAGTGGGATTTATATCTGGGCTGCAAGTGTGGTTCAATATTCACAGATAAATCAACGTGATATATCATATTGATTAAAGAAAGGACAAGAACCATATGTGTCTAGCAATAGATGCAGAAAAAGCATTTGGCAAAGTACAGCATCCATTCTTGATAAAACTCTCATCAAAGAAGGGATAGGGGGAACATAACTCAGCATTACGAAGGTCACATATGAAAGAGCTATTATCATTCTCAATGGGGAAAAGCAGAGGCTTTCCTCTATGCTCAGGAACAAGACAGGGATGTCCACTCTCACCATTACTGTTTAATATAGTACTGCAAGTCTTAGCCTCAGTCATCAGACAACTAAAAGAAATAAAATTGGCAAGGAAGAATGCAAACTTTTGCTATTGCGGATGACATGATACACTATTTAGAAAATCTAAAAGACTGCACTAAAAAATTATTAGAACTAATACATGAATTCAGCAAAGTTGCAGGATATAAAATCAATGTGCAGAAATCTGTTGCCTTTCTATACACCAATAATGAAATGGCGGGAAGAGAAATCAAGGAATTTGTTGCATTTACAACTGAACCAAAACCCATAGGATACCTAGAAATAAACCTAACCAGAGGTAAAGGATCTGTACTCTAAAAACTACAGAACACTTATGAAAGAAATTGAAGACAACTCCAAGAAATGGAAAAATAGTGCATGCTCATGGATTGGAAAAACAAATATTGCTGAAATGTCTGTACTGCCCAAAGGAATCTACACTTTTAATCCAAACCTTATCAAAAATCTACCAGCAATTTTTACAAAGCTAGTACTTTACCAAAATTTGCATTGAACCACAAAAGACCCTGAATAGCCAAAGCAATCTTGAAAAAGAAAAACAAAACTGGAGGCATCACAGTTCCATATTTCAAGCTATATTACAAAGCTGTAGTCACCAGGACAGTATGGCACTGGCACAAAACCAGACATGTAGAAAAATGGAGAATAGAAAATCCTTAAGTGGACCCACAGCTATATGGTCAACTAATCAACAAAGCAGGAAAAAGCATCCAATGGAAAAAATATAGTTTCTTTAACACAGGCAGCAACCTATTTGACATCATTTATAGCAACTTCTTACTAGATATGTCTCCAGAGGCAAGGGAAATAAAAGCACAAATGAATTATTGGGACTTTATCAAGATAAAAAGCTTTTGCACAGCAAAGGAAACAATCAACAAACCTAAAAGGCAACCTTCAGAATGGGAAAAGATATTTGCGAATGATATATTTGATAAAGGGTTAGTATTCAAAATATATAAAGAACTTATCAAATTCAACACCCAAAACCCAAATAATTCAGTTAAGAAATGGGCAGAAGACATGAATAGACATATTTCCAAAGAAGACATACAGATGGCTAATAGACATGTGAAAAGATGCTCAATGTCACTCATCCTCAGGGAAAATACAAATCAAAACCACGATGAGATATCACTTCATACTGTCAGAATGGCTAAAATTAACAACACAGGAAATAACAGATGTTGGGGATGATGTGGAGAATGGGGAACCCTCTTACACTGTTTGTGGAAATGCCAACTGGTGTAGCTACTCTGGAAAATAGTGTGGAGGTTCCTTAAAAAGTAAAAAATAGAGCTACTTTACGACACAGCAAATGCACTACTAGGAATTTACCTAAAGGATACAAAAGTACTGATTCGAAGAGACACATGCACCCTGACGTTTATAGCAGCATTATCTCCAATAGCCAAATTATGGATAGAGCCAAACATCATCCATCATCCATTGACTGATGAATGGATAAAGAAGATGTGTGTGGGGATATATATATATATATATGAATATTACTCAGCCATCAAAATGAATGAAATCTTGCCATTTGCAATGAAATGGATGGAGCTAGAGTGTATTATGGTCAACAAAAAGGCGGTCAGAGAAAGACAAATACATATGATTTCACTTAAATGTGGAATTTAAGAAGTAAAAGAGATGAACATGGCGGGGGGTGGGGGGGGAAGGAGGCAAACCATAAAACAGAGTCTTAATCTATAGAGAACAAACTGGTGGTTGCTGGAAGGGATGTGAATGGGGGGATGGGTTAAGTGGGTGATGGGGATTAAGGAGGGCACTTGTGATGAGTATTGGGTGTTGTATGGAAGTGCTGAATCACTAAACTCTATGCCCGAAACTAATATTGCACTATATGTTAACTAACCAGAATTTAAATGAAAGCTTCAAAGAAAAAAAATGTCTTTAACAAAGACTAGCATTTTCTCCTCAGTTAAAGCAAATAATTTCTGTTTTTAAGGAGGTACATTTCATATACTTGATCTGGTATTCTTCTAATTTACTTCAAAGAAATTCACAATATAGCTATATTTTTTAGAAACTTCCTAATATTGCTTTTGTCTCATTATGGACAAGAGCTTGCATAATTTTTTCCATCATGTACCTCATGGTCTTTTTTGTTGTGCTCTGCACATCTCCTTCTTCCTCCGAATAAGAGATTTAGGTAAAGAGAGGATGGCAGCTGTACCAGAATTTGCTCTGTAGACCAGAACATTGATCAGCCCATGTTTTACTGATACATCAAGTCCTTAAAGTGATCTAAGGAGGTTCCATGGCCATGGAGCCTACATACACATTTTCAAAGTAAGAATTAATGTTAAACTAATATATTGCCCAGAGCTTAAGGATTTTGCTTGTTCTCCCTAAAAAATTGGACTAGTTCATTGCCTCCTCATTTAAAAGCCCTTGACTCCTTCTCTCCCAGATATTCATGAAGAATAAGGAGTATATGTTATGGACAGTGTGAGTATTTAAAAAAAATTCAGAGGGGCACTTGGATGTTCAGTTGGTTGAGCATCTCCTCGGTTTTGGCTCAGGTCATGATCTTGCTGTTGTGGAATTGAGCTCTGTTTCAGGTTCTGCACTCATTGTGGAGTCTGTCTGAGATTTTCTCCCCCTCTCCTTCCCTCTCTCTCTCTCCCTCTCTCTCTCTCAAATAAATATATAAAGTCTTTCTAAAAATTTCAGAAATAATATATTCATCAAAGCCTCACTGAAAATTCAAGTTTCTTTGTTTTATATTATGAACAGTTGTGTTGTTATTGGTTCCTTATCAGTAGCTCTGACTAGCAGTTTTGTTTTATATGTTAAAGGTGCAAAAGTATTATTAATACATGAAGTTCATTCCATGGATTCAGTTACCACTCATGATTTTATGACTACAAATCCTGTATTTTTCAGGTAAATTTCTCTCATTTTTTCCAGTAAGACTTGAAAATTAAGTATTCAACTACCTGATAAATATCAACTACCACATATTTTACTGTTGTTTTAAACTGAACTCCTAGCTCCCTTTGTTTTCCCTGACTCTTCTTCTGGCTTTCTCTTTTCAATGCCTTCACCCCCTGCACATTTCCTAAGTAAGACATTATAGAATCACTCAGTTTCTTCATCTCTCTCCAAAAGTAGCTACTTAATTCTGTTATTTCATTTTACTTCTGCAATATTGCAAATCTATGTCTTTCCCTCTCCATGTCCATGGGTACAACCTTGGTCTAGGTACTCGGTTCACAGTTGGTAGTGTTGTAAAAATGTCCTAAATTGTGTCTTTGACTCTTTCTTCTTTGCAAAGCACACCCAACCCATGGCCATCATAGATCTGCTTATGGTATTTATGTTTTTAAAATCTGTCTGTATTACCCAGAGAACAAGTCAAAACTCCTTAGCAAGCATATAAGACCTTTTAATACATGGCTTCAGTTTAACAAACTGCCTCATCACCTGTTATTTTTCATGTGTATCTTGTATTCTAATCCTTTACTGAAACATCCATGCCCACTTCTACTTCTTTGTCCATTTCCTTAGCCAGCACTGCTCCTCCCTACCTAATCTGTCTTGTTAGCTTTTACTAATTTATTTAAAGTTCAGCTCATTACCACCAATCTTTAGTTTATCTTTCAGGTATAATTAGTCATTTCTTTTCATTGTAACCCCATTGTATCATTTTCTTCATGTACTCATCCCTTTCATTATCCATTTGTGCATTAATTCATCTGTACAAATATTTATTGTCTTCTATGTACTCTAACAACTGATGATACAGCAGAGGATCATGCCAAGTCCTTACTTTATGAATTTTTCATACACCTTAGTATGAAATAAATAATAAATAAAGATGAAAATAATATGAATCAGGTAATGATAGTGCTAGAAATAGAAATAAAGCAGTTTGACAAGGTAGAAGGTGATAGAGATTGGCGAGAGTGGCTATATTAAGGAAGGTCTTTCTTTTTTTCTTTTTTTTTTAAGATTTTATTTACTTATTTATGAGACACACAGAGAGAGGTAGAGACATAGGCAGAGGGAGAAGCAGGCTCCATGCGGGGAGCCCAATGTGGAACTCGATCCCAGGACCCCAGGATCACAACCTGAGCCAAAGGTAGATGCTCAACCACTGAGCCACCCAGGTGTCCCTGGATGAAGGTCTTTCTAAGGAAGTGATAGTTGAGTAGAGACCTGGAGTATGTGCTGGAATCATGCTGGTAAAATTCTAATGAACTAGGTGTGGGATAACATAAAATCTAGGTTTGAGACATGGACATATACATAAACAGTGGCATCATTCGTTGCAATGAAGATTAAAAGGGCAAGGAGAAGAGAACATGTTTATTGTTTACTTATTTATTCAGAGATTTCTATCTCTCATTAGTTTGTGAGTTTCTTAATGACTGGTGCCATGTCTTCTTTAACTTTGGACTAAATAAGAAAGGCAAAATATTTAAAAATCAGGAGGACTGTTGGAGGTGCTCATTAAAGGCTGCTGGGTGGCAAAAATGTTAGAGACCACTTCACTACATTATTTCTACAGTCTACTTCCAGCCCTGTAATTATATGCATCTAAGTCTTAAAATTTTAAGATGGGCAACTACTAGTAGTTGAAAATCAAATACTTATTACCAACAGATATTCAGAATACTATTTTCCATATACAAAATATCCCACCTTATTCTCTAGAAACTTTCAACTTAAAATATCATCTTCAATATGTTGCAGAATAAAAATAAAATAGCCAATAAAAAATGTTAGCTGAAATAATAGAGAAGTCCTGAAGTAAAACTTTAAATTCAGTGTCATCTTTTTCATGAAGTCTCTTTGCTTACTCATGTGATCTTTCCTTTTCTAAACATCTATTACACTTATAGATCTCTTATCACATACTAATTAGGGAGCATAGTGCTGTAAAAACAGAGGGAATGGAAAGATAAGTTTGGCCCCACTTCTGTTACTTGTTAAGTTGGAATTTAAGCTTTCTGAATCCCACTTTCATTGACTGTGAAATGGAAGTCATCATATTGACTCTGCCCATCTCCTAGGGTTATGGTGACTCTTAGCCAAGTGGCTTCATGTACTTAACAACTCTATATAAACTGCAAAGCTTCATTCACAAAGTTATTCTATTTATGAAATATTTGCCTTTTTCGAGGTACTACAAGGGCCTCAAAGATCAATAAGATACAATCACTATTCCTCTGATAGGAAAGATATGAGCGTACCCGAGGAACAAGAGAGATACATAGCAAGATGCAGGAGGCATTATTATTATTATCTGCAGTGTAGTGCTTGGTATACTCATTCATTTCCCAAAGAGGCAATAAATTCCTAACTGGTAGAGACCATGTCTTATATAATATTCTTAGATTCCCACTACTGGCAGAAGTTAGGAGCTCAATAAAGATTAGTTATACAAATAAGCCCAAATAGGGAAGCTGGGCTAAGGAGCCATATCAGTATACATATAAACACTCTATAAATCTCCCAGTCCATAGATATGGTTCTCTTGTTCTGCTCTGTACCTTCCTGTTTTGGAATTTGGAATGTCCACTTTATGGAACCAAATTAGTTTTCTTGGGCTGTATTCCTTATCCCTGGTGTTAGGATTATTCTCTCATAAATATTTCCAAAGACATTCCTGAAAGATATGCACACCTCGATTTTCCTAAAAAAATGTGTATTTCCCATAAATGTTTTGGCAAAGTTAGCTCAACTTGAAGCTTGCAGAAAAACTGGTTCTGGGTTATAGTTCTTTTAATTTACTCATCTTAAGTATGTCTTACATATTATAGATATTTTAGCAATTGCTTATACTAAAATTCCTCAGCAGCCAGAGGAGTCATCAAGAGGCATACTCCCAGGTTACATCCTGATACTTCCAGCTTAAACTGGTTAGCTGTAGTGGGATTGTTGTAGATGCAGGAAACAGCTGCAAAATGACACATTTTGCCCAGAAACTTGTTTTATATGGTCTTAAGCCAAACTTGCTATCTCTTCTGAATACGCTCTTATGTGCAATGATATCTTTCCCAAGTCCCTCCCAAATACATTTTGCCAATTTTTAAGTATGACTCAGCATGAATATATAACTTGCCTGATTCCATAGGAACACATGACATCTGACAGATTATAAAATATAAAAGTGAATATTTTTTATCATTTGTGGCATGATATGATTTTTCATGCTCCTTTAAGTGGATAGTGTCATCTAATGAGTGTAATTAGCTTCATGTTTTCACTTCATGTGAATTCTGTTGTTAGATCATGTTGATTTGACCACAAGAACCATTATGATATATTGGGAAATTTCTCCCCTCATAAGTCAGGAGGCCAGAATGCCAGTTCCATCTTTGCCACTGATTAACTCAATAATGTTGGATAAATCACCTTATTTGAAATCAACTATTCTTACCAGTTAATGGAAGAAAACTGGACTGAGTTAATGATGGTCCAGTTAATGGAGAAAGCTGGACTGAGTTAATGATGGTCCTTTCCAGTTGGAACATTCTCTAGTATTAATCACTTTTAATATTAGATAGCGACAAGTTAACTAATTGGTCTAGGAAGAGCAATGTGTTTAGAGAAAGTTCTGAGTGGCAGAAAGCAGAATAGTCAGTGGTCTATGTAAAAAGAGAGCATTTATATGCATCAGAAGCAAAGTATATGACTAGAAATTCCAATAGAATAATTGGGTGAACAAGAGGAAAATATCAGGTTAGTCTGCCTAATATTCTAATAAGGTTATTTAGTGGGTTTTATTAAGGCCAGATCTCTTCAGGTCTTATTGAAAGGTGAGCATATTGGCTCTTTTACTTCAAACACCAGTGTACCCTGCCCAGAGAGTCAACTGGAGAAATCTGAGAGTGATGGAGTATAAGACAAGAGACCAGGAATTTCTCCTTCATGGAGAGAGAATCATGCTTCTTTTTGGTTCCCAAATCAAGGGATCCAAAAGACTCACTTCTAGAGACCAGAAGTATAAGTCATCATTGGAGTCTGACATCTCATTATTTGGTGGGATGTACACCGCAGCAAAAGATTTGCCAAAAGCACTTAGTGTTGAATGGAGCAGAGGAAAGGGAATTGGAGAGACAGAGATTGGAGAGATAGGGAAAAGAGTGAGGGAGCAGACAACAGTGGAGGAGGGGTGCAACTCACTCTGTTTGTCATGGTAAGATGGCTGCAACACCTATAGATCAATGGTCTTCTAGCAACCCAGAGGCAAGATCATTATGGAAACTGATTCATAATTTCAAGCTGGAACACATCTCCCCAAGCAGAAACTATGCAATTAAAGCCTCTATAAGGATCCTTCAAAGAATCCACTTACAGAGCCATTAGGGAACCATCAAATCAAGATCATTTCACAGGGAAGACTACTGTAGCAAGAGACATGTCAGAAACACTTGCTTATGATCTTCTGTTTCTTCTCCCATCATGCCAAAAGAGAAAGGGATCCAGAAAGGGGACAAGACAATGTTATAAGGAGCACTCTGTGCCCCTTGCTCATTCTGTATTCTTCAAGTCAAAGCTAAACATCACCCAGGGAAGGATATGAGAGTAAGTTTTAAATGACTCAATTTGAGTGAACTTTTTGACTGAAAGTTGGAAAACTGAAAGTGATTATGGCAACTGAGATTTCACAAGAGATAAGACACAGATTCTTTTGAGCATAGTGAAAGCAGCATTAGCATGATGGAAAACCATTTCACTTTTGTGTCCCACTAAATCTAGAATGTTTAACAGTCTGGCAGACATATGGCAGCTTATTCTAATGACTGTCCAGAATCTTGAGTGTGAGGAAACTGAACTTATTACAGATGATGATATATCTAATTATTGAGTGGATAATGTGACTACTTTTAGCTTAGCTTCTAGGATTTATGGAAACTCATGAAATACCAGCTCCATCAAAGAAGTAAGAATGTTGGCTTATTGTTCCAAGTTATATACAAAAAAAATCTGTACATTTTTTGGGGAAACGATTCTCTATGAATATTTTCACATTTTTGCATAGTTTAGGATTTGTGATTTCATAGCAAACTTGCTGAAAAAATAGATTGCGCAATGCTTCAGAGAGATTTAGAGACTTATCTTCCCAAAACTATTTGCTCACATCCCAGAGTAGAGCCTTCCCTCTATTCCCCAGGGAAAATTTGGTTACATTTCAGAGTGAAGTTCTCTTTGGAGAGCAGGATAGAGATGCAGATATGCCAGCTGCTCTATATAAACTCTGAGTCATAATTTTGGGGTTTCTACTCCTCTGGTGTAAATCCCATAGCATGCCCAGGTGAATATTAGTCATCCTGGTCCCCTATGTGGAACTGGTGCTAAGATGTTCTGTGTTAATAATTTCTTCTATAATCCAGAGATCTTGTACTTACTGTCAGCATATATATATATTTTATAAGTGTGTGTATACATATATATATACACACATGCATACACACATACATGCATATACAGATATACACATACACATTGAGATATACTACATATATGTGCAGTATATGTCAGTTTTGTAAACATCAGTAGGATAAAGTTGTTGAACATCATAATGTTGAACTGGTATAAATTATTTCTATTATGGTATTAGTTTTTTAGAAATTATTTTAGAGATACTGATAGTTTATTGGTGGAATACAATTATTTGATTTTGTATTTCTGAGAAACATTAATTCTATTGGAAAAATACACTCTAATGACATGCTCTAATGACCTATTGTTCAGACATAAATTTCCCAAGTATTTGTGCTGTAGATTCCAGAGTTAAGGCCTACTAGGTCTGCAGTTTGAATTCTGACCCAGCTGGGTATATCTGCAAGGGTCAGGGGAACAAAGTATGTTTTATAAAAATCTTGTGACATTACTGACAGCAACCTTGGTTGGATTAGCTAGGCAAGTGGAAGTGGAGGGCCACATTCTTTATTCTCCTGGGAAGTGAAGCATGGGAAGAGAGAGTTGGAATTTGAAATTATAAGAATTAGTGAGGGATGATTCTGAGTATAGAATATCATAGTACCACTTGATTTGTTTTCATGCCTTGCCCTTGGAAAATTAACCCAGGACTTTGCTGAGAAGGAGCCAAAAATGACCTAGTCAATCTAATCAGATGAAGGATTTTTATCCCTTGGTGAGGGAGACCACAATGAGGGATGATGCTGAGGTAGAAACAATGACACCTACTAGCATATTTTGTGATCAAGTTGAAGTTGGTTCCAGAAACACTTACTCATATCCTACTGTACACAAAGCACTATGCCAGGACATGGGCCTTAAAAGATGAGCAAGATATAGTCCTTATGAATAAGACATAGAATAAGATATGTATTGGATTTCAATGTAAAGTAGAAAATGCAGGGATATAGGAGCAAAGACACAGAGATGGGAAACAGTAGGATGTCCAAAGAGAATGACAAACAGTGTAGAAAAAGCAGAGCAGTGATTTTCAACTATAGCTGCATAATAGAATCATCTCATGAACTTTAAAAAATAGCCCAGGCCTAGACTTTACCTCAGACCAATAAAATCTGCATTTCTGGAGGGGGAATCCCAGGAACTGGTCATTTTTTAACCTTGTCAGGTGATTCTTGTTGGATTTCAACTGAAACCCACTATCATGGTAATCAATTTGTGAAGCAAGACTTCCTGAGGGGTGATGCCATTTGTCTATCTGTAAAACTATCTGTTCATAACATCTACTTAGTTAAAGACATTTGGATATAATAATATATCTGAAAATGCTTTGTAAGCTACAAAGCCCTGTAAATATGCATGATATTAGTTCTCCTGTCCCACTGAGAGCCCTGTGAGTATAGAAAATTATTAATATTTATTAATATTAAAATTTATGTAAATCTTACTAATCTTTGCATCTCCACACTTCCCAATGTAGGATCTGTCAGATAGATGTCCAAAACATTTGCTCCATGGGGAAACAAATAAATAAATCAACAATGCAAATAAGCAGACACTGAACTTTTGAAACAGTATCAAAACAGAAAAAAAGTGATTAAAGCAAAAGTATATCCTTAGTTTATATTCCAAGGGAAAGGTTAGAAAGGCACAAAAGCTTCTGGAGTGATTCAAATTAAGATGATTTATTGCAACTTTCAGACAACATGTGACTGAACTTTAAAAATATGTATAGAAACATGTCCCTGATTTTGAGTTCCAGCTGAAAATCCAGCTTGGTGTGTAGACAGTTTAAACAACAGGATACTTCCAGAAAAAGTCAATATTTGAGATTAGAACACAGTGGACTTCTTGGAAAGGAATCACATTTTCTTTGGAGTCTTCCACTTTTATTTTTTACATAGTCTGACTGAATAAAATCATGTGCGGTATGTTTGTGTGTTAAAATGATGTGTAGATTTAGATATGATAGAGATGTTCAGATAAAATAAATCTATCATCTAAAAGTGATCAGCAAATTTTAAATTCAGGAAAAAAGTTTCTTATTTAATGGAGAAAGGGAAAGAACTAAAAATGCATTGTATTTGCACTCTGTCCTTTGTGATTTTCAGAGCAATATCATAAAATATACCCTTGTTGGTGTCAAGGAAAAGTTGATCTTTTTGTGCTTTTACTGCAATTTGACTTTCTAACTGGTAAGATACCAATTCATCCTCATTCTGCTTCTGATATGCCCCATTAATCAGTTTCATTTCCCAGGAAGAGACTAATGTATGCCTCCATCCAATGCTAGAGAAGTCCATGTGGGCAAAAAAAGGGAGACTTGAGGGGAGGGGAGAGAATATAAACAGCACTCCCAGAGAGGTACCATCTATAATGGCAGGTTTTCAGTTCAGAATCAGTGAGGTATCAGTATCTAATTAAAAATCTGTTCTAGGAACACAGGATAATTCATGTGGTTTCTGAAGTTTGATATTGCCATGGCAATAATGTTACTTTGAATGGTATCATGTCCAAGAAGATCCATTTGAAAATGACAGTGTGATGAGCAGGTACAAAGTAGGAGGGTAGATTCAAGTTAACAGGCCAGGGTACACAGTAGCACTTCTAGGGGGCTGTGGTCTAGGTAGGGAGTTGTCAATGTAGAAAAAAAACTCAAGGCCTCAAGGAAAATAAGCAGCAAGTAGGAGGCCTGCCCTAAACACAAGGATATTCAGAAGGCCTGCCACCTGATAATTTCACCAAATTTCTTCTACATATGCCTAATCACCGAGTCAAGGCCATTTTTCAGAAGATAGTATTTAATGGGTAAGAAGTGTCACTATAGTGCTATGTTAGAGTTTGTTAGTCCATGCAGGCTAATCTGCAGATAGTTAGCAGCTTATTCATCAAGCTGGATTGAAACTAAACTGGATGGGAATTAATATGCTGTTCCTTAGTCTTGTTCATATTTTCTTCATCTCTATTAGTATTATTATAAGGGTCCTGTACCCAGTTCGTCTACCTCTACTCAACTTCTACAATAATCTTGCCAAAATATAAAACTAATAGCATCACTTTTTAATATCACTACTCAAAAAATCTTCAGTGTGTCCCATTACTATGAGGTCAATCAAAAAAATCTTAGTATTGTATATAAAGCACTTGCCCATATTCTTTTCTAGCTTCTTCTCTAGCTGCTTTCCTCACTTTCCCTTTTTCTAATCACAGAAAACTGCACATTGCCCAGTGTCCATCCTATGCTGTTTCAGGCCTCCATTCCTTTCCTATTTACTGTTCTCTGTGTCTGGTATACACCAACCTCTAAACTGCTGAATTCCACACATCCATCAAGGACAGGTTTATCTGAGTTAGTTTTGCCCAAACTTCCAAGCTAAGCTTCCCTTGAATACTTTGTTCCCTTTCTCCTTTTCATCTTTCTATATAACCTACAAATTTGAATTGCATATTTAGGTTTGTCTCCTCCATGAACATGTGAGCTCATCAGAGGTAGAGAATCTCTGATTTCTCTTGTTATCCCCAGTTCTCAGCCCTTAGCATAATGTCCATTACACAGTACATCCTCACATTTCTTTTTGTTGAACTAATAAATGAATATACATCATTTGGGATTAGGTTTGATTCAATATAATGGAAAATTAAAAATATATGACTCATGAAATAGTGATTTTTTTCCTCATGTAAAGAAAATTCAGAGACAGGTAGTCCAGGGCTATATGGTAGCTTCACACTGGAATCTGTGTTACAAGAGTCTACTAAAATTCTGCTACCTATCTGCTGTGGACTCAGTTGTATACCCCTGCACTTTAAATTAATGTTAAATCCCTAAGTCTCAGTGTGTCTATATTTGGAGACAGGGCTTATAAGGAGGTAGTTAGGGTTAACTGGGGTCATAGAGCCCTCATTGGATAGGAGTAATCTCTTTATAAGAAGAAATACCAGAGTACTCCTTCCCTCTTTCCACTCTCCCCACCCTTGAGGTTCCATGCACACAAAGAAGAGGTCATAGGAGAACACAGCAAGATGGCTATTGCCTACAAGCCTACAAGAGAGTTTCTCAACTGAAACTGACCATGCTGATACCCTGATTTTGGACTCTTCAGCCTCCAGAACTTTGAGAAAATAAATATCTGCTGTTTAAACTACCCAGGCAATGGTATTGGTATTTTGTTATGGAAGCCCTAGCTAACTAAGACACTAACCCTCTGGATTTGCTTCTGATGGCTGCTGGTGTACTGGCGATTACATCTGGTGAGTTCTAAATAATGGGAAGGAAAAGGGGAAAAGAAAAAAAAAAGGCAAGAAATTTTCTCTCCTAACTAAGTCAATGCTCTTTTAAATTTCCTAAACATCTACTTAGGTAGCTCTGACATCCCTGGCTTCAAGGGAGGCTGGAAAATGGAATTTTTAAGCTGGACACATTGATCCTTAGAGTAAAATCAGGCTTCTGTTTTTGAGGAAGATGGGGAAAATGGATATTAAGTTGGTACCTAGCAGTCCCTGCCACAAGCATCTTCATGGTCTATCTTGACAGTTTTGGCTTTTGGAAAGAGTTTTGGGTACTGGCTGAATGGGGTGGGCACCTGGGCCACACTAAATTTATAACATGAGTTGTCATTTGGGTACCAGAGCCAAGGACATAGACAATAAAAATGCTTAAATACAAGATGTTTTAAATGCTACTATCATTTAATGAAAGGGTTGGGCAGCATATTTCATTACGTTCCTAGAAGAAGTTTTGATAGGAAAATCTCCAGTAGATATTAAAATATGAGATTCCATCTTGGACCTATTATTTCAGAAAGTTTAATTATACTATACTCATCAGATTTCATCTATCAAAACCAATAAAGGAAAGGAAATAATAAAGATCAGAGCAGAAATAAATGAAATAGAGATCCCTCCCCAAAATAAAAGAATCAGTAAAGGTATGAACTGGTGTTTTGAAAAGATAAACAAAATTGACAAACTTTTAGTTAGATGAAGGAAAGAGAGAAGATTCAAATAAAATAGAATCAGAAGTGAAAGAAGAAACTTACTACAGAAAGACATAGGACTATAAGAAATCACTATGAAGAATTACATACCAACAAACATAAATGGACAAATTATGAGAAATATACAGCCTTCCAATACTGAATCAGGAAGAAATAGAAAATTTGAATAGATCAATAACAAGTAAAGAAATCAAATCAGCAGTCAAAAACCTCCTAATTCAGAAAACCCAGGAATCAAAGAGTTTCACTGGCAAGCTCTATCAAACATTTAACAAAGTAAAGCCAATCCTTTTCAAACACTTCTAAAGAATTGGAGAGGAGGAAACATTTCCAGCATCACCCTGATATCAAAGCCAGATAAGGATACTATAGGAAAACAAAACTAGAGATCAATATCCCTGAAGAATATAGATACAAAAATTATCAGAATATTAGCAAACCAAATTGAAGAACACATTAAAATCACAATATATCAACATCAAGTAGGATTTATCCCTGGGATACAAGGATGATTCACCCCATGAAAAATTGATAGATGTAAATAAAATTAAAAAAAAAAATTCTGAAGGTGATATACCACATGAATAGAATGATACAAATCATATAATCATCTGGATACAGAAAAAACCGACAAAATACAACATCCTATCATGATAAAAGCCATCAACAGATTCTCAAAAGATAAATCTCAAGATAATAAAGGCTACATATGACAAACCCACAGCTAACATTTTACTGATTGGAGGAAAACTGAAAACTTTTGCTTTAAGATCAAGTACAAAACCGGGGCACTCCCATCGCTTTTTTAAAAATTTAAATTCAATTCATTAGCATATAGTGTGCTATTAGTTTCAGAGGTAGAGGTCAGGGATTCAGCAGTCTTGTATAATACCCAGCGCTCATTATATCATGTGCCCTCCTTAATGTCCATCCTCCAGTTACCCCATCCCCCAATCTCCTCCCCTCTGCAACCCTTATTTTGTTTCCTATGATTAGAAGACACTTATGGTTTGTCTACTTCTATGATTTCTTTTTTTTTTTTAATTTTTCCCTCCCTTCCTCTATGATCTTCAGTTTTTTTCTTAAATTCCGTAAGAGTGAGAGCAACTGGTAATTGTCTTTCTCTGGTTGACCTATTTCAATTAGCATAATACCCTCTAGTTTCATGCATGTCAGTACAAATGGCAAGATTTCATTTTTGATGGCTGAGTAGTATTCCATTATATCTATCTCTATAGGTATACATCTCCATCTATATAGATATCTCACATCTTCTTTATCCATTCATCTATTGATGGACATCTGGGATCTTTCCATAGTTTGGCTATTGTGGACATTGCTGCTATGAATGTTCAGGCACTGGTGCCCCTTCAGATCACTCCCTTTGTACCTTTGGAGTAAATACCAAGTAGTCTGATAGCTGGGTCCCAGGGTAACTCTTTTCAACTTTTTGAGGAACCTTCATACGGTTCTCCAGAGTGACAACATCAGCGTGTTTTCCCACCAGTAGTGTAAGAGGGTTCCCTTTTCTCCACATCCTGTCCAACCTCTGTTGTTTCTTGATATGTTAATTTTACCCATTCTGACCTGGGTGAGGTAGTATCTCCTTGTGGTTTTCCCTGATGCCAAGCAAAATAGAGCATTATTTCATGGGTCTGTTGGCCATTTGTAGGTCTTCTCTGGAGAAATGTCTGCTCATGTCTTTGGCTCATTTCTTAATTTGACTCTTAGTTCTTTGAGTGTTGAGTTTGATAAGTTCTTTATAGATTTTGGATACCAGCATTTTATCTGATAAAACAATTGCAAATATCCTCTCCCATTCTATAGGTTGCCTTTTGGTTTTGTTGACTGTTTCTTTTGCCATGCAAAAGCTTTTTATCTTGACAAAGTCCCAATAGTTCATTTTTACCATTGTCTCTCTTGCCTTTGGAGACATGTCTAGCAAGAAGTTGCGAGGTCTGAGCACACAGAAGCTGCTTCTTGTGTTCTCCTCGAGGATTTTGATGGATTCCTGTCTCACATTTAGGTCTTTTGTCCATGTTGAGTCTACTTTTTCTGTGCATGGTGTAAGGAAATAGCCCAGTTGTCCAATTTGTAGCTGTCCAATTTTCCCAGCAACATTTGTTAAAGAGACTATTTTTCCACTGGATATTCGTTCCTGCTTTGCCAGAGATTAGCTAGCCAAAGTGTTGAGGACCCCTTTCTGGGTTCTCTCTTCTGTTCCATTTATCTCCGTGTCTGTTTTTGTGCCAGTGCCACACTGTCTTGATGATCACAGCTTTGTAATAGAGCTTGAGGCCTCGCATTGTGATGCCACCAGTTTTGGTTTTCCGTTTCAGCATTCTTTTGGCTACTCGGGGTCTTTCTGGTTCCATACAAATTGTAGGATTATCTGTTCCAGTCCTGTGCCAAAAGTTTATGGTATTTTGACAGGGATTGCAATGACTGTATAGATTGCCCTGAGTAGCATAGACATTTTAACAATATTTGTTCTTCCAATCCATGAGCATGGAAGGGTTTTCCATTTCTTTGTGTCTTCCTCAATTTCTTTCATGAGTGTTCTATAACTTTCTGAGGACAGATCCTTTGCCTCTCTGGTTAGGTTTACTCCTAGGTATTTTACGGGTTTTGGTGCAATTGTAAATGGAATCCACTTCTTAATTTCTCTTTCTTCAGTCTCATTGCTAGTGTACAGAAATGACACTGGGTTCTGTGCATTGATTTTATATCGTGCCAATTTGCTGAATTCCCTTATGAGTTCTAGCAACTTTGGAGTGGGGTCTTGTGAGTTTTCCACATAGAGTGCCATGTCATTTGTGAAGAGTGAGAGTTTGACTTCTTTTTTGCTGATTCAGATGCCTTCTATTTCTTTTGATTGATGGCTGAGACTAGGATTTCTAGTACTATGTTCAACAACAGTGGTGTGAGAGTGGACATGCCCGTCATGTTCCTGACCTTAGGGGAAAAGCTCTCAGTTTTTCCCCCATGGAGAATGATCTTTGCTGTGGGCTTTTCCTAGATGGCTTTTATGATATTGAGGTATGTTCCCTCTATTCCTACACTGTGAAGGGTTTTAATCAAGAATGGATGCTGTACTTTGCCAAATGCTTTTCTGCATCTATTGGGAGGCTTGTATGATTCTTGTCTTTAATTAATGTAGTGTATCACATTGATTGATTTGTGGATGCTGAACCACCCTTGCAGCCCTGGATTAAATCCCACTTGATTGTGGTGAATAATCCTTTTAATTTACTTTTGGAATCTATTGGTTCGTATCTTGGTGAGAATTTTGGCATCCGTGTTCATCAGGGATATTGGTCTGTAATTCTCCTTTCTGGTGAGGATTTTGGTTTGGAAACAAGGTAAGACTTTGAAAGTTTTCCTTTCATTTCTATGTCTTTAAATAGCTTCAGAATAGGTATTACTTCTTTAAATGTTTGTTAGAATTCCCCTGAGAAGCCATCCAGCCTGGACTCTCGTTTGTTGGGAGGTTTTTTTTTTTTTTTTTTTTTAAGATTTTATTCATTTATTCATGCGACAGAGACACAGTGAAGCAGAGATATAGGCAGGGGGAGAAGTAGGGTCTCTGCAAGGAGCCTGATGTGGGACTTAATCCCAGGACTCTGGGATCACGCCCTGTGCCAAAGGCAGATGCTCAACCACTGAGGCACTCAGGCGTCTCTGTTGAGAGATTTTTGACTGCTTCAATTTCCTTGCTGGGTATGGGTCTGTTCAGGTTTTCTCTTTCTTCCTGTTTCAGTTTTGGTAGTTAATATGTCTTTAGGAATGCATCGATTTCTTCCAGATTGCCTGTTTTGTTGGCTTATAGTTGATCATAATATGTTCTTATATTTGTTTGTATTTCTTCAGTGTTGGTTATGATCTCTCTTTCATTTCTTCATTTGTGAATTTACTTTTTTGAGTCCCTTCTCTTTTATTTTTGATAAGTCTGGCCAGGGTTTATAGATCTTAATAATTCTTTCAAAGAATCAGTTCCTGGTTTCATTGGTCTGCTCAACTGTTCTTTTGGTTTCTTTCTATTTCATTGATTTTTGGTCTAATCTTTATTATTTATCTTCTCCTGCTGGGTTCAAGTTTTGTTTGCTGTTCTTCACCTCCTTTAGGTATAGGTTTAGCTTGTGTACTTAAGACTTTTCTTGTTCCTTGAGAAAGGCTTGTATTGCTATATACTTCCCTCTTCAGACTGCCTTTGCTGTATCCCAAAAGTTTTGAACAGTTGTGTTTTCATTTTTGTTTGTTTCCATTAATTTTTAAAATTTTTCTTTAATTTCCTAGTTGACCCATTCATTATTTAGTAGGATGCTCTTTAACCTTCCTGTATTTGTATTCTTTCCAAATTTCCTTTTGTGATTGAATTCCAGTTTCAAAGCATTGTGGTCTGAAAATATGCAGGGAATGATCCCAGTCTTTCGGTACCGGTTGAAACCTGATTTGTGATCCAGTATGTGATCTATTCTTGAGAATGTTCCATGTGCACTTGAGAAGAATGTGTATTCAGTTACTTGAGGAAGAAATGCTCTGAATGTATCTGTGAAGTCCATCTGGTCCAGTGTGTCATTCAAATAGTTTGTTTCCTTGTTGACATAGAACCTAAAGGAAAATGTGATCATTAAACCAGCCCTACAAGAAATATTAAAGGGTATCCTTTGCGTGAAGAGAGACCCCAAAAGTAACAAAGACCAGAAAGAAACTGAGACAATATACAGAAGCAGTTACCTTACAGGTAATACTGTGGCACTGAATTCGTATCTTTCAACAGTTACTCTGCATGTAAATGAACTAAAGGTCTCAATCAAAAGACATAGAGTATCAGATTAGTTAAAAAAAAAAAAAAGAAGACGACTCATCGATATGTAGTAAAAACAAAACAAGACCTATTAATATGCTGTAAGAGACTTATTTTTGATTCAAGACACCTCCAGATTGAAAGTGAGGAGGTATTAAACACTTTATCATGCTAATGGACATCAAAAGAAAGTTGAGACAGCAATCCTTATATCAGGCAAATTAGATTTTAAACCAAAGACTGTAATAAGAGATGAGGAAGGACATTATATCATAATTAAAGTGTCTATCCAACAAGAAGATCTAACAATTGTAAATATTTTTGCCACTAACATGGAAGAACCCAGTTATATAAACCAATTAATAACAAAATTAAAAAACACATTCATAATAATACAATAATAGTAGGGGCCTTTAATAATAGCCCACTCACTGCAATGGGTAGATTATCTAAGACACAGATCTTTTAAAGACAAGAAGGTCGAAGTAGTACAGACTTATAGGGCAGAGATTGGAGTCAACTCTAGTAGACCAAGTCCCAACTGATATAAACATGTCCTGAAGTAAACTCATAAGATTTCTACGCTTTCTGCTATTAATTTGTATATATGGAATATTAAGGTGAATTCCTCCTTTCTTTCCTGTGTTCATAGTGAACATCTGGAGAGAAAAATAAACCTAAACTTAATTTTAAATATTGTTTTAGGAATGTCAAGAAATTCATTTGAACAAATATGCTAAAATATTTCCATATTTAAATGAAATCTTTTTATGGAAATCACAGGATATGTTACAAAAAGTAAAAGAATTAGGAATTATTCTGAATCAAGTAAAGTCTGGAATGAGGTGTTACAGTCCTTTTCAAGTCTGAGATTTGAAAGCTTTATCACCAAATTTGTATGGCATATCAGATTTACAAAGTTCTTTCAAATGTATTCTCTGATTTTTACAACCTTAAGTCAAAACACATGAGACCCACAGATAAAGAACCAGAGGCTCCTTGTCATGGTTGGATTCTGATTAAGATCAATGTTTCCTGACTCTCCATCCAATGTTTTATGGCCTTGAATTCACACAATACTCCATGCAAAAATATGAGATAAGTTATATCAACATATTGGAAATCCTCTCTGCTAAGATAGAGTTCTAAGTGAGCAAATTTGTGCAAAGTCATTATAGCTCTTTTTAGTCTGATGTCTTACTAGCATGCCAAAACATGGTAGACATATGGTCCCTGCCTTTAAGAATGTTCTGTTAAAGATAATATAATTATATGTTAATTTCTTCTCCACTTATATTAGTTAGACTCTTTAAGTATGCATGAAGCACTGTATGCTCTGGTTTCAGGTCAGGTTTATCATTGGTTACAAAGAGAAGTGAGGAAGAACAGAACATGTTTTCCTGGGGCCTTGAGGAAAATTCAGACATGAATATTTATCAAAACCCACAAAAGCTGGAGAAGCTGGAGGGCATCTCTGAAATGCTTCTGTAGATGCTCATCATCTCCAGTATCCAGGACCCCTCTGCTTTCTCCAGATGTTTCTTTTTATTTCATATAAATTAATCTGTATCTATATACTCCTTTTCTCTGTCTTATTTTTTTTTATTGATTTGAATTGCTTATTATTAAGTTCTTGGGTAATATTATTACCTTCTTTTATTTTTATGAACTCTTCTACTCTTGAAAACTTTGTCTTTCCTTGGAGGAATAATTTGAGTGTGCTAGTCATAAGAACAGGCTTTTGTTGGGGCTGCAACCACCTATAGATCTAGGTCTTTGGGTCATGTTTCCTAACCTCATCCCTGATCTAATCAGCTTTCCCAAGAATTGTGGGTTATGTGATACAAACCAAGCTGACCACAAGCAAAGACTATCCCAAAAGTAGAGGCAGACTGGTTAGTAGTCAGGGTCCTATCACGGCATCCTGAATGCACTACATTGTGCAACATTCTTTATTTTATTTTTTATCTGAATCTGCTAAATAATTTTTAAAATATTTTATTTTGAGCAGGCTTATTGGGTTATTGCTTTTCTTCTCTTGGACCAATTTTTAAATAAATATAAATATTTTATTGATATTCAAGACAGTAATAAAATTGGATTATAATAATAATGAAATCAAATAAAGTGGGAGTCCTATTATCATATGTATTCAGGACCAGTAAATCAAAAATTCATTTCATATGAAGAATAATTTTTACTTATTTTTTAAAAAAATATTATTTATTTGAGAGAAAGAATAAGTACAAGGGGCAGGGGTGGGCCTGAGGGAGAGGGAGAAGCAGAATCTCCATTGATCAGGGAGCCTGACCTTGGAGGAGACTCCATCCTAAGACCCTGAGATCATGACCTGAGCCAAAGGCAGACGCTTAAGCAACTGAGCCACCCACATGCCTGGAGGAATATTTTTTAAATGATATATTGTTTAAATATAATATTTTAACTTAGTATATATAAATATCTTTTGATTGGAGTGCTCCATACTAGTTGTATAAAGACCATATTTCCTAATATGAAATCTCTAATTTCCAACTTTAACTTGTTGAAAGTGAAAATTTATTTATTTTATTTTTGAAAGTGAAAATTTAAACACATTTGCAAACTGATGTTGCATAAGTCTTAAGATTTTGAGAATATTTTCCCAATTATTTAGAATTTTCTTATCTACACTTAATTTTGAAAGAAAATTTCATTTAGAAACATGAAATTATTGTTCCTTAATCAGAGAACTGAACTTAGTTTTGATAGAAACTTTTTCACTCATATTTCTTTGTTACATAATATTTGAATAAATTAAAAATAAAATTATTTAAAACATTAAATAAGATAAATAACATAAGGCAACAAAAAATTTGACTCTTCATATTTGTACAACACAACTGATAGGAACAGAAATACCAGTGTGGCTTGGAGAAGGAAACAGTCTTCTGTATGTGTTTGCTGTGCCATGAACACTAGGACTTATAGAAGGAAAATAAAGAATCCATTCATCTAGCAAGTGACTAAATGGATTTTCTCGTATATATACTCAACCTGATTCAAAATTTCTCTTAGGTTATAATAACATGAAAGCTTTAAAAAGACTTAAAATGGAGAGAAAATTTCATTGATGAATTTTAAATAAAGGTAATTTCAGTTAGAAAAATAGAGAATAGAATTAAAACTAGTTCATATAAGTAAATAAACAAGAAACAGAAATAGGCACTTCCTCAGAATGTACACAAAAATTAGGTCCAAGTGAATGAAATAGAGGTAGAATTCTGTTTGCTAAGAATACAAGGAGCAGGGAATTCAAAGGAGTCTCTTATAACAGACATTCCTTAAATGCATTGGGAAACCAGAAATGACAGGGAACAAAAAAAGAGAATTAAGTGGTAAGCATATGAACTGAAGCATGTCTGCTCTTGGGGATGTGCTAATCTTGGGTTTTAACTCAGACTGAACCTGGAACAGAGACTGTGGGATTCAGAAGAGCAAGGAATTGAAATTGAGACCGCGACTATAAAGTTGGGACCAAAGGGCCTGTACTCAATTAAAACATTAAAAGGAAAAGTGCACTGACACAGGAGAATATAAGGATGTTTACTTTAGCCTGAATTTGAGAGGAATAAATAAATAAATAAATAAATAAATAAATAAATAAATAAATAAATAAATTCTTACTTGGGCCTCTACCAAACATTGTCTGGTTTGGAAAAGAAACTGCCATAAAAATTACTCTGTAACAGTAATACTTCTGAGAGTCATGGAATAAGAAAACACTAAAATTCCTTGATAGGACATGCTTTCAACCTAGGCTACACAAGATTCTTGTAAGAATGAAAATGAGTTTACAATACAATTGTAAAATAAAAGGGAACAATCCACCATGAACAAGATAGCACACTTAACACGAGATTTTGAATTTTAATAATGGCAGAAAATAGAATTTGATAGAGATTCTGAAATGAATATAATTAAGATGATTAAAGAGAAAAAACATGATTCAAAGATACAAGGAAAAGGACACAAAAGCATTAAAAATAAAATAAGACAAAAAAATAAATTAAGAAGGAGACAAACCAGAAGAGACTCTTAACTATATGAAACAAGCTGAGGGTTGCTGGATGGCAGGTGGGTGGGGGGACAGGGTAACTAGCTGATGGGATGTTAAGAGAGTATGTGAGGTAATGAGAAGTGGGTATTATATGCAACTAATGAATCACTAAACCCTATCTCTGAAATTAATGATATACTAGATATTAATTAATTGAATTTAAATAAAAATTTTAAAATAAAGAGCTTATGTTATTTAAAAAAGATGTATTGATAAATGGATAGAGAGATGGATAGATGGAAAAATGTGTATATCATGTATAGTAAAATGTTTATTAGAATATAGTTAGTGGCTATACAGGTGTTCAATGTCAAATTATTTCAATCTTACATGTTCATAAATCTTCATAATAAAATATTGGGAGAAACATGCTATGAACAAAGAATAGCTACATATAAAAAGAATCAGCTAGAGAAAGCTCTCAAAGCTGGGCAAATATTTATGAAACTATTTGCAGGCATTAGCCATAAACAAATGAACTCCATACTAAAGGATAACAAAACTGGAATAAGCAAGTTTGTGAACAAATAAAAATCATCTTACCATCAGTATACATCTCAAATTTAAGGATGGAATTTTAAGTGTAACATAGAGTGGTGGCAGTAGTACTCAGACTATGGTCCCTTGACTAGCTCATCAGCCTCACCTAGAAACTTATTCCTAAAGCAAATTTTGGAGCTCCTCCACAGACATACTAGAGCAGAAACCAGCCTTCTATTCTTTTAAGAAAGTTCTCCATGATGATTCTGATGCTCTCTTGATCACCACAGAATCACTGGTTATAAGGAAATAGAGTTTCTGATAAAAGGTAGCTAAGAAAAAATTAATGATAAAAATCAACAGTAACTTAACCATAAGAGAATTCCTTTTCAAGTTAAAAATGAAAAGTATTACCACTTCTGTTCAATAAAGTACTTGTAAACCAGTTTACTACATTTACATTTAAAAATTATGGTGATTTATAGTGTCAAATTGTTAAAGCTGATAAAATTCAGCAAAGTCATGCTGGATATAGAATTAATATAAAAAATGATAAAACTTACATCTATTTTTACAATGCAGAAACTCTTATAATATGTAATCTTTAAAAGATTTACAATAAACATAAGGTAACTATAACCAAGGCAATGAAGATGTGCAAAAACTTTATAAAGAAAAATGTAAAATCTTATTGCAAATCATAGAGACAAAGTATGAGAGAACTCACAGATGAGAAGATTCAATATCACAACAATGCAGTGCTCCCAGAATGTGTGTGTATATGTTTTAAAACTTTTTGAAGAAAAATATTTTTAAAAATTGGAGAGTATCTTCATGACATGTAGTAGTGAAGGATTATGTAATCAAGACACATAAAGTTCAAAACCTGAAGGAAAAGATTCAACTACCAAGTTTAATTCTGTTATTTGACAAAAGACACAACAAATGAAGTGAAATGCAGGACTCTGGATTGAGATGAAGTATTGATAATACCTAGAACTAACAATTAGTACCTAAAATACACAAAGAGCTCCTATAAATCAATAAAAGACAAACTGAAGAAAAGAATGGTTGAAAGCTAGGTAAACGGGTGATTCACAGAAGCATAAACCTGAATGATCCAAAATATATGAAAATAAGACATGTTTTCAGAGGTTTCCTGTCCTTTCAGTTGGCTATTAGTAGTAAACAGGGCAATAAATGGCTATTGTCAGTCTTCTAGTTTTAACTCCTATTGCTTTGTATTAATAATTAGGAAGGATTTTGGCAAAGAATAGGACCATGGAACTGTTTACTCATCCAATTTTGATTTGAAAGCTTAATTGGGGTGCATATGTACTCATGCTGCTTTTATTATTCAGCTAGACCTAAGGAGCCCATATATTTATTGATTTAACAACTTAATTTCTGTGGAACTCATTGAAATGAGAGTGCTTCTCTTTTCATCAGCTAAGCGTGGGGAAAAGTCAGAAAGGTTTTTGTTTTTAAATGTCTCCTCGTGTGTCTCACAACTAAGAGTCATTCCCTGAGGACATTAAAAACTTCAGGAACTGGGGGAAAAAGTATAAAAATTCATACCTGGAGAAGCTATGGAAACACTGGACTTGGGAACATTCTAATTTAGGAAATTAGGTAATAGCCACAAGAATTTAATGATGGCCAGGATCAAATCTGAAAATTAAGTGGAGATTCATTACAGCTAAGAATAGGAGAGTAACTCACTGAAACTTTGTTGTCAAAAACTGGCTTTTTAAGTCTAATTTATCTCTTATTAAGTATGGCAATTTAATTTTTAAATATTCTATTTTAAAAACCATAACTGAACAGGAAGTTGTCTAAATTTCTAAGTTAAAGAATGGTTAGTGAGTTGGCTTTGGAATCAGATTATATGGATTTAAATGCTGGTTTGTGCTACCCTTTAACGAAGTTTCACGGCCTCTCCGCCTCAGGTCTCTTATCTGTAAGATGGGATCGTTAATACTACCCACCTCTTAAGATTGTTACAAGGATTGGAAGAGATAATGTCAGTGAATACACAGCATCTGAAAAATACTAAATACTGAGAAAAAATTATCTATAGGTATCATAACACGTGTAAGGGAAGCTCAGCTTTTTGGATCTCAAAGCATATAACTAATGTACTATAGCTCACTTACTGCCAATTTTTGTGCCCAAAAAATGCTAACTGCTCTTTTTAACTGATCTCTTTTTAAAGGCTGAAAATGAAAACTAAATGTTAAGAGAAAGATAGGATACATCAATGAAGATAATGTTTCTTACCATATAATCTCATAATTAATATAGCTGAGCCCTGAACATGTGTATATTTCTGAGGAATACACAGATTAGATCTGAGCACTGATACTATGCACATATGCACACATACACATCTCAAATATGTAGGTCAGCCAAAACCTGGATACACATAATTTGCATTTCTAAATACCATTAAAATCATTGCTATGCCGTATATTCCTTGCTGGTAACCAGAAGTGAAAGTATTTTCCAACATGATTAAAACATGATTGGAACTACAAAATGTGAGCTATGAATTTTTAAACCCTTCTGAGCCCAAACCATTAAAACCAAACTTTTTAATTTGCAAATGAGGGAACTTAGTATCGCAGGTGTTACACAAGGCTAGCACATAGGTCTGTCAACTCTCTGTCCAATATTTTTCCCAGCCCAGGGTTCAAGATGACTTTTCCAGTTATGTTTATAAGTTTATAATGGCTTAAATAGGACTTCTTATAAGGAAAGGTATGTACTGAACATAAGCTTTGTGCCTAACATTCAACTAGACACCGAGGGGAAATGTTCAGTGTTTATGTGTGGCAATGTTAATAAAGAGAGCTGGGAATTGTTTTTGCAAAACACGACTGAATAAAAAGCAATGTATGATATTTTCACTTTCAAATATAGTGTTGTGGTCAGAAGTGAAGGATTTAATTTAAGTTGGCATGGTCCCAATATAGGTTTTACTAACTCCTGGCTATGAAACTTTGGTCAAGTTATTTAACTTCAATTTTCTCATCTTATAAAGCAGGATTTGTGGACCTTGGGGGCATTATGTTAAGTGAAATAAGGCAGACAGAGAAAGACAAATACAGTATGATCTAATATGTGGAATCTAAAAACAAAACAAAACAAAACAAATCTGAACTCATAGATACAGAGAAGTGACCAGCGAGGTGGAAGTTGGTAGTGGGCCAAATTGATGAAAGGGGTCCAAAGGTACAGACGTCTAGTTAGAAAATAAAAAAAAATCCTGGGATGTAATATGCTGCATGGCAACTATAGTTAATAATGATGTACTGCATATTTGAAGGTTGCTAAGAGAGATTTGAAAAAGTCTCATCACAAGAAAATAACTTTTAACTGTGTGGTGATTGATGTTAACTACATTTATTATGGTGATCACTTCACAGTGTATACAAATATTGAATCAGGTTGCACACCCTAAAACTAATATATGTCGATTATTTCTGAATTAAAAATAAAACTGGGTTTACACCTTCCTCAAAGAATTGTTGAGAAACTAAAATGGCGTAAATAAGCAAAAAACCTGTGGGCCAGACTTCGTGTATTGAGTAAGTAGTCCATAAACATGAAATCATCTTCATTATTATTATCATTTAAAATGTTATTGAAGTTCAGCCATCCTTCTTGAAGTGGAAAGAAGTCCAAAGTTCCTTCTTTCTTGGCTATTAGTTAATAATCATGAATTCTTTACTTTGTCTGTTTTGTTCATAAAGTTAGACGGGAATATATTGGGGAGTTATGGTTAGATTCCAATAGGATCATCTATGTGGAGTGCTTAACAAAATGTCCAGTGTTTGATGAAACTTAGGCTCCTATCTCTTGCGTTCTTCCATCACAAAGAATAGCTTAAAGATATTTCTGTTAATAGGCAAATCTAGAAATATTTTCCCTAAATAAAGTGCCCAAAATGGATGCCTGAAACTTATTTTTTAAAGATTATTTATTTATTTATTCATGAGAGACACAGAAAGAGAGGCAGGCTCACTATGGGGAGCCTGATGCGGGACTCGATCCCTGGACCCCAAGATTACAACCTGAGCCAAAGGCAGATGCTCAACCACTGGGCCACCCAGGTGTCCCACCTAAAACTTCTCTTAGATATGGTGAAAATGAGAGACAAGTCAAAGTAACACATTATAGCAACTACTGACAAGTGGGATGTTGGAGATGAAAGGAGAGAAGATTTTAAGAGGCCTCTGGTTCTTTTTCTCGAATGAGAAAAAAAAATAACTGATCCCAGAAATGAAAATTTTGCTAAAATGGTAACTTTGTTGAGGAAGAAGGTAAAGAATTCATTTAGGTAAGGATGTAAAGTAAGAAAAATAGATGATTTAAAATCTAATATCTTGTTATTCTATAAGCATGTCAGATGAAGCTACCAGGTAAGAAGCTCAAGACTCTAAAATTCTGTAATGATTAACAAAAAGTGATCAGTAGATGTTCCGTAAAGCAACAAACACTATGGCAGAAACTTAGTATTATGAGTTATATGTGTATTCTTAAGGGCAAGAACATAAAAGGACTAAAACTGGAGGGCCACCTAGGGGCAAAAAGACCCAGAAGAAGGTAGCAGAATAACAGAAAGCAAACTCCTCTTCATAATTTAGCCAAAAGCCTTCCCGAGGAATTCATTATTAATGCAACTGAACCCTGGTATGAAATTCAAAACCAATGCTATTATGCAATTCTCCCTACACTAAGAATCCTGGAAGCTATATATTATAGGTTGAATTGTATCCGCCCAAAATTCATAGGTTGAAGTCTTGACCCTCAGTACCACATAATGTGGTAAAAATAAACTTATTTAAAAATAGGGTTGTTGGGACTGCCTGGGTGGCTCAGTTGGTTAAGCATCTGACTCTTGGTTTTGGCTCAGGTCATGAGATCCAGCCCCTGCACTGGGCTCTGAGCTCTGCAGAGTGTCTGCTGGAGATACTCTCCCTCTTCATCTCCCTCTGCCTCTGCTCCACCACCTGTGCACGCTCTCTCTCTCTCTCTCTCTCTCTCAATAAATAAATAAATAAATAAATAAATAAATAAATAAATAAATCTTTAAAAAACAAACAAACAAAAAAAGAAATCGGGTTGTTGCAGAGGTAATTAAGTAAAATGATGTCATACTGGAGTGAGGTGGTCCCTCGTCCAGTATGACTGGTGTCTTTATAAAAAGGGGAAATTTGGACACCGACATAGACATATAGAGAATGTCCTATGGAGATGAAGGTAGAGATTAAGGTGATAATTCTACAAGCCAAGAAAGGGCAAATTTCTAACACACTAGAAGCTAGAATGGAAGCTTGGAACAAATTCTCACTCATAGCCCTCAGAAGGAGCCAGTCTTGATGACACCTTGGTCTCAGGCTTCTAGCCTCTAGGATTGTTAGATAACAAATTTCTATTGTTTATGCTACCCGGTTTGTAGTGCATTATCACAAAAGCCCTAGCAACCTAATGCAGATTTTGCTTCATCTGCAGTATCCCAGTACTGACTAACATTGCTACTTGCTCCTGAGAACTTTGTATCTTCTTAAAAACAATGAATTCTTTGATATAACCAAAGGAATTCACAGAGTACTTAAGAACAGATATTTTTCTATATTTAAGGGAGACCTAATAAATCTGGGATGCAAGTGATGCTCACAGGAATTGCTTATACCGAGTGAGCATGGCTTAAAAGAATAAGAAGGATCCAAAGATGTCAGACTGATTAATTTCATACAAGTAAAAAAAAAAAAAAGAAAAATACCGTCAGCTTGTTGTACTCCATAATAAAAGTTAATAGATTTAATCAATTTTATAAAGAGTATACAGTTAAGGAGGAGTTAACCATTTTGTTTTATCCTAGCACCTAAATATTCTGTAATTGATAGAATAACAGAAGAGTAAACACGTAGCACCTCATGTTATAAATGAGGAAGTGGGAGCAAGAAAGACTTGATGGCCAATGTAGCCATGAACCTGACCCAGGCCAGAGGGCTTTTGTCACAGAGACTGAGAAGAGGTTGAAGTCCTTGAATTGAATAATAATCTCTGTCCCTCGACTTTGGTCCCTGAAGTTAATCATGCCAAAATGCTTATGAAATGAGCTATTTCTCAGTAACTTTGATCTGGCCTCAAACCACTGAATCATTATGACTCTAGAATCCAGGTAATTTGTGCCCATTTTTTTTTTTTTTTGGATCCTGATCTAGTTATGGAAATATTGACCTTGAACAAAGAGAGTTTCTAGAGCTGATGGAGAAAGCTTCATACACATGGCACTTGGCAAAGAACAAAATCTGGGAAGTCGTTTCATTATTAATCATGTTTGCACCCTTTCTGTTTTCTTCTCATTCCTTGAAAATTAAGAACAACGAAGTGGAAAACTTGAAGTGGAAAAACAGTAACAATAACCCAAAAAACCTATGGAGTGGAATATAAAAGCGAGTCAAACCCCCTTAATTTGCAAAAGCAAGAAGAAGGAGACCCAGGGTGATTGTGCTTTGACCACAGTAACATGGTGTGTTTGTAGAACTGCCTGAGACCAAGTTTTGCTCTCTTTAAATAACACCACCCTGTTGTCCCAGGGAGGGCTCTATTTTATATATATTTTGGTTCCATGTGAAGTGAAGCAAACGTCCCTGCCCTGCTACTGATCAGTTTAGAAACGGATGATTCTCACCGGTGAAGTATATAGATGGCAAACGATGCACATTCTACAAGGTTGGCCAACCCCTGTCCCCTGTATGCATTTCATAGCCTCAGCTTACAGAGCAAATGGATTCTCTTCCAGTCACTTCCATTCAGGTATTATGTTTGTGTATAAAAGCTTCAACATACTGATAGGCACCATGAAAATGTACAAATGAATATTGTCGATAAACCTGTGCCAAACACACACTTGGCCTTACTCTGTGACTCAGTGTTTTTTCAAAATACTCTAAGAGCAAGTTAATTCTTTGGGGACTGGCCAGAGCATATTTTTAAACCCTCTGAGCCAAGATCTCTGCAGTTCAGCTACTAACTGACAATGGTTGGCAGTCCTGAATTCATTCAATCCAAGTATACAAGGTCCCCACTTTCAATATAATGGCTGGCTCACTCCTAGGGTGCAGAGCTAGCAAGCATTCCACTGAAATTAATAGGCTATACTCCTCTCACTGTGGAGGGGAGCAAGCAAAACCAACAGCCAGAGTCTACTGAACTCTTCAACTGCTCCCAATTTATTTTTCCGGTGACTCTCGTCTAAATTACTCAATGTGTAGATCATAAGTTTTGAGTCATAAGGAGCACTCCTAGAATTTTATTAACCTCTTTTATTCTAATTGCTGATGTGCCACAAATCTGCATTTCAATTATATTGTAGGGGATTAGCCTCAAGGGGTACAGACATCAAAAGGAAAAAAGAGAACTGCATCCAGGATGGCTGTTTAGGCTAAAAGGTAACCTGTTAGTGGTTCTATCATTTGTAAAATCTAATCCTGGTTTAAATGAAACAGACAAAAGAAGATGTGGTCTATATACACAGCGGAATATTACTCAGCCATTAGGAACGACATTCGCTTCAACGTGGATGGAACTGGAGGGGATTATGCTGACTGAAGTAAGTCAATCAGAGAAGGACAAACATTATATGGTCTCACTCATACGGAGAATATAAAAAGTAGTCAAAGGGAATAAAGGGGAAAGGAAAAAAAAATGAGTGGGAAATATCACTGAGGGAGACAGACCATGAGAGACTCCTAACTCTGGGAAACGAACAAGGGGTAGTGGAAGGGGAGGTGGGCAGGGGTGGGGGTGACTGGGTGAGGGGCACTGAGGGGGGCACTTGATGGGATGTGCACTGGGTGTTATGCTATATGTTGGCAAATCGAACTCCAATAAAAAAAATATACCAAAAAAAAAAAAAAAAAAAGAAAGAAAGAAACAAGTTTTCAGGAATAACAAACTCTTTAACCATCTTCTTTTCTCCCAAGTGCCAATCAAGGAAAACACTAATTTTGGTTTCAGGACATTGCATTTGCAGCTCTTCCAGGTTAGGCCTATTTCTGCTTCATTTTTAGAATTCTCTATCTACTTTCAGGGCCTGAAAATTCTTAGAAAGCAAAAAATTCTCACTTCATGAGTAGGTATTAAAGACTTATTAAAATACGTGTGAATGTACTAGGTTACTCAATAAATACTAAGTGCATGAATGATGTCTCGAAGGGAAGTACTTTCCACATAAATGACTCAACTCATTTGCTTTAACTGTTTGAATTTACTGAATTTGAATTCAAATGAAGCCATTTGAATATTTCTTCCTAAAAATCTTGAAAACATATATTGTCACCCATTTTTTTAAGGGATGGTGAGTGGCTCCTTACACATGTTAAATATGATATGAGTGTGGCATCCTCCACACAGGGAAGCACCCAGCTATAGTGGAAACAGAACACATGGAAATACAGTTCAGAAATTCATCTCACAACTAGAGAAGAGAGGTAGAGCCATAGTGTCCAGAAAGAATAACTTCTATTTCCAATATTAACAATATTTTAACTGAATTACCTACCCTCCACCATATTTAAATAAGACATTTCCTCATTTAATAGGTTTGTATAGAGTAATAAATAGTAAGCCTAGAAGAAAGAATATATTTGAAAATTATTCTTATAAAAATATAATCCCTTTCCATTAAAATACCTTATATAACAATTCTCAAAAATTTTCATAGCATTTCTTTTTTGTTTGATTTTGCTGCACACAATCTTTTTTTAACTGACTTGGTCTTGCCTAAAATTCTAGAAGGCAAACCCTATCTAGAATGAAGAGCTTAAATCTCAGCAGGATTCTCTTTCCTGAGAGAAAAAGTATTCCTTGTCATTTTTGTCTCAGGTTGTGGGGAAGTAGCCAGGAACTTTCAGAGGTAGACTCCTTTGTTCAGCTCGTTAAACTTTGGGAATCAAAATATGCCTTCACTGGACTAGGTTGCAAAAGTGATATTTGTTCAGTTCCCACATTTGGGGGATAGTGGGTGCCCCCAAATAGGAAATATGACTGTCCAAAAGGTGTGGGAACGTCTGCCACGATTTCCTTTCCAGAGCATTTCTCTCACTGGGCTGATGCATCCGGAATTCCTCAGCTTCCTTATGAAAATGTTGATGTTTATTCAGACTTTCTGAATCTTGACAATGATGGTCAAATGCCTGTGGCCACCTCTGCCCCTGGATGAGAGGCTGGCAGTCTTCAGGACCACTTATTCCACCGTCTGTCACGTTATCACCAGAGATTTAAAAACACATGGGGTCAAAGTCAAGTCCAGATAGACAATGTGTAAATGTTTAGTCTGAGGTATTTTTTATCTGCATCTCTTTTGACAACTTAAACTCACCCTCCTGGTTTTGTTGATCTAGCCTCATCCTCACCAAAATGAAGCACAGACTATATTCTTATCTTCGCTCTACAAAAGTAAGACTCCTTTCTGATATGAATATGAAGGAAATTTCCAAGAAACCTAGGTTAGCTGAAAGTAGAATGACTGAGTCTTTTAGTAACATATGCAATTCATTCAAAGTACATTGCCTAAGACATGACTATGATTAAATATGTATCACATTTACACATTTTATTGTAATAGCCCAGTGCACTGTAGCTCCAGGCTTCTCTCCATGATCCCTGAACAACATGGGGTATCTGTGTAATAAAGCATAAAGGGAGAAAGAAATAACTGCAGTTGATCTGAGGATTTCCAAGTCTTATCCCACTGAACCTTAAGTTTCTCCTTAAACTGCAGTTTATTTAAGTCCATAATTAGACAAGGTTAATGTCTAGAAGCTAGCTAGTCTTTGTCTTTCTAGCTCTACTTTTACAACTACATCAGATTTGGAAAATATAAAAATGTCAGCATTTTGATACATTGGTTCAATCTGACCATTTCAGAGCATCAGGCCAGCCAGCCAGATTAGTTCAGATTTTTAAGGTGAGGGTAAAGGACAATCCTAAAAAGTGATGAATTTGTAATTCAGGGACTGCCTGAAGAGCCAAAGATTTAAATGAAGCACTTGAATTTACTGGACCTTTTGGCATCCCATGATTCCAGTCTAACTGTATAGATGTCTTAGAGTTAAAAGATGAGGCATAAAATCTGTTTGCTGACAGACAGACATTTCTAACTTATTAATATCAGCACATCAAGGAAGAAAATGACTGGAACCTCTTAGAATTGCTTACAGTGGCCAGCAGCCAAAACAAAACAGTCATTTTTATGGGGTAAAACTTTGAGGATCTAAGCAGACTGATTTTCAGATAGAATGCATGTATATACTCAGCATCTGGAAAACTTCTAATAATCTTCAAAATCTCAGTTCAATTTTTAACGGTCGACTAACCACAGCTATTGAAATGCTTGGACTGCACTTCCACAGAGGATGTTTTGGGCGAAATAAGGCCCACACCATTGGGACTTTACTTCAGGCCTGGCAGTGCTTCTCTCAGCTAGCAGGTGTCAAAACTAACAGAATCAAGGAGGGGGGTAATGATCAATAGAACATTGAAAAATGAAGTCAGCGTAGCTCCACTATTCTCATTGGTGTGCTTGATGAAATGCACAGTTTGTGGACACACATATTCCTTCCCATGTTTCATTTCCCATTAGGTCCTTGGTAAAAAAAAGATCTTATTTGGAAATCATCATACTGAGACCTATTGATGTGCCAAAGCAGGGCAAAGCTAACTGAAATCTAAACACCATAAATAAATTTTATAATTAATGATAATAATAATAATAATAATAATAATAATAATAATAATAATGCAGTAAGGAAATAAAGAATTAAAATTTCCATTACAACTAAGTCCAGGGTGGATATTATATTGGCAGCACAAACCCAATTACAGGTTTGCGGTGTTAGATTTGATTACATCTTTCTGAAAAGGTCAGACATTGACTTGGGGAGATTTCTGGAGATAGTAGTCCTTTCTGGAGTAAAGGCTGACATCCTCTGGTTGGCAGAGCCTGCCAGTTTTACTCTGAAATTCTGTGATAGGCAAATACTGCAACTAGATGGCAATTTTGCAGAGAATCTCCTGAGTCACAGAGCCTCTAGGGGATTTCCTACCAGAAAGAAATTCACATAATGGGATTGTTCACACACACAGATTCTAAAAGATGATATAAATGCAAAACTTTTAAAAATCTTTCCTGATGTCTCCTTCTTAATTTACTTATTATCTTCTTTGGATAATAAAGTTTACCTAGGCTCCGTTTTCCTTTGTGACTCCCACTTATTCTTTACTTTCTTCCCCATTCTTTTGATCACTTCTCCCCATTCCACACCTTTCCCAGGATCCTGTCTTTATCTCCATCAAGGAGCATCTATAAGACGGGCCTTCCTATCTTATAATTTACATTTCTTATACACATCATCATGCCAAAAATATTACTGTCTCCTTACCTTTTTATTAAATACTTCCACTCTCATGCCATTTGGGAAACAAATGACAAAACTCAGCCCTTTCATAGGAGCTATAAATTCTGTTTTCTAGGGGTCTGGATATGTACAACATATGAAGACAAATCTATTGGTATTGAACTGATTTTTTTCATCGATTTTTAAATCTTAATTATTATAAGCCTGTAGCAAGACCCCAGGATTTTCAATGTTTGAAACAGGGTGTTTTTGTCTTCTGTTATTTTAACCTTAAATGTGAAAAAAAAAAAAAGAGCAATTGCCTTAGCTTTAGCAATCTGAAAGCCATTCTTCCTTTTTTTCCATGAGTACTCAGCAATAAGCCACTGGGACACCTGAAAACCACTGAGTTTAAAAAAAAAAAAAAAAAAAAAGGAAGCTAGATTCTTTTAGCTCTTACTTTAGAAATGTTTCATTTCATACCTGATATTTTTTGGCATGCTGTGATCAATCATTGATTACTAAGAGTCTTTGGCCTGGGAAAATAATTAAATAAAAAATACTTGAGTTTTACTCAATTTCCAACTTCATAAAGCTCAACTAATTAAGAAAGGTGTCAGGATTTCAAGAAAGCACAAAGCCAAAAGGACAAAAAAGTAAAATTTCTCTAGAAGTAGGATATACCCATTTCGACTATCATTTTTAAGGAGTTTATTTATTTATTGTAGAGATGGGAGGAGGGGTGGAGAGAGGCAGAGACATAATTCCAGGCAGACTCTCGGCTGAGCCCAGAGTCCAATATGGACTCGATCTCAACCCTGAGACCATGACCTGAGCTGAAACCAAGACTCCAGTGCTTAGCTGGCCAAGCCACCAAGGCATCCTATAGTATTTTATTTTTACTTTGCCAAGCATTTGCCTTTGTGTCACTACCCCTATGATGTTTATGACAATATTGGCATTTAGGAAGATATACATCCTGTTTCTCTGATCCTTAGTGCTGTGGCCTCAAACTTTTTTGATCACGTACACCATCGATAGAATTATTGACCATATGCCCATAATATGTATGTATGTATTTTTAAGTTATACAATTCTACCATTTTATAATATAGTATGCACATTTTAAAACTACATACAAATAATTTAAAGTGAGAAAAATATTTAAAAGTTCTAAAACTTATTCCTGTACCTTAGTGAGTCATTGTACTTTCGTACACAGTATCCCATACCCTCCACTTTGCAGATCATTATTTTAGCAAAGGCTCCTCTTTTGCCAGCCCTTTGTTCCCAGTAAATTTCCCTTGAAAAATCTGTCTCTTCACTCTCCCCTAAAGAGCCAGGTTGCCTCCATTTCATTCTTCCAACTACCACAAAAATCTCTCACCATCAATACTTAGAATATACCCTTCGCAAAACCAATGTCTTATTTCTTCACTGAGCGGGTGGATAAATTTCAGACTTCTTCCTTAACCTTCCTGGCACTAAACTATTAACCAAAAACTCCTCATAATATTTTCCTCACTTAATTTCTGCCTCCAAGTGGGATTTATTTCAGGGCTGCAAGGTTGGTTCAACACCCACAAATCAATCAATGTGATACACCACATTAATTAAAGACAAGAATCATACAATCCTCTCAATATTCAGAAAAGCATTTGACAAAGTACAGCATCCTTTCTTGATTAAAACCCTTCACAGTGTAGGAATAGAGGGAACATACCTCAATATCATAAAAGCCATCTAGGAAAAGCCCACAGCAAAGATCATTCTCCATGGGGGAAAAACTGAGAGCTTTTCCCCTAAGGTCAGGAACATGACGGGCATGTCCACTCTCACACCACTGTTGTTGAACATAGTACTAGAAATCCTAGTCTCAGCCATCAATCAAAAGAAATAGAAGGCATCTGAATCAGCAAAAAAGAAGTCAAACTCTCACTCTTCACAAATGACATGGCACTCTATGTGGAAAACTCACAAGACCCCACTCCAAAGTTGCTAGAACTCATAAGGGAATTCAGCAAATTGGCACGATATAAAATCAATGCACAGAACCCAGTGTCATTTCTGTACACTAGCAATGAGACTGAAGAAAGAGAAATTAAGAAGTGGATTCCATTTACAATTGCACCAAAACCCGTAAAATACCTAGGAGTAAACCTAACCAGAGAGGCAAAGGATCTGTCCTCAGAAAGTTATAGAACACTCATGAAAGAAATTGAGGAAGACACAAAGAAATGGAAAACCCTTCCATGCTCATGGATTGGAAGAACAAATATTGTTAAAATGTCTATGCTACTCAGGGCAATCTATACAGTCATTGCAATCCCTGTCAAAATACCATAAACTTTTGGCACAGGACTGGAACAGATAATCCTACAATTTGTATGGAACCAGAAAGACCCCGAGTAGCCAAAAGAATGCTGAAACGGAAAACCAAAACTGGTGGCATCACAATGCGAGGCCTCAAGCTCTATTACAAAGCTGTGATCATCAAGACAGTGTGGCACTGGCACAAAAACAGACACGGAGATAAATGGAACAGAAGAGAGAACCCAGAAAGGGGTCCTCAACACTTTGGCTAGCTAATCTCTGGCAAAGCAGGAACGATTATCCAGTGGAAAAATAGTCTCTTTAACAAATGTTGCTGGGAAAATTGGACAGCCACATGCAGAAGAATGAAACTGGACTATTTCGCGCGCACACACACACACACACAAAGTAGACTCAAGATGGACGAAAGACCTAAATGTGAGACAGGAATCCATCAAAATCCTCGAGGAGAACACAAGAAGCAACTTATGTGTGCTCAGCCCTAGCAACTTCTTGCTAGACATGTATCTAAAGGCAAGAGAGACAATGGTAAAAATGAACTATTGGGACTTTGTCAAGATAAAAAGCTTTTGCATGGCAAAAGAAACAGTCAACAAAACCAAAAGGCAACCTATAGAATGGGAGAGGATATTTGCAATTGTTTTATCAGATAAAATGCTGTTATCCAAAATCTATAAAGAACTTATCAAACTCAACACTCAAAGAACTAAGAGTCAAATTAAGAAATGAGCCAAAGACATGAGCAGCCATTTCTCCAAAGAAGTCATACAAATGGCCAACAGACCCATGAAATAATGTTCCACATCACTTGGCATCAAGGAAATACACATCAAAACCACAATGAGATACTATCTCACCCGGGTCAGAATGGGTAAAATTAACATGTCAAGAAACAACAGGTGGCGAAGATGTAGAGAAAAGGGAACCCTCTTACACTACTGGTGGGAAACATGCTGAAGTAGTCATTCTGGAGAACAGTATGGAGGTTCCTCAAAAAGTTGAAAATAGAGCTACCCTGGGACCCAGTTATCGGACTACTTGGTATTTACTCCAAAAATACAAAGGGAGTGATCTGAAGGGGCACCAGTGCCTGAACATTCATAGCAGCAATGTCCACAATAGCCAAACTATGGAAAGGGCCTAGAGATCCAATGACATATGAATGGATAAAGAAGATGTGGTATATACACAATGGAAATACTATTCAGCCATCAAAAAATGAAATATGCCATTTGCAGTGATATGGATAGAACCGGAGGGTATTATGCTAAATGAAATAAGTCAACCAGAGAAAGACAATTATCATTTGCTCTTATTCATATGTGGAATGAAGAAGTAAAACACAGGATCATATGGGAAGAGAGGGGGAAAATATAACAACATGAAATCAGAGACGGAGATAAACCATAAGAGACTCTTAATCATAGGAAAGGAAACAAACTAGGGTTGCTAGAGGGGAGAGGTTTCAGGGATGGGGTAACTGGGGGATGGACATTAAGGAGGGCACGTGATGTAATGAGCACTGGTATTATATAAGACTGATGAATCACTGAATTCTACCTCTGAAAGTAATAATACACTATGCTAATTAATAGAATTTACATTTTTAAATAATCTTAAAAAAACAAAAAACCTGTGTTCTCTGGGCTCTGCCAGAAAAAAAAAAAAAAACTAGTTAAAGAAGAAAATGCCTTGTAAGAGTAGAATATATTTCTCAACTTGAATAATATTTGCATTTAAAAGCTGCCTGAAGAGCGATGATCACCTTGAATTGAAGGAATTTGCACTAACAATGACAAGCCCAGTCAGATGTATATCAAGTCCTTTGCTCAGGACTTCTTTTATGAGGCTCAGTGGTAGGCCAAGAAGCAGGTTAGTGCTCTATACAAAAGATGTAAGTCTGTGCCTGTGTATGTGTGTGCAGTGTGTCACTATCTTGTGCAAAACAACTAGAAGTTGGCTTTCTACCTCATTTTTATTGTAACCCTTAAATAGGATTGCTTTCCCAAGTGATTAAATCTTCTCTCTTTGGGGCAGATGGTTGGCCAATAGGTGTCAGAGACCGATTTTTCTAATCATTGACAGGCCTTTTATTGATGTAGCCAGCAATAACCATGTTAGAAAAACATTGTTTATTCATGATCCAAATGCATGCCGCTATCTTGTTAGGCCCAGATGTTCGTATTCCTAGATATAATCTTGACACCGGAGCCCAAATCAACCTTATGCTGGGAGAATGAATTCCTCAAATTCAGGCCTTATTATTCATTCTACGCCATTGGGAAAATGTATATCCCTTACCTCCTCTGCCTCTACATTTCAAATTACAAAGTGAACAGTTCAGAAACAATCAAATAGAATGGAATCGAATTTGGAGTCATGGGATTTTAGGCCTTTTTTAGCAAGACCCAAGGCACCTAAGAATTGCAGTGAGATGAAGCCCTCCCCACAGCTGAACTATGGTGGTGTAACAGAATAGTAATTTCAGAAGAACTCAATTGGAAAAGATACAAAGAACAATCCAGGAAATAACAATAAGAATGATTAATGAGATGAAGATTGGATCAGATAAATAAGGGTTATAGGATAAAGGTTTCTTGTGCCAGAGAAAATAAGTCCTAGGTTTGATTTACTAATTGATTATTAATAATTGGCAGAATTTGAGTTGGAGTTCTTTCTTAAGCAAACTGTTACAAAAACTTTTTTTCTCCAGCCTCAATGACTTTAGGCAAAGTAGGGGCCATTCAAATAGAATTATGCTTATGCTCTGCTTCAAGAATACGAAAATGTACTTTAAACAAGATTCTGGGACGTTGTCTATACTGAAAAGCAAGTATCAGTAAGTGATTAGAAAGTTTGGTTAGATTTACAGAAGATGTCCTTGATTCTAAGGGTGACTGATTATACACTGAGAGACCAAAAGAGTTGGAAAGATATCTATTCCTAGAATATGCTCAAACAGCACCATAATACAAACAAAAAATGTTTTGTGTTCCTTGTATAATTTGGTTTATTTCCATCATTTTAGTGAGAGAGTGTTGACTGAACCATTTTAATAGTTAACATGAAATAGTGAGTAGTTACCATCTTGCAGGCAAAATAATGACATGTATACAGTAAGACCTGTAATTATGCAGTGTAAACCAAGACTGTATACTTTCTAGTAGACTCCTTTTACTGCAGCATAAATTAAACTTTCTTTCAGATTATAGTGGTTTTAATTAGATTACCTAATATACTAAATGTTAAATTTGAGTAGCCTTTTATCCACTAAGACGTTAATACCCAACAGAATTTTTTTCCAAAAATAAAATTTCCATAAATTAACATACATAAACGGTGGGGGTTTTAGAGTCACACACTACCAAACAGAAAAAGACCTGGAGGGGCATCATGTATGCCAGTGTTACTAAAAATGTACAAATTTTATTGAACTACTGACCATGATAATATATAAACACTTCAGCACTATTTACTGGGCCTGATCAGGCCAAACAGATACTGAAGACTTTCATCAAGAATTCAAATCCAAATCTGCATCAGAGAGAGAGGTTCATGAAGGTACACAATGAGAAGCATCAAATCCGAGAATATTCTGTGCTAGATGGTGGGCTGTAGTCTTTTACATAAGAAGTTCTGTTATGGTCAGGAGCCCTTCCCTTGCATGAATCCAGGAAAGGCTACTCCATACCTTTGGCCAATTATTTATACTTTGGATGCAGCCACCCACAACGTGGTGTTGAAGAGCTCCTTTCCATGATACCATGGGAAGAACTTACAGAAACAAAACAAAACAAAGGGGTTAAAGAAAGCTCCAACTACATATTTCCTCCTGAGGTAATGGCAGAAAAGCATTAGTGACTAAATCACTGTGATCTTAATGCACATGGTATGTGAGAACATTTTTGATCAGTATTGAGAACTTTTCAGAAAATGTGTGTATGTATGTTTACATGTTTACATTTTGTTAATATATTTTCCCCACAATTTATTAGGAGCATTTTTTATGCTACTGAACAAACGGTAATTTCAAAATAGGGATGTTTGAAGACCAACAATTATAGGAAGAATACTTTCACAGTAAACCTGGTTTTGATTCAGAATGAACAATGCAGGCTAAAAGGCAAGTAACTGACACCTTCCTAAGGAAGTTTCCTTCAGAGTGGTTTTAGCTACAAAATCATTTAAGTGATTTTATTCAATGTTGGTGAATTAGTTGTAGGAGACATACTCATAGGTTACAGGCAGCTTGATTATATAGAAATTACAGTAACTTGGTCATCAAAGACCTGGGATCTAATCAAGGCTCCACTGTACTGATTCAGTGAGTAACGCCAGGCAAAGAAATTAATGTAGCAGAAAATTAATGTAGGAGTCTGTTTATGGGCCATCTAATACTGCCAGTCTAAGATTCTTTATGTCATGGATAAAATAAATGTGGTTTGGTGTGGATAACTTTGCATAAGTTAGTTAAGAAATCTAGGTAGATTATTGCCATTTTGTGAAGAAAGCTGGGACAGCATACAAATTCAAAAATTTTAAACCTACTTACAAAGCTATTCAATAAATCTGTTCCTTGAGCCTTAGGAAAAGATTTCTGAAACATATCAGTCACTTAATATATCTACTTTTTCCATAATTAAAAATTATATAGGACTGGACCAAATGCCCACATATTTAAATATAACTCTACAAAACAAGTAATTGAAGATAAATTTTTAAGGAAATATTTTGAAAAAAAAAAGTCAGTAATGACAGTTTATACAATTTCTTTATGTGCTGGTAAACTTTCTCTTTGATTGGTTGTTCAGAAACTAGAATCCCATCTGTCTTAATGACAAACCTTGTTTACAGAACTCTTTTATTGCTATATTTAAATTTTCTCAGAGAAAATGAGAATGTGCTAGCCACAGCAGACAAGAAAAATAAAAGGCACCCAAAATGTTAATGAAGAAGTGATATGTTTATTTTATTGATGACATGCTATTATGTATAGAAAACCTAAGGACTCCATCAAAAATCTACTAGAACTGATAAATGAACTCAGTAAAGTCACAGGATACAAAACTAATATTCATGAATCTGTTGTATTGTTATACACTAATAATAACAGAAATTGAGAAAACAATCCTATTTATAATTGCACCAAAAGTAATAAAATGCATAAGAATAAACTTAACCAAGGAGGTTAAAGATACATATTCTAAAAACTCTAAGACACTGATGAAAGAAAATGAAGATGACAAAATCAAAGGAAAAGATATTCCATGTTAATGGACTAGTTGGACTAGAATAAATATTGTTAAATGTCTATACTACTCAAAGCAACCTACAGATTTAATGCAATCTCTATCAATATGCTAAAAACATTCTTCATGGACTAGAACAAATCCTAAAATTTGTATGCAACCCCCAAAGACCCCTAATTGCCAAAGAAATCTTGAAAAAGAATAAAACTGAAGCATCACAATCTCAGACTGCAAAATATACTTCAAAGCTATAGTAATCAAAACAGTATGAAACTGACCCAAAAATGAATACATAAATCAATGGAAAACAAAGAGCCCAGAAATAAATCCATGTTTATATGGCAAATTAATTTACAAAAAGGAGGCAGGGATATACAATGGGGAAAAGAATCTCTTCAATAAAGGTGCTGAGAAAAATAGATAGCTACAGGCAAGAGAAGGAAACTGAATCACTTTCTTATACCACACACAAAAATAAACTCAAAATGGATTAGAGACCTAAATGACATCTTTGACATCAGCCATAGAAATATTTTTCTAGACAGGTCTTCTCAGGTAAAGGAAACAAAAGCAAAGATAAACCACTGGGGCTACACAAAAATAAAAACCTTTTCTACAGTGAAGGAAATTATAACAAAACAAAATGGAAACCTACTGAATGGGAGGAGATATTTGCAATGATATATCTAATAAAGGGTAAATATCCAAAATATGTAAAGAACTTCTATAACTCAACACCAAAAACCCCCAAATAGTTCTATTAAAAAGTGGGCAGAGGATCTGAATGGATATTGTCCCAAAAGACACATGCAGATGGCCAATAGACACATGAAAAAAATGCTTAACATCACTAATCACTAGGGAAATGCAAATCCAAACCATAATGATATATCACCTTATACTTGTCAGAAAGAATGTTATTGAAATGACAAATAAATAACAAGTGTTGGTGAGGATGTGGAAGAAAAAGAACCCTTATACACTGTTGGTAGGAATGCAAACTGGTGAGCCACTATGGAAAACAGTATAGAGGTTCCTCAAAAAATTAAAAATAGAATTACCATATGATCCAGTAATTCCATTATTGATTACCCAAAGAGAATGAAACAATAATTTGAAAAGATATATGTACTCTTCTGTTTACTGCAACATTATTTACAATAGCTAAGATATGGAAGCAGCCCAAGTGTCCATCCATAGATGAAGGGATAAAGAAGTGATACATAGGTACACAATGGAATTTTACTCATACAAAAAAGAACAAGGTTCTGCCATTTGGAACAATATAGATGGACTGAGGGTATAATGCTAAGTGAAATAAGTCAGAGAAAGACAAATACCAATAATATCATCTATGCATAGAATTTAGGAAACAAATGAACAAACAAAAAACCCAGACAAATACAGACAACAAACTGGTGGTTAGCAGGGGGTCAGGGTGGGGAGGGTGGTTGAGAGATGGATGCCATAGATAAAGTGGATTGAGAGTACACCATCTTGATGAGCACTGAGAATTATTTTATTGTTCACCTCAAACTAATATAATACTGTCTGTTAATTATACTTCACTAAAGAGAAATAAAGGCAAGAAGAAAAGGAAAGAAAGAAGAAAGGAAGAAAGAAAGGAATTTGGGGTGAAAAAAAAAAAAGATGGCTTCTTTAGGCAGGGTAAATGAGAAATTGCCAAGGGAAGAAGAATTTGCTAGGATAGTTGCATCTATCAAAGTTTTGACAATATAAAATTCTGAGAAGAACCCTTGACATACTGAGGGAAACTGAGTCACTTTCTTACACCACACACAAAATCAGTGTATTCTTCTAGCAGCAGCACATAGAACCCCCTAAATATGGAGAAATTCTCATCTCTTTTGTAGAAGGAGATTTATTCAATAACTTAACCTTATTGCTTACAGGAAATTATTTTAAACAAAATTAGGTCCCTTGTAATTTTGTTTAAAGCCATTTTATCTTGTTCTGTAAAGGTTAGATTTTTAAACAGCTGGCCATCCTCACTAAATAAAATAAAGTATATTTGAAGACTGGCATGGGGCTGCCTGGATGGCTCAGTCAGTTAAGTGTCAGCCTTCAGCTCAGATCATGATCCCGAGGTCCTGGAATAGAGGCTATGTGTAGGGCACCTTGCTCAGCGGGGAGTGTGCTTCCCTGTGTCCCTTTGCCCTTCCCCACTGGTCGTGCTCTTGCTGGCTCTCTCTCAAATGAATAAATAAATTTAAAAAATCTGAAAAAAAAAAAAGAAAAAGAAAAAGGCTGGCATGAAATGACTGTTGGAATCTTTCCCCTCAAGTTGTATGTTCTAGTTTTATTAACCTCTCAATGCCAGTTTTCATTTCCAGTCCTTTATCTTCTGGATCATCTCTAAAGCACTTCAATTGCCTTTTTTGAGTCAGTTTTGCTTCATTAAGTCCCCAGTGGCTAAGAAGCATGTCAGGATTTATGTTTAGTTGTCAAAGCATTTTATGTCTCTTGATCTGTATTTCTTTGAAAATTCCAGGCACAAGGGCAAAGCAAAGAGGAAGCTTTCAGAGATACAGCTTTGTTTTTGTTTGTTTGTTTTTTGTTTAGGGTATTATAAGATTACAATAGCTTTGCGAGTGAGCCAGAGATTCTTTATCTAATAGCATATTTTGAATTTAACTAAAAACAGGGATAAAACTTTGGTTACACTAAACTCCACAAATTCTAGATAGCCAGGTTTTTCACTAAGCTGAGAGTTTCTTCCTTTAAAAAACTTTACTGGCACAAAAACAGACACATAGATCAATGGAACAGAACAGAGAACCCAGAAGTGGACCCTGAACTTTATGGTCGACTAATATTCGATAAAGGAGGAAAGACTATCCATTGGAAGAAAGACAGTCTCTTCAAAAAATGGTGCTGGGAAAATTGGACATCCACATGCAGAAGAATGAAACTAGACCACTCTCTTGCACCATACACAAAGATAAACTCAAAATGGATGAAAGATCTAAATGTGAGACAAGATTCCATCAAAATCCTAGAGGAGAACACAGGCAACACCCTTTTTGAACTTGGCCACAGTAACTTCTTGCAAGATACATCCACGAAGGCAAAAGAAACAAAAGCAAAAATGAACTATTGGGACTTCATCCAGATAAGAAGCTTTTGCACAGCAAAGGATACAGTCAACAAAACTAAAAGACAACCTACAGAATGGGAGAAGATATTTGCAAATGACATATCAGATAAAGGGCTAGTTTCCAAGATCTATAAAGAACTTCTTAAACTCAACACCAAAGAAACAAACAATCCAATCATGAAATGGGCAAAAGACATGAAGAGAAATCTCACAGAGGAAGACATGGACATGGCCAACACGCACATGAGAAAACGCTCTGCATCACTTGCCATCAGGGAAATACAAATCAAAACCACAAAGAGATCCCACCTCACACCAGTGAGAATGTGGAAAATTAACAAGGCAGGAAACCACAAATGTTGGAGAGGATGCAGAGAAAAGGGAAGCCTCTTACACTGTTGGTGGGAATGTGAACTGGTGCAGCCACTCTGGAAAACTGTGTGGAGGTTCCTCAAAGAGTTAAAAATAGACCTGCCCTACGACCCCGCAGTTGCACTGTTGGGGATTTACCCCAAAGATACAGATGCAGTGAAACGCCGAGACACCTGCACCCCGATGTTTCTAGCAGCAATGTCCACAATAGCCAAACTGTGGAAGGAGCCTCGGTGTCCACCGAAAGATGAATGGATAAAGAAGATGTGGCTTATGTATACAATGGAATATTCCTCAGCCATTAGAAACAACAAATACCCACCATTTGCTTCAATGTGGATAGAACTGGAGGGTATTATGTTGAGTGAAGTAAGTCAATCGGAGAAGGACAAACATTGTATGGTCTCATTCATTTGGGGAATATAAATAATAGTGAAAGGGAATATAAGGGAAGGGAGAAGAAATGTGTGGGAAATATCAGAAAGGGAAACAGAACATAAAGACTCCTAACTCTGGGAAGCGAACTAGGGGTGGTGGAAGGGGAGGAGGGCGGGGGTGGGGGTGGGGGTGAGTGGGTGACGGGCACTGCGGGGGGACACTTGACGGGATGAGCACTGGGTGTTATTCTGTATGTTGGTAAATTGAACACCAATAAAAAATTAATTTATTAAAAAAAAAAAAAACCTTAACTTTATTACTTACCATTTGGGTGAAAAACTTCCAAAAAATATATGACTTTCCTACTTTTAACATATTCTACACAGATTTTTTTGGTATTTTTGTTTGATAATGTAATTCTACTCAATATATATTTATTGAGCACTTAGCAAAAACAATATGATAGGAGATATGATGGAGACAAAGTATGATCTTAAGATCTACTTATGAATTGCAACCTAGTAGGAGAGATAAATAGGCATGGAAATTACTCTAATACACATTAGTAAGTGGTAAATAGCATTATGTAGTTGGACATAGATGTTAAGGGAATTTCAGAGGGAACAGAATTTCATAGACGTCTCTTTAAGCTAAGCTTTAATATGACAGAAATATTTTCTTTCAAAGCAACAAATATACCTAACATCTGAAACAGGACAGTAAGGAAACAGAGATTTTTTTTTTTTTTTTTTTTTTTTTTTTTGCATATAATGCTCTAAAATAGGGGTAAATTGGTATAGATGAACTTAGGCCAGAATAAGTGATGATTTGAAATATAGCGACGGGATTTATAATTTTTTTGAAGATAGAGGAAATCACTGTCATTTTTTCAAAGTGTAAATGGGATGAACAGAGCTGAATTTCAGTAAGACTGAAGTAGAAAAACAGTTAAGAAATCATAAGTAATGGTTTAGAAGAAAATTAGTGAGAAATTCATTTAAAAAAATGAATTGAGAAATGGGAAAGGATAGACAGTTTTTGCAGAATTATACAGTGGAGTATGACAGATAAGAGATGGGGAGAAGAGGAGTCAAACGCGATTCCAGGGGTCATTAAAATGTGGGTGACAAATAATGTGCATGTGTAGAAATAGAAAGCCTAAAAATGAGAAACATTCATCAGAATAGTAAGAGTAAAAGCTAAATTTTAAAATGAGAGATGTGGCAAGATAATTAATGCAGTAAACAGATTAATTATTCATAAAGTTAGTAATTCTGAGAAAGATATAGTATGTTAGATTTAGTTTGTAGGAAACATAATCCTTGCCTACAATTAAAAAAAAAAATTACTGTGAAAAAGCAATAAAATGGAGTCCCCAATCAAGAAAGTAAAAACAACAGAGATGAGCCACAGATGACAAAAATAGTAGATGTAGTACTCAAGGACTTTAAAATAGCTGTTATAATTATGTCTAAGGTTTTGCCAAAAAAAAAAAAAAAAAAAAGAAAAAGAAAAAAGTAAAATAGAAAATCTCAAAGGCATGCAAACTATAAAAAAGAACCAAGAAATTCTAGAACTATAAAAGCATAATATAGGAAATAGCAATACATTAAATATGATTAATATCAGAATTGACACTGCATAAGAAAGAAACAATGAAACTGAAGACAGGTGAGTAGACATTATCCAAAATAAAGCCAAAAGGAAAGAAAATAACTGAAAAAAAGTGAATATTGGTGACCCATGGGACGATATCAAATAGTCTAAAGTACATGTATTTAAAATTCCATTGTTACAGAAAGGAGAGAAAGGAGCCCAAGAGTATTTAAAGAAATAAAGGCCAATTATTTTTTTTTAATACATAATAAACATAAATCAAATTCAAGAAACTCCAAAATCTCAAAAAGGATAAATTAATAGACAAACTGAGTCATATCATAAATTGTAAGAACCAAAAAGGTAGAGAAAATCCTAAAAGCAAAGAAAAAAAATGGTATGTGATATCAGTGCAACCACAATAACTATGAAGACACATTTTGATAGAAACAATGTGATACAGAACACAATGGATTGATACTTTTAAGTACTAAGAAATAAAATCTAGAATTTATATTCAGCAAGAAATAACTCCTCAATACCAAAAATTAAATAAAGGAATTTTCAGATAAACAAAAACTAAGAATATTTGCTGTCAGTACAATTGTAACACAAGAAATATAAAGGAAATTTTCAGGCTGAAGAGAAATGATACCAGTTGTAAACTTGCAGTTAGAAAAGACTCAAGTTGGAGGATTAAAAAGTAGTCAAAAAAGGTGTAGGGGTGTGTGTGTGTGTATTTTAAATTTTCCTAGCTTTTTTGAAAAACATTTGACTAAAGTGGAATCAACAGCAAATATTGTGGTATCTATAATATGTTTAGTAAGACATGAAAATTCTAAAATCAATGATCTAAGCAAAGTAAACACAACAGCAATAGAAGGAAAAAAATAAAAGAAAATAAATTATTTATATGAAAATAAAGTGAAAATCCTTTAAGCTAGATTGGATCTTGAAAAGAATGTTAAAACTGATGTACCCTAAAAACACTGATAAAGATAAAACATACGGTCAAATATCAATAATAAAACAGGGAATATGATCATAACTCTACAATAATTAGAAAGATTGTAAAGGACTATTGTGAAAAAAATTGAGGCCACAAACGTGACGATATAGATCAAGTACACAAATTATTTGAAAACATATCTTACTAAACTGACAAAATCTAGCAAAGAAATGGATTTTTAAAATAAAAATACCACACCGATCTCTATCAGTGTTACTCAAACTCTTTGAGAAATTAGAACACTTCCCAACTTGTTTTGTTTTTTTAAAAAGATTGATATTTATTTATTTATTTATTTATTTATTTATTTATTTATTTATTATAGACATAGAGAGAGAGAGAGGCAGAGACACAGGCAGAGGGAGAAGCAGGGTCCATGCAGGGAGTCCAATGTGGGACTTGATCCTGGAACTCCAGGATCATGCCCTGGGCCAAGGCAGGTGCTAAACCACTGAGGGATCCCCCCAACTTATTTTATGAGACCAGTATAACCCTGATATCAAATCATGACAAAGCCAGCAAACAAAAAAAACCCAAACAAACCCAAACACAAAAACAACTCATCTAATAACCCTCCTGAACATAGACAAAAAAATTCCCTAACCAAATGTTAGCAAATTTAATTCAGCAATCTATAAATAGGATAATATACTATGACTAACCAAGGATTATTCTGGGAATGCATGTTTGGTTTACCTTTCACCACGTTAACAGAACAAAGAAAAATCATGAGGGCATCACAATAAGTATAGAAAAATCATTTGTCACCCATTTATGATAGAAACAAAAACTATAGGCAAATTAGAAAAAAATCACCAATTTGATAAAACATCTATAAAAAAATTTAGGGCTAATTTAACTTAATGTTAAAATACTGAATGAAGTCTGTTCTTACCATTTCTACTTAATGTTTTACTGAAGATCCTAGTCAATGTAATTAGGCAAGAATAGGTGAGAGATTATATAAAGATTGAAGGAAAAAGTAGTAAAACTTTATTTTTAGAAAACATGATTAGCTATATAGAAAATCTAAAGGATTCTATAAAAAAATTCTGCTAGATCTAATAAGTAAATTCAGCAGGGTCTCAGGTAAATATAAAAAATAATTATATTGCTACATATGAGCAACAAAGAATTAGAAAGTGAAATTTAAAAAAATAGTGTCATTTATAATGATATCAAAAATATATCATAACTGGGAATAAATTTTTAAAAATAAATCAAAGGTCTTTGCATTTGAAAACCATAAACACATTGCTGAGAGAAATTTTTTTAATAATAAATTTATTTTTTATTGGTGTTCAGTTTGCCAACATACAGAATAACACTCAGTGCTTATCCTGTCAAGTGCCCCCTAAGTGCCCACCACCCAGTCACCCCCATCCCCTGCCCTCTTCCCCTTCTACCACCCCTAGTTCTTTTCCCAGAGTTAGGAGTCTGCTGAGAGAAAATTTTAAGTGTTGATATAGAGATATACCATGCTTATTAAATGGAAGACTCAATATTTAGAGATGATAATTTTCTCTAAATTTATCTATAAATTCATTGATTGAAATTTATCTATAGATTCAATGCCAGTCTAAATTTCATAATGCTTTATTTTTGGTAAAATCGACAATCTGACAGTAAAATCTATTTGGAAATATAAAGGACCCCAAATTGCTAAAGTAATCTTTATTATTATTTTTTTTAATTTTTTTTAATTTTTATTTATTTATGATAGTCACAGAGAGATAGAGAGAGAGGCAGAGACACAGGCAGAGGGAGAAGCAGGCTCCATGCACCGGGAGCCCGACGTGGGATTCAATCCCGGGTCTCCAGGATCGCGCCCCGGGCCAAAGGCAGGCGCCAAACCGCTGCGCCACCCAGGGATCCCTTATTATTATTTTTTAAAGTAATCTTTAAAAGAAAGAACAAAGCTGGAGGACTCCTACTCTTGCCTTTAAGATTTCCACAAAACTACAGTGTAATAACACAATGTAGAATGGATATAAGCATAAAGAGACTAATGAAAAAATAGATCCACTCAGGTTTCAAAAGATTTGTTATGAATATGCTAATTCAATTCAATGTGAAAAGGAAAATGTTTTCAAAGAAGAGTCCAGATGAATCATATACTAATATAGAAAAAAATGACCCTACTTTTACCATACATAAAAATAACTCAAGATGGTTTGCAGACCTAAATGCTAAAGCTGCAAAGTTCCCAGAAAAAAAAAAAAAAAAAACCTTATTTTTTGTGATCTTGGAATAGGCAGTAGGCTGAATAGTAACCCCCCCAAAGTTAAGACAATATTTTAATTTAAAGACCTGTGTATATGACCTTGTTTAGAAAATTATATGATTAAGAATCTTAATAGAGAGAGTTTATTCTGGATTATACAGGCAGGAAGTAAATGCAGTTACCTCTCTCTTTATGAGTGAGAAGTAGAGAGAATTTTGAGACAGAAAAGGAGGTGGCAATGTGACCCAAAAGTAGAGAGATTGGAGTAATAGGACAAAGGAATTTCTAGAAGCTACAAGGGACAAGAAAGAGTGTTCCCTAGTGTTTGGACAGATTGCAGCCCTGCCAATATCTTGATTTCCAATTCATGGCATGTAGAACTGTGAGACAACACATTTCTGTTGTTTTAAGCTATCACATTTATGGAAATTTGTTACAGAAGCCACAGAAAACTGATATAGGGTGAAGATTTTTTTTAAGATTTACTTATTTGAGAAAGAGAGAGAGAGAGGGCACATAGAGGGGCAGTGGGAGGGGGAGTGAGAGACTCTCAAGCAGACTCCCTGCGGAGTATGGAGCTGGCTATGAGGCTCAATCTCATAACCCTGAGATCATGACCTGAGCTGAAACCAAGAGTTGGATACTTAACCCACTGAGCCACCCAGGCACCCCTAGGGTAAAGATTTCTTAAACAGAACACGAAAAGGAGCAATGATGACAGAAAAAATTAAAAAAAAAAAAAAAAAAAAAAGGAACATCAAAATCACAAACATTTGTTCTTCAGAAAAACACCTCATAAGAAATGAATCCAAAGAATGAGAGAAAATATATTTAACACATGTATCCAACAAAAGATTTGACTCTGGAATATGTAAAGAATTTCTATAAACCAGTAATAAAAACACAACCCAATTAAAATACAGGCAAATGACTTGGACAAATATGCACAAAATATGTCTTATAAGTGGTCAGTAAGCACATGAAAAGATATTTCATATTCTGGAAGTAAAAATTAAAACCACAATAACGTTACAACATCTACTAGAATGGTAAAATAATTTTTAAAAAACTAGCAAGGCTAAATATTTGAGAAGATGAGGAACAACTCCCAAATATTATTGGTGATACTGTAAAAGTGATATAACCGTCTTGGAAAACTTTCAGCAGTTTTTAAATTAAAGTTAAGCATACACATATTCTATGATCTAAAAATCCTACTAGATATTTATTCAGATAAAATGAAAACACGTATCAATAAAAATGCTTTATTAATAATAGCAAAGACTTGGAAACAATTCAATATACATCAATATGAGAAAAGATTTAAAATTTTAGTGTATTCGTTCTCTTACAATAAAACATGGATAAATATTTAGGACTTTATGTATGGTGAAAGCAGCCAGACACAAACAGATACATAGCATGATTTTATTTATGTGAAGAATAGGCATTAGAGAATAGGCAAAGCTATTGAAAAATGGGCAAAACTAATCTTTGGGGATTGAAATAGATTAGTGATTGTCTCTGTAAGGCCATGGGAGGAATGAAACGGAAAGTAGTAATTGAAGTTTCTATGGTGGTACTGGCAATGTTCTTTAGCTTGATTGGGAAGTTTCACGTCTACTAAAACTCCTCTAACTATACAGGTAGAATGTGTACATTTAATACGTAACAATATATCCGTTAAAAATAACTCAATTAAGAGATGCCTGGGTAGCTCAGGGGTTGAGCATCTGCCTTCGGCTCAGGGCATGATCACTTGTCTGGGGATTCAGTCCCACATTGGGCTCCCCCGAGGGAGCCTGCTTCTCCCTCTATCTATGTCTCTTCCTCTCTCTCATGAATAAATAAAATCCTTAAAAAAAGTAAATCGATTAATCAATTTAAAAGTTTTTACATGCACAGTCTCTTTGTTTAAAAAATTATTTAAAAAATGATTTCAGCGAAAAAGAGTTAACCCAGAGTAAAGAGTGAATTGCAAGAAGAGATGGCAAGCAAGCTTAAAAATATTACTAACCTAAAAATGTACTTAGGAATGTAGAATAAGAGTCCTAGAGAAAGTTTTTGGAGGTGCTTAAACAGCAAATTTTGGTTTTTGTATTATTTATGAGAATAAAGATGGTAACTAATTTCTTATTTTTTCACAAGAATATGAAGCTAATTGTGTTTTAAAATGTTAAGGTTACATTTGTGATAGAAATAAGCTATAACTTCTAAATTAGCAGAGGAAAATCAAACAGAAAACCCTTTTAATTCAAGAAGAAAACAGAAAAAGATTTTTAAAAATGATTCTAAAACAACAGAATAAAATAGCAGAATAAATCCAAACATATGAATAATCACAATTTTTATTGATTCAGTGCACTCAAGTAAAATAGAGATGATAAGACTGGATAAAACTATAATATTCACTATGTTATTTACAAGAGACACAAGTAAGTTAAAAAGGAACATGATGATTTAAAAATAGAGGATTTAAACATGATAAATTAGGAAAACATAGAAAAAAAGCTGATGTCAAAGTTGATTCCATGTCAAAATCTTTTTATTTTGTTTAAAAAATACATTTTGACTAATTTGAGTTCATGCCAGGAATTCAAGACCAAAATAACATAAAAAATATGTGATTTATCATATTAATCAGTTGATGAAAAGTTATATAATCTTGACAGAAACAGTAAAATTAGAAAAGCTGAATGATCCATAAATTAAAAAGTGACTTAGTGACTTATAAACTAGGAATTAAAGGCAACTTTCTTAAATTCATGAAAGATATCTACCGAAGACCTTTATCAGACATCACATTAATGATACAAATCTTTCTGATAAAAATACCTTCAAACTCCCACTGAACTCCCACTAAATTCACTATGATTCAACATAGTACTAGATATAACCAATGAACAAGGCAAAAAAAGTAAAATCTTAAGAATTATAAAGAATAAAGTAAAATTGTCATTTTCAGATGATAATTTCAGAAAAATCTAAAAATTAAGGAAAGACTTGCAGGACTGCTCATACAACATCAACATACAAAAATTAATAGTGATACTTCCAACCATCTATTTAGATCCAAGTTCTACTGCAATGATCTATTTTTTAGACTTATTACTTATTTTGTGATCTCATATCACAATAGGGTTCGTGTTCATTTAAAAATATCTAGAAAATTTATCAACAACATAATCCTTAATCTAATAACCATAAAATCTAAAAAAAAAAAAAACCCCACTAAATCTAAAAACTATTATGAACAGATCTAACAAAAATTTATAAAATGTTATGGAAAAATTATTTATTAAAAGACATAAAAAGGAAATTTGAATACAGAGGGGAAATTATTATTTGTAAATTGGAAGATTTAATAAAGATGTTATTTTTTATCCAAGCAAATGCATAAATTAAAATAGTTTGCAACACAATTTCAACAACAATGAACTAATAAAATGTTTTAAAAAAATTTCTGGGCATGGAAGATAGCAAAAATATAAAAGCAGAACTAAGAATAGTCATGAAATTAATGACTATCGTTGTTTCTGAGCAGAGAGAAAGGGAAGGGGGCTGGCAGAGGGAACAAAGGAAATTAAATCTCATTAGTCAAGTTTTATTTATAATAACAAAGTGAAGGACAAAGTGTGAACACTGTGAAAATTCTGACTTAAGGATTTGTGTTTGTTTTAGTGATATTTTTACTTTTCTCTATTGTTTAAACTTTTCAAATAAAGAAACAATGCTGGCTTTTTATTTTACAAGTTCCCTGAACATTGGTAGACAATAGCAAGATGAATTTTCATTTTAATTCATTTCACTTTTAATACATAAGGCTTCCACACACCTGAGTTCCAAACAGGTGAAATTCTATACTGCTGTAAAGCTAAGAGGAAAATATTATCCTCCAAAAATGGAAGCTTATGGTAATTGATTAATACTTTTGCTTATGGTAATTGATTATTAATACTTTTACTATAAAGACTAACACTACTGACTTTTGCTGAAAGAGAGGAAAAGGATTCCCATTTATTCAGGTATATAATTTGCCTCCACTATGCCAAGGGCATGTCTTAAATCCTAGAAAATACCTTAGTTGTTTAGAGATTGATTTCAGTTATTACGAACTACGTATAACATGTAACAAAATCAATGCTTTTGTTCTAAAGTTATTATGACAAAATTATCAAGTCTAAACCACTTATAATGCATTCACTTAACTACTAATCTCATGTTAGTCACTAAGTATCCTAAGCAATCACTTCAGCTGAAATTTTTAGAGACTGTTTTCTAGATGTAGAGCTGTTTCAATATCTACTTGTTTGTACTTATTCAACATCATATTGTCTAGACAAAATGGGTTGTGCAATTACTGGTTCTAATTATATTTCAAAACTTTACTGTATATTTATGTTACTAAGAATCATTTTGTTCCAATTGTTATCAAAATATCGACTCAATGTTTTTAGAACCAGAGTTATCTACAAGTGAGTGCATTTCATGAGGGGAGAAAAATATATTTTTAATTCAAATTAATGCTTATGTATTTAGTACTGAGAATGTAAAAAAACCAACAAAAATCTCAAAGATTTCCATAAAGGAAAATCTCTTTCAATAAAGAAAGAATGATTTCTGAAGAACCCATTGCCCAGCCTCACAGTTAAATTTGTCCAAGCTTGAGAGAGTATGATTTCTGTTTGATTCAAGAGAACCTGGACAATTCTCTTATAGGAGAACACAGATTACATAGTACAAGTATCATTTTTGCAAATTACTATTTACCATCTCATTTTAATAGTGATTCACTTAGGTAAACAGCCACTAATACTGATTAGATCTTGTATATCTCAAAAGATGCTCATGTGAATGATAAAATTAACAAATTTAATTTTTATTTTTTTATTTTTATTTATTTATTTTTAAATATTTGTTTTTTTTTTTAAATTTATTATTTATGATAGTCACAGAGAGAGAGAGAGAAAGAGAGGCAGAGACACGGGCAGAGGGAGAAGCAGTCTCCATGCACCGGGAGCCTGACGTGGGATTCGATCCCGGGTCTCCAGGATCGCGCCCTGGGCCAAAGGTAGGCGCCAAACCGCTGCACCACCCAGGGATCCCGACAAATTTTATTTTTAAAGGAAATTATGTTCCTTAACAATATGTTTCAAAGGTGATTCCTCCTCCTGGTAATTTAATATTAGGAATACTATTCAGGAGAAAGCTGGGAGTTGGTTTATATCCATTCTCATTAGAGAATGTTCCCATAGATAATAGGGAGTGTTTCATTTAATTCATTAATTGGCTAGAGTCTAGGTAATAAGAGAAACAGCTGAGTGTGTGATAGAACATCCCTCTGTATGCTTCAGAAGAATTTATCTTATGTCATGAGACATGAGAAATATATTTGTATGCCCTGGAGAAACTTCTAATCAAAGCTAATGGGGGAATTGAAGCCTGTGATCTAAACACATGGTTGGAACTATCTCCTATCTAGTTGTTAGGGCTTAAGAAAAGGCCTAGGCAATTGAATGCATGATTAAAGAATAAAAGAATTAGGATTATTTAGTTTGGAGAAAGCATGATTAGAAAATGACTGACCATGGGTCTTTAAATATGACATTATTATTTGGAGGATATTGACCAGCTGTTCTCCAGCTGCAGCGGGGTCCTGTAAGAAAATTATTTAAAATAGCAACAAGAGAAATATAGGGTAAATCAAATGAAGAACTTAACAACTTTGGTATAAAGATAGTAAGGGCTAGCAAAAGAGACAATATAAATGGTTACTGTAAATATTTATATATAATATATATATGAGGGGAGCTCATGCAACAGAATTGCAAAAACATTCTTGGCAACACTTGTGACAGTCATCATGATTAAAGAGGACTATTGACATGATTACATAAATTACAAGGTAATGATCTTTTATATCACTAAAAAGAAGAAATGAAATTCTTATTTCTAATACTTTATTTTTCATCTCTAGTTCCATGGTTCTTTTCTCTAAAATCTATTTTCCTTCATTATGTTCATATTTTAATACTTAAACATTAATAATAACTAAAAGAAGAGGTTAAGAAAAGTTAAGTTCCACCCTTCTTTTTTTTTTTTTTTCCAGATTTTGTTCCTCACATGGGTCACAATTGCCTGGTTTTTGGCTTACCTCATAATTTTTTATTGGATGTTGAACCAAATGGATACCATGTGCCTGAGTATCTAGATTTTTGTTTTCTTCTTTGAATAATGTTGAGTTTTGTTTTAGGCAGTTACTCATTGAAATTGAACCATTTGTAGGCCTATTTTTAAAGTTTTCTAGACTTTGAAAAGGTCTAGGTCTAGAGTTGCCTTGCCTTCACTTCAGGCTCTAGGGCTAGTGGCCTCCATGGTCAAAGCTGAGGTGTTCCAGATTTCAATTATTCAAACAAAGGAAAGAAGAAAAAACAGAGAAGACAGTCCAGTTGCCTCATTCCAGTTTACCAAGCTATGATTCCCATTCACTTAATTATCATTAGCATATCTATCATTTTGACCTTTGGTCCATTTTCTCCACATAAAAGTGCAAATCTGCTCATGTCACTTAAAGCAATGGTTAAAAAGAGAAATTCCACACAAAATTAATATACAGAAATCCGTTGCACTTCTATACAATAATAATGAAGTAGCAGAAAGAGAAATTAAGAAAAAAATCTCATTTACAATTGCACTAAAAAAGAATAGAATACCCAGGAATAAACTTAACCAAGGAGGTGAAGGACTTGTACTCTGAAAATTATAAAATACTGATGAAAGAAACTGAAAATGATACAAATAAATGGAAAAATATTCCATGCTCAAGGATCAGAACAATGTTAAAATGTCCGTACTACCCAAATCAATCTGCAGATTCAATATAATCCCTATCAAAATACCAATACTATTTTTCACAGAACTAGAACAAATAATCTTAAAATTTGTATGGAACCACAAAAGACCCCAAATAGCTAAACCATAAAAGACCCCAAATTCTTGAGAAAGAACAAAACTGGAGGTATCATAATCTTGGATCTCAACACATACTGCAAAGCTATAATTATCAAAACAATATGATACTGACATAAAAACAGACACATAGATCAATGAAACAGAGAGAGCTCAGAAATAAACCCATATTTATAGAGTCAATCTATGACAAAGGGGCAGAGAATATACAATGGGAAAAAAAACAGTTTCTTCAATAAATCGTGCTGGAAAAATTGGACAGATATATGAATGAAGCTGAATTACTTTCTTACATCATATGCAAAAATAAATTCAAAATGGATTAAAGACCTAAATGTAAGACCTGAAACCATAAAATTCCTAAAAGGAGACATAGGCAATAATCTCTTTGCCATCAGCCTTAGCAAAATTTTTCTAGATAGGTCTTCTTGAGCAAGGGAAACAAAAGCAAAAATAAACAATTGAGACAACACTGAAATGAAAAGTTTATGTACTTGAAGGAAACCACCAATAAAATGAAGAGGCAATTACTGAATGGGAGGAGATACTTTCAAATGATATTTCTGATAAGGTGTTAATATAAAAAATATAGAAAGAACCTATACAATTCAACACACACATGCGTGCACACACACACACACACACACACACACAAATAATCTGATTAAAATGGTCAGAAGACACCAACAGACACTTTCCAGACACGATATACAGGTGGCCAACAGACACATGAAAAGATGTTGAACATCACTAATCGTCAGGGAAATACAAATTAAAACCAAAATGAGATACCATCTCATACCTGTCAAAATGGCTAAAGTCACAAAGATGAGAAATAACAAGTGCTGGCAAGAAATAGAGAAAAAGGAATTCTCATGCACTGCTGAGGGGAATGTAAACTGGTGCAACGACTGTGGAGACAGTACAGAGATTTTTCAAGAAAAGTTAAAAATAGAAATATTATATGATCCAGTACTTCCACTACTATTTACCCAAGGAAAATTAAACACAAATTCAACAAGACATATGCACTCCTATGTTTATTTCAGGAAGGATTGTTTACAATAGCCAAGATATGGAAACAACTCAAGTGTCCATCAATAGATGAACAGTAAAGAAGATGAGGGATATATATACACACACACACACACACACATACACAATGGAATATTAGTCATAAAAAAGAATGAGGTCTTGTCTTTGAGACAACATGGAGACCTAGAGAATATTATGCTAACTGAAATGAGTAAACAGAGAAAGACAAAAATAATATAATTTCACTTATATATGGAATCTAAGTACCAACAAGTACACAAAAAGCAAAAAGCAGAAACAGATCCATAAACACAAAGAACAAACTGATGGTTACCATAAGGGAGGTGGGTGAGGAGATGGGCTAAGTGGGTAAAGGGGATTGGAAGGTACAGGATTCCAGTTATGGAATGGATAAGTCACAGGGATGAAAGGCATAGCATAGGGAATATAATCAGTGGTATTGTGATAGCATCATCTGGTGACAGAGGCAGCTAAAAGTTGTTAAATCACTATCCTGTACACCTGAAACTGATAGTAATACTGTATGTCAACTATACTTTAATAATAGCAAGTCAAAACTCTAAAAGTTGGTTTATAAATCTCTCTACATTACAGCCCTTTATGCTCAGCTGTATCCTGGGTCACTCTTTCACATTTTTGAACTCTATGGGCCGGCATGATTGAACTAACCTCAGGTTCTTGGTATAATATGGTCAATCTCGTCTGGGTTTCTGTACATGCCATTTCCTTTGTCTAGATCTCATTTCCTACTTTGCTTGGCTTTTCTCCATTTTCACTCATTGTTTAGGTTTCAGCTTAAATTTTACTTTGGCTTAAAATTACTTACTTGTAAATTTGAGATGTGTAAAAGATGTTAATGTAAATAACCAGAGAAATAATTGAAAGAGAATGTATAGAGCACAATGAGAAATGTCAGTAAAATCCCTAACTTAGGAAGCTATTATGTGTGCACTCCTTGGCTATAATTCTCAGTACAAATTCTGTTGCAGATGGCCAGCACATTTCACCAAAAACAGAAATGTACCCTAAGAGTCACTAAAATTAGGTATCATTCAGTCATAAACATTTATATTCAGATTCCTGTATCTGAATGTGTATAGAAGCATGTGGGCCTTTATTTAGGCATTTTCCCCTTGCTCAATTACCATATATTTTTAGTGCCCTCAAATATATTTTTCTTAAAAGAACATAGCTGGTGAGATCTTCTATAATGTCAGTTCAGCTAACAATTTAAAAACTAAAACCTACCATGCCTGTCCTATTGTTCCCACATGGAAATGGGTAGTTTGGCCTGGGTATCTTGGCATAAATGCTACATTTATTTTTAATCTGACTCATCTCCATTTCAACTTGAATAACTGCCTATGTCACTGTCACTGCCAAAAATATTTCATCAAAGTCTGCACTTTATCAGATTTCCAAAAAGGCAGCAGAGAATTCTAATTTTTGTTTGGTGGCCTTAGTAATTTCAGACTTGGAACAATTTTAGAAAAAAAATTTTTTCTTCTAGACCAATATCTTTATTAAAATGTTCTCAGTATAAAAATTTATCTCAGTATGCTCCATTGGCTATTTTAGCATTCATCATACAGCTTTTTTTTTTCAGTTTTTTTTTTAATTTTTTATCATCATACAGCTTTTTTATTCACAACTTCTTTATGTATCTCTTTTGTCTCATGCAAGACTGATTATGTGTGTCTCTCTTATCTTGTATAGGATTGATTCTACAACTTTCAATTTCTCAGCTAATGACTTCATGATGTAGAGGAAAATACCTGTTTTATGTTTTACGTAGTACTTAAGACAGTGCATAGCACATAACAGGTGCTCGACAAATAACAGAAATAAGAAGTCACCAGTGAAGTGATCAGTAGGATTATTTCCTTAAATACCAGAGGAAACAATGAAAGAATATGAAATATTGTCATTTTATTTATTATTTTAAAAAGATTTTATTTATTTATTCACAAGAGACACAAAGAGAGAGATAGAGGCAGAGACACAGGCAGAGGGAGAAGCAGGCACCACACAGAGAGCCCGACGTGGGACTCAATCCCAGGTCTCCAGGATCACGCCCTGGGCTGAAGGCGGCGCTAAACTGCGAGCCACCAGGGCTGCCCAAATATTGGCATTTTATTTTATTTTCATTATTATTTTTTTTAATATTGGCATTTTAAAGCATACTTTATTACTTTCTTCCAAAGAGCATCATTTACTAAACTAATCTCTCTAGGTTTTTGATTTTAAAAAATGCTAATAAAATAACTTACATGATGGTGAAGGAATCAAAATATTAAATGCCACATATATGATTATTCCTGTGAAAGAAATCACCCATGAATCTTCATAAGGGGGTTATACCAGTCTCAGTAATATGCTAACTTCTCTTTACTGCACCTAAATAGTCTCTTGAATTTCTGATTGTGAAGTAAGGAATAAAATTTTATAGAAAAGAGAACAGAGAAAAAGTTCACAGTGTAGTCAACAAGTGTACACTTGGTTCTAATTGTTACAGCGGGGGGGGGGGGTGGGTAACAAAATAAGTGAGCCAGGAGACTCCATGAAAATGGGACAAAGTCAAGTTAACTATGAAAGTAATGTGTCTGAGGGAGGGGAAGCTGGACATGTTGACGTGGACCAGAGTCATGAGAAATTCCACGAGCCCTCTACTTCTTTCCCTCACTGAGCATATGTGCCTGTGTGGCACCAAATGGTAGCAGAGGGGATAATATGGGGGTCATTTTACTCCTATCCTATTTTAGGTGATTTTGTACAGTCAGAAGTATTTAATGTTTTCTTTCTTACTTGGAAACTAGCAAGAAGAGAATATATCACTCTCCCCACAATACACACTGTTATCATTCTGGCCTGAACCTCTCAGAATCTCCAACAGAAAACAAATGACAGGCCAGTAACTTTAAGAGATATAAGGGTTTCATTAGCAACAGGAATCACGACTGTCACGACTGTGAACACCAACTTCAATGCTGAGGTACCATTTTTGTGTATGTGCAGATAAATGTCTCAAGGGCTTTTCAAAAGAATGAAAATGAAAAGGCCAGAAAAGATTAGAATGACTTAAGATCATTCTAGTCATCTAATAAATGAAGATGTTGGGGTTCCTAGGTCATTCATAATTTATTTACCCAGGATTTTCCCAGTATCATGCACCTGTAGAAAAGGATTTGTGCGTATTTTTAAATAAACTTTCAATGAAACATGGGCATGTTGTTTCTCGGACCAAATACCAGAGGAAAGTTAAAAGAGATGAGCATCCTGAGAGATCAAGTGCCAAATCTCTTCAAGAATCTATTATTCTAGAATCCTTTGGATGAGTGCATTAACTTTTAAAAACATGAAATTACAAACAGTGCCCCACTTTTTGTTTCAAAAAATGTTAAGCTAATTAGCTGTCTAGGATAAACATTTGTGTTCTTCATCCTCAACAGTTCTAAGATTTCTTTCAGGCTACACTCATGTTACTAAGGAAAACCAGAGGACAAGTCTCAGAGAGACAGACCGACTGCCAAGAATATCTTGCTCCCAGTTTTTAAGCTTCTACCAAAGTGGTGGCTCTGTCTACACTGACTTTAAACATTCCCAGCATACTGGAATCTGATGAGGAGATTTAGAAAACTGTAGGAGTTTCAAAAGGTTTGGTACATATATATTTTTTCCTTTCAAGTCAGGGAATTTAGGTAAAACTACTGTTAGACTAGAGTTAAGTTAGTGAACATTTTGGGAGGAAGTACACATTTTTATGAGGTCTGGTGATTTTTCAGCATAACTTCCAGGCTCCGTGGAGTTTTCCAGCTGAAGTGACTGTGTAACACTTACAAAAACATAAGCGTTCGCTTAAAATTGTGTTTAAAATATCAAGATAAATCTTTAAAATACCAATTATCTCAACAATAGAGAATTTTAAAATATGCACGTGAACACACATGTACCTTCTAAACTTTGTAATAGACTGGATGACATCCTTAACCACTCTAAGTGCTTGTGACTACTAACTTTGTTTAAAACTAACCATATTGTTTAAAAAGTGCTTTGCGTTTGACTTTGAGTGTACTGATGGCTGGGGAAATGAGATAAATATCTAAGAAGTTTTTGGGTTTTTTAAATTTTATTTTATTTGAGAGAGAGAGAGAGAGAGAGAGCACACAAGAAGCAGGGGGAGTGGCAGAGGGAGAGGGAGAAGTAGTCTCCCCACCAAGCAGGGAGCCTGGTGGGGGGCTCCATCCCAGGATCCTGTGACCATGACCTGAGCTGAAGGCAGACAGACACTTAATCGACTGAGCCACCCAGGTTCCCCTAAGAAGTTATTTTTAAGAGAAAGAATAATTCCTTAGAGAAGTTAGTGTCTTCATGGCCTGGTTCCCTTAGAGACCTGGCTCTCAGAATTTAGTTATGAGAAACAGAACCAAGAAACACCAACTCTCTCATCTCCTCATAAGTCCTCAAAGCAGAAGTTTTCAGGAAGCAGGTGTAAGGTACATGAGAAGCACTGAGCCTGGAAGTGTCAAAAGAAGCTGAGAAATAAGCAGCCATCCAACTGCCCTATAATTTTGCCTGGAAATCTCATCAAGAAAATAGAACAGGGGAATATATATATATTTTTTATTTATTTATCTGTGTTGAAATAGTATTTTGTCTACGTAATTGAAAGTTTTGCAGTTAAAGACTGCCACTGGATGATGCTCTTGTATTTCCAGTAAGAAAATATACAGTTTGGATTATAGTTTACTGTCATGATAAGTCTGATCAGATAGTGACAAACAGTAAGATTACAATGGAAAATTTTAGGAATAGGCATTTTTTAAAGAGCAGCATTGGGAAAACTAGAGGGCAAAAAAAGTAAAGCAGAGAAGAATGGACTATGTCTGTGTTATTCTGTGGATGGGCTGATGTCTTGATTTAATAGCCAAGTGCATGTTGGTTGCTGTTGGTCCCAGTAATACTTTTATTTATGGCCCTGTGTCTCCTTTCATAGAAAACAGGCCATGAGGTATTCATTGCCTCAAAGAAACATCACAACACATCAGATAATTTAAAATTCATGTTCTCAGCTTTTTAATTGAAAAAAGCCAAAATCCATGAGAAAGAGGCCAAAAGACTTCAAGGATATATAACTAACATGAGTCAGAAGGTCTGTTTCTTTCCTCACCTTAAGAACTATATGGGGCTGCCCATGGGAGAAAAGGAGGAATGGAGGGGGGCAGCCTGGGTGGCTCAGCAGTTTAGCACCGCCTTCAGCCCAGAGCCTGATCCTGGAGACCCGGGATCGAGTCCCACGTCGGGCTCCCTGCATGGAGCCTGCTTCTCCCTCTACCTGTGTCTCTGCCTCTCTGTCTCTTTCTCTGTCTCTCATGAGTAAATAAATAATCTTTTTTTTTTAAAGGAGGAATAAAGGGGAAATATAGTATAAAATACCTGTTGCCTCTGAGAAGGAGCTACTGCCTATACCCTGGAGCTAAGCACTATTGGGGAATACACTCATATTTTGTATTTTATCTACAAAATTGGTGAGATATCAGTTTATTTCATTTTCTCTTCATAAATACAAATGGACAACTAAGTATCACAGAATATTAGAAGAAAAACACCAAGAGAGGAGATATGGAGTGGGTGAAGAAAGAGAGGAAGATTTATTCTAAGGAAATGGCTCACACAATTGTGGAGCTGGCTAATCCAAAATCTTCTGTGAAGTCCATCACCCTAGAGACTCAGGAGAAAGTGGCTGTTACAGCTTGAGTCCAAAGAAAGTCTGGGGACAGAATTTCCTCTTCCTTGGGGAATCTCAGTCTTTTTTCTCTCAAGGCCTTCAACTGACTGAATGAGCAATCTTCTTTATTCAAGTCTACTAATTTAAAGGCTAATTTCACCTAAAACTGTAATTTCCCAGCAACATCTAGACTAGGTTTGACCAAATATCTGGGTATTGTGGCTTACCCAAGTTGACACATAAAATTAATCATTATAAACATTAAAAATTTCAGCAGAAGGACTGGAAAATAAAGTTTAGGAAATTTACTAGAATATAAACAGAAAAGCAAAAGCATGGCATATATGAAAGCAAATGGTTGTGAGTCTTAAGATTGCAAAGGATCACAAAATAGCACAGTTATTAAAAAAATTAAAGATGACTGGTATCTAAAAAATTCTGAAATTTCAGAACATCAAAATAGAGAAAAGAGTCTTAAAAATTTTTTAGAGAGCAAAAGAAAATCACTTCTGAAGGAATATGAATCATATTGGCATGAGAGTTGTCATCAGCAATCACTGGATGTCAGAAGAAAATGATGCAATCCCTTCAAAATTTGAGGAAGAATGTGATACGTGACTTCAAATTCTATTTCCAGGCAAACAATCAATCAAATTGGTCAGGAAGAAGGAATTTTCAGGCATATGATGACTCAAAGTTTATCTCCCACATAGTCTAACTTATTTCAAGGTTTTCTCCAGCAAATCAAGAGGCTGGAAAAAAAGAATTAAAGGAGAAGACCACTCTTTACAAATACGTGAGGCAAATAAACCAAATTTATTACTTGCCAGACAGATAAGAATTGTGGGTATAATATGCAATCTTTGAACAAAGAGTAGGATTTATGTAGGCTCTGAGTTATGTGGAGTTGGGTTAGTTCGTTATGCTGACCTTCAGAGACATCTGAAGTGAAGTATCCACTGATTGGCTAGCTGACCATGGGAGGCCTGAGTACATAAATGACCCTATCACTGATTGACAGCGATTCATTTAAAATCTTTTCTGAGGTACCCCATTTCTGGTTTGGATTTTGGGCAAGAATAACAAGTCAGTATTTGGGGCAAAATAACAATCAATATTTTCTTGATGTTGGAAAAGAGGAAATTTTATTCTCAAAAGATGATGGTAGGGACCCAGGAAAGTAGATCTAAGCAAGAGAAAAGAGGAGTACCAGCTAAGCCCTCTTGAAGCAGAAGGTTGGAAGTCTACAGGAGAGAAGTATTTAATGCAAAAAGGGATTAAATGAAATATAAAGTATATTTGAGAGCTCAGAGGGAAAATGTGATGTAATGCAATATTAGCATTATAAGAATAAACTTTGGGAGCCAAATGGTTGTGCTTGAGTCCCCTCTATCGGTTACGCATCTCCACCGTGTGACCTAAAACGTGCTACTTAACCTCTCTCTGCCTCTTGCTTCATCTGTAAATTGACCAGAGGAATACTATCTATCTTACGGACATGTGAAGACCATACCATGTGTATTGTTATCTATTGCTTTGCTATAAATTACTACAAAATTTAGTGGCTTAAAACAATGATAAGCATGTTTTATCTTTTATTATTTCTGTGGGACGAGAAGATGCATAGGCTTGGCTGGGGAGACCTGACTCAAGATCTATCATGATGTGGAAATCAAGATGATGGGGCTATACTGCATCACTCACAGTCCGTGCTGGCTGTTGACAGGAGACCTCAGTTTCTCTCTCTAGGAGCCTCTCCCAGAGATGCTGAAGTATCCTTATGAGGTTATAGCTGTGGCTGGCTTTCCCCAGGGCCAGTGACAGAAAAGAGCTGGCCAGACGCTATCCTCGTTACGGCCTAATCTCAGAATCATCACCTCACTTATCCCTTATTCTACTCAACAGAATGAAGAACTCTGTTCAGGCTGTATTTGAGGGAAGGGGGTATGAAGGGAGAGGTGCCAACGAATTTATACATATTTTAAATCTGTTACATAGAGTGCGTAGAACAGTCCTTGACACAAAATAATACATAAGCATTTGGCATTGTTATTTTCTTTATAAAAATTATAGACATATTGTTCAGTTGCTTATTTGTGGTATATAGAAGTATGTTTGACCTTTGTACATTTATTTTTACTTGGCATTTTTAAAAGTTGTCTTATTGGGATGCCTGGATGGCTCAGCGGTTGAGTGCCTGGTTTAGGCTGAGGGGTGATCCTGGACCCCCGGGATCGAGTCCCAGATCAGGCTCCCTGCACGGAGCCTGCTTCTCCTTCTGCCTGTGTCTCTGCCTCTCTCTCTGTGTGTCTTTCATGAATAAATAAATAAAATCTTTAAAAATAGTTGCCTTATTAATTTGAACAGTTTGTTTCAAACTGTTCAAGGCTTCAAGGCTCTCCTTGAAATCGACCACAACATCTACAAATAAAGAATATTTCATTTCTTTCAAATCCTTACATATTTTCTTTCTCTAGTTTAGCTGTGCTGGTTCAGATCTTCTGTATGATGTTAAAAGTAGCAGTGATAATGGGAATTCTTGGTTTGTACCTGATATTCAAGGACATACTTTCAACCGTTAAATTATAATGTGGGTAAGATGCCGTTTGTGTATACTCTTTGTCAGTTAATTTCTGTGTGTATGGACATCACTTGCTATGAGGTTGTTTTTTTTTTTTTTAACCATATATGGATATTGAATTTTGTTTTATTTTTCTGAGGCTGCTGATTTTCTTTTCTTATAATGTATTGAAGTACATATTCACTTTTCTTTTTCTTCATTGCATCATGACAGAGTTAAGTAGGATCCCATCCGGAGGTTCTTAAGTAGACTGGGATTTAGGGCCAATTCAACTCTCAAATAGACTTTTGATTATTCATTGTTCACAGCTTTGCCTCTTGCAAATCCCTTTGTAGAAGGCGAATTTTTCAAAATTAGGATATGCTTTTATTTTAACCACTCTTTTTTTCTTAAAGATTTTATTTGTTCATGAGAGACACAGATTGAGAGAGAGAGGCAGAGGCAGAGGCAGAGGGAGAAGCAGGCTCCATACAAGGAGCCTGATGTGGGACTCGATCCTGGGACTCCTGGATCATGGCCGGGACTGAAGGCAGACACTCAACCACTGAGCCACCCTGGTGTCTCTTAACCACTCTTTTCTAGAGTTAAATCTTTTCTGCTACGTATTTGGTAAAAATATTGTTTTGGCCAAAAGAGCTCTTAATAATAAGCCTGCCATAGTACTTCCCATGCAATGAAACAGTTATTTGGGTCTTTCTGTAGGAAATACCAAAAAGGAATTAATATGGAAAAATTACATTTTTTTAACCTTATTTAAAACAATGTGGTCAAAGATACACACGCACACATTCAAACAAGCAGTTTGAGTACTGAATTTAAGTACAGAAACATACTGCCTTCCTAAATTACTCTTTCAGTTTTATATTTCACAATTATTAGTGGTTTTTGCTTTAGGTAGGAAGGTGTACCCATGGAGAAGCAGGAGTTCTGCTTTCCCTCAGGGCTCTTGTGAACAAAACACAACATCACAGAGCTGGAACCAGGCAGTACATCAGCCTGCATTCAGTGAAGCAGAAACAAAGCCTTATTTTATAAGTTTCCTCCTAGAATCAAGAAAAAGAAAGAAAGAGAAAAACTAGCTTTTCTGTTTTTCCTTGGAATCGAGCCCTGTCGACCTTAAAGATTTTACCTTTTCCCTTACTTAACACCACAACAGGTAAGAATTGCTGGTGATTAGCCAGCTGCAAAAACAGAACATTCTCCTCTGACACTCACTTTCCTTCCATTTTAGTTTAAGCCGGACGGAAGTGGCCTGTTCTTTGTCCAGTGGTCAGCGTTCTCAGAACATCAAGACTGTCACAAGGAATTGCAGGTGTCAAGTTCCAATAAATGTCAAACAAGTTGTTGATTCCACCGATTTTGCATCCTGTGTCTTTCTTAGCAGAGTGAGGGGTGGTTTAAAGAAGAAGGTGTATGGGAAAAGCTGGCTAAGTCTTTGTACATGTTGGCAAGCCATAAAGAAAGGCAAAGTTGGCGAGAGACAGAATAATAATTACTACCATGCTTGGAGTGCCTAGTATATGCCAGGCATTTATAAACATAATTTCATTTATTCTTTTGCCACTCCAAGGAGTAAGCATTGTTATCTCCAGTTTAAATATGAGAAGCTGATGCTCAGAGAAGTTAATTTTACTTCAGTTAGTGGTGGAGCTAGACCATAAACCCAGTTCGACCCAAGCCTGAAGTCCATACTTCTCTTTGCCTTAGTCATTCCACACAGTACATTTTCATTTATGCTTCCTCATGTTTGAGTACATTGTCAATTGCACATATTTAAGAATATAAGCAGGATTTAACAGGCAATTGTCAGTAAATGAGCTAGAATAATCAGTCATATGCGCTTTGAATAATACTGTATCGAGGATTATATTGACAAGATATCTCTCTATTTGAGGTGCTACAATAAGATAGTATCTTGCCAAGTGTTCTAAACTCAATAGGTCATGGATTTTAATAAACATTCTCCTTAGGCAAACAAGCAGCATATTTTTTTATGGACCATTAAAAACACCATTCTGGTATAAAGAAGCTTTCAGATTTTATAAGTTTGCTTGGCTATCACTGGTCTATGATCATGAACAAATCACCAACCAATAATAAATGCACCCATTCCAACACTGTTATTAACTTCAAATGATACTACCACCCGTATTAAAACTGCTGGAGAAATAACAGACCGCCTTTCAATAGATACATGGACAACTGGTTGTTACGTGTCCAAACTTATGTGTTTTTTTTTAAAAATATTATTCTGCTTTTATCTCTGCAAGCAATTATTTTTCTATAAGTAGCTGTGAACAGAGGTCTCCTAGAATTCAGAGAACTAAACTTTTTACAAAAGTAAGATACCGAGATAAAATGCAACAGCCTAATTTTCTGGACTTTCAAGTTTGTCCTAAGGAAGTTGTGAGTAGGGAAAAGAAACTGGTTGTATCAAGAGGGATTCATGCATGGATAAGATAAGCACAGTGTCTCTACCTTATGGGGGAGGTAAAAGTTGTGTGAGACTGAGCTTCTATTTGGAATCACTATATAAAAACCGATCAAAGAAGAAAATTACATTCTTATGTAATATAGCCCTAATTTTATCTCAGGCATTCATTCTATTATTGATATATAATTTGTTAATATATTATTTACTCAAAAATATTATAGAAACTTGAGAATTTCCCAGGATACAGTACAAGGGAAAGGTTTGCTTTTGTGGAAAAGAGACAGAAAGGAGACATATGCAATATGCAGAACACATAGGATGAATAATGTAACACCCTATAAATCTGTCTCATCTAGTTATACTCTTTCCATCTGTGAGTTCATCAATTGCTATATAATAAATAATAAATACTTAAAAGCATTCAAACTGAAATATATGTAAAGCAAAAAATGAATTTTTTACCCTTACCCCACTCTGACAGTTTTCATTAAGTATATATCCTTTCAGACTCTTCCTATGCTTATAAGTACACACATCCACAAAGATTTTATTAAAATGGCATATTATAAATATTTTCCTCGTCCATTTATAGTACAAATCATGATCCATTTTCTTCTATAAATGCATATAAATCTACCCGATTTTTTTTAACAGAGGAAGAGTATTCCACAACATTAATATATCATGATAATTTAACCATTGCCCTATTCATGGATATTTATAGTATTTCATTTTACCTTTATTTGGAGGAACTTCCTGTTCCTGTCAATATAGTCATTATCACAGGCTTGTAATTACTTTTTCCCAAATCAACACTGAAGAAACTAGAGAGAAAAACATGGATTCAACTTGCTTAAAAATGTAAGACAATCTTGTGAGAAATAGGGCTATTTTGGATGATATGACAGATTGCTATAGTGTAGAGTAAAAGGCAGCTGTTTTAGGTGTGTCTGTCTTACTGAGAAGTGCTTAACAGCATTCTCTGTTTCCTACCCTTCTGTTGACTTGAGACAGTCATTATTTGCCCCCTTTCTGCAAAAATCTGAGTCAATGGTCTAGATGGTTGTAGTATCAAAAAGATGATCAGAAGCCATGATGAGAGGAATGGTTGGATAAACTGGTGAGTACTGATTGACCTTTGCTCCTTCATTTCTCCCCTTTTTAGTCCATCAGGCAGATAAATTATCTAATGACGTTTTCTCCTCCCCATGCTATTTATCATTGAAAGTTTAAAAATAAATCCCTAACCTAAAGAGGTACTTGGTGAGATGATAGCAAATATGAGTTATGACTTGTGGGATGCTCCACCTTAAGAAGAGTCTGATATTTTCAGGAATAACAGAGGAATTTATATTCCCAGGGGGAATATAAACTCATAAGCCAAAATAACAGGACATTCAAAGAGGACAACTACTTCAAAGGAAAATGCCAAACTCGAAAACATAAACCAAAAAAAGCAGGAGTACAAGAACAAAAAGTCTACAAATTGCAGAGAAAAATAGTAACCTTACTAAAAGAGATAAGGGGAGATATTAAAAATACCAAACAATTTTTTTTAAATCATAAAAAAGAACCAAATGGAAATTTAGGTGTTAAAATATAATAGATCAATAAGAACACAATAATTGAGATAAACAATGGAATAATAGGTGACTAAATAATATGTTAGTGAGTTGGAAGATTAGCCTGGAAAATTCTGAGATTAAAGCAGGGAACAATGAAGTAACTGTAAATTAAAAAGAAAAGTTAAGAGATATGGTAGACAGAAGTAGAAGTACTGACATCAGGTAATAGGAGAGCAGAAGGAAGAAATAAAAATGGAACACCATAAATATTTTCTAAAATAAGAAAAGAGGGATAAACAAACGATTTCATAGGTGTCAAAAGAAAAACTAGCATGTAGGCAAATAATGATGAAAATCTAAGAATGTATTAAAGGGGAGGGAGAAAAAGAGGTCCAAAAATAAATAAAACAAAATTCTGAAAGCCTCTAGAATGAACCAGTGGATTACCTATAAAGAAATAAGAATCAGACTGATGCCAGATGTCTGTACAACACTTAATACAGGAAGACGATGGAACAATATCTAAAATGTACTAAAGGCAAATGACTTTCAGCTTACGGTTTTATATTTATAAAAATTGCTATTTACATGTAAATGTCTAAAATGCACATTTTAGCAAAGAATGTCTCAAAAATATGCAACAGAATGACTTACATTGAAAACCTTGTTGGAAGAAGTTCTCAAATAGGAAAAGAAATAAATATTAGAGGAGTTGGGATGTGAGGTACTCATAAGTCTTAGAAGAGTTTGTAGGTATTTTTAAAATAATTAAGGCAAAACATAAATATATATTTATATATATTTCAAGTGGACATTGGATTGTCATTTGCACTGAAAAAATATTATTGCTGGAAATAAATGTCATGTACTTTAGAGCTAACAAGATGTTGTGTATTTGTGGTGTCTTTCCCCAGTTATAATGTTCTGGACATATGTCTTGAAATATGGTAAATGCTTAATATATATTTGTTAATTATCTGATAAATTATCTTCATCTCAGTAAATAATCATTTTACATATTGGTAGTCTATTTAAATGTGTCATTAAACAGTTTCTCTCCAAATTTATTATTACTAAAATACATTGATTAGAGAAAACGAAAATATCACAGGAAAAATTGCAAACCGCTCATTCTTCTACTCATGGTGTAGTGTTAGATGGGTTTTAAAAATTAATTACAAAAGTATTTGGTTCTGACAAGTATCCTGGTATTAGGCAATTAACACAAACATTAGCATATGTGGATTTTAGAAATCTGCCAAATAACAAAGCTGTTGAAATGAATTAGATGCTACTTGCGCTTTTATTTTTCTGTTCTAAATGACAAATATCCAGTTAACATAATTAAGGAACGGCCTTTAATTGTACACTATAAACAAGATGTAATTGCCGAAAAAGTGATTATATACATCAGTGTGCTTTGTTTTATAAGGCTGTAATCCAGTCATGAAAATAAGCTCTAGTCCACATGACCTCTGTCTAAAGAAATCAGATCACCAGATCTAAAGGAAATCTAATATAAGCATGTTCCCTTGTTATGTCCTTTCTGTTTTTAAATTTCTTGGGTCTTTGTGTTTAAAGGAGCATTCTCTGTACATTTGTTAGGAGCAAAAGCCTCTATTTTCTTTGTCTAATGTGAGATAAACACAAGAAAGAAATGAAGGAGGAAGTAGGTGAAATGGAAATCAGAAAATAAGTGCAGATTTCTCACAACCAAATCCTTGCATTTACATCTATGATTGCCTAATGCACTGTTATCTCTTTCCTGGTCTGCTGTGGTGCTCTAACTGCTCCCCCACATCGATTCATTCCACCTTTATACAGCAGCCAAAACTCAATTTTAAAAAGATGGATCAAATCACCTATTTAAATCCCTCCAATGGCTTCCTCTTTAGAGAATAAAAGCCCAAAATGACAGTGTGACCTACAGGACCTAATACAGTCCTGTCCCCATCCAGCTGCTCTCCCTCACCAAACACCACAACCCCACCATGTTCCAGCTAGTCTCCTGGCCTGGCACAAGCCAAGCCAAGCTTTTCTGCCTTAAAGCTTTACAGCTGTTGCTTCCTCTGCTAAGACAACTCAATTGCTAGATCTTTGCTTTCTAGGTTTTCAGATCTTAGTTTAAATCCTATATCCACAGAATTTCCTCATCACAAAAGATAATGCACCTTCTGTTCCATCTTTTTCTATTCTTTTGTCCAACTTTATGTTCTTCGTAGCAATAATATCCAAAATGATCTTGTTCATGTACTTATTTTCTTCTATTCTCTCAGTAGGTGCTTAGTAATATTGCTTGAAGCACGGATGATAAATAATTCTGAAGACTATTTAAAATATTGGCACAGTGTGCAAGTTTAGATCTCTGAATGAGATTTCTCAGAAATATTTCCTTGTCTCTTCTACTAGTGGTTTTAAAGTATGCAGAGAATGTGAATATATTCTGATATGTTTCATTATATCGATAGTCCGATCTTCAAAGAGCACTGCTGGGATAGAATCCATAGTTGATCAGATACTAAATCTGATGAAGAGGGATCCCTGGGTGGTGCAGCAGTTTGGCGCCTGCCTTTGGCCCGGGGCGCGATCCTGGAGACCCCGGATCGAATCCCACGTCGGGCTCCCGGTGCATGGAGCCTGCTTCTCCCTCTGCCTATGTCTCTGCTTCTCTCTCTCTCACTGTGTGCCTATCATAAATAAATAAAATTTTAAAAAAATAAATAAATAAATCTGATGAAGATACATGGATTATATTTTCAGGGAATCCACTGAGGCACTTTGTGGAAGAGTGATCAGGGATTCCTTAAGTTTACCTTTACACGTACCTAATATACTTCATTGACTTATGTCTGCTATTACTTTAACATTGTAGTTGTCGACTTCTTGGAGAAGAGGAAAGTAAAAATATAATTTATCCAATACTCTTACATTCTAGGCACTACATTAGGTGGTAACTGGTATACAGAGATAAAAAAAAAATCCTATTCTCTAAAACCACACACTATGGTGTAGGACACAATTATCAGAAGACAATACACCATTAAAAGTATTATGATAGAAGTACAGAATTTAATTTAGGAGGTTTGGAAATGCCTCATGGAGAGGGTAAAATTTAATTAAGTCCTTAAAGAATGAGATCATTTAGTGGCCATGCACCTGGCTAGAGACAGAACCTAGGTAAGGACAGAACCTAAAAGAAGTTTGAGAAAGAGAGGTCAGCTGAAGAAACTAAGGATAGTTCAGGGAGGCAAGAAAGAAACAGGCGAGCACAGGGTCATAAGGACTAAGAAAAGAAAGTTGAAAGGAGGGGGATATAGATTCAAACACTGCAGTTATACCAGTAGAGATTAAAAAGTAAGAAGGATGTCTTTGCCAATATATTAGTAACATTTCATCAGATTAGTGAAAAGTTCAGAGGCCAGGTAAGTTTTGAGGACTAATGAGAAAGGCAGTGAATTAGAGAGTACAGACTTGGCCTTTAATATTTTGGTAGGGCAGGGAAGGAATGCAAATGGCAGGATGACTGGAGAGAAAAATACTAGAGAGATTGTTTTAGTTTTCTAATTTTTAAGATAAGGAAGATTTGGGTATGCTTGTTTATAGGTGTAGGGGAAGTAGTTGAAGAAAGATTTTGGAAATGAGGCATGACTATACAAGAGGACAGATTAGACAGGTATGATACGGAGGTGCTGGCAAAGGGAGTAGCTCTGCAAAGAAAGATTGTGTGTGCGTGTATTTTTTTTTCTGAGACAAGAGGATGATAAAAATAGGCAAAGTATAAGGACAGACTAAGTTTTTTTAAAAACCTTTTATTCCTACTGAGGTAAAACCCATTGTGTCGACCATTTTAATGGGCACAATTCAGTGGCTCTTAGTACATTCCCAATGTTGTAAAAGCATCACAACTCTCTAATTCCAGAACATTTTAATTATTCCAAAAAGAAACTCCAGGTCGATTAAGCAGTCATTTCCTCAAACTTCCTTTTTCTCAACCCCTGGAAAACATTAATCCAGATTAATGTTGGACATTAATGCTGGGCATTTCATACAAATGAAATCACACAATAAGTGGCCTTTTGTGTTGGGCTTCTTTTGCTTAATATATTCAAGATTCATCCATTTTGTATCTTGTATCATTACTTTGTTCCTGTAGCTGACTAATATTGCACTGTATGGATATAACACATTGTGTTTACTCATTTGCCAATTGATTAATATTTAGATTGTTTCCAATTTTTGGCTATTGTGAAAATTATGCTATAAACATGTACAAGTTTCTGTTTGAACTCTTATTTTCAGTTCTCTTGAATTCCACTCAAGTGGAATTGCTGGGTCATATGGTAATTCTATGTCAAACTTTTAAAAGAATTGCCAAACTGTTTTCCACAGTGGCTGGATCAGTTTACATTCCCACCAGCAATGTATGAGGGTTCCAGTTTCTCTTCATTCTCATTAACACTTGTTCTTTCCATTTTATTATTTTTATTATTATTACCTTCCTAGTGGCTGTGAAGCTGTCTTTCACTGTGGTTTTGATTTTTGTTTCCCCAATGACTAATGATGTTGCACATCTTTTCATGACTTGATTGGTCATCTATATATCTGCTTTAGAAAAATGTCTATGCAAGTCCCTTTGCCCATTTTTAATTGTTTGTCTTTTGTTGTTGAGTTGTAAGAGTTCTTTATCTATGAATATTAGACCCTTATCACATATGAAATTTTCAAATACTTTAGTCATTCTGTGGGTAGTCTTTTCTCTTTATTGGGTATGTCCTTTGATACACAAGCTTTGGATTTTGACAAATTCCAGCTTTTTTTTTTTTTCTTCTGTCATTTGTGCTTTTGGCATTCTATCTAAGAATACATTGCCAATCAATGATACTTGAGATTTACACCAATGTTTTCTTCTAAGAGTGTTATGGTTTTAGCTCTTACATTTAAGGCTTTCATCCATTTTCAGTTGATTTTTATATATGGTATGAAGTAAGGGTCCAATATAATTCTTTTGCATGTGGTTATTCAGTTGTTCCAACACCATATGTTCAAAAGATTATTCTTTCCCCCATTGAATGGCCTTGGCACACTTATCAAAAATTAATTGACTATAGATGTAGGAGTTTGTTTCTGGATTCTCAGTTCAATTCCATAGGTCTCTATATCTACCATTGCCAATACCACACTATTTTGATTACTGTAGTTCTGTATCAAGTTTTGAAATCAAGAAGTGTGAGTCCTCCAAATTTGTACTTCTTTTTAAGACTGTTTTGGCTATTTGAGGTCCCTTCCAATTAAATATGAATTTTAGAATCAGCTTGTCCCTTTCAGCAAAAGAGAAAAAAAAAGGAATGGAATTTTGATGCGGATAGCATAGAACCTATCGATCAATTTGGAGAGCATTGCCATCTTAACAATATTAAGTCTTGTACTCCATAAATGCAGAATATCTTTCCATTTATTTAGGATTTCTTCTACTAATCATTTTATTATTCAGCCTTTCTGCCAAGCTTTTCAGTTTATTATTTGCCCTGTTATTCCTTGCTCTCAGTGGCAAGCTCCAATTCATTTGCCTTTAAAAGGCTTTGACAAATGCCCTCTGAGTAGTCACCTCAGCTGTGAATTTTTACAATTTAGGCAAACTAAAGTTAAGCCCTGTGAGGTGGTCCTTCAGGGAACCACCAGACAGGTCAGAATAGCCACTATTCTTTAAGAAGGAGTTCTGTGCTACTCCCTCTGGTACCAGAAACCTGTACTAGAAATGTGGCTGGTCTCCAACAAGCTGAGCCGGGAGTGGAGAATGGGGAAAGGGTAAGTTAAAATGCTACAAAGCTCCTTATTGAGACTCAGATTTTGTTGTTGTTGTTGTTAAGCATTTACTTCATTGCTATAAACTGTTGGTCAGTTGCCAGAGTTCTGATAAAGTTGATTTTGACAGCCCTTGCCAGTGTATTCACTGCTTTTGTAGAAGGACAAGGGTTTGGGGATCCCTGCTCCACCATTTTCCCCAATACCATTCTGAGATTTTTTTTTGTTAGGAATACAAAAAAAAAAAACTCCAAATTTCAGTGGCTCAATACCACAAAGACTTATTTCTTGCTCATGATTCATGCCCACGTGCATAGACTAGGGATCTGTTCTACCTCGGTTTTAAGACTCCGCAAAACAGAACAGTCAGAATCTGGAGTTGTGTCAAGAACTCTGGCTGAGGGAAGGAGGACGTGTCAAGTCATCCACGGACTTAAGACTTCGATCTGGAAAAGATCCATTTACATTGCATTGGCCAAAGCTTTTCACATGGTCATACCTAACTTCAAAGAGGGGCAGCGGGGAATGTACTCCTACTGGGTAAGCAGAAGGAAAGGAAACTTTCTGAACAGCATTAATTGTGAAAAGAAAATTTAAGGAGATTCCTATTAAAGTTATAGTTAAGAGTATATTAAGTAGTCTTGAGGCACACAGTAAATAGTGAAGTAACCACCTGAGTATAGGAAGTGAGGGCTACATAGGGCTCTGAGAGTATGTAAAACATTTGGAAGTGTTGCTATATGTAGGCAAATCAATACAGTGGTAATTTAAAAATGAAAAAAGCTGTTGAGCAGTGTTGAAAGCCCAACTAAAGTTAGTTATGTATTTATAATGCATATAATCATTGTGGGATGGTCTCCAGTAATGCTTCATGGCTTAAGACAAATGAAATATATTTAGCATTATAGGGTGACTAGCAATATAACGTACCACTAAAATAGAAGTAAAGGTCATGCTTGAATTTGGGTAATTGTGCTAATATGAGATGCATTTTTTTTTTCTTCTCCTAGGCTCATATAACATTTTGGACAGTTCAACCTCATTTATTCTACTCTGAATAAATCCAAATGTAATGGGGTGAAACCTATGAGGGAAGACTTGCCTGTGGCTTGGCTGGATGACCCAACCATGAAATGCTATTGACAAGATATAATTCTTGGCCTCCAATAAGAATGTTTAAAATGTTTTTTTAATCTTAAAAAATTCATCTGTGACATTTCTATTGTTTCACCTTTTGAAGTTTCTAAAAGGTTTGGGAAATGAAAAAGGATGATATAATAAATGATTACTTGTGGATTGAGGAGAAAAACAGAGATTTAAAACCTAGTGATCAAGTACTCTTTCTACTTGCAAGAGACAATTCAATTAGATGGAACAGAACTAACTAATCCTTTGGAGCAGTGGGTGGGATGGTAGAGTTACAGTTGAGTCTAGACCCAGGGGGCCCTGTGCTGGTGATTGACAGCTCTGGAAAAATACTGAGAGGTTGTTAAATGTAGGAGGAACGTACTGGCCAGATGGTAGTAAAACCAAATCCAAAATGTAGAGAACATAAATAGCTTCTTAACACCTTTCCTTCAGTGCTGTGCTTGATGTGACCTTCATCACAGTAATAAGTGAGAGGAAGGTATATAGTACGCTAGGACAGTAATACCACCAGTCTTGTTCACTGGTTTGCAAGCCTTGGCCTTCATCACCTTCCCTTGAGTAAAACCAAGGATAAGACAGAGGCAAATGAAAGAATGACTCCCTTCCAAAGAGGCTTTTAAGATAGCTACAAGGGAGTTTCTAATGAGCCGTATCTGGTTTTATTGTGCTTTGCTGATATTACCTTTTCCTTCTTTCTTTTTTTTTAAATTGCAGGTTTGTGGCAACCCGACACCCGACATATCTACTGGTACAATTTTCTAACAGCATTTTCTCAATTCATGTTTCTGTGCCACATTTTGGTAATTCTTGTAGTATTTCAAAATTATGATTATATTTTTTATGGTGATTTGTGATCAGTGGTGTTTGATGTTTCTATTATAACAGTTCTGTGGTGCCAAGAACCATGCCCATATAAGAAGACAAACTTAATTGATAAATGTTGTGTGTGTCCTGCTTGTTCCACCAACATGCTGTTCCCCTGTCTTTCTCCCTCTTCTAGGGTCTCCTATTCCATAAGAGATGACAATATTGAAATTAGGCCAATTCATAATCCTGTAATGGCCTCTAAGTATTTAGTGAAAGGAAGAGTTGCACATCCCTCATTTTAAGTCAAAAGCTAGAAATGATTGAGCTTAGTGAGGAAGGTATGTTGAAAGCTGAAAGGCAGAAAGCTAGACCCCTGTGCCAAACAGCCAACTTGTGAATATAAAGGAAAAGTTCTTGAAGAAAATTCAAAGTGCTATTCCAGTGAACACATGAATGATAAGAAAGTAAAGCAGCCTTCTCACAGATATGGAGAAAGTTTTAGTGGTCTGGAGAGAAGATCAAAACAGCCACAGAACTCCCTTAGGCCAAAGCCTAATCCAGAACAAGACCCTAACTCCCTTCAATTCTATGAAGTCTGAGAGAGGTGAGGAAGCTACAGATGAAAAGCTGGAAGCTAGCAGAGGTTGGTGCTGGTTCATGAGGTTTAAGGAAAGAAGCTGTCTCCATAACATCAAAGTACAGGGTGAAGCAGCAAGTACTGATATAGAAACCGTGTAGCAAGTTATCCTGGTTTCACAAAGGTAATTCATGAAGGTGGCTACACTAAACAACAGATTTTCAATGTAGATGAAATGGCCTTCTACCAGAAAAAGGACTCTCATAGCTAGAGAGGAGAAGTCAATGACTGGTGTCAAAGTTTCAAAGGACAGACGGACTCTGCTGTTAGGCGCTAATGCAGTTTGGTGACTAAGTTGAAGCCAAAGCTCATCTACCATTCTAAAAGTCCTAGGACCCTTAAGAATGATGTGAAATCTACTCTGCCTATCCTCTCTAAATAGAACAACAAAGCTTGGGTAATAGCCCATTGATTACATCATAGTTTATTGAATATTTTAAGCCCACCGTTGAGATCTACTGCTCAGGAAAAACGCTTCTTTTCAAAATATCACTATTCACTGCATCTGGTCACCCATGACCTCCGATGGAGATGTACCATGAGATTAATCTTGTTTTCATGTCTGCTAACATAACACCAGTTCCATAGCCCATGGATCAAGGAATTATCACTGTTTTTTAAGTCTTTTTAGGAAACATTTCATAAGACTATAGCTGCCATACATAGTGTTTCCTCTGAGGGATTTAAGCAATGCCAAGTGAAAACCTTCTGGTCAAGATTCACCATTTTATTTTTTTAAGATGTTACTTATTTATACATGAGAAACACACAGAGAGAGAAAGGCAAAGACAAAGAGGGAGAAGCAGCCTCCCTGCGGGGAGCCTGATGTGAGACTTGATCCCAGGACCCCAGGATCATGCCGTGAGTCAGCCACTGAGCTACCCAGGTGCCCCAAGACTCACCATTTTAGATGAGATTAAGAACATTTGTGATACATGAAAAGAGATCAAAATATCAACATGAAAAGTAGTTTGAAAGAAGTTGATTCCTACCCTCATGGATGAATCAGAGGGGTTCAAGATTTCAGTGGAGGAAGTAGCTACAGATGTGGGGAAAATAGCAAGAGAACTAGAATTGGAAGTAGAGCCTGAAGATGTGACTAAATTGCTGTAATTTCATGATAAAACTTGAATGTGTGAAGAGTTGTTTCTTACAGATGAGCAAAGAAAGTAGTTTCTCATGATGCAAACTACTGCTGGTGAAGGTGCTATAGAGTTTGTTGAAATGACAACAAAGGATTTAGGATATTCCATAAACTTAGTAGATAAAGCAGCAGCAGGGTTTGAGAGGATTGACTCCAACTTTGAAAGAAGTTCTGCTGTAGGTAAAACGCTGTCAAAAGCATCACATGCTACAGAGAAATCATCCATGGGAGAAAGGGGCAATTGATGAAGCAAATTTAATTGTCTTATTTTAAGAAATGCCAGCCTTCAGCAACTACCACCCTGGTCAGTCAGCAGCCATCAATATCAAGGCATCAGCAAAAAGATTAGGACTTGTTGAAAGCTCAGATGATGGTTATCATCTTTTAGCAATGAAGTATTTTTTAATTAAGATATATGCCCTTTTTTAGACATAATGCTTTTAGAAACTTAACAGCATATGATAGAGTGAAAACATAACTTTTATATACACTGGGAAACCAAAATGTTCATTTGACTTGCATTATTGGGGTATTTACTTTATTGCAGTGGTCTAGAACTAAATTTGTCATATTTTCAAGGTATCTATAATGGAGGTGCTTGAAAACAAAGTTGACTGCTATCTATTTTGAAAGCTTTAGATTTCACTACATAAATAGGTCAAGTTTATTAATCCAATAAATCTTGAGTCTTGTTGGGGATTCAAACCACATTAGTCACACATAGGGAGAACACAGCTAGAAAACAAGCGATCACTGTCCTTAGGAAACATAATATGGGAAAGGTTAAAGCAGTAGTTATAGACCTCTAAAGCTAGAAAGAATATAAAAAGAGCCACAAATAAGGCAGAGACAATTCCAAGGGAGCTTCAGATAAAGTAATGCTCATGTTAGTTGAATAGATTAGCAGGATTTCACCACATTGAAAAAAGGTGTTATTTCAGGCAGAAGAAATGATGTAAACACAATTGAAGAAATAGGAGGTATTTTCTAGAAATAGAGTTTATCAGTTTAGCCAGAGAAGACAGAATTATAGGAGATATGGTTGAGAATGTTTATAGGAATTAGACTATGCAGACCCCAGAATGCTAAAATGTAGAGAATATTTTATCTAGTTGACAATGGAAAGACACTCAAGGCTTTAGCACCCTTTCATAATATGACCAAAACTGAGTGTAAGGAAAACATCAGTTTAATTGTCACCTGGTGTAGCCTAGAATGAAGACTAAAATTAAGGCAACTTATTAAAAAACTAGTTCTAAGATGTTATTTATGTATACATGAGAGACACACACAGAGAGGCAAAGACATAGAGGGAGAGTATAAAAGGACATGAATGAGTTTGGTGAGAGAGGGAATGAAAGAAGCATCAAGGTGTGGGTAGTAAGACTTGGCAGGTGATTGGGTTTGGGAAGTTGGGGGAGCTCAATTTGGCTCTGATGGTTTAAGATGAGTAGCAGTTTTTAATGGTGCTATTGAAAAAAAAAACAACAACAACAAAGGAATCAAAAGAATGAAGAACCAGGAGGGACACTAGCTGGTCTCTAAGTTCATACACTTTGGTCAAGTCATCTAAACTGTTTGAGTCTCCTTAAAATTCTCCTATAAACTGAGTTGGGATTATTAAATAATTGCTACTAACACATACAGTTCTATGAGTTGATTTAACAGGGGGAGAAGGATGAGTTCATTTTGAAGTATCTCAAGTTTGAGAAACTTGTGGAGTATCTATCAGATGTCTAACATACAAATAAAACTCAAGAGTTCAGAATTAGAAGGTATGGAAATGTCAATTATTTAAAATGAACTCAAGACCATTCAGACCCTTTTTAACTTAGCAAAATGTTGTGGAAAACTATCCTGTTGGCAGGAAATTGTTTACATTTGGGTGATATCCAAAAGTGTATTTCTTTTGGAAAAAAATGATGCAAATGTGTTAAACTATGTTTGAGTTAGAAGCAGGTGAAAAAGTATCTTTTACTATTGTTAAAAGATCTAAAATTCCTTTTGGTAGATTGCTTATAGTGAAAGTTTAAAAGTTGAAACTTCATAGGTGTCAAGTTATCACTGAGGAATTTATTACTTAATAAAGTCATTGTTACCATTGAAAACAACCTTGTACAGAAAGCAAGGTCATTTCATAAAACTGCCTTAAACGGAACAATAGAAGCTCAATCTCTTTGAACTTTACTGAGGTGAATGGATCAGCAGACAGGGAGAAGTAATAGCAAAGACATGAATAGGGAAACATGATAAAACTGAGGAAATATATTATATATATTCTTCATTTTCACTCTTCGATCTTTATCAAAGAGGAAATAAGACGTAACAATTTGAAATTGCTCAGCATTTAGGTTCCAGACATACATACAGACAGGACAAGAACTGTGAAAAACCAAGTTTCTTTTTCAGCATGGTGCACATTCCCCAGCAGTTAATAGTCTAAATCATGCTTCTTAGAAAATGGTGTAAAACACGAGAAATACAAGTCTAGCACTGTTTTACTTTCTGTATTTGCATTTGGAAGTATAATTTGTTTGTACACATGTGCCTTTGGGTCAGGGTGTTAGTACATGGATTGAATTTGAAAAGTTCCATTCTTTTGCAGGTGGCATAATGGAAAGACAAGTCTCTATTTCAAACAACTATGTAACTCTGGGTGGGAAGTGGAGAGGATAGTCTATCCAGATGGAGAGATTCACGAGGTCTCTTCCTGTGGTAATCTAATGAGTTGCAGTACCATTCGTACCTTACTTCTGCCTCTTTATGGTAAATAGGCAGCCTCTAAGGTGGTCTCCAATGATTCAGATCTCTTGGTAATCATGACTTTGTATAATCCCCTCTTCTCGAGTACAGCCTGGCTACTACATCTAATAAATAGAATACCACAAAAGTAAAAGATTAGGTTACAAGACTGTAGCTTCAGTTTTGGGCACACATCTACCCCCTCCAGCCCTCTCTCAAGCATGTCAGCTGCCATGTTGTGAGTTGTCCAAAGGAGAGGGCTAGGTGGTGAGAACTTGATGCCAGTGAGGACCTAATGTCTGCCAACAGTGATGTGAGTGAGACAGGAAGAGAATCTTCCCCCAGTAGCCCTGAAATGATTGCAGTCTCTACTAATCCCTTGATTTTAGCCTTGTGAGAGGCATTGAGCCAGAGGCACCCTATTCAATCATAACTAGAATCCTGGTCCACCAGAACTGCAGTAAAGCAAGTGTATTATTTTAAAATCACTAAGTTTTGGGGTAATTTTTTTTATACAGAAATAAAAACTCATGTATTTTATTAATGCAAAAAACTGGTGTACTGACCAACGGGAAGTTAGAAATATTTTTTTCTCTTAGGTCAATTATGCTTTGGGAAGACCGTATTGTTTATCCCCAGAAGGGCAAGGATTCATAAAGAGTATAACAAATGAGACCTAAGTTTAGTTATGGGGATCTTTTTCTTTAGAAAGGAGATGTTACTTCTTGAGGTATTTTAGATTTGATGAGGTCTGTTCTGATCCTTGAAGAGATATGATCATTAGAAGTCTTTTGCTCATTGGGAAAACTGCCTATTGTGTCATTTATTCTTTCACTCCTTCCCATTGTTTTAATCAACTGAGTATACAAATAGGACACCATATTCAGATCGTTGATACTATATCTGTTACTTGTGTGCACCTGAACTCTCCTTGCTAATGTTAAGAAGCTGTCCTACTACCAATCTAGTGTAGTATATACAATCTGGTATGTTCTACTCAGCATGCCTCCTCTGCCATAATATATTACACCATAATATTGGCCTAAGTCATTAGTTGGTAACACTGGATAGCTAAAACTCTGCAAATTTCCATTTTCTACTGGAAATTTTTTGGTCTCATATTTATGCTTGAGTCCTTGCCTTAAAGTTATTTTCTCCAAACTGCACTCTAGGTCCCCTCTGTGAATTTTGGAATTATAATAATGATGGATCAAAAGGGCCATGTGACCCATGCCTTATATTCATGAAGGCATTTGAAATTTAGGCTCTTAGGTAATCTTCAAATGAGGTTATAAACATACTTAGCATTGAATGTTGTACTTGTGCTCAATTGGGCCTTGGTTTCAAGGGTATACTATGGAAAAATATTTATAATAACTCTTACAATTTTCTTTTTGTATTGTGATTACATTGCACAGTATATTTGTATTAAAATATTAGTTTCTTTTTAAAAAAATTTTGTTTATTTATTAACAAGAGACAGAGAGAGAGAGAGAGAGAGAGAGCGAGCATGGCAGATATACAGGGAGAGGGAGAAGCAGGCTCCATGCAGGGAGCCTGACGTGGGACTCAATCCCGGGTCTCCAGGATCAGGCCCTGGGCTGAAGGCAGCACTAAACCGCTGAGCCACCTGGGCTACCCAAAATATTAGTTTCTTAAACACTTGTTAATGTTTCACAATTTTGAGAACATTGTTTTGATGTTTTAAAGTTTTTAATATATTAGAAGTCTCAGTAAAATGTAGTATTCTGGGCTATTTGATGTCTGGGAGTCTATAGATCACAACAAAGTCCTAAGTGTGTTGCAACGTGCTGCCTTTCTTTGCTCTCCTTTTATTTTAACTTAAAAAGTAGGGAATGGAATTAGTTAAAAAGGAAATAGTAAATAAGAGGGCACTTTCTAAATATGCACACACTTTCAATGGTCTTTTAAGAGCTAAGGTAACTTCTTTATGAAGATTTTCCTTTTTTCCCCCTCAGGCAAAGCTTTTTGAAGTTCCCAGCATTTTCTTAATATCTCTAAGCTAGTCCTTCTTATATTGAGTTATCATTTCAAGTGATGATATACTACTTCTCCACTTCAACCCTAGCTCCCCATCGGACTATACTGTTCAGAGCAGAAAATGTGTCATCCTTGCTTATATCCTAGCTCCTAGCTTAACCACCATGCCTGGGACAGAGTAGGCAGCCTAGATGCCTAGATATCTCTTTTGAACAAAAGATACCTCTATTTTTGAAAAAAAAAAATAGAGGACCTTTTCTTCTTTCATGTATCAGTATGTCAAAAGAATTTTGGATTTTTTATCCATTAGTTTAATGTACCTACTAGCCAATCTACTTAATCGAAAATATCCTGGGTATTTAGCATGTTCATACATCATAATAGGAAAAGTAAGAGTTACAGAAAGCCATAAGATGAGTGCCCTACCTTCAAGGAACTTGTGATCTAATTAGTAACTTTGATGTCCTAATTGAAAAACTAGGTGGCTATTTGTGACCTATATACCTAACAGAATATGGTAAGAACAAGTAAACAAACACTTATGTTACCCAGTTGTAAAAGTGGTTCCTGCTCTCCCTTTTAACCAAAAAATTGTAGTGAGTTTTCCATATGTGCATTTTCTCATGGGTACAAAGTTTCAGTCAACATATGAAACCTCTTTGAAGAAAAAAAAAGAATGAAATTTCATAAACAAAATTCATGTAGAAATTTCTTTAATCCTAAGTGATCAGAGACAAAAAACTCTTTCACCTAACCCAAACCACATAAAGGACTTTCAGAAACGTTTGAGCATTCCTGGGCTCTGTTCCTTCCCCATATCCTACTAGCCAAACAAGGAAGTACCTCTTTCCCTATGTGAAATCTCTTCTGTTGGACAATTAGTTCCATGTCTTAGGATCTTATTTCCTAAGGTCCTGCCAGTGACCTTCTCTTAAAAACCATTAATTCTTGTGAGATTTTGGCCAGGTAAAGTTTGGTCTGGCTCATGGACAAGGGTGATCCTGGGCAGTCCTGTGAAGCCTAAAGCAGTATTACACATCGCCTTGGAGTTGGAACATTTTTGGCCTTCCAATGACTGGCTCAGGAAGGTAAAATGACAGGATGAAGCCTCACTGTACAAATCATCACTCTACAATCACAATTTATATATATATAAATATATATATATATATTTAATTTAAAAAAAAAAGTATTTGGCTTTGGGGTAGCAGGCAGCAATGGTGAGCTCTTCCAGGGAGTTCTTGTGACCGTTGCCAGGGTTATTTATACTCAATGAGATGGTTCCTTGAGCTCTGCCTAGTGACTGGTTCTCCACCTCTACACAAGTCCCATCTAAAATCCAATCAAACCAACAACACCTATGCCTCTACTTTCTTTCCCTGAACAGTTGGAGTTTTGTAAGGTTACTTGGAACTCTCCTGGCCTTTCCTTTAGCACAGATCAACACTTGTTGACTATGGCTGGTACTTTGTTCCCAGGAAAAGAAAAGGTCAAGAGAAGTGAGGGACATTTTCTTTCTATCAACTAGGATCTTGATTTTTCTTCATTTAAAAGACATACTACCTCTCCTACAGGAAAAAAACACATTCTAAAAGGTATATGCATTTGCAAGTACTGGACTGCAGCCTTCTCCTTTTCATTAGTGAAATAAGAATTTAAAGGAAGAGAAAGAGGGTCCAAGATGGGAAACAATGATGACAAATGAAATAAAGGAGTAAGCACTAACTTTAAGAAGAATCGTGCATCTTTTGCTTTAATATGTTTATTGGAAAGGAATATTTCCTGAGTATGAATATCAAAGACACTATTTCACATGTGTAGACACTATATTCCATTTATTTGATTGGTCAGTTAATGTTCACTGAATATAATCCAGGCCCTTGAGAGGCACTGGAGGACTGCATCAGTTCTTGTTCTCCCCTGAGATTTAGATTCTCTCTGGTAGAAGATTTCTGGCTTGCTGTGGGAATGAGTTGGTCTCCTGAGTGTTCTTTGAATGGGGTGGTTTAAAGTGAAACTCCTAGGGTTTTCCAGAATGAGGCTCATGTCTGCAGAGATTTCTAGGACTGTAGTGGCCTCAATGGTCTTGGCATCTATCCTGTTCTCCTCCCCATTTCTGTTTATTTTAGGTCTTAGTCCAGGCTGGGATTTTGGGGAAGCCCATTTAAATGTCTTGCTGAAACTCTTCTAATGCTTAGTCTCTAAAGAAGCACTTGCATACTCTTTGAGTTAGGGAAAAACTATTAACTATCACTTCTATCACTGCATTAATACCATCTGTTGTATACCAACTTCTATTGGATATGAATAATCTTCACAATCATGATTAATAGTCTCCTCTGTTTTAAAGAGACAAAATAAACAAATTTTAAAAATTTTTGCACAAGTGATGATAAATTCAATGAAAAAAAATGAAGCAAACTAAGGGGGATAGATAATGAGAGTAATAGGGGAGCTTTGTACTACTTTTGAATAAGGTAGAAGGGACTGACTTTCTGATAAGATAACATTTGAAAAGAGGCTTGAAAGAAATGATTAGGTGAGCCATGTGGAAATCTGGTAGAAGAACTAATTCTAGTGTAGGGAACACCAAGTACAAAGTTTTATTGTGGGACCATCACCAAAACTTCAGGAAACCCAGTCTATCTTGAGTAGGAGAGGAGACAAGAGGAGGATGTGCTTGGAGAGAGGCAGCAGAGACCCAGATCATGTTACACATGAATGGCCACAGTCACAGTCACGACAAGGAGTGCAGATTTCCTGCTGAGATTGGAAGTCATTTGTGAAATCTCAACAGAAGAAAACATGATTTGACCTCGTTTTTAAGACATATCATTCAGGCACCATGTCAAAACTAGCACAGGAACAAGTATGGGGACAAGGGAACCCATCTGAATGCTATTGGTAAAATACAAGTGAGTAAAGATGAAGGGCTGGACTGTGGTGGAAGAAATCAAAGGGAGGCAATGGCAGCACTTGCTGATGGGATCATGTGGGGCATTCGAGAAAGAGGGGAGTCAACAATGATTCTAAAAGTTTTGCCTTTAGTAAGTAGAAGGATGAAATGGTATTTGTTGAGATAAGGAAGTTGTGGAAGGGATGGGCTGGGAAAATGTTTTAGTGGAGATTACACACCCATTTTAGACATGGTAAGCTTGGACTTTATTAGCAATTCAAGGGACTCTTTTGAAGAATCAGCTGGATATTCAAGTCTGGGGCTTAGGGAATCAGAAAGGTACAAATGATTAGAAGACCAAAGGAGATCAGTGAGGCGAAAATAGAGAATCAGTGAAACAAAGAAGAGATAATGTTCAAAGACTGAACCCTGAGGCATTCAAGACCTAGCGGCCAAGAAGGTGAAGACGACCCAGGAAAAGAGACTAATCTCCACCAAAGGAGCAGCCAATAGAGAAGAGGAAGAACAGAGAACGGTGTTTCTGAAGCTCAGGAAAGAGACTATGTCCAGACTTAGGTAGTAAAAAAAAACTGTGTCAACAGATGTTATTAATTAGGTAAAGTATGGTAGGAACTGGCATGATTTCATTAGATTGAGCCATAGGCACATTATTTGATACAGTATCTGGTGGCACTGACATGGAACAAATAAATCATTTTGAATAGAATTATTTTAAATAATTAACCCATTCCAGAAAATTACTCACTTGACAGTTATGCCCTAAAACTCATATTCCTTCTAATTGTGTGTAAATATACTGAAGTATGAACAAAAAGAAACCTAGATCTTCCTATTGTACTTTCCAGAACTTGACAATCTGGTTAAGACTTTCTGTTGAAATGTCTTTTGAAATACTGGAACTTCTCATGAGCCTTCAAAGGAGACAGACTTCTCTCATCTCTCAACAATGAACATCTAACTCACAAAGAGTATGATACACATAATTGGAGACCCTGGGCCTTTTTAAAGGGGAGTCATTACAGTACCCTTATGTTACCCTGGGAAATGTGATGACAATACATAAAAAGAAAGTTTAGTCCTTAATTAAGTAGGTTCCTAGCCTTGAGATGTTGCCTGACAACTTTGATAAAAGCAGAAAATGCAGTGTCCAATGAGGCCCTCTTGTCTTTAGTTCTCCTTCATAAATCCATGAATACTATTTCCTCCTTTATTAAATTTTTCCTCCAAAAATATTAGGAAGTATTCCTGGATAATTATGCAACTTAAAAGTAGATGGTAAATGTTTAGCTTTGAAATAAATAGCAAAGATTAATTCTGAAAAGAAAGTGATATAGATAGAAAGGAACAAAGAGAATTTCCCTTCAAATAAAATGAGTGTATGTGTTAAATCTTCATCTTGTTTTTGGGTAAGCCTACATTTCTTCCTTCCGGCATACAAAACAAAACAAAACAAACCACCACCAGGACAACAACAACAAAGAAAGGTAGAGGGTAGAAGAAAAAGAAAATAAAGCAATGAACCAGACAAGTTTATATCTTTGGAAGATTCAGAACATTCAGGGCTGTTTATACTATCTGTACCCCTTGATCAGATCCAAGTGCTTTGAAGGTAAAATAGGCAAGTCAAAGTATTCCCAAACTAGCTTTTTTCCCCTCTCTTTATTTGAAATACTTTAGTAAATGAAGAAATTGTTACTAAAATTGAGATTTTCAGGTTTCTTTCTGCCCGTTTTCTATACAGGAACTTTGGAGCCAGTCATGAAAAGCACCACCAAGACACATAGACAGGGCTTTACTAGCATCCAACACTTACACTTGCTTAATAAGGACCACCATGGTGTTGAGCAAAATGCTTGTTATTTCTGTAAATTAAAAGCAGGCATTTCAGAGCACCCAGTTCTGTAACATTTCTTGCAAAGCACAAGGGATATTTTTGGTAGAGGCCCAGGCCAAACACAAAAGCAGGGCTGCTTGTGCCTCATTCTGAGGGTTTTTCAATAGTTCTGAAATATACTAATACCCCACAGTTCCCAATTAGGACATAGTAAGTATATTTATTCCCAGGACCAATATTGTGGAAAATGGGACATTTACTTTTGGTAACCCTCTCTCTGTTCTGACTTTAGGTAGCCTTTTGTCCAACTCCTTACTTTTCCCTTTGTGTTGCTAGCAACTAGGCTTATATCTTTTTCAAACGTACACAAACACACATATCTAATATTTTCCTATATTACTCTTTCCTTAAACTTTTCATTCATTCACTCATCAGATGTTTAACAAATATTTCTTCAGAGCTTACCATGTGCTCAGCATTGTGCCAGGCACTGGGTATAAAGAGGTAAGCAAGACATGATTCTGTATTTATGGATATCAATGGGAATAGTCAAGAATAGAAGACAAAAATAAAAAAGGAAACTACAGAAAAGTGGTAAGTGACATTACGAGAATCAAATAGGATTATATTTTAGTAAGTGATTAGGTGGCTCCATTAAAATACATCTTCCTGTACTAGATTCTCTTAAGACTTCATTCTTGGATTTCTAAAATAGCAAATAATTTGAAAAATCCATGTTTTTCTGTTAAAATCTTCCTCTAATCTCTTTTAATTAATTTATAATATTTGCATTCTTGAGATAATGTTACCATGCCAGTGAGTGACTAAGAGTAGACATTTTAAGTACCAGAGCAATGGAGTGAGATATTTGGGAGCAGACCATGGTTTATCCCCTAGGCTGACCCAGAGTTTGGATATACTTGGCCTTTTATTATTATAGATTTTCAATCTAAATCTGTCTCCTGAGTTCTTGGTGTTTCTGTTTTTCCCCCCACTGTATTATACAGGGAAGGGATTATAACCACTCCCAGTAGGGTGTTTCTCTTTTATCTTTCTGGTCCTGTCCCCATTCAATCCTGTCTCTCCTCACAGCGGTTGTCTGCCATGGTCTTGTGGCTATGTCATTCTACCCGTCACAGATCAGATGGTCTTATTTTTGCCCCTTTGAAGGCCATTTCATCCCATACATAGAGGTCTTTTGGTTTTTTATTTTTTATTTTTTTTAAGTGAAGAGTGACAAGTTGTCTAACATTTCAAGGAATGAAAGCCTAAATAAAGGCATTTCCTTGTGTCTTAAAAATTCCTTTTGGCTCCATGCAACTTTGGGTTGCCACCTTTCCAAAGAAAATGAAAGTCCTAGATCATTAGTTTACAAATTTTATGAGTCCCTGAAATTCTTATGAGCTGTTTTTCATGCCTTAGACTCCAAACTCTCATTGCAGGGTTGGTGCAGTGCCAGCTGCTGGTGGAGCAGACACAAAACAAACATCTCCCAAATGGCCATGTTATTTCTCTTTCAAGGAACCCGCAAGGGTATTCTTAGTGTGGGGAGAAAGACAGGAAGGAAGACTAGATCTAAACCCTTCAAGGGTACAAGCATCAAAGTCAGAGACAATCCCAGGATGGTGGAGGAAAAAGGCAAGCTGACATGGTCTGTACATGAAGTAGGTGGAAGCGAGCACAAATTGCCATACATAGGTCTAAATGGTGCCATTTCAGAGCATGTGGCATCTTAGGGCACTGTAAAACAATTTCTCAAGACTTAGAAATGGTGCCATTTCAGGGCATGTGGCATCTTAGGGCACTGTAAAACAGTTTCTCAAGACTTAGAAACCAGTCTTGTGAGTTCCTCTCCAGGCTTGTAGGAATACGCAACAGTGGTGAAGTTTTGTTTTAGAGTATCTTTTCAACTGACTGGGAGAAAAGTTAATGCATCTATTGCAGGCCCTGGGAACACTGCCAGCTACTAAAACTCTGAAAGTCAACTCAATGGAATTCTGAAATTTAATGAAATAGTTTGAAAAGTCCCATTCTAGATTAGTTTTCTATGTAATAGCAAAAATTTGAGGTTTGTAAGGGTCCTTTGATATCTATGCCAACCTCTTCATTGCACAAGTGACGAGAATGAAGTCCAAATAGGTAGAGTGACTTGCTAAGGTCTTATAGCTACTTAAGAACAAATATGCAAATATCCAGTTAAATGGAAACATGAAAATATATGAAGTCGAATACATATTCTGCTAATAAAGTTTGACTAATAGAAAGTTACATTTTTCTAAATTTTATAAACATATGTATATATATATATATAATTTGAGAAATTTAGAAAATCAAAATCAGACTATGACTGATTTCATAAAAAGATGAAATAATGGCTGGAAGTCAGTCACTTGTTCATCAAAGCACTTCATGCCATAAAGATATCCAGCCTAGGTAGTCTTAAAGTACGTTACATGCTGTAACTTTTTAGGAAATAGATTCTTAGTCTACTTATTTTTGACTATATTTTAGGTTCTTACATAATTTTGATTTGGGAGTTAAAACAAGTAGAGCATCACAACTACATGAACAAGTAGCATTAGAAACAAGACAACAGGCCTTAAATGGAATTGCTTATGCTAAATCCCATGTCACCAAACTAAGGATTATAGTTCAGCTCTTCCAGAAATGAAATCTTAAACAGGCTAATCAGGAATTGCCTGACCAGCACTGGTTAGTTCATCTGCTGAGAGACCTCTCCCATCTCCTAAAGGAAAATGACCTTGCAGTAACCATCCCATGTTTTTGCCTAGTTACTGTCTTTCTTCCTGCTCCTTTCTGCCTATAAAAACCTTTCATCTTGTAGAGCTCCTTGGAGCTCCTTTCTATCTGTTACATTGGATGCTGCCCAATCAAATCAATTTTTACACAAATAAACTCAACATTTTTAATATGCCTGTTTAGTTTTTAACAGTTCTTTCCAGACACTTTTGGTTATACATCCTAGTGTATAGCTCATTAGATTTAAAATAACTAGATTTGCTCACACAGACCTCCTTGAGTATTTTTGTGTTCATAATTTACATTTACATATTGTTGAACTAGTGTTTAAATTATAAACAAGAGAAATTAAAACAAAGACTAAAGTGAAATGAATACTTGATATGTTCATTAACAATATAAAAGTATTTCGCTTTGACTTAAGGATTTTTTTCTAAAAGCAAATATTCTTTCTTATTTTAAAATAATAGGTTATATATAGTGATATATTTATATTTTTACAAAACACATTGAAAATACACTACAATTTTTCATTTGGAAAATGTTCTGACTAGCATATTTTGAGATTATTTGTGCAAATGAAAACATTTGATAGGTGTCAACTTTGCCAATGAAGTAACACAATAATAGAAACACCCTCCCACAAATTCTCTTTATATGAGGCTTCTTTTGAAAAGCTGTTTCTTGCTTGTTAAAATGTCACTGTTATCTTGAAGGGTAAAATTAATGGTGTTTGTTTTTAAGAAAATGTCTGCTAGGTAGCATACTACCAACAATAACTTGTTATCTTATCAAAGGTCTACTTTGGAATACAGGTTTTTTGGTAACAGTGTTTAGCTTATCTTTAAATTTAACAATGGTTATGTAGATTGAGCGACAGTGTAGTGTGTAGTGTGAAAACTCTAAATAGTCTTGCTAAATAAAAGCAAAATTGCATTTCTTTTCACACTCCCATGAATCAGGTTGCATGTCCCCTTTGGGTACAAAAGGCTCACTGTGGACACTACTAATGAGCTCTTTCTTTTCCGATGTTGTCTCTTGGATCCAATCCATCCTCCTATACTCTGTTCAGTAAAGTTGCAACTGGGAAAACACAGTCTACATTTTCCAGATTCCTTTGCTACCTGGCTTCCCCTTAGGTTCTGCCAAGTGGAAGTAATAGAGGCAGACTGGAATGCAGGAAGAGAAGGTTGCTCTTTTTCCTGTTTTCCTAATAGCATTGCCTGAGCTGTAGCAATTCACCCAGGCAGCAAGGGTCAGCCCAGCAGTCTCTAGTTCACTCCAGTTTCTATTTCTTTCAGCACTTCCCAGAGTCAGCCTCACCGTGGCCATCAGAGATGCCAGCAGGAGCCAGACAGAGGTCCAAAAGGTCCAAGCACATATTATCAGGGACATCCTCTGAGCTTTTAGGATCTGTTAATCCCAATTCTTGCCTTCTGTTCTCCCAGACCTAAGGCTGGTATCTCTTTTCTTCAGTTTTCTTTGGGCTAAAACAAAGCATTCCTCTTTTGTACTTTTACTCCTTCAATACCTACAAACTAATTCTCTATATTAAACTCCCTTTTCTGAGATACCTAGCATGGTTTCTGTTTGCTGATTATACCTTAACTGCTACAAGGGATATTTATACAATATTTATTTAGAATTTATACAATTTATATTTAATTTTATAATTAATATATATTTATAATTTATAAAATTTATGCAATTTATAATTTATACAATATTTATTTATACAAGAAAACGTAGACATTTTCACCTTATTAAAAAGCAAAACAAAGATGACTAGATATACTAAAAATCTAAATGTGAAAAGCAAAACTACACTTTTCAAGAAAATTTAGGGTCATTTTATTATGACCTCAGGAATGAATTTTTAAGGAAGACATAAAAATCACAAGTTGTAAATGAAAAGACTGCTGAATCTGACTGCACTCAAGTATAAATGCGTGTGTCACAAAAGATACCATAAATAAAAGACAAGTAATACACAGGGAGAAGGTATTTATAGTGCATATAACTGATAAAGAGTTAAAGTCTAGACTATTAGAAAATTCTAGAAACCAATAAAAAACACAAACGATCCAATGGAAAGGAAAATTATAGAAATGACTTAAAAAAACAATAAAAAAGAAAGGAAGCTTCAAGGGCTAACAAATACATAGAAGTTTCTCAACCTCATTTGTAAACGTGGAGATGGAAGTAAAAGCAGTAAGAAGACATCATTTCAGCATGAAGGCAACATTTAAAAGTATGAAAATACCAAAACGTAAAAGTCTAATAGAGGCCAATAATGCTGAGAAAGACATGCTCCTATTTACTGCTGCAGGGGCATCAATTGTTTCAGGCTCTCCTTTCCTAAGGAATGGAAACTATCAAGGAATAGAGAGGAAATAAATTAATGGGTAGGCAATCACTAACTCTACTGTAATTAAAAATATTGCAAGGTGGCAGAGGATATGCAGTTTTGTGTCTTCATAAGTATTTTTGAAGCACTGAAAACATACTAAATACTATATAAAGACACAAACATCAATAGTGGTCAAAAATACATGTGCACACTTTATGTGGTAGTTATTGGGCTGTCCCATGGCACAAGTGGAGTTCCACAGTACATGGTTGGTATCCCTCAGAAGTGTTTCACATTCAGGACTTTATGGTTTTCTTTAGGAAAAGGAGAGGAATGACATGTGGAGGGAGCCATCAGCGATGGCCACACATTTTATTTCTTATAATAAAGAAGCAAATATGGCAGTATATTAGCATTTGTTAAATACGGGAGGCAAAATGAAATCCATCATTTTAAGTATCAAATAGTTTTGGCCCTGAAGCCCAGGGTACACTTTGTTGTGTTCAAATTCCTGCGTGTTGATTATCTGGCTTTTTGAAAAAAGGAAAACAGTATTTGAAAGTACAAAATCGGTACATTTTAACCCGAAGCAAATATATTTACTTTGGCAAAACCATTAGAGATTTATGAATGATGATTAAAATGATCAAAATGTTAGCATTTCATTGTTACAATTCCAAAAGGCTGTTCTCCAACATGAATTCCCAGACAAATGTGAATGTGGCTTTTGGCTATTTTTTTAAATAGCTAGTTTGTTTTGGGTTATTCATTCATGTAAATCACTGGGGAACAGGTAAGCTTCTGTTTCCTTCCTAAACTAACCCCTGCTTATGTACACACCCTAAACAGTTGTATGTGGGCAGGACCACTGGTTAAGCCCTGGGAAATAAACTCTAGCTGATTATAAACACAGTCCCTGGTTTTTTTCTTTCCACTTTCCCCAGTCATTTACATTAGCATACATTCTGTTTTCCCATGAAAAATCGTCAGGAGGTGACCTTTCCATTTTCAGCTTGCTTCTCTCCTCGCTCCTACAGTATAAGGGGCTTCTATATAACTTAGGAGAAACAAGGGTTCATATAGCCTCTTGCCCATGAAGCTCAGTGGTCCCTCGTTCTTGCCAGGTAGGGACCAAGAAAAAAAATAGCTTTTATTTTGTTCATGAAAGCCTCAGTCTTTGGGAAGTGGCATCTGCTTTAATAAGGGCCTCCTGGCTGGTTATTTTGTCACCAAAACTGAGAAAATCCAACCAGAAATATTTCCCAGGAGCTGCAACTAGGTTGGTAACTCTTCATCTTACATTACAGAGCAATGGTGCCCCTTAACCATTGGGAACCCTGTGGTTGAAGACAGTCGGCACAGACCTTGAAAGCTGTAGCTCCCTTTAGGTTTATCTCACTGCTGGCTCATCAATCTATTGGCCAGAGTAGGTTCTGCCCATTGGCTCCTATACTTGAAGTCCAGGTTAGGTGTGATCTGAGTGCAGGGGGTTTCTTTTCATTCCTTCACTCTCTCCATTTCATTTCCCAAAGAGTAAGAAAAGGCTATTTTAGGACACTCCATCCAAAGCAATAGATAGACAAATTTCAACATAAAAAGACCATCACCAAGGTCTAAATACCAGATTAAAGGAAAAGTCAGTTCTGAGTCATAACACAGCTCTTCCTTGATCGGTTTTACTGAAAAAAAAATGAAGGGGTGTCCTTTGTTATTTGTGCTCCATGCACTTAACAGTGATACTGTAAATATTATTTCTACTTGCTGGTTAAGACTTTTTCTTCACTTTCTAAAACTATTTGTTTATAAATGTTTTGTTATGCGTTTGCATCACTAACCTTTAGACAGGACTGCCGTTTAGTGGTTTTAAAGAGCAATTTAGTGGTGGGTGTGGCTTGAATGGTGCAGGAGAATGGTATTAGAGGTCATTTTGGAGACAAGTATAATAGTGCTATTTTTCACTTAATTCAAAAAGGATCTGAGCAGAGGAATTCTACTGTTGACTCACCTTAAATGAACCTCTTAGCCACAGTCTCAGTTTTCATGGAGTCAGCACCAGAATTTTATGCCTACCTGTCACAGGAGCGTTTTAGAGAATACCTATAGCAGTGTTTCCCTGATCATGTTGCAACTGCTCTATTTATGGCTAGAGTTAGCTTCAGATTTCATGAAAAGGAAGTATATGTCATTTAAATGTAATTTTTACTCATAGAAACACCTAAAGTGAGCATTCTTCAGGTTTTGTATTAAAACCTTCCTCCTAGGAGCTCAAAGCACTTGTATATATAAGATTTCATTGGTCTTCACCCAACTGCTATAATTTAAGTTAGGGTCAGGTTTTCATTATTTCCTTGTGTTTCATACAGATGATTTGCTATTATTTTACGGTAAGTGAAGACTTCGAAGATATTGTCTCAAAGCAGAATAAAGGAAATCACTGTTTCTTTTCCTGAAAACATGCATCACCGTCAAGCTTTGGCAGGCCTGTGTCTGACCTTTTGTTCCTTCTATTATCTAAATACTTATTTGGCTTTAAGAAATCAGCCATGTATGTCTGGAATTATTACTAAATGTAACCCTCAGGTTGCAATGCCAGTTTGCAACTAAGAAAAGGGTAAGCTTAGCCATGCTGAGGTTTCAAAAATGTCCTTCCTAGTAAAGGCACGGACCACCATCTGCTTTGTCCTCAGCTGGGTGCTTCTGCCTAAAACATCCATAAGTTTTACACTAAGTAAATGTAGTAAATATATCTATTACCAAATACTCCAGGTCACAATCCTGTGAAAGGGACACAGCAGTAACAGAACAGAGAGAAAATTCTTCTCACCCCAGTTTTCATTGTTCTGTTCCTATGGTACTTAGTGTAATGGTTGCCATTCTGAGGGCCCTAGATTTCTATCAGTCCATAAAACACAAAAATAAGAACCCAGAGTTATTTCTAATGAAATTTGAAGTCTCACAGGAGACCGGCATTTCTTCATCATTGTTTTGGTTTGCAAGAATATCAACATAGTATACTAACACTGTAAGCTTATGCTACCTAACAGCTCTAGCTGGCTACTAATTTTCTTTTTTTTTCCCCCAAAGACAAATAATTATTACTCAATACATATGATGAGCTTGATGATGCACAGAAATTTTTTCAAACTTCAAGCTTGAAGTATGTGGGGAACTATGGTGGTGGGAAAGTTGGCTACTTCTGTCATCAGTTTGGGGTCATAGTTATAAAGGGTGCACAACCCTCTACTTCACAGAATTCTCACCTAATTTGGCTTGATCCCTTACCCAGAAACCTGGAGATCCAAGAGCTCCTGAGTACTAAGTATTAAGAGCACAACAAAAGTCCATTAAAAGAAACAATTACAAATAGGCCTCGCTTCTTATCACACTCACTGATTGCATATAGTGGCCATGATGGGGACTCTAGTTGGAACACAAAGGTTTCTCAAGACATCATTCTTGCCCCCATAGACGTTGCAATAGAGTAGAGGTGACAAATATTTATCATATGCTCCATTAAAGAGAGGTGAAATTACAGTCATGGTAAATGCTATCAAGGAGAGGTACATGAAAACATTGACTAGGGTATTTGATCTAGTCAGAGTTGTGAAAAGCTTCCCCATGGGAAATAAACTGGACCTGAAACTGGTTGTTGAGAAAAAGTTGACTAGTCAAGATAGGACAAAGAAGTATTCCAGCCAAAGGAATCATTTATGTAAATACTCTGTGTCAGGAAGAGGCTGGAGCCTATAAGAGGGCAGTTTGGTGGTGAGTCAGGAGGGAACAAGATAGTCATTGAGAAGTGAGGCTGAAAATGTAGTGTTAAAAGCTTTACCATGAAGGTAAAACTCTGAGGAATTTTGCTTTACCTTAAAATGGGAAGGTATTGAAGGAGAATGAGGAGTACATGTTACACAATCAAATTTGTGTGCTGGTTTTTTTTTTTTTTTTTAATCACTTTGGCTATGAGAGAGAGAGATAAGACTAGAAGTGAAGAAGAGAGATCAATTTGAGTATTGCCATAGGCCAGAGATCATGGTGGCTGGGACTCTTGCAGAGTTGCTAAAAAAAAAAAATAAATAAAAAAAAAAAAAGTAGATGAAATCAAGAGATTTAGGAATCTCTCTTAAGCTCTCTGGTGGCCCCAGATGTCCCTGTTTTTGTCTTTGCCTATCCCCCAGGTCAAGAGATTTTCTTTGGTTTCCCATTAAACCTTTGCTCTTTGTCATTTCTGGACCCATTCTTAGTAGATGTATCTGAGTTTCTCTATGGTTTGTGCTTCTTGGTCACTGGTATGAGCTTTTTATTTTATTGTTAGGTTGACCTGGGCCACTGCTTTCTAGGCATAGTCCACAAACTGCCACCCAAGGCATGATGAGTATAGCTCTAATGCCAGAGGAAGTATCTACTTCCATACCAGGCTGGCCCCAAGACAGGGCAGCTCTTATACAATGTAAAGGCCCTACTTTGGCCACCTGACCACCAAGGTTTCCTAATAAGGCTTTGCTTAATAATAGCAAAGTTCCCTGATTTAGTAGTTGGAGAGCAGGAAAATCAAAGCAAAATTCAGCAGAATAGATGGCTCAATTCTTACTACAACTTCTGGCAGGACCACTATATGAGTGATGTTGACAGGTTATATAAGAGAGTGAGCTTAATCTCCCTCTTTGTATATTATGTGCAATGAGTGCTTAGTACATGTCCATGGTACAAATGAGATAACCAGAGAAGTATCTAGTCTGATTTGCCCAGAGTTAAAAAGAAAATGAAGTTATAAAGAATGGTTATGTTCTGAAATCTAAACAAAAATTCAGCAAGAAATGAAAAGGAAAGAAATTTGGTTGAAATGAGAACCGAGACAGGACCAGAAAGAAACTGAAAAAAAAAAAAAAAAAAAAGATTTTGGTGAGAAGGTAGCATGGGAAAAATGACTTGATTCTTATTTTGGCTGGAGAGGGAAAAATTGGAATTGGGGTAAACTCTAAAGGATACAGCATGACTATGCATGCCCAAGCTGGGTTTACTCCATCTCCTCAGGCTACTGTGACCGCCTAAGCTTCTTGAAGTTTGAGTTTCTGGATTGAAAATCAGCCTAGACATTTTATTCTCAGACTTTCCAGAGGAAACTCAGATGGTAACCTTACCAGCACATCAAATTGAGAACCTGCATTGTTCTTGCCTCAGGACAGCGCCACTTAGGCGCTGTCCAGGCCAATCTGAAGAAATAGGGAATTATTTCCACGTTGTAAGAAAGTAAATACTTCCTTAAAGTCCATTATGTGTGTTACTAAAAAGGATAAATAAATACTAATGCAAACTCTTAAACAGCTTGTTTAAATGCAAATGTAAGACCAGGATATATTAGAATTTTTACCTTTACTCTTTGTTATTTCTAAACATATTTAAATATTTTTATGTTTAAGGCCCCCAAATCTTAAATTCCAAAGAAAAACTTGGAGATGTAGTGAAAAGAACAGAGGACTCCAAATGAAGATAAACAGGTTAGAGTTTTAATTCCACCTGTGTGATCTGGAACTTGCTCTGTAATCTCTCTGGGTATGCATTCCTTCATTTAAAAAAGTGACCGTGTTGTATAAATGATCTGAAAAAATGTTCTACCTACAGCACTCATTGATTTCATCTAGGATTTGTAAAAAATTTCAAAATAGAGCAAGCAAGCCTACCTAAGAGAATTTCTTTCAAATAGCATTGGAGACCATAATGGAGGAGGAATTTACGTACCTCCACTGAGTTATTTCTTATATCACTATTTAATATCTCAAATATTTTTTGCCTGACATTCGTTCTTTCTTTACCATATAGTTATCGGATTTTTCTTAAAGCAATCATCCTTTGAGATTTTATTTATTTTAGACAAAGAGAGAGAGTGTGGGGGCAGGGACAAAGGGAGAGGGAGAGAGTGAATCTCAAGCAGACTCTGTGCTGAGCACTGAGTTTGACATGGTGCTTGATCTCACAACCCTGAGACTATGACCCAAGCTGAAACCAAGAGTCAGATGCTTAAACAATTGAGCTACCCAAGTGTTATCAAATTTAACAAATAAAATTAAAAGATGCCCAGTTAAATTAGAATTTCAGATAAAGAACAGGTAAGTATTTAGTCTAAGTTATGCAACATCTGGGTCATATTTATATTAAAATTCAAAATGTACTGGGTAACTTGTATCTTGCCTGGCAATGGTACTACCACAGGCCACCTTTTACCTTAGTTTGTGTAAATAAGATTCTATACATGTATTTTTATTACATATAAGAATATTGACTCTGGCTGAAAGTTTGGAGAAACCTCTCCAGAAATCTTCAGGTATGACAAATAGTCAAATCTGTTAGGAAATAGTTCATTATTTTTTTTTTTTTTTTTTTTAAGGTAGGGGAATGGCTTAGGTGGCTTCTGGGAATTCCATTCAACCTAATATTCTTGAGTCTCTATATCATATTATGGTTAAATAATAAGCTGATTGAAGCCTCATGAAGGCAGGGGTGTTGTAGGTCTTCATGGAGCCTGTCATAATAGAGGTATTGACTATAGTAGGTGTTCTGTAAATATATACCAGAAAAATAAATAAGAAAAAAAATCCCTTAAAATCTGTTTATGCCAGAAATAATACAGAAAAACTAGGGCAGAAGTTCATTTTCAACTATGGATCCAGAGCCCTAAGGTCCCACAGACACTTCATAGCTACTGTTTCACATTCATGCCTGAAGCTGCATTCTAAGGTATTATATGTGGATTTTTAGAAGGTTCAAGACTCTTTGGAGGGGTTGAGCCAAAGAGTGGGTTCTTTTTTTCCCTCCCAGTTGCCATAAGGGTTCCCAAAAGATAATATTTTGACTCCTAATCTAAATCCTTTTATGGACCTACAGAGCCACTTGGATATTTTCTTAATCCAGAGTAAGAGGCCTTTTAGAGTACTTCAAAATTTAAAATGTGGGTTGCAAACAGAATCTGTTTATAACTAAAAAGTCATTTTGATTTCAAAAAATATAAATGGAGCAATCAGGAAAGAAAATAAAACTAATTAATTTATATTTAATTTTGCCTTTACTCAGCTATTAGGGAACATTTGGAGTTTTTTTTTCCAGACTTACATTTCTAAAAGAATCCTTAAGGGGGAAAGAATTGTAATATGACAATAATGTTTCTGATTTCACCTTCTGTCAATAGAAATAATAATAATAATAATAAAGCACAGAGAGGAAACACAGAAATTCTCCCACATGGTACTTTTGGTACTGATGTTTCAAAAAAAAAAAATACTATTTTTTAATTGTTATCTAGGGAAGGGTTTCTCTTAGCCTGGAATTAGGTATCAGATTTCTACAAGAAATTCATTTTCTTCTCCCTCTTGCTCCCTCTTACTCCCTCACTCTATATATAGATGGGGGTGAGTGGGGGTGAGTTAGAGTAAGAGTTAAATGTTTCCATCATGAAGCTTACATGCTCTAATAAACTTTCCCACTGGCACACCTGAAATATTTAATAAATATTGAGCAGTCAAAACTAAGGATACAAAAATAAATTAGATAACTTCCCTTGAGTGAGCAGCAGTCAGATGAAGAACATATACTCATTATTGTGAACAAATCATAAAATTTTTAAGTTACACTTCTCTGTGCATTATACATCCACTTTTGGAAACGTAAGGTCATTCATTCAAACATTTGATAAGTCTCTGTTACATAAAAGACAAGCTTTGCTCACAAGTACCTTTGGATGGAGTAAGAAAGATAAAATACATTAATAACTTTGTTCAAAGCTTTCTACTTTATATTATGCTTTTGCATTTTCTTGGAGATGTATTTAATTTTCTTCCACCTTGGTTTTCTCATCAATAAAATAGTACCGTGAGAGTTAAATAAGAACGTGTGCATGAGCAAGCTCATGTGTACGAGCATGCGTGTGTATTCATAGATTACCATGATGCCGGACATATTGAAAATTCTTGATCAATATTAACCTTTATTATTGTCACCTACTTTCTCATTTGACTATCATTACAACCCTGGGATGGAGATGAGAACCCTTAGCTTCAGGGAGATTAGGTGCTCTTCCAAGGATCACATAGCCTGGTTTAGGTTTCTTTCATTATATTATATTTCCTCCAGAATTTTCAAATTGAAGAAAGACATGAGTTTTTAAATCAAAGTGTATCTGAATAGCAAACAGGATATTTAAAAATTACATACCTAGATATGTTTTAATAAAACTTCTAAGCACTACACATAAAGAGAAAATTTTAAAGTGACCTTGAAGAAAAGATAGATTATTTTTCAGAAAGAACTAAAGGCAAAAAGTATTGATGGAAATGAAGAGTTAATGCATAATAGAAGGAATAATTCTGTAACAAATCATAACATGCATATGTTTGTATATTTCTAATAGCATAGTTTTGAAATGAATAAAATGCCAACAGACATGAAAAGATGCTCAACATCACTAGTCAAGGAAATACAAATCAAAACGACAATGAGATATCACCTTACACGTGTCAGAATGGCTAGTATCAAAAAGACAAGAGATAGCAAGTATTGACAAGGAAATATATATACATACACACATAAAGCAAAAACTGGCAGCTGCAGTAGTATGGAGTTAAACATGTGGATAATGCCATCAGACTGGGTTTAAATCTTGACTCTACCAATTACTAGCTTTGTGAACTTCTTAATTTCTTGTAACGTCCTTGTCTATAAATTGGGGAAATGATGCACTCACCTCATCTAGTTGTAAGGGTAAAATAAAATTTTATATGCATAGAACACATAACAGTGCCCAAATAGATGCATTCATTTTTAGCAATTGAGAGAATTATAAGAATTGATTTCCCATAATAATGTGAAAATTGATAATCAGGCAAAATATAATAACATGTATAGGATTTCCTCTAACAAATATATATTGAACCCTAACTCCAAAAAATAAAAACTATGTATTTTTCAAGTTATTAGAATATTATAAAATTAATCACATACTAAGTCACATGTAATGTCTGGACTATTTTCAAATAATTTCTATCACAAAAACAAATTGTGTCTTCTTTACACAATAATTAACTATTTCATAAAAAGTAAAATATGGTTACTTAAGAAAGTTATATTTTCATAAGTAAAATATGAGAAAAAAGATCACAATAGAAATTAGAAAATATAACTCAACAAAAATAAAAATATGTATCAAAATTTGTTAGATGCTAGTACAGTAGTAGTGAGAGGGAAATTTATACACATAAATGCCTTTATGAAAAATAGTGGTTGAAAAACAACTAAGACAACTAAATCAGTAAGATAGGAAAGTAGAATAAGCTAAATAATAGGAGAGCAAAGAAAAACTAATGACAATAACAGAAAATAGTAAATAAAAATCAACAAAACAAAGACTATTTCTTCAAAAGAAAGAAAGTAGACTGGCCTGATCAACAGCAGAGAAAAAACATCAAAAATAATAATGGAAAAAGAGAATAGAAATTGTAAAAGAGGAAAGGACTGTATTTCCACAAGTTTTTTTTAATGTCAAAAATATTATGAAGAAATTTATGGCAATAAACTGGTAGATTTATATGAAATTGACAACTTTCTAGACAAATATGTTAGCAAAATTGCCTGAAAGAAATAACAATCATTAAATAAATTTAATAAATTATACAATCAGACCTTACCTAAAAGTACCAAAACGTTTAGAAAAAAATAATTCAAACTGTATGAAAATGTTTCAGAAAATAGAAAATGCAAGAAAGCTACCCAACTACTTTTATGAGGCAAATATATACTTCATACCCAAAGTGAACATGAAGAGTGAAAGAAAATACTGTAGATACCAAGAAATCCAATAAAGTTCAAGACTCATTTATGACTATTTTTAGCAAATTAGGAATACAAGGAGAATCCCTGAACTTATCTGTAGTAGACATCATACTTTTATGTGAAACTTCAGCATTTCCAATTATACTGAGAGGCAATATGAGGATGTCTTCTATCACTTCCTCTAACAAACATTGCATTGCAAAATCAAAGCAGACAATAAATAAATTAGGACATATAAGGAGTACAAAAACTAGCAAAATTATCTTTATTGAGAAGATACTAGTTATAAAATTCAAGAAAATTTATAGACAAATGATTGAGACTAAAAGAGAATATTTAGCAAGTTTGCCAGATAGATCAATATATAAAATCAATAGCATCCCTACATATGAATAATCATCAATGAGTAGATCAATGGCAAAAAAACCCCCAGTAAATATATAACAATAAAGCTAGTGAAAGTGTAGAGCAGAAACTGAAATGAGCATTGACCAGGGGTCAGAAGAGAGAGCCTGAATTTGGTTCATACATAAATTGAAGTATGAGAGAGAAGCGGCATTATAAATCACTAAGAAAATAATGGATTTTTCATAAATAGTATTAGAACAACTGGGTACTCAAATAAAAAAACAATTTCAAATATTTGAAAGCTTTAAATATGAAAAGCAAAAGCTTAAAGCTTCTAAAGAAAATAGAGGATATGTTTATGATCTTGAGGTTGTGAAAAAGGTATTAGACCTGAAATGCAAAGCTCCCTAAGTAAAAACTGTGTTACATTTATTGATATTACAATCACAACTTTCTATTTAAGAAAATATCACAAAGTTAAAGGAAGCTGCAAGGTGGGAATTTATATTTGCATGGAGTGTCACAAATACAGATTTTTATATTCAGAATGTGTACATGATCAGAAATAGGAAAGAATAACAGCCCGATATGAATAAAGGGCAATATACACGAGCAGGATATTCAAGAGAAGACACGTCCAAATAGCCAATAAAATAGAATAAAATCCTCAACCCCACAAGTAATTAGGGAAATGAAAGTTAAAACCTTGTTCAAATTAGAGCTGCGTAGCTTTTCAAACTCAGGAGACAATAAAATTTAAGTCTGGCTATCCTCTAGGCTTATGAAGGGATCTAGAAATTATTATAAATTGATAATGAGCACAGAATAGCTGCTGTGGAGGGAAATATAACAATAATTTAATATGCTAAATTAGTGTTCTTTGCAGTCATAACAAATAACCACAAGCTTCATGACTTAAAACAATGAAAATGTGTTAGCTTACAGTTCTGGAGGTCAGACATCTGTCATGGATCTCACTGGGTTAGCATCAAAGCATCTGTCTGCAGGGCTGCATTCCTTTCTGGAGGCTCTAGGACAGATGCATTTTCCCTTTTTCAACCCTCTAGAAGCCATCTATTTCCTGGTTCACAATCCCCTTCCTCTATCTACAAAACCTACAACAGGTGATTGAATTCCCTTCAGGTGGTATTTATTCCGTCTCCTCCAATTTCAAGGACTTGTGTGATTCAATTGGGTCCTCCTGCGTTGTCCGAAATACTCTCCCCTTCTGAAGATCCTTAACCTTAATCACAGTTCAAAATCCCTTTGCCATGTAAGGTGATCTATTCACAGCTTCCAAGGACATCTTTGTGGGGACTATGATTCTACGTATCACATGTACTTGCACTCCTTGAATGAGCGATTCTACTTCTGAGGACTAAAGGAACTATTGCAAATATGCTCAAAGAGATACTCACAGGGCCGCCTGGGGGCTCAGTCAGCTGTGCCTCTGATTCTTGATTTGGGCTCAGGTCATAATCTCGGGGTTGTGAGATGAAGCCCGGCATGGGACATGCTGGGTGTGGAACCTGCTTAAGAGTCTCTCTCTCCTTCTCCCTCTCCGGCCAGCTCCTGCACACACGCATGCTCTCTCTCTCTCTCTCTCTCTCTCAAAAAAAAAAAAAAAAAGATTCACAAATATGTTTACTGGAATATTGTGTCTATTACAGAAGAATCTTAAAATCATATTCATCAATTGGAGAATGAATAAATACTATTGCCGCATCCATACAATGGAATACTGTGTTGGGTTAAGATAAATCTTAAAAGCATGATACTGAGCAAAATAAAAATGTAGAATTATGTATGTGTGAGTGTGTGTGTATAGATACATACAGAATATAACTACTTGAGTTGGCCTAATAAACTGAAGATTTAGTAAAATGGTTATTTCTGGGAAGCAAGGGAGAGGAAGACACACAAGTAAAGCGTAATGTTTACCTTCATTAAAGCTGGGTAGGTACACGTGTTTTCCTTAAAATACTCTCTAGGCTTTTTTTTTTTTTTCTTTTTAATGGTTGTGTTTTACAATAAGATTGGTAAGCTTTTGGATGAGGACGCTGAACTCCGTGAAAGCATCCTGTAGCGGGAGCAAAGCCTGAGAAGAAAGGACAGAGTTAAGCCTGCATTAGTTGATATAATTTAAAAACTCTAGATTGAAAAGCAAAAGATGGGCTTTATTCCTGGCTCTCTTACTAGCTCTGTGACTTTGAGAAAGTTACTAAACACAATCAGATCTTAGTTCCCCCATCTTAAAAGTGAGGATATTAAACCAAAACTCTTTAGATCTGTTTTGACCATAAGATAGCCTGTCTGATGATTTTTACATACAGTTTGATTTTTTTATCACTAAAATATGGTTTGTTTGACAAAATACATTGCCTTGAGTTAGTGATCATGCCCAAGGAAATTGTACATATACACACACCTTCCACAATTCCTGACTTTTGCTTAAAACCACTCCAGCCAGTTTTTTTGTTTGTTTGTTTGTTTGTTTTTGGCTTTTAGCGATAGCTCCAGAGCTGGGATGGGGGTGTGCAACTATTAAAACCAACATGGGGGACACTGGGTGGCTTAGTGGTTGAGCATCTGCCTTTGGCTCAGGGCAAGATCCCAGGTCCTGGGATCGAGTCCTGCATCAGGCTCTCCAGAGAGCCTGCTTCTCCCTCTGCCTATGTCTCTGCCTCTCTCTCTCTGTTTCTTTCATGAATAAATAAATAAAGATCTTTAAAAAAAAAAAAACAACATGGATAAAACTTTGAATTTGAATCCTGTTCTTTGTGGCCGTTGCAGAACGAAGCTCATTCATATTATCTCCTTGGAGAACATGCTCAGGGGTGTGCTGTTATAGTACATCTCCACAACACTTATTTCCCAAAACAAACCTATTAATGCCATAGAATTATGGTAACTGCCAGTCCTAATTTAGGAACAGACAGTGTTAGACCATGGGGTAAATATTTCCTGGCAAAAAAAAACGTGGCCATACAAATCCCAGTGTTACTGACTGATCTCCTCGCCTATGCCAAAATGGCCCTCGGATTGCAAAAAGAATTCCTGTTACAGATGCCCCACAAATGCTTCTTTTGTCTTACGTGCAAAATCAACTCTAAGGACCGCCCAGACTTTATACCTTGATTCATTTCTTTGGACACTACTTGGCGTGCCTCTGCAAGCAATGTCTTCTTCAATAAGAACAAACCACTTACTTCTGATGACATAAATTCTTGAGTAGGGCTCTGACTGGGACAGCATTGCCTAAGGCAGCAGGCTGGGCTCATTGGCCTTCTTTTGAGCAGCCCTACTTTCATGTCCCAGTTTCTCAACTTTGAGCACAGCCAAAAACTATCTCAAGCCAAGTTCTTCTGGACAAAAAAACGCTCAGAACTCTTGCTTGCTGCAAGCCAGTAGAAGACTCCAGCCGGATATTGGACCCGTCATGTCGTTTTAATAACTAAAAGAAGAACATATTGGATTCTTGTTCTCCTTCTCGGTAGTGCCGAAGCCACATTCTCATAAGCTATTTCTATGTGGAATTTTTATGTTTTAATTTAAATTCGCTGCTGGATTTATTGCTTCTGTACATATGATATTTTAGAATATAGTTTGCAATCATGTATATATTCCCAAAGACCCGTGGAAGTGATGACTTCATCTATATACCATGATTCTCTATTTCAGGAGGGAGTATTCCACATACTGTATAATGATCTTCAGTCTCTTGTCCCTGCATTCTATCTATCTCCCTGTTGTTTATCCCTAATCTTTGGGAATTTGGTCCCAGGTTTGTGGTTTTCTTCTCCAACCCAAAATGTTCATGTGGACAAGTTATCCAAACCCCATATATCTATAATTGACAACTTTCCCCCCATCAGTTACTTCCTAGAACATGCCAGCACACAAATTGCTCCAATCCTAAAAATTACAGATTGAAGTTCTTCAGTTCTATCACATTATCTAATCTTTCTAGTTCATTCTATGAGGACATTATCCTTCTGGGCTCCCCAGTTCATTGACTCTTCTATCTTCTTATCACCCTTTCTTCTCTCCTTTCATGATCCAGAATTTCTGTAATTGTCCTGATAAAACCATTGAATACTTTCTTTCCTTTTTTTTCCCCAGAAAACCTCTAATCCCCTATCAACTCACTCAACTGCTCTGCAACAGAGATCTCACAATAAATTTGGAATTGCAAACCTTATCTTTGTCTCAGTCAACTTGCCTTCCTACTTTCTCCAAAGATTATTTCAAAATTGTTTTCTACACTCAAACCATACCTTCTGTCTCAATCTAATACCATAGTTATTTATTTTTAGCTGATGCTATTACCACTTACTTCGCAGAAAAAAAAAAAAATCCACCCGAAAGAATCAACTAAATTCATGACCATCCAAACCACAGACCTACCTGAATCTGCATGCACCTTCTCCTTCCTGTGCTACCGGAGGAGGTGACCCTCTGGCCTAAAGTGTTTCTTCTAACCATCTGGGCTCTGGGCTCCCACATCCACCTACTTACTCTGAAGCTTTTCACTTTCCTCTGCTTTGCCCTGAATCATCAATCTCCCACTTGGTGTCAGATTTTTCTCATCATCATTATCTAGTCTTTCAATCATTTTAACCAGTCTTCATTTCAGTAAGTTTGGATATCTATGTTTATTAGTTATTTGAGTTTCTTTTTCTATGAAGATTGTATTTATATGTTTTATGCAATTGTCTTTCTATGCAATTGTCTCCTCTTCATTGATTTATAGGATTTATTTATAGATTGCAGATATAAGTCCCTTGTCAACTAAATATTGCACTAAGTGTTTTTCATTTGTAGCTGGCCTTTTGTTTTTTGTCCCATTGGTTGATTTTCCGTTCAGGTATCAGTATCACACTGCTTTTACTATTATATTATATATTAATGTATATAACATATATAATGTATATAAAAATAGATTTTTTTATACATTTTGATATCTGGTATGGTGAGTTCCCCTCCACATCTTTTTTATCAAAACATTTGCACTTTTATTAGAAGTTTAGTTATCAACTTGTCATAAGAAATTTTATTAGTTTTTTCTAGAATTGCACGAATTTTATACTTTTTGGTGACATGATTTTTTAAATATTTCTGACTCCCAGCCACAAATGTGGTATACTGTTTTTATTTATTTCAATCTTCTTTTATATATTTCAACAATCTACATTATGTTTTTATCTCCAAACTTATTGTTATACCCTTTTAATTTTGATGTTTTATTTTACCCTTATTTACTTTAAATTGTTTTGGGTCATAAATAGGAATGTATCTCCCTAAATTCTCTCAATAGTGCTAATAGTCTGATTGTGTATTTCCTTAGTTCATATATATGATAAGATCTCTCTGAACAATGACAATTTTGTTACTCTTTTTCTGTTCATATACACTTTTATCTTCCTTGCCTTGACTCAAATTTCAAAAATATGTTAAGTAGAGACAATAATAAAGAGAATCTTTATTTCCAACTAATAAGATTTGTTTTAGGATTTTTTTCAATAACGTCATGTTTGGGAAATTTCTTTCTATTCCTAGTTTGCTAAAATTTTTCACTAGAAATTGATTTTGAATTTCATTGAACCTTTCATTTTGCATCTGCTGAGATGCTATTATGGTTTTATCTTTTATTTAGTAATGCAGTAAATTATAGAATTATTTTTCTGAAGTTCAATAATTACTGAACTGGTGGGATAAACTCTGCATGTTAGAATTATTTAATATATTGCTTGTTTGGATTTGGTTTTGTATATTTGACATTTTAAAAAAATCTATGTTCCCATGTTTTACACTCCCAGTCTCCCCACAGACTTGCCAATATTGGAATTATCAATCCTCCTGGATTTAACCATTATAGTGGTATAAAATGCTATTCTATTGTGGTTTTATTTTTATTTATTTATTTTTAAAAGATTTTATTTATTTATTCATGAGAGACACAGAGAGAGAGAGAGAGAGAGAGAGAGAGAGAGAAGCACAGACACAGGCAGAGGGAGAAGCAGTCTCCATGCAGGAAGCCCAATGTGGGACTCAATCCTGGTCTTCAGGATCACGCCCACTCAATCCTGGTCTTCAGGATCACGCCCCGGGCAGAAGGAGGCACTACACCACTAAGCCACCTGGGCTGCTGGACTATTGTGGTTTTAATTAGCATTTCACTGATTAGTAACATATTGAACAGTTTTCATATATTATTGCCTGTTCATATATTTTCCTTTCTGAAATGCCTGTTCAAGATTCTTACCCATTTCATGGTATTTATCTTTTTATTGAAGATTTTGAGGCATTTCTATATATTCTCGGTGTAAGTCTTTTGTCAGATATACGTACTACTCCAGAAGCAATAGATTTTTTTTTTCCCTAGAAATGAGAGTTCTCTGCATTTTGCACATGGACAGACTGGTTTTGCTTTTACTTCTTTCCCCTGGAAATGATCTTTCTCTGGGCCCTATGGACAAGAACATTCTTTCCCCCTTCTAGAGTATTTTAAGATTTTTGTTTCTTATGAAAGAACAATTCAAAGACATATATAGCATTTCATGCTTGTCTCCTAGTGATAGTCACCAAGACATTTCTCAGCTGCATGTCAACACCACAAAGGAAGATTTTATCCTTGCCCTTTCCCCCAAATATTCTTTTAAGGACCTGATAAAGATTCATTAAAACGCAAAAACAAAAACAAAAGCTTATAAGTGAATGTGAACTGCCTGAACTTATGTTTTGGATTCCTGGTTATTCTGAATGGACACAATAGGCCACACTTAAATTCAGTTTGTTAAAATTTGAGTTGATTTCTCTTACCTGCTTTCATGGCAGCCTTCTATCCTCTTCCAAATATGAAGTAGTTTGTGTGTACTATCTGTTTTGGGAGAAATTTGTTACTATTCAGAATTAGGTGCACATGGTTACTTTGAAATTTCAGCTCTACAATGAGTTTAAAGTTGTGATTTTGTACATTGGCTTTTTCTCATTGTTGAGGTGAGAAAAATTTTTCTTGAGGCTTACTACATCTTAAGCATAAGTGGAACTCCTAATATTTTGATTAACATTGCATAATCTATATTTCAATCTTGGGAAAATGAACATCTTAATAATAGTATGTATTTTAATCCATGAACATGGTTTGTCTTAAAATTTATTTAGGTTGCTGTTTATTTCTCTCTGCAGAGAGAGAAGTTTAGTAGTTTTAGTATAAAAGTCTCACATCTCTTCTTATTTTTTTTCTAAGTAATTTTTGTTTTTCTATGTTGTATTGGATGCTATTTAAGTTTGATTTCTAAATGTTCATTGCAGTTATATAAAAATACAAATGATTTTCTTATATTGACCAGTAACTTATGAACTTACTAAAACCACTTATTCTGATAATTTTGGAGCTACTCTTTGAGATTTTCAATGTAAAACTGATACTGTTTACAAGAAAAATAATTTTACTTCAGCTTTTTCATTTATAAAATCTTTCCTCCACCTTTTTCATACTTTATTGCACTAGCTATGATTGCCAGTGCAATGCTGAATATAAATGATGAGGATGAACTTCTTTACATTATTAACAATTACAGGAGGAAAGTGTAGTACTTATTTTACCATGAGGTATATTGTTAGCAGTAGAATGTTTTTCATCACTGACTTATATCTAAGAAGCTCTATTCTATTCCTAATTGTTACAGATTTCTACATGAATGAATATTGTATTTTGTCAAGTGCTTTTTCTGTATCTACTTAGATGGTCATATGATTTTCTTCTTTACTCTTAATATGATTTTTTTATGTTAAATCACCCTTTTATTCTGCTCAGTTGTTCATGATATTTTAGCTAATATCAATTTGCTAATATTTTGTTGAGTTCCCAGTGTCTACATGCATAAGAACAATTTGTAAGTTGGGATTTTCAAGGAATTTCATCTAAGTTGTCATGTTTCTTTTTTCTTTTTTTTTTAAGATTTTATTTACATATTCATCAAAAACACAGAGAGAAGCAGAGACATAGGCAGAGGGAGAAGCAGGCTCCCAGAAGGGAGCCCGATGCAGGACTCGATACCAGGACCCTGGGATCATGACCTGAGTTGAGGTCAGACGCTCAACCACTGAGCCACCCAGGTGTCCAGTTTCTTGACATATGTTTTCTTTATTATTCCTTTCTTAATTTCTTAGTGTTTATAAAATCTGTAGCAAGAAACTATCTTTTAGTCCTGATGTTGGATTTGTGTTCTGTTTTTATTTTTATTTTGGATTGGTATAGCTAGGGGACTTAGACATTTTATTAATATTCTTAAAAATAATTATGGTTTTTGGGGCACCTGGGTGACTCAGTCAATTAAGCATCCAACTTTTGATTTCAGATGAGGTCATGATCTCAGGGTTTGTGAGATCAAACCCTGTGTCAAGCTTCACACTCAGCACACAGTCTGCTTGAGAATTTCTCTCTTCCTCTCCTTCCACCCACCCCCCACTCTCTCTCTCTCTCAAATAAATAAAAAAATCTTTAAAAAAAATACGGTTTTCATTTATTTTCTTCTATTTGGGGGTTTTATTTTATTGACACTGTCTCATTTTAAATATTCTTCTCTTCTGTCTACTTAGGAATTAATTGGCTTCTATTTTTCTAGTTTCTTAAGTGAGAATCTCAGGTTTTGTTTTTTCTTTTTCTTTTTGAAAACATAAGTCTTTAAAACCACACATCTCCGTTTCAGGACTGCTTTATCTATTTTCCAAAACTGTTGATGTATATTTTTAGTAGTTTAAATCATTTTCTTATTTTCTTTGTAATATCTTTTTGAACCATAGGTTACTTATAATTTCTTGCTTAATATTTAAATGTTATAGATTTTCTAGATATTGTTATTCATATTTAATTTTAAACCATTGTGGTCACAGAACCTATCTTATAGGATTCTGAACCTTATATTCTATTGAAACTTATTTTATGATCCAGTAAATGATCTATTTTGGAGAATTTCTTATATGCACTTGAAAAGAATGTGTATTCTACAGGTATTTTATGTAGAGTTTGTAAATGTCCATCATGTCAAGTTGGTTGATAGTGTTTTTCAGATCTCCTATATTTTTAATGATTTTTGTGTCATTTGTTCTTTCATGTACTTAAAAGAAGAATGTATTTCTGCCTTTAGTTCTGTTGATTTTGCTTTATGAATTTGGAAGCTGTGGTTCATACAGAATTAGGTTTTTATGACTATTTTATGACTATTTTACCATTATAAAATGTCCCTTTTTATCTCTACCCTTTTCTTGAAATTATCTAGTCATAATATAGCCTACTATTTTAATGCATATTTTTGAATAATGTCTTTTTTTACTTTCATAGTTTCCACTTGTCCATACCTTTATATTGAAAGGTGTGTTCCTATAAACAGCATATAATTGATTCTTACTTTTTTGTCCATTCTAATAATCTCTATTAGAATGTTTTATCAGTTAATATTTGATGTAGTTTTTTATATGCTTGATTTGTCATTTAAAAAATATTCCTTTGGGGTGCCTAGGTGGCTCAGTCAGTTAAACATCTGCCTTTGGCTCAGGCCATGATATCTGGGTCCTGGGATTGAGGCCTGCAGCAGGCTCCCTGCCCAGTGGGGAGTCTGCTTCTCCCTTTCCCTCTATCCTTCCCCTTTTCTGCTTATGCTTGCTCTCACTCTCTCCCTCAAATAAATAAAACCTTTTTTTAAAAAATATTCCTTTCTCTTTTCTTCCCCAGCCTCATTTTCTGTATTCTTTTGGAAAGAAGAAGTATTATTCACTATGCTTTTGTATTCTTTTTTATCTACCCAATTGTGGGGTTGTTTGTTTGTTTGTTTTTTAGCTGTTTGCTTGTTTGCCATTTATAATGGTTACTGTAGACTGTACTATCCAACATAGTATCCACATATGGCTATTAAATTTAAATATATTAAAATGAAATAGAATTAAAATGTAGTCATACAGACACAGGAGCAACATTTCAAATGGTCAGTTGTTACTTGTATGTGAGAGACACTATATTGGATAGTGTAGATATAGGACATTTCCATCACTGTAAAAAGTTCTATTGGATAGGCTACTATACAGATGACAATATGCATCTTTAACTTACCAAAATTTACATTCAAATCATAGTAGTAATTTAAATAGTATAAAAATCTTTCAAATGATATATTTTTATTTTATTCTTCTTCTATCCTTTGTGCTTCTCTTACAAATTTTATACATAGATACAGATATAGGTAGACACATGCCTCCAGAATAGATTATACATTGTTGTTGATTTTCAACATATTATATATACATATAAATAAAATGGTTTCCCAAAAATATCTACTCCTTTATTCCCAGAATCTGTGAATATGATATATTACATGGCAAAAGGGATTTTGTAAATGTAATTAAAATGGACCTGATAATAGAGGCATTACCCCGAAGTATTGATGTGGGTCAATTCTAATTATATGAGCCCTTAAAATTAGAGAATTTTTTCAACTAGAACCAAAAGAGAGATAAAGCACAAGAGGCAAAGGGAGAGGTAACAGAAAGAGCAGTCAGAAATTCCAAGTGTGAAAGAATTTGATGCACTGTTGCTGGTTCTGAGATGGGGGCCCACATGCAAGGACTAGAGAAGTCTCTAAGAGGTAAGGATAGCCCCTGGCTGACAGCTAGTGGGGTGACATGAACTCAGTAATACAACCACAAGGAATTGGATTCTGAGAATTATTCTCAGAACTTTTCAGTGGGACCCCAGTTGTCTGACACCTTGTAAAACCCAGAGCAGAGAAACCAACTGAGTCAAAAGAACCATGAGATAATAAATGTACACACTTATTAACCCATTAAGTTCATGGCAATTTGTTATGGCAATAATAGAAAACCTATGTACATGATTTATATATACACACACGTATATATATGTGTGTGTGTGTGTGTGACTGTGTATATCCTTTTATATTTACTCTTACAAGTCTGGGCTCCCTAATGGTGTCACATTTTTTAGCTGAATAGCCCATCTTATTCTGTAATTCAGGTTGGCTGGGGAAAATTTTCTCAGCTTTTATCCTTTATCTATCTGAAAATTTCTTGAACTTGCTTTCATTTTTTAAAAGATATTATTTATTTACTCATGGGAGACAGAGAGAGACAGAGACATAGACATAGGGAGAAGCAGGCTCCCTGTGGGAGCCCAATGTGGGACTCAATACCAGGACCCCAGGATTACAACCTGAGCCAAAGGCAGATGCTTAACCACTGAGCCACCCAGGTGTCCCTTGCTTTCATTTTTGAAGCATATATTCATTGAAGATAGAATTTTATTTGACAGTTATTATTTTCCTATAGTACTTTCAGTACACATGTTTTGCCATCAATAAACCATCACTTTTCTGGTTTCCCTGTGTGTATGTGGGTTGTCAGAGTTTTTCTCTAACAGCTTTTATGAATTTCAGTTAATCCTTGGTGTTCAGCATTTTGACAATGACTTCCTTAAGTATGGTTTACTTTGTATTTATCTTGTGTAATGTTCTGAGCTTCAAAGATATATAGGTTAATATCTTTTATCAACTTTGGACAATCATAGCCATTGTGTCTTCAAATATTTCTTCTCTACCATTTATTTACTCTCCTCCTCCTGGGACTCTGTTTACATGTATGTTAAACTGCTTGAATTTTATTCCCACAGATATTAAATGCTCTATTCCTATTTTTATCTTTTTTTCTCTTTGTCTTTTGTTTTGAACAACTTCCAATTTTCTGTTTTCAGGTTCACTTGTCACTTCCACTGCTTTATACAGTCTGCTACTAACCCTATCAAAGAAATCTGTTTTCTTCTAGCATTTTAATTTTGTTGCATCTTGTGTCTTGAGCTTATTCTATTATAGCTTTCATTAGAGGTAGCTAATTAATTTTGTCTTTAAATATTTTGAATGTGAGATTAAAGCTTTTTCTTCAGTAGGGCTTAGAATCTGGAAACTGGATGACTCTAAAGATCTCATTATACTTATGTCAGTCTGGCCATTAGTTTTCCAAAGCATGAGAGATAGAGTTCAGCTGCCACTTCTTTAAGTTGTTTTTTTCTCCAGCCCTGTCCTTAAGAATCACCCTTTGCCCTGTTCCTGGTCTAAGCCCTCAAAGCCTGCTCTATTGAATTGGCTGTAGGCGCAGAGAAAGAAGGAGGAGGAGGGAGAAAGGGAAGAGGAAAAATGGTGGCTAGGGGAAGGAGGGAAGAAGAGAGAGAGAAAGTTAGTTTCTTTGTTGTCTGGTTCTCCTGCCTGGTCTTTGGTACAGTTGGTGAAGTAAAGGATTGGTGGGTGGTACAGGCTCTTTTTGTGGCTAGAGGTCCCTAACATTCTAATGTATCATTCCAGACCATAGGTGGTTATTAGAAATTTGATAATAGCCTGAAATCTTCTTATGATGGATTTCTTCTCTTTTTACTGGTCTTTCCTGGATGAAAACAGCTATAAGTTTCTTCATTTGATTTATTTTTATTCTCAACTCTGAGGGGTTTTTAAAACTATGATTATGTAGCTTAATCAGTTTGCTTCATTTTTCTGAGTAATGTTTTGTTTCTAAATAAACATGGCAGAGAATTTCCTTTATTCAAAAAGGATTCAAAAGGACAAAATCATTTTCTACCAGAATGCTCATTATATAAAGGAAACAGTTTCTTTTAGGGGGAAAAGTTTTTATTATACAATATAAACAATATATTTTTGCTTCTTTAAGACATATTAGCCTTCCTTTAGCAGTTAGTCTCTGTTGACTCTGATCTGAAGTTATCACAAGCACTGAAATTTAAAAAATCCTCACAATTTCCTTCTAATCCCAGTAACTCAAAACTATCATTTCTTGGTTCCTAGTTTTGATGTTTAGATCAACTTCCCTATTTTGTTGGTTAATATTAATAGGCTTTTTATTGATGGGTTGTTTCGGTCAAGTCTTGCTCTTGCAGAACTGCTTCTAAAAATGAAGGAATATAATACATTCATTTTCAAAGCGCATAAAATAAATGTGGATCAGTCACAAAGTCAAAGAAGGACAAAGGAGTTTTAGGATTTTCTTAAAAGTATGTTTTTAACAATCTCAAGATTACTTGCACTTCTTTTTGCTTTGCTCACTGATGAGATTATTCCATTTTTGGTAACCATGCAGGCACTGCCCTCTCTTCTTCCATAGTATAAACTTTTTTTGAATAATCATGGCTTTGACACAGGAATTCTTACTGTATTGAATCCAACAGGACATGTCATGTGGGTTTTACTAAAGGCATATCCTGCTATTTCAGTAGAGTCATGAACTATAAATTTGAAATCACAACTATCTTAGCCATGAAGAATTCTTCAACTATTAACAGATTTATATCCATATAGATGGTAGAGTTTCATCAAATCTTAATAAATCAAGATAATTCTCAGATGGTATTGATTTTCTTTTTCTTTTGACAAATCTGAAGACAAAACAAAAGATTGGCATCTAGATCAACTACAAGAGTGTTGTTTATTCAAGAGCTTCTGATAATCTGTTGCTATATTCAGCACCTGGTACTGGTAGAGTATCTGGTACTCTAGTCATTGTCACTCTCTGCTCCTTTTCTGGCCTGTGACTTCATCCCCTGAATTCAAGGATATCATATCCTCCAAGAATAGACACTGTTTTCTCTGTTCTTCAATGCTATCCCATTCTGAGGGGAAAGCAGAGACCAAACTGGGACTAATCTTGACTTCAATCCCAGTTTTGATCTCTGTCCTGGCCCTGGCTTCAGCTTTAAAATGAAATTTTAATAATCTCTCTTTCACTAAACAAATCGTCCCTTAAAACTCAATCAGAGGTTCATTAACTACCAACTCCTCTAGGGCAAATAGACCTTGGAAAGCTATCAGTCTTTTATATGTCAGTATGAATTAAAATTGTATTCTTTCTACCCAACATCTAATCAAGATGAGTTACATGAACAAACAAAACAAAACCAAAAACCTCTGTCAGAGAGAAAAAGAAGATCTAAGTAATAATTTCAGATCAGACCTAAGTTATTGGATCAAATAAACGTTCTTGGTATTGAGGTGCTAGTAAGAAGAAATGCAGCCAGTAGGAAATGGTGCAGAAAGAATGATGAAGTGCTACCAAAGATGAATTTGATCAGTTTAATAATTCTGACTAGATAATTCCCTGTTGAATAATTTTTCAACTTGCCATTGAGAATAAAGGAAACAAAATCCTTTTTTTTTCTTTCCACTTGAAGTTAGTTTTTTGTTCTGTGAGGAAGGTATATACTCAGGAGAGGCCAGGAGGAAGACACTTGTTATTAAGTGATGGGGAGAATTTGAAGTAAGGTCAAAGTCTCCCAAATTTTTCATATGTAAAGGGACCTGGATTCTTCATTTTTTAGAAGGAACATTGAATCTAATATTGGAAATCTGGATATAAGATCAAAATAGTCAACTCATCAGACATACATTGTATACCAGATATAACTCTGTAGGATCTAGACAGAGATAACTGTTAAGAGAAGAACAGAATGGTTTTTTTGGTGTTCATTTTTAAAGGTCTTGTGAAAAATGGCTACAAATAAATGGTGAAATCTTTGTACATAAAATATCTCAACGTAACTTGGGATGCCCTGACGTTGGAAAAACCACACTTCATATATACAAACTCAAGCAAAATCATGTGTTGTATGTTAAGTTTTTATAAGGGTAGGGACCTTGAATTTATACTGAGTTTGAGTTCATGAAAAACACAATTTCTTCCCCTAGTTTATTTTTTCCTTCTCCTAATAATGCCAAAAAGGTCAGGTAAGTTTTCTCATACCAGCCATTTCACAACTTGAGATACATTGGACATATATTAATATCTTAATAGTTATAATGCATATTGCAATCAAAGACACATAGAATGAAAGAATAGAAATCATTCAGAATTCATTTTGATTTCCATTCCTATTCTCACCAGGTTAAGATCTTCACATATTTTTTCAGAAACACTTATGTTAATTTTTTTTTTCTCTCTAAGACTTTTGGTTTTGCTCCTTCATGAATAAAGCTTGGAAGATGTTACTCCTGTTCTCACAACGAAACAAAGATAAACAAGCAGAAAATCAATGGCTTTTCTTGGACCCATTAGAGAACCATGCTACAGGGTAAACCTCTACCCTGAAATCTGGAAAGACAGGTGAATACAGAAAGTCACAGCCAAGACCTGCTTATCTGGAGGAGAAGCCACAGCAGCCATAAACTAGTAGGGACACTTAGGTGGTGATTTTTATAAATTGCTAGATACTGAATGTGGACCAGCAAGAGACTGAGAAACCCAACTTTTGGGTGAGGGTGGAGGCAAAATTTGGGAGGTTTTACCTTCAAGAACCCCATTGGGGGGGATCCTTGGGTGGCTCAGTGGTTTAGTGCTTGCCTTTGACACAGAGTGTGATCCTGGAGTCCCAGGATTGAGTCCCACATCAGGCTCTGTGGAGGCCGAGAAAATTAAGGCCATTCCACTTTAAGTTCAGCGTTATCACAAGTACAGCCATCCCAGGCCCCTGTGAATAAGAGCTGAACTTTACCTTACTTCAGTTACAGGAAGAAAACAGCTTACAGTTTAAAGTCCTAGAAAGCCCCATATTAGAATAAAAACAGAGCCCAAGCCAAGGGCAGGAAGCCCCTATTAGAATGAGAACAGAGCTCAATGCCCTTGAAGGCCCCATATCAAAATGTAAACAGAACTTGAGGAATTGCTCCACCCCTTCTGGAGGTCCCCTAGACCAGTCCTTAAAACTAAGCTGAAACCCACCTCGGGGTCCAAGTCCCTGCTCTGCTGTGTTGGGTATACTTGGACCCAAGCTGGAGCTTGTAAATAAACCCTTGTGTGTTTGCATCGGTATTGGCTCCTTGGTGGTTTCTAGGATTCGCAATCTTGGGCACAACAGCTCCCTGTATGGAGACTGCCTCTCTCTCTCTCTCTCTCTCTCTCTTTCTCTCTGTCTCTCAGTGTCTCTCATGAATAAATAAATAAAAATATTAAAAAAAGAGAACCCCATTAGGTCCTCTTGATAAAGAATAAAAAAAAATATCCTCATAGCTTTGGCAAAAGCAAGGAAAAGTGATCATTATGAAATAGTGCCAAAGGTTTTCCGTAACAAAAAGCTCTTTTCAAGGAAAAGGGCTTTACTAGAAGTTTTTTACATCTGAAGTAATAGCACCGTTCTCACTCCAGCTCCTTCTAGCCTTTCTGTTTCACCTAAGAAAGAAGAAAGCTAAGAAACACCTGTGAAGGTCACAGACACCACCCTGAAGGACAAAGACCCATTGGAAAGACAGAATTAATCAGAATTAAAGTTCCCATGATGTTGAGATTTCAACTACACCACAACAAATTACAATGTATGCTAAAAGGGAAGAAAGACCACAGTCTCGAGAAACAAAGCAATCCTCAGAACTGGACATAGGTATGACACAGTTGTCAAAATTGTTCAGCATAAAATTTAAAATAACTATGATTAATATGTTAGGGACTCTAATGGAAAAAGTAAACGATGGGCAGCAACACATGGGCAATACTAAGCAGAAAAGTAGAAAATCTAAGAAAGCCTTGAAAGAATCCAAAACACTGTAATAGAAGTAAAGAATGCCTTTGGGCTTATCAATAGACTAAACACAGTCTAGGAAATAATCAGTGAACTTGAATATAGGTTAATAGAAACTTCCTAAACTGAAATGTTAAGAGAAAAGATAATGACAGAAGCAAAATAGAATATCCAAGAACTGTGGGATCATATCAAAAAGTATAACATATACATAAGTGGATTACTAGAAGAGAATGACACAAAAAAAATTATTTGAAGTACTAATGGTCAAGACCTTTCAAAATTAATACAGACCCTAAACCACAGACCCAAGATGCTCAGAAAACACAAGCAAAAATACTAAAAACAAAACAAAAACAACCACCCAAATAAAAGCATACAAAAAAACCCCCAAACAATAAAACAACTATAATTTATTACGTCATATGCAAGCTGCAAAAAATGAAAGACAAAGAGAAAATCTTTTAAAAAGTTAGAGGCAAAAAACACTTTTTCTAATAAAGGGAAAATAAAGAAAAAAAGAATTACAGTGAACTTCTCATCAGAAATTCTGCTAGCAATCAGAAATATCAGATGTTGGTGAGGATGCAGAGAAAAGGGAACCCTTTTCCACTGTTGGTGGTAATGCAAACTGGTTCTGCCTTCTGGAAAACAGTATGGAGTTTCCTCAAAACATTAAAAATAGAACTATCTTAGATCCCCAGCAATTGCACTACTAGATATTTATCCAAAAAATGCAAAAACACTAATTTGAAGGGATACATACACCCCGATGTTTATAGAGGCATTAACAACAATAGCTAAATCATGGAAAGAGCCCAAATGTCCATCAGCTGATGAATGGATAAAGAAGATATGGTACATATACAATAAAATATTACTCAGCCATAAAAAAAGAGTGAAATCTTGCCATTTGCAATGATGTGTGTTGAAGTAGAATGTATTATGCTAAGCAAAATAAGTCAGTGAAATATGATTTCACTCATATGGAATTTATGAAGCAAAACAAGATCATAGAGGAAAAAGTCAGGCAAACCAAGAAACAGACTCTTAACTACAGACAACAAACAGATGGGATCCCCATCACCTATTTAACTCATCTTCCCACCCATCTCCCCACCGAGTAAGAGTTTTCTCTGTAGTTAAGTCACCTATCACCTATTTAATTCCCACCTTCTTAATTCCCATCACATATTTAACTCATCCTTCCACCCATCTCCCCTGGGCTAAGAGTTTTCTCCATAGCTAAGTCTTATATTCTTTGTCAAACATAAAGTTGTTGTAAAAGACTAATAATAAATATTTCCAGAGGTTTTGGTTGTTTATACTTTGGTTATTTATACTTTAAAATATAATCAATTACATCTGGTTAAAAAATATTTAGTGGGAATTTACCATTGACAAATTTTACAGGGGAATATAAATATGAATTAGACATGAGGTCAAAAGAGGAGGTTAATAAGCTATTCATATGGGATGATTCTTTTTCAAGTAGAATAACTATTAATAAAACCAGAAATAATTTTTAGTTATTTTCATGAGTTTAGTTCATGAGTTTTCAGTAAAGAAATTAGTCAATTAACAAATTTTTGTGGATTTTAAACTTTGTGTCCAACTTTAAGTACTCAAGATCTAATAAGATTGCGTGTTACTATTCTACCTTCCAATGCATGAAAGGCCTCATTAAATTATCTTTCTACATTTTCTAACTGGGCTTGAATGTCCCCTTAGAATCTTTTCGAACAGTTTAAGATAGTTCTATTTGATTAGAATTGCCATATAAGATGAAATCCATTGTTATCCCTGGTTTAGATTAGAGAAATGTAGCAATCGTGTTGTCAAAAATAAGAGCATGGGTAAGATCTGGATAAATGTGGGAACATATTCTAATTCATTGCAAGACATTTGAGGAACTATCTGGGATAATAGAAAGATATTACAAACTAAAAATCAAAAGTTTAGGGATGCATTGTACAGGGGAAAGAAATCAAGGCCAGTAAGAATGCCACAAGAAACAAATTGTACAGAATCTCATTAGTCTAAGAACATTGTGATTCACTGGTCTCTCAAAAAAAAAATTAAAACAAGACAGGAAAATGGTGTGCCTTGGTATGTGTATAGCTGTGGAAGGTTATTTGGAAGGCAGGCAGGGACAAGCTCCAACAATGCCAGCTCCCCCTCCCTCTCCCCACCTTCCATGCCCTAAGAGGATTTTACACCACTCTAGAAGGAGCCCTCCACCTGTTCCCACATGGTAGATAGATGATAAAAACCTGATTGGACGACAGGCTCATGGAAGGTTAATCAGATTAAAACAGCCACCAATTAGCTCATAAAACCTGCTAGACTTAGAAACCCTGGTGGCAACCCTCTCTGGTCCCGCCCTCTTTGCGAGCTTTGTACTATCATTCAATAAACTTTGCTTCACTATCACTCAATAAAGGTTTTTTTTTTTTTTGTTGTTGTTGTTGTTGTTGTTGTTTGCTTTTTTGCTGCCCACCATTCTGTGTGGTCAACCTCTTCATTCTTTGAAGTGGTGTAACCAAGAACCATGGGCACTGGAGGAAAAAAAATTCTGTAACAAAACCATTCCCTCAATTGAAAAATAAATTTCATAATTTTAATAATTATTTCTGGTTTCAGAAATTATTACATATTTCTGTTATGATAGATTTTAAGAGATATTTGCCTGCCTTCATTTAGCATTAAAGTAGACTTTAATGTACTGTCATTACCTATGGATGTGTCAATTAAGTAACATGTAGAATATAATACTTCATAGATTGAGTCTTTTGTATTAGCAGTAGTATCCTGCAAAGATAAATCTTCACCCAAATTTGGATTCTTAAATGTCACTTTAAATATCTTAAGAAATTTTAAAACACAATCTAGCATACAATTTAATTATAATGTGTAGCATGTAATGGAACACGCTTATAATTTTTCAATGTTTCCATTAATGACAAACAAAAAAGAAAAAAATTAACTGTTTTATTTATTTATTTATTTATTTATTTATTTATTTATTTTTCTCATTAAACTTTTGTTTTAATGGGTCTCAAAATTCTGTGACAGATTTTTGGTCAAGTTGTTTCCATTAAAAAGTACTGATTTTAAAAACTAATAACTTAAAACTGCCACACACACACACACACACACACAAAATGGTCCACAAAACATTCTCCTTTCCTTCTGAAGGTTTTACTATGCATTGTTATCATTAACCAGTTTTACTATTAAACTTAAATGGCCAATTGACACAAACAGTTCTGAGACCGTTCTTCTACCACTGATTAAGACTGGGGTGGCAGGTATTGGGGATAATATTCATTTAGCCTTCTGAGCTTTCTGGGCAGACTTAGTGACTTTGCCAGCTCCAGCTGCCTTCTTGTCCACTGCTTTGATGACACCCACAGCAACCGTCTGTCTCATGTCATGAACAGCAAAACGGCCCAGAGGAGGATAGTCAGAGAAGCTCTCAACACACATAGGTTTGCCAGGAACCATATCAACAATGGCAGCATCCCCAGATTTCAAGAACTTGGGACCATCTTCCAGCTTCTTTCCAGAACGACGATCTATCTTTTCCTTCAGCTCAGCAAACTTGCAAGCAATGTGAGCTGTGTGACAATCCAGCACAGGTGCATATCCAGCACTGATTTGGCCTGGATGGTTCAGGATAATCACCTGAGCTGTGAAGCCAGCTGCATCCATTGGTGGGTCATTTTTGCTGTCACCAGCCACGTTGCCACGATGAACATCTTTGACAGATACGTTCTTGACATTGAAGCCCACATTGTCCCTAGGAAGAGCCTCACTCAAAGCTTCATGGTGCATTTCAACAGACTTTACTTCAGTTACCAGGCTTAAGAACACCAGTCTCCACTCGACCCACTGGTACAGTACCAATACCACCAATTTTGTAGACGTCTTGGAGAGGCAGATGCAAGGGATTATTAGTTGGATGAGTTGGTGGCAGAATGCAATCCAGGGCTTCAAGCAGTGTGGTTCCGCTGGCATTCCCATCTTTATGGGTGACTTTCCATCCCTTGAACCAAGGCATGTTAACACTTGGCTCCAGCATGTTGTCACCATTCCAACCAGAAATTGGCACAAATGCTACTGTGTCGGGGTTGTAGCCAATTTTCTTAATGTAGGTGCTGACTTCATTAATGATTTCCTCTTATCTCTTCTGGCTGTAGGGTGGTTCAGTGGAATCCATTTGGTTAACACCAACAATTAGTTGTTTTACACCCAGTGTGTAAGCCAGAGGGGCATGCTCACGGGTCTGCCCATTCTTGGAGATACCTGCTTCAAAATCACCAACACCAGCAGCAACCATCAGGACAGCACAGTCAGCCTGAGATGTGCCTGTAATCATGTTTTTGATAAAGTCTCTGTGTCCTGGGGCATCAATGATGGTCACATAATACTTGCTGGTCTCGAATTTCCACAGGGAGATATCAGTGGTGATACCACGTTCACGTTCAGCTTTCAGTTTATCCAAGACCCAGGCATACTTGAAGGAGCCTTTTCCCATCTCAGCAGCCTCCTTCTCAAATTTTTCGATAGTTCTTTTGTCGATCCCACCACATTTGTAGATCAGATGGCCAGTAGTGGTAGACTTGCCCGAATCTACGTGTCCAATGACTACGATGTTGATGTGAGTCTTTTCCTTTCCCATTTCGGTTTAGGTTTAGCGGTGGTTTTCACGACACCTGTGTTCTGGCCAAATTAACTGTTTTAAAGCATAAACAGATCTGCTGAAGCAATGAAGCTAGATGTAGCTAAGATTTCAGAAAGGACTAAACTATAGAGAGATAAACTGACAGTCCCTAGCAACTTTTTCTCATGGGGCTTCATGTCAGTCTGGATGGGGGCAAGAGATTGAGAATCTGAGCCTTGTCCTGCAGAAAGGCACTGTTAGAGAATAGAAACTTGCAGTCTTTATAGGCTCACACTAGAGTGACAACGTTAAATACTTAAAGAATATTTTGCACTCAGTTTCCCCCTCATGACATTTGCTGATTTCTGAGGCCTCATAGGGAAAGAGGCAAAAGAGCCAAAACAAAAAACACTTGTGAAGAGCAGAGCAGAGGTTTGGCATACTGATGGTCCAAAGAGACAACAATCTGCTTTAAGAACCCACTGTGGGAGGAGATATAGTGAGAAGAGTCTCAGGTGAATAGACTCTCAGCTGAAAACACTGGAAAGCATTGCCCAGTTAACAGGGCATTCTTAATTGGGCTATGCCCAATTAACAGAGGAAAATTTAGTTTTACCCAAATTGTATCTAGAATCCACCAAATCCACTGTTGAAGTAAAGTGATTAGTCCCCACTCTACATATTTCAGAAGTTCAGTGAACTTCAAGAGAGAGATAATTCAAATTAAGCCAAATTTAAGTGCATTATTATAAAACTGCTGAATGATTCAATGAAAAAAACTAAAACATTCAGATAAAGTGGCACATTATCTGAATAGTAGCAAATAATATGACTAACAGAAGACTTCTTGACAGAAACAAAAGCCACAAAACAGTGAAATGTTTTTTAAGTTACTTAATGTCTTTTAAGTACTTAAATATCTTTTAAGGAAAATACGCACACCCTTAAATTCTATGTAAAACATAGAAAATGGAAGAAATGGAAACATTCTATGTAAAACATAGAACATTAACATTAACATTAACATTACATTAACATTCTATGTAAAACATAGAAAATGGAAAAATTTGAAAAATGGAAGCAAATTGGGAGTTCCACTGTGGCTTAGAAAGTGTAGGAAGCTGGGCAAGAATATCAGGTGATATTTTTTGCCCCTGAATTGAAGAAATAGGCAAGGGATCTATAAAATCATAAATTTGTTTTTGCACATTAGAGAGCTACGGTCATCAGGCAACAAAGAACTGGATTATCAATGATAAAAAGTCTCTAGAGACAGGAGACACTGTTTCACTTTTGGGATAAAATAAGAGAACACTCATAGAGGGGAGTAAAAAATAAACAACTAAAATTTTTAAAAATTCTTAAAGGCCATGAGTGGGCTGATGTGACAGTTGGGAATCTCTGAGATCCTAGAAACAAGGGGATTCTGCAAACAAGGGCTAATTTTATAAAGGGGTCTCTGCTAGGTGCTCATAAAGACTAAGGCAAGGAAGGGACTTGAGAGAGCTACCCTTAGAGGTGCAAGCAGTCCTCCAAAGTCTGAGGGTGAAGCGGGAGTCCTTGGAGAAGCTCATCCATATTCCAGCCCTGCTGTACAAAGTTTTGATTACCTTCTACAAGGAGACAAGTACAAAACTAATCTTTGACCCTTCTCTGATGAAAGCAAAAGCTATTTGGAAAAGGGGAAGGTGCAAAACCCCCACATAACTTTCAACTTGATTCTGCTTGAAAACAAGGGAAAAGTTAATTGGCCTCTGGAGAAGGGTCAAGAAACTATCTCATTCACCTCATGCCAGGAAAGGTGATACTGGGGGAAGGGCCAAAAATGTGCCCATTAACACCCTTCACTGATAATAGGCAAAAGAGATCTGCTTTTGATAGAGGGAAGGATACCCAGTCCTCCCAGAATCCTGTACTGACGTAAAGCACAGGTCTGCTGCCAGGCAAGAAGAAGCAAAGAACTCACTTGCACCCAATATCCCTCATCATAAGAGGCAGGGTTTGAATGCCAGTTGGAGGATGGAAAGAAGATCTTGCCTATAGACTCTCCCTTACAAAGAATAAGAAGCAGAGGCTGTGTGCCACTGAGGGAGGGAGGGAGAGAGAGCCTGGCAAATCTCACCCCTAGGTGAGCTCAGGCACTAGGACCCTGCCTAAGACTAACACTAGAACAGAAGAATCAAGAAAACACGCCATGAACTTTGCACCAAAGTAACAAGAAACAAGAGCAGGAAGAGAGACCCTCTATCACACAGACCCGCAGAGCTTATTGAAGGCTGTTGTTGGAGCAGGAACACTGAGAAAGATCTTCTAGAACTCTAGTTTCACAGTAAGTGCAAGGCAGACTGGGTCCATTGCCAGAGGACTTGAAGCCTACACCGCACCGAAGGCGACTGTAATAGTAACAAAACCCGAGCCCAGCTGAATTACTTTTTAGATTTATTCAGTCCTAACCCTAAAGGCATGACAGAGAAGATGCTTTCTTATTTCCTGGCACAAATATAACTTACCTCAGGTTCTACTCTTTATTTTTACAACATTCAGCATTCAATTAAAAATTGAGAGATAAACAAGCACAGAAATAAGGTTTCCTCTTTAAACAATAAAATGGTCAACAGAATCAAACACAAAGATGGCTTGGCTGCTGGAGCTATCAGATAAGGACTTGAAAAAATAATTCTTTAATATGTTAAAGGATATAGTGGAAAAGGTGAATAATATGCATAAAGAGGTAGAAAATACCAGCAGAGAGATTGAAATTAACAAAAACACAAGACATAAGTGATGACGAGGATGTGGAGAAAAAGGAACCCTTGTGCACTGTTAGTAGGAGTGCAAAACTGCGGCAGCCACTGTGGAAAATAGTATAGAGGTTCCTCAAAAAATTAAAAATAGAATTACCATATGATCCAGTAATTCCACTAATGGGTATTTACCCAGAAAAAACAGAAACACTAATTCAAAAAGATAATATGCAACCCTATGCTTATTGTAGCATTATTTATAACAGGCAATGTATTTTATATATTGTAATAATATATAATTTATAATAGTAAATTATAATTAAAATATATAAATATATATTTATTTTATAATACATAAATGTAATATTTATATATTGTAATATATATAATATATAAATATAACTTAGCCATAAAAAAGAATGAGATCTTGCCATTTGCAACAACATGGATGAACCTAGAGGGTACAGAGAACAAACTGGTGGTTACTGGAGGGGAGGTAAGTGAGGGCAATAGGTAAAATAGGTAAAGAGGATTAAGAGTACACTTATCTTGATGAGCACTGAGAAATGTTGAGAATTATTGAATCATCATATTGTACACTTAAAACTAATATAACACTCTATGTTAATTATACTTGAATAATAAAAGAAATTATAATTTGTCTCAATAATGTCGTTCTTAGCAAAACAACAACAGAAGTATATATGTTTTTTAGACTTGTTTGATCATGGAAAATTTGCAATACAGGTCTTATCAAAGTAGCTTAGAAAATGTATTTTGCAGAATACACTTTGTAAAATATTGCTCTGGTTTTACAGTATAAAAATATAAAGATTTTTTTTCAGTAACAATGTATGCAGTATTGGGTTTGACTTATAAAAGTCTGGGTTTATTAAGTAGACAACATTGTTGGTTACTCAAGTTATAGAAGAATTTTCAAATTTCATTCTTTCAAATTAACGAGTTACAATTTATTTTAAAAAATTAATTTATGAAAGCAATTGCTTTCAGAAATATATCTTCCAGAAATAAATCTAGTGCTGCAAATTGTTGTCATTCTGTAAATTTCAGATTTCTGAGCAAGAACCCAGATTCTGTGTTCTATAACTTAATACTACATATATTTTCCAAAATTATCTAGTTAATACTGTTACTGGGAATATATTTCAAATTTAATTTTGAGGTAGTACTTCATGCAGAGTTGAATATTAAACACAAGCACACATAAACTCTGTGTTTTGTAGCATTTAAATTTAACCCAGCCTTAAAAATAAAATAAATTTAACCCAGCCTTTATATCATCTGAAGACCATTAGTAGATCCAGATCATATATTAAAGTAACTATCATAAAACCTACAAATGTTTATGAAAATCTTTTTAGCTTACAAAATTATTTTTTGTTCCTCATAGATACAAATAGCACTGATATTAATATTCATATTTAACATGATACAAAGCTGAGATTCAATCTGCCTGACCTTTGCCTGCACCACTATATCTCATCCTATCTGATCAGTTGAGCCCCCTCCTTCCTTAATCTCTTGGCAATACAGGGCATTGTTAACTATGCCATTTCCCAAAACTCTTCCCTAAAACATTTATAAATTACATACAAAAAAGATATTTGTTTAATGATGAGACTTAGTGAAGAGACAGGTAACAAAAATGAGAACAGAGGATTGATATCCAGGCAACACAGGAAACACTAGTCAATCAATAAGAAAAACACATCAATCCCAAGGGAAAAATGAATAAAAGACAAACAGGCAATTTTTTGAAAGAGAAAATACAAGAGGCTAACAACTCATAAAGAAATACTCCAATTCTTTATTAGTAGAAGGCTTGTAAGCTCTCCCCAGAATCTCACATAGGCCACAAGTGAATGTGTACCTGGATATTCTTTGCAACTTTATGAGTGTGGTAGAAAGCTGAAGGCAACCTACATGACTTTCAGTGGGAAAGTGGAAGTATACCATTAAGAACTAGGCAGAAAGTAAAATAATGGTTAGATACATGCAGCAACAGAATTTAATCTCAAAATAAGCAAAATCCAAAATACAATATTACATAAATTAGGAATATATACTTACAAAGCAATATCTCATATTTTGCAATACCATAAAGAAGCAAAAAGACACACATTAAACCATTTGGATGCTTGCCTCTGGTAGGAAAGAAAAAGGCAGTGGACTATGTGGATTAAGAAAAACAATAGGGAAAAAATATATAAAACAACCACTGTCTTCCCTCCTTGGTCTTCGATCTGCCTATTTATCCCCCTCACCACTAACTGAAACCCTCCTTATTTCATTCTGATTTTCCTCCATTTTCTTTTACTCTCCTCCTCTACTTTTCTGCCCTGGAAACACTGATCTTAAAAAAAATCCATGTCTTGGGACACCTGGGTGGCTCGGTGGTTTTGGCTCAGGGCCTGATCCTGGGGTGATGGGATTGAGTCCTGTATTGGGCTCCCCGCAGCAAGTCTGCTTCTCCCACTGCCTCTGTCTCTGTGTCTCTCATGAATAAATAGATTTTTAAAAAAATCTTAAAAAAAATAAAAATAACAAATCCAAGTCTCTTCGTTTCATTCCCTTTTTAAAATTCTTCAAAAGTTTCTTTTAGTTTTCTGGGTAAAGATTCAATCCTTAACACAGCCCTACAGTTCTAGCTTCATGTTAAGTATTCTGTTCCTGAAAATGGTGATACCTTTATGTCAATGCCTCTGTCTAGACTATCCTTCTGTCCTCTCCTCAACTAACTTGCATTCATCTTTCACATCTCCACTCAGAGCTGTTTCACAAGTCACTAGATCACTTCCCTTTGCTATGCTCTCAAGAACACTCTGCAATTATTACTTATATCACATTACAGATGTAGTTACATCTGGAAATTATTTCAATAATTTCTATTTCTACCAATATTTTTAAGTTCCTCGTAGGTAGAGACCTTATTGGTTTTGCTCACCATTATAGTCAAAGAAATTGGTGTACTTAGGTGGCTCAATCAGGTAAACAACTGCCTTTGGTTCAGGTCATGATCCCAGGGATCTGGGATTAAGCCCCACTTTGTCAGGCTCCCTGCTCAGCAGGGAATCTGCTTATCCCTTTTCCTTTGCCCACCCAGCACCCCCCCACATACACACACGTACATGCGTGTGCTCTCTCTCTCTCTCTCAAATAAATAAATCAAATCTTACTGGACTTGACAGAGTACCAAGCACATAGTTGGCCTCTGGTAATTATTTGCTAAACAAATGATTAAATGTAACAATTCCTGCTTTAAGGAAAATACTGGACACTTGCTTTCATAATTTAAAAATGAAAGATTTTTAGAAGGAAATTTAGAGTAATAAGTAATAATAAATAGGCTATGAGTCAGAGAAAGAATTGTTCAAAAGCAAAAGATATGAAACGAAGATGCATGCACAATACTTTACTTCTAGACTTATCTATTAAGTGATTATTAAAGTTGCGTGAAAAGGATGAGCATCACATGTCTGTTTTATATTTCTCTGTTCAGAATCTGCCTATAATTCTATAGCTGTTGAAAATACATTTTTAAATTGCATTCTGAATGACAGGCTTTAAACAATAATATTTTCTCTGAAACAAAGCCAGGAGATTTTACATCACAGATGTCCACGTACCCAAAGAATCCATTGTGCAGAAACTAATTCCAAAGCATTCCCCTTTATAATTTGCTTACGCATTTCCTTATGTAAACAAAAGAGAAGACAGTCCAACATGAGAGAAGAATGAGAATGTTGCCACGTTTTTCAAGTATACAACATCTGTTTTTTAATTCTGTGGCATTTCAACTAGCCTAACAAAAACCTCAGGGAGAAAACTATAAATGGTATACCCAATGCACACACACTTAATAATGACCAACACACATGGAAGCTGTAAATTTGAGAAGAAAATCAATGTTTCCTATTGAAACTAGTTCAGCTATAGAGAGGAAGCCTCTGAAACAGGAAATGTGTTACTCAGAAGCCAGCATTAATCATCCTAGATATGTTTTTAAAGTAAAACAAAATCTGATCAGGGCTTAGGTGCCAGGTGCTTTACAAATATTATGGCACTTAATCTTCCCCTCAAGCCCTGTGAGGCATATATAAATGTCAACATCTACAGGAGAAAAAACTGAGACTCAAGTAATCAACTGAGATAGACTCAGATAACCATGGGGTCGGACTTGAACTCAAGCATAACTTCAAAGTCTTCCTATTTTCTAGATCTGCTTTCAAGATCCCTTCACTCTTCTTTAAATTCAAATCATTCTCAGCTAGTGATTATATCCCTAGAGCTCTTCCTAAAATTTTGCTTCCACCACCAACCTGCCTCTGTCAACTTCGAACACTTTCACAGTAGTTACCATGATGGACATTAGAAAAGTAGGGACCTCTTGTTCGTCTAACTAGAGGGTAACTTAAGACTAATTTCTATTTTTCATCTAGTTCTCTTTCTCGTTTCCTCTCGTGGGTCACAGAATGCCTTGGGAGAGCATCTATCATGCGTACTAATAGTTTAACACATGAGGAGTTGAAAAAAATAATATAGGAAATAACACTCCTTCATTTCCACATTTCTGGTGCATACATTAGCTCATTTAAGAGCCCTTTCTAGTTTTTTTTTTAATTTTAACGTTTTCTAAATAAAATTAAACCACAAAATATTTCCCTGATCATGCCTTGTTAAAGACCACAGTGAAGGGGCAAATCTCTAAACTAATCCTAAATAGATCTCTGCTACTCAATACCTGTGTATATTATTCCCCTACTACATAAAACTGAACAAGAGATTTCTTTTCCAAAGAAGAGACCAAGCTTCACGGACTTTTTGTATCTGTACCTTCTTAAGCTTGGGATTCTAGCATTTGTCAATTTAAATAATCTTCCGTAAATTATTTAACTTTATTTCAGTGTGCTCATCCATAAGAAAAGTTGTAATAATGCATAATGAGATTATCTTCAAGAATTGAATAATATTCTTAAAACTTTTTTAATGTTCTCAATGTTCGTTTCTCTCTCTTCTTATCTCCCTTTTCTATTTTAAGTTCTTATCAGCTTTTCCTCTGTTTCCCTGATTCTCTTTCCTTCTGTAATTTATTCATCCGCTAATACCCTCCAATCTTGAACTTCTTATTCTCAGTTAATTTCCCTCAAACCTCAAAGCCTTTTCTCACTGGAGTTCATATCAACCTCCTATTTTTCCCCCTTACTCTGTAGCCTGGAACTTTATATCAAAGCCTAAATTTTTAAAGGGGATAGGTTGTGGTTATGTAACTCATCTGGAACTTGAGCATGTCAGCAACCTTCATTAAATTCATATGTCCTGTAGTGAGAGGATAGGACATAGTGATTTCCTTTTCAACATTTCTGTAGAAAAGCAGCCTGTCTGCATTGAATTAGAGTCTAATATCTGTCTCTAGCCAAGTTGGAGGTATTTCCAAATCCACCATGACTTTTGAGAGATGGGGTGGCTTGTTACAAGGCTTACGTCCAGTCAACTTGATATTTGGGTATGTGCTATATAAATTATAATAACAAGCAGATCTAGGAAAATAATTAAGGGAAAGATAATACTCAAATGGTCATAAGGAATTAATATTATCATAGCCAGTAGGGTAGAATGGCAAGTTATTTAGGCTTCATAGTAATATCAATGACATTGTGGTGGTTTTAAAACAAGTCCCAACATTTTCTTGACACTGTCTTCTCAAGGGGCTTATGTCCATTACCCTTAAATCAGAGCTCTGTGATCACTTGAGCAATAGAGTATGTCAGTAGTCATAGTGTGCAATTTTCCAGCTCCAGACCACAAAAAAATTGGTAACTTCCATTTCCTGTCTCTTAGTATACATGCAGTGAGGAAGCCCAATCAACTCATGGAAGAGCCCACAGGAAGATAAACCAAGGGCTCTGGCGCATATCTCTACAAAGTTCCAGGTGCAAGTCAGTGCCAACTTACCAGTCATAATGAGTCGTCTTCACAGTGGGTCTTTCAAGTTCCAATAGATGCCTTGTGGACCAAAGATGAGTTATTCCTGTCAAATCCTGCAAAAATCTACATTTGTGAGCAAAAAAAAGTATTGATGTTATTTGAGCCATTAAGTTTTGGGTGATTTGTTAGGCATCAAAAGATAACAGAATAAGCACATATTCAAAGGGCATCAGTTTAGCTTGATTAAGATCAAGGAAGTAATGTCACAAGGTGGGGCTGGGCCCTCTTTGCTCTCTATACCCAAATAGGCTCTGAGCTATTCTTACCTAGTATCTCAGTGATTGACTTACATAGAAATGCATGCGTGTACAGTCAATCTCCATTATTCACAGACTCTGCATTTGCAAATCTGTGTACTCACTAATATTTATTTGTAAACCCTATACCAACAGTCACTGGAGGATGTGCCTAGTGATATACATTCCCAGCTAAGACTGAACAAGGCAACACTGTCTTCTTATTTCAGTTCCCTGTCTTCTTATTTCAGTTCTCTTACTATAAACAAGGGCCTTCTTTGTTGTCTATTCAGTGTCACATTTATTATAATTTTGTGTTTTTTTGTTGGTGATTTGCTGTTTAAAATGACCTCTGAGCATCAGGTTGAAGTGTCCTAAAGTATAAGAAGACTGTGATGTGCTTTATAGGGAGAATATATTGTCAGGTGATCTCTGTCCAGGCATAAATGGTAATATCATTGGCCTGAATTCATTGTTAATGAAACAACAATACATATTAAATAAGATCTTTTTGCGATCCCTGGGTGGCTCAGTGGTTGAGCGTCTGCCTTTGGCTCAAGTCGTAATCCCGGGGTCCTGGGATTGAGTCCCACATTGGGCTCCCCATAGGGAGCCTGCTTCTCTCCCTGCCTGTGTCTCTGCCTCTCTATGTCTCTTATGAATAAATAAATAAAATCCTTGATAAATAAATAAATAAATAAATATTTTAAAACGGAAACATATTAAACAAATTTATGAAAAAAATAAACAAATTTATGTATTGATTGGTTGATGAAAATATTGTAACCAGAAGATTGCAAGAACTTCATATTGTATTTCCCTTGGGAACAATGATTCAGTAATCAGGAAGTCAGGGTTTGTGGCTACTTTATAGAACATAACTCTGACGAATAATGAGAATGAGAATCAACTGTACACAACCCAACCTAATTTCTCAATGACTCTGCCTAACCTCCAGCTATATATGTACACACACACAAATCTACTCACATATAAAAGATAGCATGAGAAGGTAGCCCCAGTGGCACAGCAGCTTAGCGCCGCCTACAGCCCAGGGCGTGATCCTAGACACCTGGGATTGAGTCCCACATCGGGCTCCCTGCATGGAGCCTGCTTCTCCCTCTGCCTGTGTCTCTGCCTCTCTCTCTCTCTCTCTCTCTGCATCTCTATGAATAAATAAATAAAATCTTAAAAAAGAAAAGATAGCATGAGAGTACAGTGAATTGCCAACATAAACTTTAAAACATCAGTCCTGCTTCTATTTGTCCTATTGCAGTATAAAATTCATTAAAATATATGACAGACTATAAGTGTCATTTTATCACAGACCTACCAATACCATATCCAAGTAATCTGTTTCCCAATCATCCCCACCACTCATAAATAATTTTATCTACACTTCACTTTTTTTTAAGATTGTATTTATTTATTCATGAGAGACACACACACACACACAGAGTGAGAGAGAGAGAGAGAGAGAGAGAGAGAGGCAGAGACACAGGCAGAGGGAGAAGCAGGCTCCACTTAGGGATCCCGATGTGGGACTCAATCCCGGGACTCCAAGATCACCACCCCGGCCGAAGGCAGGTGCCTAACCGCTGAGCCACCCAGGGATTCCCCCTACACTTCACCTTTTGAATAAGGTATTGTTTTCCAGTTAAGAAATGAGGGGAAATCATGACTTCCTACATATAATGTGAGTTTAACAAAAGCTTTGTCACATTGAAATGTAAATATTCATATAAGTACCTGCCAAAGGTGACTGTGGTTGATTAAAGTAGGATATTATAAATAGATTGGCTAATCCAGCAAACTCTTAGGTGTTAACAAAGTTTTTGCCTATCACTTGTTTGTTCTTTCCTTCTCATTGATAAATTTCATAGCTCCACTTTCAGAAGCTGACTTCATTCTGAATATGTAATGATTATATAATGGAAAATTTGCTGCCCCAAGTGTCAACTTATGCTTCACTTCCTAAATCTAAACTCAAAAGCAACATCCTTTCTTTTAGAGTTAGTTCATGACAGTTGAAGGGTTGGGCACTGAGGAATATCTAAATCTAACTTTTCCTGTATGAGCTACAAGTAATCATCTATCCTTTGCTCCTTCTTCCAGATGTTCATAATCCCCCCACCCCACACACACCCACTAAACCTTTTGATGTGTGACATGCTGGAATGCTGGAAAGCAATGAGTACTTTGGTCAGATAAGGAAATAGAGCTAAACCTGGAACAAGAGACCAAATTCTAATCTTAAATAAAGGAGTTCAGTAGAATCTGAGGTTTTCATTTCATGCTCTGTTGTGCTAGGAAAAAAAAAAAGGAAAAAAATACCCCAAACTGTTTTTATTTTTTATTTTTTATTTTTTTTGTTTTTTAATTAATTTTTATTGGTGTTCAATTTACCAACATACAGAAAAACACCCAGTGCTCATCCTGTCAAGTGTCCACCTCAGTGCCCGTCACCCATTCCCCTCCAACACCCGCCCTCCTCCCCTTCCACCACCCTTAGTTCGTTTCCCCGAGTTAGGAGTCTTTATGTTCTGTCTCCCTTCCTGATATTTCCCAACATTTCTTTTCCCTTCCTTTATATTCCCTTTCACTATTATTTATATTCCCCAAATGAATGAGAACATACACTGTTTGTCCTTCTCCGATTGACTTATTTCACTCAGAATAATACCCTCCAGTTCCATCCACGTAGAAGCAAATGGTGGGTATTTGTCGTTTCTAATTGCTGAGTAATATTCCATTGTATACATAGACCACATCTTCTTTATCCATTCATCTTTCAATGGACACCGAGGCTCCTTCCACAGTTTGGCTATTGCGGCCATTGCTGATAGAAACATCGGGGTGCAGGTGTCCCGGCGTTTCATTGCATCTGAATCTTTATACTTTGTCTTAATAAAAAATCTTGGTAAAAGGAAATATAACTTTAGAATGGAAGGGATATTTGGGCTTATTTTCTAATGCAACATCTTTATGTTATTTATTTTTATTTTTTGTAATTATTGGAAATAGGGTTGACTAATAACATTGTGTAAATTTGAGATATACAACATGGCGATTTGGTACATGTATATTGTGAAATGATTGTCACAAGAAGGTTAACTAACACATCCATCACCTCACATAGTTATTCTTGTGTGTGTATGTGATATGAATACTTAAGAACTAATCTCTCAGCAACTTTAAAATATACAATACAGTATTGTTCATTATAGTTATCCTGCTATACATTAGATCTCCCAAACTTCTTCATCTTATAGCTGAAAGACTGTATCTTTTGACCATATCTCCTCATTTCCCTCGTACTTAGCCCCTGGCAATCACATGTAAATGAGATCATATAGTACTTGTCTCTCTGACATTTCACTTAGCACAATGTCCTCAAGTTCCATCCATGTTGTCACAAGTGGCAAGATTTCCTTCTAAATGAGGAGACTGAGTCCCCAAAAGATAATGTGACCTATCAAAGCTCTCACAGCTTTTTGGTAATGGAACTTGAAATGGAACCTAAGTCTTAATCCTATTACTGTTGTGTTGTAGATGAGTCAGGAAATATCAGAGAACACTCAGAAAGAAACTGTAATAGTACACTAACATTCTTATTTCTTAAGCTATACTGTTACTGGATTGATGTAAGTAATGGAAAACTTTGGGGCCATATCCGAAGAGTTCATAATCCCTGTTTTGCACATTAAAAAAAATATCAGTGGTGATACAGTGCTATTAATTCTTTTATAGATACAGCATTAAGAGGACCATCTTAGGATTGCTTATTTTATTGACACATAAAGTTATTTTTTTAATGTTATTGGCAATAGCAGAGAATGCTTTCTTCTCTTCCCCATTATAGCTGTGAAATTCCATCCAGTAAAACCATCCCAGGCAGTTTGGAAAATTACCACTGCCTTCATCTAGCAATAGCAGGAATAATCTCTGGTGAGAAATTAAAGCAATTGGTTGCAGGCAAGACTCACTAATACTGTGATCCTGGAGCCAGACACAGCAGAGAAAAGCAAATGAACACGGCTCCTGCTTGTGTTTCAGCTGCTCTCTAGAGTCATATAAGCATAAGGAACTGTAATCTTTGTTAAAATTTAGTGTTATCCTATGGATAGTGGAACATGGAGCAATGGGAGCATGAGTCTGGAAATATGTTTGTTCCTTAACTGGTCCTGATGCGTCCGTAGAAAATCTGAATAGCTTTGGTTAGTTCAAAGCAGTGTTTAATCTGAAGCAAGTATTTTCGCCTAGCGACTGCAGTTTCTTTATTGAAGTTGTATGATTCACTTGAAGTACTTTGCTGTAGCAAACTGCTTAGCTAATTTAAACAATGAACCCAGATACGTTATTTCTTCCCCAGACTTCTTTCAATAACAGTTAGTTTCTTTCCTTTCTTATATCCAAAACACAACTATTAAAATGGGAACATTTTAATAATTTTGAAAAACTCAAGAAAATCTCTCCAAAGTATAAAATATGAATAGAACATGGTACATGACTCATGGTTTAAACATATTTTAGCCAATGTTCAGGGCTTCTGCATGGAATAACTCCAGCAGCATCATTTATAACATTTTTTTTTAACACAAATGGAACATCTAGACTATTAGTCTGGTTCAAAGAAAAATTAATTCTGAGAGAGGGGGTAATGGGGTAATATGATATGTCAAGAACATGGACTATATGAAAAACCTTGACCCAGATGAAAGAAGAGCATGTTAATGAGACAAAAGAGAGAGGGAGAGATGAAATAATTACTTAGTTTGGAAAGTATGCTAAATACTGTCCAGTCAGGGGAGACAAAATTATATTCATATCTAAGATCACAAAACTGACAACTCTGGCAGTGATAAGGACCTGAGCCTCCTATTCTTGAAGGCTCTGATAGTTTTCTTGTTGGTCTCTACTTCCATCTTTTTTTTTTTTTTTAAGATTTTTTTCATTTATTCGTGAGAGAGAGAGACAGAGACAGAGGCAGAGACACAGGGAGAGGGAGATGCAGGCTCCATGCAGGGAGTCTGCTGTGGGACTCAATCCCAGGACTCCAGGATCACACCCTGGGCTGAAGGCAGGTGTTCAACCGCTGAGCCACCCAGGTGTCCTTCTCTACTTCCATCTTGTTCAGTCATGCTCACACTTGTTTCTCACGCTAGAGTTAGAGGTTTGTTTGTTTGTTGTTTTAAATATAAACCAGATCATGTTGCCACCCTGACTAAAATCTCACAGAGTCATTCCTACATGACTTAGTTTGTCTAGCAGGGAACACCATCTGACCTGTGCTTGCATCTCCATCTCCTGACGATTTTTTGTATCTTCTTTCCTACCACTCCAGCCCCTATTCCATATGCTCAGCCCCTTTGCCTTTTTCCTTTTTCTAGAATAGGCCACTAATATCTCCACTGTAGGATGAGTGTACTCGCTATTCCTAAGTGCGGGACATTCTATCCAGAAATATTTTATAGGCTCTCTCTCTTGAGAGAGCTCAGCTCAAATGCTACTTCCTTACTGAGCCCTTCAGCACCTAACTTAAATTAGTGCACTCCTGATCCATAGCTTCCTACTGTGTTACGGTATTTTACTTTATCTATGTTACTTGTTATTAGCTGAGGTTATTTTGATTTTTTTTTTTTTTTTTTTGGTTTACCCACCCCCCCCCCCCTGCCGCCCCTGCATCCTCTCTCAGTCTGGTTCTCTGCCCTATTTCCTCCAGCAAGAGCTTTGCCTGGCACATAATAGGCACCCACTATATATTCAATAAAGAAATCAGTATTACCTAACTCAATATTGCTTTGTCTATAATTTCAGGTCTCAATTCATCCAGAAATAAGCAAAAGGAACTGCTACTTTGAACTTAATTCTTTGTAATAATAACAAACAAAAAAAAAACCTTGATTGAGTCAATGGGAGTGATAGTAACTTTGGAGAATGTGAATAATGTTCTTGGAATTAAAAATAAAGCCATGGAAAGGACTTCTGGGGGACAGCCAGACATCTACCCAGGACTTCAGGAAAGTACATCTCAAAAAGTATAAGACAAATTAGGTATGACCACATGGCCAGAGATTCTGAAAGGGAAGATTGCTTCAGAGAAATGGAAGAATAACAATGGCATTTTGATAATACAGGCATTGATTATATTTTTTAAAACAAAAAAAAAAAATAGAGCCTTAGGTACTGTCTGGGATGAGATCATATTTTAAAAAGACACGCACAAAAGACAGAATAAACAGTGTATAACCAAAATGAAAACAAGAGTGCCATAAAGCCGTCTTAGTCAAAGTCCAAAATGGACTATGGAGTACAAAAAATATAATCTATGTTAAAACCCAAAGTGAGAAGAACACGAAGAGCCAAATCCATTAGGTGAGACAGAGTGACGTTAGCAAAAGACTAAACTCTTGGTTATTGTTTTGTTTTTAACTCTCGTATCAAGAGAAATTATTTTTGAACTGAAAAAAGAAGAAACATGGAGAAAGGAAAATAAAGCACAGGATAGATTAAGACAAATAAATTTATGGGGAGAGTAATATAAACCAGAATATTAAAACAATTTGTAATCACACAATCTTTAAGGAATCCCAGTGAACCATAAGGGGTGGAGAGCCTCATTTTAAAGCTCACAAGGAGTAAAATGAATCTTTGGAACTACAAACTTATTAATTTGAGTCCTTCATGGTAAAATTCGAAAGCATGTGTTGGGAGTGTAAGAGAGTATATCTTAAAGTGTATTCCATGATCCAGGAACATGGCAGGATGTTAAAACAAACTAAAACACCAACTACTACCCAGATTTCCTTATACAAATAAGCTTGGGAAATGTTAGGTTAACTGAATGCAAATGAGACTTATTATTACTACAAGATTCCTTAGTCTATAATGTGCAGCATGTACTGGGACTTCCCAAGAAGGACTTACAGTTTTTGGTGTCTCTCAAACTTATCTGATAACGGAAAATTTTCCCTTTTTTTTCCATTTAGCATCTCACAAAACTAGCATTTTTGAAGGTTATAATTTGGAAAACAGTGTTCTAATGGCATGCTACAAAGTTTTGTACTTAGGTCTCTTGTGTTCAACACTTTTACTAGTAACTTAAATGAAGACAAGAGAGCCCCTTTTTTTTTTTAATCACATCTGCAGCCAACACAAAGCTGGAAGGATGGTTAATATGATGGATGTCTGAATCAAGTTTTAAAAATATTATGACAGGTTGAAATATTGGGCTGAACCTAACAAGATATTATTGGTTTCCTAGATTATCTCATAGGATAGGAGACACCTGCCATAATAGCAATTTCTATGAACAAAACCTAGAGGGTTTACCGGACTATAAACTCAGTATGAGCCAGTATTGTGCGACTCATACAAACAAAAACAACATAGCAAAACTGTTACACTGGGATGTTTTCACAGATGAAAAAAGCAGCTAGACAGGTATTCCTAACTGGTCTTCATTTAGAAGGTGGAATTAGAGATTGGAATGTGCTCAGTGTAGGACCACAAGAAAGACAAGGTGTCTGGATGCCATGTCACACTAGGAACACAAAACTGAAAATGTTTGGTTCAGATAGAATATTTGCATTAAGTTCCATATAAGGAAAAGCATTCTTTGATCATTCACATTTCGAGGAAAATGAAGTAAAATGCTGACTTATAAGATGGTAAGCTCCTTATTGTTGGAGATCTTCAAGGTAGGCTGAGTAATTATCTTTCCAGGATGTCATAAGAAGAATTCCTATACTGACTCCTACTTTCCTGGTCTAAATTATTTCTAGGACTCTATTATATTATGCATTTCAATATTGTTTTTCTGGTCACTGAAATCTTATAAGATTTTCATATGAAGCACTATAAAATAGTAGACCTGGAACAAACTTTAGAGATAATCTTTATAGGACTCTGCTTTTTAGAGGTGAGAAACCGAGGCTCAGGAAATGTTCATTCTTTAATTTGCAAGATGTTTCCTGGGTGCAGGGCCCTGAAATATGTACTGTAGAGAACAACATGAACAAGAAAGGCTTGTTTACCGTCCGCTTATAATTTAGGGTAGATGACTGACAAACAGCCAACATAAAATGCAGAGACACAAAATATGTTTAGTTGAGGAACAAGTATTCATTCTGATTGGCAAATCAAGGAAATGTGGAAGTTGGGAAGGTATTCTAGCTGAGAAAACATTAGCAAACTGAGAGAAAGGAAGGTGTTTGGGAAGTGCCTCCTGTGAAGTTGGTAGTGGTCTCATATAAAATCACCCCAAGGTAAAAGATAATGTACTCCTCAGAAATGGACTCAAGTCCATTTGAATCAGGGACAGATCTGGGTTCTAGCTAACTTGGATCTGATCTCAAAGGTAGACAGGTTTCCAGGTGGGCACATCCATTTAGGCTCACGAACACATTGCCCATTGGGAAAGGGCATAAATTAGGGGCAGAGTGAGATCTAGAGTTCAGGGCCAACAGCAGGAGCCCATCTTGACCTATGGTAGGAATTTTGATTTTATTCTAAGGCCTTTGGAAGTCATAGAAGTCTTCTGCAGAGGGATGTAGCATCATTTGCCTAAGGTCATGCTGCTGAATGTGTAATCCATATTTCCACATCCCTAGTCCAATATGTCCTCCATTACTCCACCCTGTACCTATTATTGTTTATTAAGATTTGTGTTCAACATTGAACTCTAAATTAACTTTTATGTGTATCTATTATAAAGAATATATTTTAAATATAGATCTTTTAAACATAAATAATACACATAAATATTTCCAAGAGGAATTGATCAATGCCTATCTACATTAAAGACTTATTTAGTTAAGGGGGTAAGAAAAATGAGGAATAAAGTACCAGAAGTCATTAAGTCAGTCTAAAACTGATGTTGCTATTTATTAAACACCTCCACTTGCTTTCTATATTGCCTTTAGTTCTTGCAACAAGTCTACAGGGTAAATATTATTAATCCCTGCCAACAGATGAGGAATGGAGGTTTTCAATAGAATGACAGCAGTAAGTCACTGTACCTAAGTATAAACTCAAATTTGTCTGACTCCAATGTTTATGGTATTCCCTCAACAGCATTCAAAAGTCTACTAGAGGAAAGACGAAAGTTTGTTCAGCTTGTCCTTTTCTATGTGCTAATCTCTATTTTATAAGAAAAGCAACAGAATATAAATTCCTCAAGGAAAACAATCCTACTTTATACTTTCCCTACTCTTCACAATTGCAATAGTATAACAACAGAATATATATGTAGACATATGTATATATATCAAGCAATTCCACCCAAATAAAAACCTGTGATTCATTCAATAAATATTTATGAGAAGTCTACATTATTCTTGGCCTTGAGGCAAATTTCCAACCCTCATGCAGAAAACAGTTTCTTATAACTTTAAGATTAGTAGATGTTTACCATTCCCTGACACATGGCCCTCTCTATAACATGGTAGTTGCTCATTCAAGGTCAGCAAAATCAGATCTCTGCTGCTTTCAGCCTCTGACATCTATCTCTGACCTCTAAATTCAAATTTACAGTGCTCATGTGATTCAGTACAGCCCATCTAAATCATCTCTGCTTTTGTTAATCCCAGGTCAGCTGCTCAGTAACTGGAAGTACATCTGTAACATTTTTAGTAACTAAAAGCAAAATCTGCAGTATTTAAATGTGTAAACTTAATCATCCTAACTACATCTTCAGAACTCCCTTTTGCTATATAAGGTAACATAATCACAGGAATGATATCTCATCATCTTCATAGATTCATCCACTCTAAAGAGGAAAAGATTATATAAGAGTGAGTCACTGGCGGTCATCTCAGAATTCTGTCCACAGGCAATAAAAGAGCTGAAGGATTCATTTCTTCCTATCATTTGCTTTATATTTTCCATTCATTAATTCTCTCACCTAATATATGTATACTGAGCACTAATTATATGTGCACTGCATTAGAGGCTAAAACTAAGTAAATAAGACAGAAAGCATCACCTTCAAGATCTAAACATCTAGAAAATGTCTTTTGATTAATAATAGTAATAATAAAACAGTATGATAATGCAATAAAAGAAGTATGTAAACCTGAAGATTCATCACAGGAAAGATCAATCATTGAAAAGGGCCAGATGCCATTGTGAAAATGATGCAAAACTCCATGTATTAATGGGTGTTTTCAAACTCTTCTGAGTCCACAGCCTTGATCTTGAGACTTTCATGGAAAGAGTTATAATGGAGATGTATTTTTCCTTACTGATATTAGTTTGTTTTTATATAACACTATGGATGCTGTTTAACAGTAAGGTGCACTTTACTAGGTGTGGCTACTTACTCCATAGGTTAATCAACTATTTTAGTTTAGTTTATAAAGTGAAATGGAGAAGTCCATGGAGAGGTCTTTCAATATTCATAAATGGGGTCAAAGAAAGTCCCAGTTTCTATGAACAATAAAAGGAACTACTGGTTTTAAACTTTCTTCCATTTGAAGGTTGGAAATATAGGTTAAGTCATACCACTAGTAAATCTGTAGCAAGATCCCACAGGGCAATAAAAAACAGTGAACACATTCATTTTTTGGCTTATATACAAGGGAAGTACATGGATGCCTGGGCTCCAAAGGAACAACTTTGTGCAGTTCTGTTTGTAGTTACACATGGTCTGTATAAACAGATGAAGGGTCCTTGGCTTCCTTTTGAACCAGGAAGGGTAGTGAGATTTTAGCAGCCAAAAGCAAAACACTGATTGTTGGCTACAAACAAGTTTGATCAATGGTCTGGGAGCTTCAACTCGCCATTCTATTTCCTTAGCAAGCACTTCATCTTGTGCCAGCTACTGCTGCGCGCCCTGTTTGATTTTGGGGACTGGCTATTCATCATCCCTTGGTTTTCTCATCAAGCACAAGGGTGCCAACAGACTGCTTGTTGCTTCAAGGTAGCAGGTGGCAATGTTGGCTGTTAAACAGTCAGCAAGATGTCAATCTCACTCTCACTGCTTTGTTCCTGAAAAACGTGGAACTGAGTGGAAGCCCATTTCCCCCACCTCCCAAGTTTTTTCAACTGTCAGGTAGTTAGAAAACAAAAAACAAAAAACTTAGCAACATAGAAGTTTCTTATGGTGCAGGACCTAATTTATATTTATTTCAAGAATAAACAAATTATTCATAGAATCTGCCTGCTATGTTGGAAAAAATGTTTTTCCTATAAAATGAAATATAGGAATTTTTTTGTTACAAGATTTTGAGGGGTTGAGCATTTCATTAATTGAGTTATTCATGTCATCCTCAGGGTTTCTTAACCCTAGCATGACTGGCATTTGGGGTCACATATCATTACAAACCAAAATGAAACATGATGGGAACATTGTCAGTTATCTGCCTAGATCACCTCAGAACCCTCTTATGGTTGCTTTCTGTACGTCCATGCCTCAGCTATTCTGTACTGTGCTCCTAATGGCTTACTCCAGCACCATGCTTCAGGGGTCTGCTTTGGGGTGACTGAAGCTGCTCTGCGCACAGGTGCAGGGAGTAGGGAGTACCTGGGAGAGATCAGCTGTTGGGACACTTCACAGCTTATGGGATCAGCTCTAGGATGTAGTTTTCATTTTACTCTACACTGGAGAAAGGCTGGGGTTGGGACTAGGATTGACTCCTCCTTTGTACTCCCTTATCCATTTCTGGAGAACTTCCTTAACAAATTGACTACAGAATCAGATAAGTATTTTGAAGAGGTCCTTCTGGCTATAATATAGAGAACAGAGGGTTGGCTGACATTATAGGAAAATAAGACTGGCCCCTAAATACTGAGCATATTACAGTTCTCTGCAGTAGAAACATCTTGGAGGTGGCGGGGAGGGGGGTATAGTCCAACCTTCACTCGAAGCAGGAACTCCTTCTGATGAATCCATTACCGACCAGCTTCAGCCTGAAGATCTGGAAGCTCTCTATCAAAACAGCCATTCTTTTTCATAATTGTACCTGTTAGAAACTTCTTCCTATAATAAGCCCATGAATTTTGTCCATTTTTCTCAGTCTGCTCTCTAGAATCTTGCAGATAAAAACTATTCTTTGTCCACCTGTGATTAATTTTATATGTCAACTTGGCTGGGCCACAAAGTGCCCAGACACCTGATCAAACATTATTCTGGGTGTCTCTGTGAAGCTATTTCTAAAAGGGATTAATATTTGACTCGGTAGACTGGATAGAGTAGATTGATCTCCTTAATGTGAGTAGACCTAATGTGATCAACTGAAGATCTGAATAGTACAAAAAGGCTGAATAAGAAGGTACGCTTCCTTTCTGACTACTTGAGCTGGGACATAGGTCTTTTTCTGCTTTTAAACACAAACCAAAAACTCAGTTCTTCTAGGGTCTTGAGTCTCCTGGCTTCCAGACCAGTACTATCTACCACTGTATCTGGGTCTTCAGCCTTTACCTTGCTGTCTGCAGATCTTGGGGCTTCCCAGCCTCCATAATTGCATGAACCAATCCTTATAATAAATGTTATTATAAATATATATTCAATTGGTTCTGTTTCTCTGGAGAAACTAACTAATACAACATAAAAGTTTTCAGGTAGGGATTTCCCTATGGAGTTTAATGTAAGAGCAACTGATATCCCAAATATATCATATCCTCTCTGGTTTGTCATATATCAGTGCCATTGCCTATACTGCTTTGGAACTGTTCCTCCACGAAACTTTGCTTAAGTGCACATTTATATAAGAATTACATGAGAAGATATTACATTAATTCAAGAATAATTTTTATTTTATCATCCGAGCTTTAAGTGGATGAGATACAAGGAAGTTGAGTTTAATGTGGGATGTGGAAGGCCTGAAGAGGATTAGTGCAGGAGGAAGTCAGGCTCCAGGAAGGTTCTGTAATTCAAACTTCAAGAAATCCTGGGGGCAGCATAAGGTGTTTGAGAAGGGTATAAAAGGCAGTCAAATGACTTCTGGTCATCAATTTTTTTCTCAGACTGGACCATCTAAAAAAAATATCCACTGATAATTTTAACCTATGTCCAGTTTACACATACTTTTAGAAGAAATCAATACATTTATTTTTTTTTTAAGATTTCATTTATATATTTTTAAGAGATCAACAGAGAGAGGCAGAGACACAGGCAGAGGGAGTCCCTCCCCTGCAGGGAGCCTGATGCAGGACTCCATCCCAGGAACCTGGGATCACACCCTGAGCCAAAGGCAGACGCTTAGCAACTGAGCCACCCAGGCGTCCCAGAAATCAATACATTTAATGTTTTTGTATACATTTTTCAGACATGAACTATTTCCCTTGGTCAGGTTTTATTTGGTAAGCCAAGCTATTAGGAACAGAATCAACAGAGTACTCTCCTTGGTTATAATACAATTACTAAGACATATCTGACTTGGTTGGAAACTTTAGGATAAAATTCTATAAAAGACAAGGAAATAAAACCTCATGGCTCTAAATTATAATCATCCATGTAGTCTAGGATTTTAAGATCTAGGGTAGAGAGATTCCACATGACTTACACATATAAAGAATTTCTGTGTGTTAGCAAGAATGGTTATTTCCTGGGAAAAATTAATATCTTCATGAGAAGATTACTTTCATCTATTTTTATTCTTGGCCATTTCTCTTTATATACTATTCAATAATTAATGAGTTAATAAAAAGGATATAAAAAATTGTAACTGGCGCTGCCATTTAAAGACCTAGCCATCTTAACTCTATTCATTTATTTCACTTACACCACTGTACATTTGATAGTAATTTTCCTTTGGCTACACACCAGTATCATTTCTAACTTTAGTCAACTTTATTTATACACATATTCTTTGAAGAGAATGTCTATCCTTCCTAATTTGCAGCCCAAAATTATTTTAAATAATCCTCTATTACACTAAATTATTGGTATTTACTTCAATCTCACCCTAAATTTCATCACCTTTTAAAATAGAGAACATTATATGAAGCTCCAAAAAGCTGGTTGAAGTCCAGGAATTAAATGATGGCTAGGTGACCCTGAGGAAAGTCATAACATCTTTTCAGGCTGGCTCTTTTCCTTATATGTCAAAAGAGGCTCTAAAGAGTAGGATTCTTTTGAAGAATATTATTTCTGAAACCATTCCCAACTAGGATATTCTACAATTAAAGTAGGCTCTTTCAATACTAGTTACATGTACATTCTTATTTTAGCAGCATTTACTTTTTAAAAAATTCAAGTGAATAAAAACAGCGACTGCAATTTCAAAGACTTATAGAAATGCCTAGGAATAAATTAACCCATCTCTAATATATTAACTTTACAATCACTAGCTCATAAACTGATGAGAAATATCAGAGGATGTAGGGTAGGGTTAGATGTGGGGAAGGGAAGGACATGTTCCCTCATCATACAATGTTCTACCTTTAAAATTTAGTAGGTTCATGGAGTCTGCTTCACCTTCCTGTGACTTTAGGAGACAACAGAACTTCTTCCCTCCTTCTAGATTCCCTCCTGGTACTAAGCTTACATCCCAGTTTGAGTGGGAAATTAGCTTTTCACTGAAATGTGAGTTAAAGCGTGTGTTACACCTGATAGGTAAGATAAATGCGAGGCCACTGGCGTAGCCAAAGTATACAGGATTTGCAGCAGAAACACCAAAACGTCTTTAGGGAATGTTCTTGGAAAGCATATGGTAGTTTCTCTTCTTTTACAGACATCAGCTCCTATGGGTATTATAGCCAGGCTTGCATTTGGGGTGTAAAAGAAACGCAAGAGACAACGTAACTGAGAAACTGAGAAAAAAGGTATTTGAATAACCCACACTGAATCAGCCTCTTCTGTCTTTTTTGTACCTAACACCACAAGAATAAATAACTATGAATTACTCATTCATTGAATAATCATATATGCACTGGATCATGAGTTCATGTTAATGCAGAGGATACAAAGTCATATATTACAAACACTGCTTTTAAATGGATGATCTAATTGAAGAAACAGAACATACAAGTAAATGTGGCAAAAAATATACTAATTGAAGCATGTATTACATGTAATGATAATACAGAATCAGGGAAAATTTCACTGAGGAGGCAATGCTTGTTTGAGTTTTAAAAAGATGAGGAGCATTTCTCCAGGTGGGCTTGGGGTATTAAGAATATGAAGCAGAATTAGAATATTGCCAAGTCCTGAGTAGCAGAAACAGCATATACAAAGGCACTTGGGGCCAGAAAAGCATGGTCTTTTGGACAACTGCACAAAGTCATTTGGCAAATATGGAGCTTAAGGATGAGAGGAACCTGGCAAGATATGTTGGAGAAGTAGGTCATAGGTAAGTATCTCAAGCCAATTTTTAACATATAGACATATATTCTGTTAGTGTTGTTGGATACCAATAGCATATACTAAGCATCAAAGACATTTTTATACTCCTAAACTATTGGTGACGATTTTACCAATTTTATGGTGAAGTTACATTTTTAAGTATTTAACTTACACAAATTTACCATATAAGCACTGCAATACAGGCTCTATAAGAAGCCAAAACGAGACAAAAAAATGCAACCCAAATCCAAATTCCTCAATTCCATCCATTCTTCCACTTAATAATAATGTTATAGTCTGAGCATGATATGAGAGTCTGGACTATACTATTTCCTCTGTTGATCTCAGTTCCAGAGCATCTCTCACAGGGTATCTCTCTTAACTAGGTCAAGAATATGGAAAAATGTATATTCTTACATTTAGTATACATTTAGTATACATCCTTACTAGAACTAGATTGTGTAAAAAATGCACACTTTTAAAAACATAGTTTTTTATACAACTTAAATATAAGTCAACTGCTTTACCTGGTGCTTGCTCCAAATATAAATGACCTATTCCAATGCTGAAGAAAAAAAAATGAGCTGCACTGGACTACTTGAGGGATGCTATGTTGATCTTTAATGTGTACCTTCCTAAGAGATGCAGGATTAATTTTGATTCCATACAAATTTCATCCTCTGCATCCTCCACTTTGGATTCTAAATCTGGGAGAAAATGTAACTTCATGGTACTCTGTTTATAAGTCTTTTCTAATTCTAATAACCAAAATTAAAACTTTGAGAAAAAAGACAAAAGAGTTGGTGATGCAATAACTCCACTTCTAGGAACTGGTATTTAATATTAATGAATATTAAATCAGATGTTGCCTGTCTAAAAGGCAGTAGCAGTAGCTTCATCATCAAAGAAAAGGTTTTTTTTTAAGATTTTATTTATTTATTATTTTTTTAAAGATTTATTCATGAGAGACATAGGGAAAGGGGCAGAAATATAGGCAGAGGGAGAAGCAGACTCCTCGCAGGGAGCCTGATGTGGGACTCGATCCCAGGACTCCGAGATCATGACCTGAGCCAGAGGCAGATGCTCAGCCACTGAGTCACCCAGACATCCCCAAAGGAAAGTTTTTAGTGGAAAACAATAAAATATTATAGCAAAAGTTGGATGAGGTAGAGTCTGCTCTTTAATATCTCAAGTTCTTTGACCTTGGTGAATGGAATCACTTATGCCATCCTGACTGTAGCCTATCTTATGTTTTCATCCTGAAGGTATCCAATCTTTAAAGGTTAAACTTCATAGTTTATCCAGACCATGACATTCTGCTGGTAGAAGGAGGAATCTCCAACCTTTTTGTTTTAAAGACAACAGAGTGGTTTTGATAAATATTTGTTAAACTTCTACAGTGATACATTCATTCAGAGAAGCCTATCACAGCTGGGAAAATCAGTTAAATATCAAGCATACTGATATTAGTGAATTATCTTTCTCTCCACCCAGATAAACACTTAATGGATAACATGGCTCTGCATGTCTTAAGTGACTGGATGTAGAAGGCAAAGTCTGGGTGTAGGGAGATCATGATGGGGAAAGTCTGACTAATGGCACTTGGTTAGGAAATTTGTTGGGATATGTAACAAGATCAGATCTAAATTGAAAGTCATAAGCCACACCCAGGCCAAGAATTCAAGCTTCTCTAGAATAGGAATGTTGGCCATTGCCCTACTGTGGCTTATCTGGGCTGCAGATTCTCACACCATGTGTGAAATGCCACTGATGTGGGAAAGAATAATATATATTGATATTTGAATCTACTATCCACTGAACACTGGGTAGTGATATATATTAAATGGAAGATATTCTGTAACCACAAAGCATTATCATTTCATCTTATAAATGTCCAAACCAAGCATAACTTTTTAATAAGAAATAAAATACGGAGTTTGCTTTTCCAAGACAAATAGAACACCCCATGATTTACAGCAGAGGAATAAATTAGGAGATGTGTAAAAAATTAAGAGTTCCCACAATATATAAATAAATGAAATACCATTTTAAAAAATCCTTAAGATGTGATATTTTCTTCCATGACCAGTCCTTTCTTATATTTAGGCTGCTAATAAGATACCCATAAATTATTGACCCAAGTGTTAATACTACATCCTGGATATGAAAAATGGGAAAAGGGTCTTAAAAATAAGTGAAAAAGGGTCAGAGAAGGCCACATTGGGGAAGCTGAACTTAGTTTAAGTTTGAAGAAAGAGTAGAACTTAAACTTAAGACAAGGACAGAGATGATATCTTGAGGCAGAGGAACCAACATGATCAAAGGCATGGATGTAAGTCTGCTGATGACTCATTTTGGAGTCAACAGGTAGACTGATCTAGCCTGAATAGTGTAGTTATGGTGAAGGTAAGAGGCAAAATTAGATTTGGAACAGAATGTAGAAGGCCAAAAATGCCAGGTTCAAGAAATTAATATAAAAATAAAAAAACAAAAATAAATTAAAAAGTAAAAATGAAAATAAACTTTCACAGAGATTTCACAGAATGTTTTATGATTTTATAGTATTTTTAGAAGCAAAAGTTACAAACTACAAAAGTGATACATTCGACTAAAGCAAAATGTAAAATTTCTATATTATAAAAAACTAAAAGATAAGGAATGATACAGCTTTATGTAATACCATTTGCAGTTTCCTACAAAACTAAACATATTCTCACTTAATGATCCAGCAATCATTCCTTGGTATTTACCCAAATTAGCTGAAAACTATGGTCACACATAAGCCTGCACATATATGTTTTGTTCACAATTGCCAAATATATACTTATTTATAATTGCCAAAACTTGAAAGTAATCAAGATATCCTTCAATAGATAAATGATAAACAAACTAGTGCATCTACACAATGGAATATAATTCAGTAATAAAAGAAATGAGCTATCAAACCATAAAAAGACATAGGGAAAACTTACATGTATATTGCTAACTGAAAGAAGCCAATCTGAAAAGACTAATAAAATTTGTGATTTCAATTATACAACATTCTAGAAAGTAAAACTATGGAGATCATAACAAGATCAGTGCTTGCCAGGGATTCAGGGGCGGTAAATGGGGACGAAGCAGTGGGGCACAGGTGATTTTTAGGGTAGTGGAACTATTCTGTGTGATATTGTAATGGCAGATACAGTCTTCATACATTTATAAGGCCCATAGATTGTATAACACAAAAAATGAATCTAATGTAAACTATTGACTTCAGTTAATAATAATATATCTATACTGGTTCAACAGCCACAACAAATGTACTACTTTAATGCAAGATGTTAATGGTAGGGGTAAACTGTTCGTGAGGATGGGGAGGGAGGTATATGGAAACTCTCTGTACTTTCCATTCATTTTTCTATAAACCTAAAATTGTCCTAAAAATAAAATCTAGTAAGTAATAAATATAGAGGACAATAGTATAAAGATGTCTGAAAAATATAGAGCAACAGATTAGTAGGGGGAATATATGAAGAACTTCCTAAAATCAAGAAGAAGAAAACATACAACCCAATAGAAAAATGTCAAAGGAAATAAGCTAGACAATATACAAAAAAAAAAAAGAAAAGAAAAGAAAAGAAATTTGAATGGCAAGTATATACGTGGGAAGATACTCAGTATCACTAGGAAATGTGTTTAACATTCAACAAATAACTTTTTGAGTCTCTAAATGAGCCAGGCACTGTTTTAGGTGCTTGGGATACATGAGTGTACTAAATAAAAAGGCTTGTGCATGTGGAGGTAAGATAATTGTAAGAAGGCATTTCTTTTGTACTCATCGTATTAGCAAAAAGATATTTTCTCCTATCAACAGTTGGCAAAAATTTAGAGTAGAAATTTTCATGCCTGATAATTGTAAAAAGTTAAAAATGTGATGAAAATCCTTGATCATATTTTGTAGTATTAAATGTGCATATCCTATTAACCAAAAAAATCCCACTTCCAAATATATAGCCCAGAAAGATTCTTGCACATGTATGCAAGGAAACACAATGTTTACATATTATAATATAAATATATATAAACAGGGATCCCTGAGTGGCGCAGCGGTTTGGCGCCTGCCTTTGGCCCAGGGCGTGATCCTGGAGACCCGGGATCGAATCCCACGTCAGGCTCCCGGTGCATGGAGCCTGCTTCTCCCTCTGCCTGTGTCTCTGCCTCTCTCTCTCTCTCTCTGATTATCATGAATAAATAAATAAAATCTTTAAAAAAAAAATAAATATATATAAACATAAATATATATAAATATAAGTTTATATATAAATATATCAATATAATTTATATGTAAATATATCAATACAATTTATATATAAATTTATCAATATAATATATTGTAAATTATAATATTTTAAAAGCTGAAAGCAATCAGGGACTTGATATATATGAGATAGATATATATATAAAAGAGTGAAAATTATAAAGCAGGTAAAAAAATTAAGCATCTCAATATCAACAGGGCTAGATCTCAAACCACAAATTTGAAAGGAAAATGCAACTGACAGAATATGGAAAATGGAATAAATATGCTAATAAAAATCATACGAAACAATAGCATGTTCTAGCATACATATGTATATATGTGGGTGTCTAAAATATTTTAAATATAAATTTGAACAATCTTTACTAAGTTTAACACTGGTTGTGTATGGTGAGAGTAGAAGAGAATGGAAAATGGGTATGGGGGGTAAAAGTAAATTCAACTTTGTCTCTAATGTTTTATTTACTTCATACAAAATTGATTAAATAAGGAAGAATGTTAATAAAGGTCAGTCTTAATGAGTACACTGTTATTTTTTGTTTTTCTGTATTTTTAAAAAGATATTTAAATATAAACAAAATTATAAGAACCATAAATAATTTTGTTATAATTGTACTCTAAGACAAGCAAATTTTTTATTTTTGCAAAAATTTGTATGTACTTACAAGAATTCTGTTTTAAAATGCTAAATGCTCCCAGCAACACAGTGACAATACTGGCAGAAATTTCTTTAATTTTCAGACCAAAGGAATTAAAGAAGAGATAACAATCTGTGGACTGTTTATATAGTGGAACTGAAACAAAGTGAATCTATTCCCCAGAAAGTAATTAAATAATCCCTTTAGATCTCCCTGTAGTCTGGTCATTGGTCTAGAGAGGGAACAAAAAACCTCATCAGACAGCATGCTTGGCAGCCTCTATCTCTATCTATGACACTGTTTTTTATGATGACCATAAGGTGGACTCTCTTTACGCTGTCAGTAAATCTCATCTACGGAGAGGCCACAATGAGTGAGAAGTAGAGATAGATACACAGTGCTGAGTTGCATTCCAGGTCATGGAATCCCTACAAGTAAAGCATCATGGTAGATGTGCTTTGTGCCAGGAGAACTTGTCTAGGAGACTTGTTCAAAATATAGGTTTCCAGGCCTTCCTCCTCCTAATACTAAAGACTATGATGCTTGGAGTCTGGGAGTGGGTCCAAAACTCTGTGTTCTGATGTTGATTAGCTCATGACTGCAATTTGAAAACCACACTGTCATCTAAGCCCCATTGAGAAGAGCCCTTATAACAATGCAAGCTGGGCACTGCAGTTTTTTCTTCTATTTTACGTATTTTATCCATTTAGCCATATATTATACATTGAAAAAGTCCCAAATCAGTCCAGCAAAACTTGAAAAACACAGGAATTGGACTGTAATTCAAACTGACCACCTATATGACTTTGGCTGTAGATCTGAGAAGAGATACCCATATCTAAGTAGAGAAAATGCAGAGCCAATGGCAATTCACTTACCTGTTGGTCTGTTGGCAAATACTATTCTGGATATCTTTTTCCAAGAAGAAGTAAACAGAAAGATAACAACATGGGATTCATGGGAAAACAATACAAGGGAAAGGACAAATTTCTCTAGATTCTGAATCGTTTAATTGTTTAAACCTCTGAAAACAACCTACTATTGAAAGGGAAATAAAATGTTATAACATTTTTTTGGTCTCTTCTTTAAAATATACGACATGTTTTCTGCAGATGCAGAAAGTCATAAGAGAAAAATCTGAAATGACTAAATGAGAGAAAGATAAAAAGAAAGAGAAGGGGAAAGGGAAATAAAAGAAGAGAGAAAGAAAATTAAAATACAGTACTAAGGAATAAATTTAAAAAGGCAGAAGATAAATCAGCAATTGAAAGGAAAACATAAAAAGGTCTCCCATAATATATTTTGAGTTCCAGTTGGCTGATGTTAATGGATCATTGATGAATACATTGTGTTGATGGATAAATTCTGTAGCTCAGGTGCCTGGCTGGCTCAGTTGGTGGAGTATGTGACACTTGATTTTGGGATTGTGAATTTGAGCCCCACATTGGGTGTAGAGAGCACTTAAAAATAAAATCTTTTTTTTTTTTTAGAGATTTTATTTATTTATTTATGAGATACACAAAGAGAGAGAGGCAGAGACACAGACAGAGGGAGAAGCAGGCTCCCTGCAGGGAGCCTGAAGTGGGACTGGATCCTGGAGCCAAAGGCAAATGCTCAACCAGGTGTCCCAAAAATAAAATCTTTAAAGAAAACTCTGCAGCCCAGGAGGTAAACTCACCCTTGCAGTACTTTCTTCTAACTTTTTCTTTGGAATCTGTTACTTTGTCGGGTCCAGGTATGGTGCCTAATACCAAATAGTTAATCTCAGGGTTGAGCTGGAATCTCTTGTTATTTTTAATAATAAAATACAATATTTCTGTTCTTTCTATTTAGCAGTTACAAAAGGTATCTAACCTGTTTGCGTAAAACATTTTGCCAAAAGAAACTTTCCTCACCCATCCCCATAAAATAGAGACACAAGGAGCAAAATCTACCTAAGTGTTTTGAGTAAATATATTTTGCATAGTCAAAAGTTATACTAAATATGCTTAATGCTTAATGAAGATAGAACAATAAACCACTAAAGGATAAATATTAGCTATCATCATACTCTGGATCTATTATCTTCTACCTAGGATCTGTAAATGATCCTTTAAAAACTATTTAAAATTTTGTATATATTATGTAAATCATGTTAATTTATTATACTTTATGTTATTTAATATAGAATAATTACACATATTTATATGTACATTACACATACACATTTATAACGTTAAAAAGTCTTTAAAAAAACCTGTAAGAACTCTAGGATATACATCTATATGTTATAGCAATTGTCTATTGTTGGTTAGATTTCAGAATAATTCTATTTTCTTGTTCCTGTATTTTCCAAATATTCTACAGTAAGTATTCTTTTAAAAAGTAGGAACAATGCTTCAAAACATATATAAGTGGACATAATTATTTATTACATTCCGCAAGTACTATTTTAAAAATAAAGCCGCAAAACTTCTTCCAACCATAATGAAATAACAAAAACTAAACAATCTCCTGCTGTAAACAATGGGCAAAATATATGAAACAACCACTTTCAGATATGGGAAAACAGAAAATGCAGGACTGGGATTCCTAAGAGAATGGAAAAAAGAAAGCTGAGCTTTATATTCATTCTGGCTTTCTGCTTGGGATCAATTATGAAAATAAATACAGGGCGGAGGAAATGCAGAGAAAGTTCAGTTGGTGACACTGAGTTGAAGAGATGAGGATCAAACCTGGGGAAACTGAGGCAGCTAGAAATTTTGGAACAAAGTTCCTAAAAGGAGACAGCTATGAATAAAAAAAGGTCTCCATAAGGGTCCCATGGGTCTTCATTGCTACTAGGTCTGCTATGCATAGAAGTAGGTCTCCTTGTGGCATAGATCAACATGTTCTATTAGAGGGACTTTCTTGCAAATAATAATCATACACTCTGGACAAAATGCAAAAGAAATTATCTGAAAGAATTGGATAGCACAAAACATCACGTGGATTCTGGAATTAGAAGAAGGTAAATATTTTATACAGCTTTTAGCTTGAGAGCAAACTACACTTGGCACCATGGAGATGGCTAAAACTCAGTAGAACACACCATGTCTATCAGGCCTGAAAACCCAGAGAACAAATGCTGGAAAGTGAGGGGGTATCCAAAAAACAAGACACTAAAGAGAGAGTGCCACAGTTTCTGTGTACACATTCTGCCTAAATCTCTGGGTGACGCATGAGCTAAGAAGGCATGGTGTCGACTTTAAGTCACTCAGCTAAGAATAAAAAAAAAAAAAATCAAACTGAAGGTTAAGCAGTTATCCTAGAGGCATGATTTGCAGTCTGAGTCTAACCATGCTAAATGCCTTAAAAAAAACAAAATAAACTATTTTGACAAAGTGATAGAACTTCAAATAAATGAATGAGACTTTTTTTCGAATTGTTAAATTTCCTTAAAAGATAATTAACTATTTAAAGAAAAAAATAATATATTGAACAAAATGGTATAGCTAATAAGCCAACAGTGGAAATAAAATGGCATATTCAGTTTCAAATATTCAATTAATCTGCAGAAGGTAAGAAAAGAGAAAAATATGCAAATAAACAAATGAAATAATTAGAAAATAAATTCAACATGGTAGATTTAAACCCAAATGTACCAATAATTCCATTAAATGCAAATAGTCTAGGGCCCCTGGGTGAATCATTGGTTGAGTGTCTGCCTTTGGCTCAGGGTGTGATTCCAGGGTCCTGGGATCAAGTTCACATTGGGCTCCCTGCATGGAGCCTGCTGCTCTCTCTGCCTATGTCTGTGCCTCTCTGTGTCTCTCAAGAATGAATGAATGAATGAATGAATGAATAAATAAACAAATAAGTAAATATCTTTAAAAAATGTAAATACTCTAAACACTAAAAGGCACAGATTATTAAAAGTTTAACTTAAAAAAGATCTACATAAATATTAAAAATATAGATTAATAGTAAAAGGATGAAAAATACACCATGAAAGTACCAATCAAAAGAAAACTGGAGTGGCTATATAAATATTAGACAAAGGAGATTCAGAATAAGGAATATTACTAGGAATAAAGTGGTATATTTTCTAATGATAAAGGTGTCCATTCATCAAAAAAAAATCTTAAAAGGGTATGCACATTATAACAAAGTCTCAAATTATATGAAGCAAAAACTGAAAGAACAAAAAAGGAAAAGTATACAAAATCTAATTACAGTTGGCGGCTTCAACATCTTTTTCTCAGTAGTTGATAGAAGTAAATGGAAATCAGCAAAAAATACTAATTGACTTGAACAACATTATCATATAACTTGATCAAACTGACATTTATAGAACCTACCATCCAATAACTGAAGAATATACATTATTTTCAATTTCATACTAAAGATTCCCTGAGATAAACTACATCCCAGTACATAAAATAAGTATTAATAAATTGAAGATCAGAAAATATATAATATACTCTGTCTAAAATGGAATTGAATTAGGAAATAATAACAGAAAGCTAAGAGGGAAATCTTCAAATATTTGTAAATTAAAAATTTACAAATCACAGTTCTATATATCACATATATTAAGGAAGAAATCACAAAGGAAATTAGAAAATACTTTGAACTAAGTGAAAATGAAAACATAATATGTCAAAATCAGTGAGTACAATTAGTTTTTTTAGGCTAATTTGTTTCTTTAGGTGATTATAACATAAAATAAAAGGTCTAAAATCAATAATCAATATTAAACTTTAAGAATTTATAAAAACTTATTTTTTAAGTGCAAAGTAAACCCAAAGTAATAATAGAGACAAAGTGAGAAAGAATGATTAGAAATTAAAAAAATAAAATAAAATTAAGACTTGAGCTTTTGAGAAAAAATAATCAAGAAAATTCACATTCTAGTTTCAAGAAAAACAGAAAAGATACATATTACCAATATTAGGACAGAAAGAATGGGTATCACTACAGATACCACAGATATTAGAATAAAAAAAATTACAGACAATTACTGCCAAAAATTCAATTACTTGGGTGAAATAAAAACATCCACTGATAGATAAAAATTAACAAAACCAAGAGAAAAAACACAAGTAAAAGAAATTGTATTTGTAATTCAAAATCTTCCCATGAGAAAATTGAAAGAAAGATTGTTATACTGTGAATTCTACCAATTATTTAAGGTAGAAATAAAACCAATATCACACATACTCTTTCAGAAAATAGAGAAGAAAGAAAAGCTTATGAATCCATTATCCAAAGACAAGATATGTCTCCTCAGGCAGGAAACAAAAGTGAAAATAAACCATTGGAACTCCACCAAAATTACAAGCTTTTGCACAGCAAAGAAACTTCAAAACAAACAAACAAACAAACCCCAAAAGACAACATACGCAATGGGAGGAGATATTTGCAAATCATATGTCTGATAAGGCATTAATATCCAAAATATGTAAGGAACTCATATAGCTCAATACCAAAAAAAACCCAAATAATCCACTTAAAACATGGTCAGAGGACCTGAACAGATATTTTCCCAGAGAATACATACAGATGGCCAATAGACATATGAAAAGATGTTCATTATCGCTAATCATTATCAGGATAATGTAAATCAAAACAACAAGATATTACCTCACACCTGTCAGAAGACTAGTATCAAAAAGAGAAGAAATAACAATTGTGAGGAAGACATAGACAAAAAGGAACCCTTGTGCATCATTGGTGGGAATGTAAATTGGTACAGCCACTATGGAAAATAGTATGGAAGCTCTTCAAATAATTTAAAAAAAAATCCTATATATGATCCAATAATTCTACTACTGAGTATTGACCCAAAGAAAACAAAAACACAAATTCCAAAAGATATATGCGCCTCTATATTTATTGTGGCATTATTTCTAATAGCCAACATATGAATGCAACCTAAGTGTCCAATGATAGATGAACAAAGATGAGGTAGATATATTCTGTGGAATATTAGCCCTAAAAATGAATGAGACCTTGCTATTTCTAACAACATGGATGGATTCAGTGGGTATTATGCTAAGTGAAGGAGGCAGATAGAAAAAGAGAAACCCATGATTTCACCTGTATGTGGAATCGAAAAATAAAATAAATGAAAAAAACCAACAAAGCAGAAATGGTGACATATGGTAGCTACATCTGTGGTGAGGGTAGCGTAACTTACAGAATTGTTGAATCACTATGTCATGTACCTGAAACTAATGTAACATTGTGTGTCATTTATACTTCAATTTAAAAAAAAATAGAAAGAAAGCAACAAAACAATATCTCTTACATTCAAAAATTCATTTAACATATAAGGATACCATATTTAGTAATACATAAAATCATTATATAGCATAATCAAGTAGAGCTTATTTCAAGAAAGCAATATTGATTTTATATTTGGAAATTAATCAGTATAACTCATTGTATTAACAGAATAAGAAGAAAACCATTAATCATTTCAATATATATAGGAAAAACATTTGATAAAATTCAATATCCATTCAGGGTAACAGTTCAGCAAATGAATCATAAAAGAAAAATATATCTTCTCTACTATTGATAAGCTGAGTCAAGATTAGAGTTTTCCCCATATCCATGGAATGACTTTCCATGTCTAGATATCACCCCAATTTGGTAATTCTACCAATATCTAAAATTCAGAATATCAAAAGTAAAACATAATTTCCAGATCAGTCTATTACCTATAGGAGGTGACAATTAAAAATGAACAAATACGAGATTATAATGGTAACTTGTGTTCAGTAAGTTCTATCTGAAATTCTTTATTATCTTTTAGCTTCTAGATTCTCTGATCCATTCTACCCAGAATGCAAGAATCACTTAGACTTTATTTCCCTTCTCAGAATTCTGTCCCAGATATCAATTATTATTCAAATCAATGGTCCTAGGAATTAACCTCAAAGTCATTTACAAATTGTTCCTTGATTACCTGACTGCTTTCAAGTTTGATACATGCAGTGTTATGCTCTTGACTGGAATACCCTCTCCTTCTTTCTCTATACAGGAGCTTACAAACTTTTTTTGAGATAGGAAATGTTTTAGACTTTGTAGGCCAGGGGGTCTCTGTTTCAAATATTTAACCCGACTGTTTTAGTGAGAAAATAGTCATATTTAATACATAAGCAAATAGATGTGTGACTGTGTTCCAATAACACTTTATTTACAAAAATAAGCAGTGACCTGCATTTGGTGTGTGGTCAGTTTACTGACCTCATTCTTTGATATATTTTCCTTCATTCAAAAGATTGCTCAAAACCTCTTTTATAGTTAGGACTTGGAAGACCAAACCACCTTGTTTAATGTCGCTAGTATTTGTGGTCATTCTGGAAGAATAAATGAAAAATTTAACTAAAAGTAGGTGGAGGAACTTCTACAAAATGTTATTTGTGTATTTGCCTTCTTTCTGCTATTAAAGTTAAATTACTCAGGACTAGAACCTCAGGTTCCCATTTCTATGCACACAAAAGATGAACAAAAATAAATCATGGTCATGCTAATCAATGTGACATGTAAACTTTTTAAGAGATATGCAATTAGTGCTTATAATGAAAAAAAAAAAAAGCTCAGTAAAGAGAAGAGCATACACTTTAAACCTTTGCTTAATCTGTTTCTGTAAGGATCAGGTATTTTGTAGCATAGCCAAAGGAAAAATAAACACCCAGGCAATGTTAATCCTCTTCTTTTGGTTTCAAAGACTGGATGAATGGACACAATGAAAAATAATACATAAATACAGTTTAGTATACCACTGGTGCATGGGCCTATGTTTGTTACATTTATGTATATTTACAACATTTATTTGGGCTACTTGGTTAGAATTGAAATAAAGAATCAGCCCAAGAACAAATACCACTATTAAAGCACATCACAAGTGCTTTTAATTAAGAGTTAGTTTTAAAATGTTAGCTAAATACTTCCACAACATTCCAATCTCCCTAATAATCCACTGACAAGCTCCCTTGATCAAGGTCCAGTGTATCTTCAGCAGTGAAATAAATCTCGTTCTAATCAACATGTGACCATATTATTATAGTTCCCTAGAAACTACATTTAGCACACATAAAGGTCACACATCTCTACCTTGCTGGAGAGCACTGGTTCACACACGATTTGTTGGATATGCCTAAGAGAGTTTTGGCTCAGTTTGGCTTATTTGGAAGTCATGAGAATTGAACCCTACTTTTCTTTTCCCATACTAAAGCCTCCATGAAGTGTGGGTTATCACCATCCTCTTTGACCATGTTTGTGTTGAGGTCATAGGTGAGCCTCCCAAAAGCAGCCTGGGATTTCTCCCTTCCATACAACATTGTCAGAGTATAGAATCTCCTCAGCTAAATCAAATCGCTGTCACAAATGGATGTTTGAAGGAATAGAAAGTATCAACACAGGCAAGCAGGCAGAAACCTGTATTTTTAGTGCTTTTGCTCCTCAACCTAATCTCCTTTGGTTAACATTCAATCGGTATTTGGAGGTATGTGCGTAAAACAAGTGTTCATTGCTGTATTTTCACCGTGTAGCACAATTCTTATTATATGTCTGCTTAATAAGCAAATCAGTGATCCTACAATGACAAATTAAAAGTTTACATGAATTTAAATTCCATCTCTCGATTGTAATCTATTTTATTATCTATTACAATCAGATTATTTTGAAAAATTGAAGTTGAACTTCCCATACTGGCTTGTTCCTTTTGATCAAGAAATCCCCTGTAGGAGTAGAATTATTAATACAAAAGATTTCAAAATACTTTTTTTTATTTTTTACAAATGAGGAAAAGAAAAGCCCAGAGGGATAATATACTTTCTATTTCAGTCTTAAACCTCTTATAATTCATTCATGAAAAATCTCTTGTTTTTTTCATATAAAATCTAGGAATTCACACGGAATTTATCCTAGCTTATTAAACAGAATACCTTTAGACTTGCCTGTGTTATGTGTATTTTTCTTTGCAGTCCTCATAAATTTGAACACAGACATGGTATGCCTGGAAGGAAAACATTATAGCTTAAGGAGTCATTTTCATTCCAGATCCCATATGATTTTACTCTTTTCCATATTTAGAATTAACATTTGGAATAGTCAGGCTTCCATGAGCCATTCCAGGCTACACTAATGATTCAGGTAAGAGGAAACCCAAAAAAAATCGGCATAGTTGTCCTGACAACTACGGACAACAGTTTTACAGAGTGCTATTGTGGTGGGGAGGGGGTTGCTATCTATCTTTCTGTATTTGATCCCTTACATGTGAGAAACGTATGCCATTGTGACTTGTCCAGACTGCCCTAATTCCACTACTACCCCAAAGTTGCCTTTTAGTTCTTTCTTTTCTGGGTAGTACAGTTTCTAAAGGAAGCCAAGGTGTTCTTTATTTGGAAGAGAATGCTGTTCATGGGATGAATACAGAGTGCAGGGAGGACAATTCTTTAAATCTTTTACATTCTGTCAAAATTCTCAATGTAAGAAGATTAAAAGTAAGTGAATTGAAAGAAAAGGAAAAAAAATGTGGCTGAGCTAATCACTGTTTTTAACGGGTGCCCACTATGTGTCCTACACTGTGCAGGAAGTATAAATGGACAAATTAAAGATGACTTAAATAGATAGGTAGATAATAGGTAGATAAGTATTTTAAAAATAGTTATTTTTCTTCACTTGTTTATGATCTAATGGAGAGGCAAAATTTACCTACCTGAAAGAGCAAAAGTACAATCAACACTGATATTTATACTAAGTGTAACAGACATTCAAAAAAGAGGGATAGATCGTGTTATATTATTATATAGAGTTACCTTTGATTTTCCTGTGGATGACATTCAAATTCAATCTTTGTTGGAAACTTAAGCACTTTACTAAGAAATCATCTTACTTATTCAAACTGCCAGATTTAAACCTTTCTTATTAAGCTAAAACTAAAATCATCAACCAAAGTCTGGAGCTGGGCTCTTGGCACTCATGTTTTGATTTTGTTAGATATGTGGCTTTCAGTAAATTACTTGCCCTCCCTGTGTTTTATTTCCATATTCATAAAATGAAATATTTCTAGAATTTTTCTCATAGGATTATAGTGAGGATTAAAAAAATTCATATCATTTTTAGTACAGTGCCCACGGGTATGCACCAAATAAGCATTCACTCTTATTTCTAGTACAGTGCCTGATGGTGAACTTTATGTATTTGCTATTATTTCTGGTTTCTACCATCACATGGCTGACCTTCCTCAAAACATCACATATAATTTGGGAACAATAGACCAGCACAGTATCTTACAATTGGAAATTTATAAATGCTGAATGAAAGAATCCAAGGTTAGCACGGTAGAGATAGCTTGAGTGTGCCCAGAAGGCAGAGAAATATATGATGTGACAAAATTGGCCTGATCCTCCCATTTCTTTGAGTAAGGAAATAGCTATCTTGGGGAGTTAAGAAGACTTCACATCCACAGGCTGACAACTTAGATCAAAATATTCCAACTATGTCTCAGTGTGCTATTTTTATGGCTGGCTCCCTTTCTATCTGAGCCTCCACTGGCCAGGGGAGGCCTATGTGTGTCACTGCTTCTTTCTCCCATAAGGATGAATTTGTTCAGTATCATGAGATTCTTCAGAGATAATTGTCATCGGTGCCATACTGCTGGAAAGCAGTAGGAAATTAGACATGATAACCATGTTTCTTCAAGTCATTCAGCTATTAGTTTCATTTTCTTCACAGGGAAATCTGGTGTTCCCTTTACCACTAATGAAAAGTCAGAAAGTTCACATCTACATTTGCAGCTGAAAGAAAAGTGCCCAAGTTAGCCTTGAAATAGAAGATAACAATGTCTCAGAAAATAGCATGTTTTACATTTCTGTAATGTTTTTAAAAGTATTTTTTCAGTTTTACATATATTATTTGCCTGTATCTTCACAAAGTAAAGAAAGAATTGTCTTTATCCTCAATAAAAAGACAATAAAGCAATTGTCTTTATCCTCACTTTTGATGAGGAAATTGTGACTTAAAGACTTAAAGACTTAAATGCTTGATCCAATCACCCTTTCACACCAAAAATGGCGTTGATCCCTTTTTAGCCAACCCTTAATTCTATTCTCTTTCTAATCTTCATGACTGAAAACTTGACTTTTAACATATGCCAATAAAACTGCAAAGAGCAGTTTAAATTACTTAGACAAAAGGTCTTCATCTGGCTTACTGATTTATATTTTACCCAAGTGTATTTGTATCCAAATGGAATGAGAAATAATTATTTGTTCTTTCTCCCAAGTCCCTTTAACCCTGTCCCATAAAGGAGAGTCCCACGGTTCTATTAATGAACATACAACTTCAAATTATATAATCTGTCTCCATGAACTTCCTTTTCATTATTTCTTGGATCTTAGTCTCAGGTAGCTGATAACAAGTGGTGTCTAGTTCCTCCACTCCTCCCCATATTCCAGATAAAGAAAAAAAAAATCCTCGTAATCACGGTTCAAGAGGAGTAAGTCCCAAGAGATTTTCTGAGCTGGTAGAAAATGTTCATATTCCACTTTCTTATTGAATAATTAACTTATTTGTATTTCCACAAAATATTTACTAAGAATCCATGATGAGCTAAGCTCTGGAATAAGTGCTGAGAAAATAGATTAAAAGATAATAATAAAATTTAAAAAGTGAAATGAAATAAAACCAGAGCTGAAAGAGCTTCTGTCCAGTAGGAGATCCCAATTGCAATGCTTTATTACAATGCTATAGGTTAAATACTCTGGGGTGTCTAAGGAAGGCTTCCTGGGGAGTGATATTAACATACAAAAGATCATTTCAGAAAGAGGAAACATCTGTTTCCACTGAATGCCACCAGAACCACTGCAAGTTATTTGAGTAGGAAAGGTAGAAAATAAGGGCTAGGAAGCGTTGATGTTCCTCTTCTCCCATCCAGTGATGCCTTCATATAGAGGAAATCAGCACTGGGACATGTGGGTGGCTCAGGTGCTTAAGCGCCCCACTCTTGATTTCTTTCAAGTCATGATTCAGGGTCTTGAGATCAAACCCCACACTCAGGAGTCTGTTTCTCTTCTCTGCCCCTCCCCCTGCTCGTGTTCTCCACTCTCTCTCAAACAAATAAATAAAATGTTTAAAAAAATGAATTAATTTTTTTTAAAAAAAGTAGAAATTAGCATTGATAGCTTTGAAGGAAAAGAGGTATACGACAGGCAAGCTGAAGATAAATGGGTAGGACAGGAAGGGGCTTCCATTCAACTTTCACCTTGGAGTTCTGGGAAGGAATGCCCGAGGCAAGCCTGGACACCCATTTCAATACTTCAGCCCCACACCACACCCACACGTGTTTCCAGATTCATTGGACAAGTTACGAAGAAATCAGTAAACCTGGGTGATAAGAAAAAGTATACCAAGTACAAGAAAGGTTAGGCCCTGGTCAAGAGCAACAGAGGGGAAGACAGGAAACAAATAGAAAGACTCTCAAAGTGTTATTTTCATCCACTGTTTTTAAGAGTTTAAGACTTTTAGGAAGCAAGAATTGAGTTTAAAAAGTTGGCACAGGTAAACAAGATTTACTTGGTTTACCGTTAATAGGATTTTATCTTTCTTTGGTTCTTTTGCTTTTTTCTTTCTTCCTTTCCATTTTTATTTTTGAAGCATTCTGACATCCTCCCAGAAGGGGACTTTCAACAGAGATACCAGGAAAAAAAAAAAAAAAAGTCAAATAAACATCTCTTAATCTCTTGTCTGTTCAATGACAGTAAGTAAATAAATGAATAACAATAAATAAAGCAACGAATAAATATATGGCTTTAGTAGTTTTAGCATTATAAACAGGACTCTGACAGGACTGTGGTCTGGAGTAGAGAGCTAACAGAACTGAACAGGGGAAGGATAATGAATGATAAAGGAATGAGTCTGGTTGTGTTAAAGTGTGTGTAAAAGGAAAATTCCAAGTATATCCCAGTTTCAGCCGAGCGGGGAGGGGAATTCTAGAGGGGCATCCAATTGAGGCTATGTTCTAGCCTGAGGCCCCACCTACATATCTATAAGGGAAAGTTAGTATGAGAGATGTTTAAGTGGTATTTCTTTTGGAGAAGTAGTTAATTTTTAATTAGAATGTTGGGAACAAAGAACTGGAGGTGAAAGATAAGTCTACATTAGTCGAATTTTGTTAGCTGAATTCTTGACATTGAGTAATTTTAAGGATAAAAGTAATCAAATATTTTTAACACGATATATCTGCAATTATTGATTAGCAGCCTCTAGTATATGATAATTATGGTAGGATAGGGTTTAGAAGCTTAGGACAAGCTGAGCTGCTGGTGGGAAATAAACATGTTCATCTTCCTATCCCAGTATAACCCAGTGAGTTTTTCTTATAGGCAACAACTTTTGATTCTGATTAGTCAGACTTCCACTTTGATTGATGTGCTTCAGCCGCTCAGATTGTTAAATGTTCTGAATAACTCCTTAGAATCATCTCTATACCAGAAGTGTGACCTAATAACAAGAAAAACAGCCCTGGTCAAGTGGTAATTTTTCCTTCCAGCTGAATATTTTATAGAGTCATCTTCCTCTTATAATATTGTCTCCCAAAGTAGTAGGATCAATCAGCAAGTAGGATCTCCTGGGAACTGTTATACTAAAATGAGTAACTAAATCAAGTCAATATATTATACTATAATTATCCTATAATTATCAAGGAGACTGGCCTTGAGGAAACCAGAATTATTCACTGGCAGGTTAGAGACCTTTCAGAAATCTACCTATCCTGACCCACTTACATGAGGCTTCCTGGGGAGAAGATATGGGTAAGCCCTCGTCTCCTGGGACCTTCCCCAAATCAACAATGCCAAAGAGATCTGTAACACAAGTAACAAGAAATCTCTATGTACTTTTGGACCCTTTTTATCCTCTTCTGCTCTCCCCAGTATTCAGGTAATGGTGCAGCTTTCAGCTCTGACCACCCCTTGCACTGCAAACTCTAGAACACTCTAACTTCATAACCTGTTGTGTAATGTGTAAGGCATGGTAGCCTATACTTACATACCTTAGTACTAAACAATGCAAGTGACAGTCGTTACACTTGGGGGCTGAGTAGCAGGGATGGGTTCAGAATGGTAGGTGTGCTCTGGAGTAAATTTTCCATTCAGAGCAGAGACTAATGAGTCCACAGAGCTGCTTGCTAAAATCTATATGACCTCCAGCTCTCAGCAGGCAGAGAAAATGCAACTGCAGAAGAAAGTTAAAAGTGGAGATACCTGGGTGGCTCAGTGATTGAGGGTGTGATTCTGGAGTCCCAGGATCAAGTTCCACATTGGGCTCTCTGCATAGAGTCTGCTTCTCTCTCTGACTATGTCTCTGCCTCTCTTTCTGTACATTTCTCATGAATAAATAAATAAAATCTTAATTAAAAAAAAAGTTAAAGACAGCCATAGAAAAATCCTACTCTTCTGTATTCAGTGAAGGGTTGTTACTGTTCTTTTCCTTTTACAAGAAAACAACTTTCTCATTTAGGTTTTTTTTAACATGTTTTATTAGTGTCCTTGTGTTGAGACTTGTCACAGAACATCATGGAATACACTGGACATCTATCAGATTCAGAAGGAAAAACTATCATGGATAAATGAGTCTGGCATTCCTTATGCTCCTTGGACAAAACTGACCTCATGAAGTTTAGATTTTTCTGTTTCATTTATATTTATAAGTGATTTTCATAGCATCTACCTTCTAAGATACTTGGTCTCAAATGGCAGAAAGCCAACATCAGATATGGCAAGTTCTCAAGGCAGGACAAGTATTTGTTTTGCTTCACTTCTAGAGCAGATTGCATGTGACAATGTGGCTTTGATTTTTCTTCACATTTTTCTAACATGCATAGCAAAAACAGAAAAAAAGAAACTACTCATGCCCCGAACCTAAAGAATTGCTTTTTCTCCTCTGGGCATTTACTTTGATAGAAAAGGAAATCTTATCACATGCTACATGTGTGAAACATGAATTTCAATTGCTCACCACCAGACCATGAGTCTGACATGCTCACATGAAGAGTGAATAAGAACTATAAACTTGGAGATGGTGGTGAAGTTTTATCATGGAAAGGATTTGACCCTGGTAGTAAAACCAGGACCTATAGGGTCAGGTTCTCAAAATCTAAGACAAAATGGATTTTTAAATTATATTTCACCTTCACAAAATTTGGTTACCTTTTTCCTCTAAATGTATTTAGACTGTAGAAAGGTGTGCTGCTTTAGTACATACTGATATTCCTATAAAAATACTTCACTTGAGCCAAAAAACAGGCAACTAGAGGTAGAGTAAAAAGTCAACAATTATTACTTATTGGACATTCATTCATATTAATAAATACTTGCTCACAAATATTTACTGAGCATCTGCTATATGCCAGAGAAAGTACTACTAATGTGTGAAGAATACAGAAATGAAGGGGATAGCTAAAGCCCCTGCCCTCTGGGAGCTCAAATTCTAAAAACAGGAACGGAAAATAAAATACATAACTGTATGATAGAATGACACATAGTATAATTGCTGAAGTGGGTACTGAAGCAGAAAAAGAAGCTACAACGTAGGCACTCTTTAGCTGTATTGTTAAAGTCTCCCTGGCTTGGGTGTGTGGAAGAAATAATTTCTACAATCAAATAATCAAATAAAGATTAAGAGCATAGTATAATTTTTATTTTATTAGAGAAAATAACATAAATTCTAAAAATACAAAAACTTAAAAAATATAAATGAGTGAAGGAGGTCAAAAGATACAAATTTGTAATTATAAATAAGTTCTGGGGTTGTAACGTACAATGTGGTAATTATAGTTTACAATACTGTATTGTGTATTGGAAGGTTGCTAAGAGAGAAAACATTAAAAGTTCTTATCACAAGAAGAAAAATTGTAACTGAAGTGATGGATGTTGATGAAACTTATTGTGGTTATCATTTCATTATATATATATATATATAATCTCAATATATATATTTCATTATATATATATCTCAAATCATCATATTGTACACTTAAAACTAAAGGAGTATTGTATGTCAATTATATCTCAATCAAACTGGAAAAATACATAAAAATGCATGACATTGTCTAAATTCACAAACTTATAAACATTTTTGACATAGTTTCTTCACACAGTTCTGTGAATTGAATAGAAGATACTAATATTACTCTCTCTCCCCTTTACAGATGGTAAAATTGTTAAGTAATAAGAAATTCACATAGTTTGTAAGAGGCAGAGCCAAGATCATGAACAAAGACTTCCTGACTCCAAAAACAGCATGTGTTCAAAGTAAAAGTTTTATCATCTATAACCAAAAGTAGTATTGAGCTTGGTGGAAGAGGTCTTTTATTGGACCCTGAGTGGAAGCCCACACTTACCTTTCTGCCTAGGCCCTCCTTCTCCTATAGCTGATTCCAACCAGAATGGACCCATATCCCAAGAGGGAGAAGTATCCAGGGCAGCCCGGGTGGCTCAGTGGCTTAGTGCCGCCTTTAGCCCAGGGCGTGATCCTAGAGACCTGGGATCGAGTCCCACATCAGGCTCCCTGTATGGAGCCTGCTTCTCCCTCTGCCTGTGTCTCTGCCTCTCTCTCTCTCTGTGTCTCTCATGAATAAATAAATAAAATCTTTAAAAAAAGAGAGAGAGAAGTATCCAAAGACTCAATTAAGTTATTCAAATGCCATTTGAGAAGAATTTGGCCTAAAAGGCCAGTGATCTTTAGACAATGGATCTTACAGGTGAGCTGAACTCAATTGGAAAGAGCTCTAATAAGCTACTTACACAGGAAAGAACAAGGAAATTTCACTGGGTGAGAGAAAAGAAAAGAAGAAGAAAAGAAAGAGGTAAATCAAAACTAAGAAACAGAACAAAAGGATTTTCCCTGAAGAAGCTGTGGAATTGCCCAAGATTCTGCTTCAAATTCTCAACTGAAGCATTACCATGCATGGAAACTACAGCATTGGTACCTGGACTGAGAAGACCATAGATATTTATCCTAGTGTTGCGGATGAGACAGGAGCTGAAGAACTGTCTTCACTTGTCAATAAGTAGAAGTCAAAATCATAGGTCATCTAAAAATTTCTTATGGTTCTTTTTTTCAACTTCTCTACCCACAGTAAAGAGCTACAGAATCTCAGAACTGGAAGAGACTGTAGAACTCATCAAATCCAAGTAGTTCATGATAATTTCCTTTCATTTAGTCATGTAATATTCCTGTGGGGTTGGGGCAGGCAGGGAATATGAATGGAGAAGCTTAGACACCAACAGGCTTCATCCAGGTCATGAAGCTTATGCATGGCAAGGAACTTCTGGTTCTGAGTCCTGTGTCTCTTCTTCAGGAACAAGTATTGCCAGGGCATACTTTATTCTCTTAAGATACTCCCCAGAGACACTTTGCTAAGCTCAGAGAGAACAGCAAGGTAAAACTTCCCATTTCAGAATAACAACAGGCCAGTGGACCCACACAACAGATAGACAGATTTTGAATGAATGCAAATGAAAAAAAAAAAAATAGGAACTGGGAAAAGGAGGCTATTCTGAGGCCTAGTAGTTTATATAATTGGATATGTTCTAAAACTAAGCTTGCTTCCTGGTCCTGTCCCTGCTTATTGGGATGAATCGCCCAAGTCATATGGTTTTCCCAACCCCAACTTTCATATGCCAGACGGAAATAATAGTACTGATCACCAGGATGCTATGAGAAATACAAATGAACAAAATAAAAGGAGCACTGGGGGCACAAAGAACTATGAAATCATGGGTTGATAGAGCTAAAAAGAGGTTTTGACAAGAAATCTAGCTTTGAAATATAGAATAAAATGCATGATGGTCTTCTGCCTTGGTAGCTGTTAGAGACACACATACACATGTACTTGTATCTCCAGTGTTCAGTGTTCACACAGTAAGTCAGGAAGAGTGCAGAATGGAGAGGGATTCACCAATCTCCTCTCATTGCTCCCCTCCATGCTGGGGCTCTTTTATCAGTTCAAGATGTGGGACTGACTGGGAGAACACAAATTGCCATGAGATAGGGTAAAATTATTTCTGCAAACTTTTCATCCATTACTATCCTTCCAATCATCCCCACCCCAAAGCCCAGCTGTCCTCCTCACTATATTTTGCCGCTAGTGTATTCTTTATGCTATACATGATTATCCAAGGCTACTGACTTAAATGACAGAAATGTTCTCCCCCAAGGA